>NC_141047.1:63839258-64439258 GCF_041138505.1 Cibotium barometz
TACGTAGGAGATAGTTTGTGTGGGAGGAGAGAGTGTGCGTTTAGATTAGTGTATGTGCGGTGTATACATGTGTGTGTGTGTGTGTGTGTGTGTGAGAGAGAGAGAGAGAGAGAGAGAGTATATGCATGCATGTGCGTACATCTGCATCTGTGTAGAATGTGCGAGAGAGCGAGAGAGAGTGAGATGGGGCAGACCTGGAGAGAGAGAGAGAGAGAGAGAGAGAGATGTAATGAGGGAGGGTGAAAAGAGAGAGAAAGAGAGTGAGAGATAGAGAATAAAAAGTAGAAAAGGGAAGAGCGTGGGAGCATCCTAGATTAGCTCCACCGTCTCCAAATTATCTCACCAGTCCCACCATAAAGTGACTCCTACATCTAGGGAACCACCTACCATGCCTACACCTATAAACCATGGTAATATGGGACCAAATAACCTTAGGATGTCTATTCCTAAGGTTCACACAATATCTATTCACTAAGGACTAATGCTAATGGATGCTAGATCCCACAAATCTCAACAAATATTCCCTTGGATACTAATTTCACCAAATTTAGTGGACGGTGGTCGGTTTTGGGATGCATTATGAATACAAGAGCGGTGAGACACATCAATGTAGCGTAGCCACCCATGTCTTGGACGCGTCCACTGCCCTACCTATAGCACTATAAATGGACATAGTTGACACAAGATAAGGCATCCAATGCTTGTGAGCATATATTCCCTATACTCTTGGTACGCCCTCCATCCAGAGTATGTCTAGATTTCCATCTAAGCTCTACACTAGAGCACAAGACGTGGTTGTGTCTCCCTCTACATCACATGCTTTAAACACTGGAAAGATGAAGGCTACCCTTGTATACTTGCTTGTTTCCATCAATTTCATAGATCTCGTCCTCTTCTCCAGCTAGCCTCACCGTTTGAAGTCCAAAGTGCACTGCAATTTGCATCCGGGATGCCACCTCATTGTATGTAAACTGCACATTTCTTAGGATTCCAAGAATGAGAATGTGGATTTTGATCAAATTGTGGCAGCCTTGGAACACAAGCAAGAAGACCATACCTAGGAGAGGGAGAATTTTCAACAATAGTACAAGCAATGGTCTCAAGGCTTGGATGAAGGAAACCTAGGTGTTTTCTTCATACAAGGCATCTTGTTCTTAATCATCACTACCGTTGGCTTGTGAGCAAAATTAGCTAAAGCCATTACTAAGCCCATCAGAAACTCCACCGCCATAGGAATTGGATTCTACTTGGCCTTCATTGGGATTTAATCCAGTGAGGGTAGCAAAGGGTTATGCACAAACCCAAGGTTTGGACTATGATGAAACCTTTAGTCCAGTGGCTAAGATGGGCACAGTGAGAGCAGTCATTGCTATGGCTGCAGCTAATGGCTGGGAAATGCATCAAATGGATGTCAAGAATGCATTTCTAAATGGAGATCTACAAGAGGAAGTGTATATGGCACAGCCAGAAGGGTATGTACACCCAAGATATCCCACTCATGTATGCAAATTGAAAAAGGCATTGTATGGTCTGAAGCAAGCACCTCATGCTTGGAGTGATAAGATGAGCAGATATCTTATCTCACTTGGTTTTCAGATTTCTACAGTAGATTCTTCACTCTATGTGAAGAAGACAGAGCATGGGATTGTTTTACTTGTCATCTATGTGGATGACTTGATTATCACAGGTGATCATGGTGCAGATGTGACGCATGTCAAGAAAGCTTTGAGTGGGCAATTTGATATGAAAGACCTTGGTGAGTTGAGATACTTTCTTGGAATAGAAGTGATCAAAGACCATGCAGGTACATGGTTAGTACAGCGCCAATATGCATTGGATATGTTGGCAAAATATGGCATGACAGGGTGTAAGCCTATGAGTACACCTTTGGAGCAAAATGTGAAGTTGCGGGCTGATTATGGTGAGGAGCTTGATGATCCATCTATGTATAGGAAGATGGTTGGTAGTCTCATTTACATGACTATCACACGCCCGGATTTGAGTCATGCTGTGGGGCTAGTAAGCCAGTTTATGCAGAGCCCCAGAAAGCCTCATTTGGATGCAGTGAGACGCATTATGAGATATGTGAAGACCACTGCACATTATGGTCTACTTTATGAGAGTGGTAAAAGCTTGGATATACATGGCTACACAGATGCTGATTGGGCAGGTAGCTCATATGACAGGAGGTCCACTAGTGGTTATGCTTTTACACTTGGAAGTGCCGTGGTGAGTTGGAGTAGCAAGAAGCAACCTACAGTTGCTTTATCCAGTACAGAGGCTGAATACAGAGGTGCAGCCATTGCTACTTGTGAGGCAGTATGGATAAAGAGTCTCTTGGCAGATTTGGGTGAGCCTATTGATGGCAAAGTTGTCATTCATTGTGACAACATGAGCAGTATACAGTTGGCCAAGAATCCAGTGTTTCATGCGAGGACCAAACACATAGAGGTCCATTATCATTTTGTCAGAGAGAAGGTGCTGGATGGTGTCAGGCTAAAATCTGAAAGGTGTTTTTGGTCAGTGTACATATGGTGCGTGTGGTGTGTGAATAAATTTTGCCCTGAATGCCCTGGCAAGTGTACAGGCCGAGTGATTTTGTTGTGAGCTGGTATTTGCACGTGTTTGTTCCGGAGAAAATGCTGGTGATCTGGGAGTTTTATTGCATCAGTATGGTGTACCGGTGGTTACTAAAAAGATGGCACCGACTGTGGTCGTATTTGGAAATTCATAATGTTGATGATGTGGATGATGACAGTTGGCAGCATTGTTTGGAAAGCTGATGATGTTCCTGATGACAAAGTCATTGGCGCGGCGTGATGATTTGAAGAAAGGCGAAGGAGGGGTCTTTTAGCAATATGGTGACCATTATAAAGTTTTAAAGAAACAAATAAAAAATATATTAAGTGGCCAATGATTTTTTATGACCACGTGGAGTTCTTATATGCGGCCAGCAGCATTTCGAGAAGGTGGTGGAAAGAGTCGCAGAAGGAAAGAGAAAGGCCGAAAAGGAGAGGAACAGGCTGGCGTCGCCTGGGCTCAGAGATTGAAAGCTGCGGGAGGCAGAGAGAAGTGGCTGCCTTGGTCGACTGGGTGCAGGCGCTTGCTGCAGAGAGCTGAAGGCGACTGGGTTGCTCTACTCCAAAGGAGTGCTGCAGGCGTGCGAAGAGGGGTCGTCGCCTTGCGAATGGGCTGGGGTCGTCGCTTTGCTGAAACGGGCCGACTGGGGAGGTCTATTGTGAAGACAGAGAGCCAGGTGTGAGAGAGGAGTGCAGGAGCCGCCTAGGAGGTAGAAGGTGACAGAGAGGGCTGCAGAGGTGAGTGGGGCCTCCCCTCGTCAAGTGCAGACAGCGCAGAGTTGTGTTGGTGAGCTGCTACAATGGCAGACAGGCTGACCGTGTAGGAGAGTCGCCTGGGGCTCCCTCTGGCGCAATGGTTTCGAAAGCAGAGGGTAGGCTGGTGGGCTGACGTGTGTGAAGGCCGGTGTAGGTGTTGGAGTGGCCGCCTTTGGAGCTGGGCAACGTGGAGAGAGGCACAGCAGAGGCGACGGCTGATTGAGTTGAAGGTGAGCTGCAGATAGAGATTAAGAGTGTTCCCGCCTTGCAGTAGAAGTGCTGAGGCGGCTCTGGGGATTCTGAAGAAAGCTGGATGCAGGTAAAAAAAAGGCTGCAGGTCTCTTGGGTGATGGTCTAGTATGGGCTGGTGATAGCAGCAGAGAGGGCTGCTGTTGGGAATGGTACGTGTGATGTGGCTTGGGCTAGATATCTGAGGATGCTGCGGTGAGCAGTGGTTCGTGGTGCTGAGGATTGTGCAAGGCTCTGGGGTTGGTGAGACTGCTGGTCACGACATACAGAGAGTGGGAGCTACTGAGTGAAGGTTAGCTGGTGTGGGCACCTTCTGGAGAGAGTAGCTGGTCTTGTGTGGGCGGTGATTGCAGGCAGTGCGTGGATGCTGACCAGAGAGGGAGCCTTGGGTTTTTGTGTGGGTTGGATGCAGAAGAGGTGCTGATGTGTGGGCTGGAGATAGTGGGGCTCGCCTACGACAATTGGCAGGTAGCAGCAGACAGAGAGTAGCCAGGCTACAGAGGAAGTGAAGAAGGGTTGCTGGTGTGGCGCCCTCTGGAGATTACAGGGACCGGGAGACAGAGGCTTGGTTGTCAGACGCAAGGGTATATTCCCTTGGCAGTAAATCCTGGCCAGAGTCCTGGTCTTTGGTGTATTTGTTGAGTTTGTACATGGTTGATGTTGTATATGTTTTTTGCTGAATGATCATCTGTCCTTCATGGTTCTGAGCTGTCTTATGGTGTGGGTGGGTGGCGAATATTGAGAGAGTGTTCCAGCTGGTGGCTGGTGGTGCCCCGTTCGTGGTAGTTTTTTCCAAGTTTGGGAGGTGGAAGAGCTATAGAGGCAGGTTCTTTCTTCTTTTTTTCACCTCACATCCTTCTGGTGCCCCCACTGAGGAGTTGCTCTGGCATTGTGTGATTGAGGAGTGGCTCAGTTGACAGAGGATAGCTCAGGGATTTCTCTTACGAGGGTGTATGCCCCAGACTGAGAGATTGAAGGAAGGTGTTTGGGTTTTTGTTGGGATTGGAAGTGAAGTTTTGGGGTTAAGATGATGTCTTATCCAGAGTTTTATGGTGGTCCGAATGAGGATGTGGCAGACTTCTTGGAAAGAATGGAGGTTGCATGCATAAGCAACCATATTAGTGAACAGGTACAGGTGTTGCGGCTGCTGAGCATCTGCTTGAAAGGGGATGCAAGGACCTGGTACAGGGCTTATGAGGAGTCATTGAGGGATGCTGTTCCACGCATTGAGATGACTGAGGATGGATTGAAGACAGCACTTAGCAACAGGTTCAAGAAGGTGGAAGACCCCGACAAGGTTTGGCATGAGGTGCAAGCTCTGACACAAGGTGAGTTTGAATCAATAGATGATTATATGAAGAAATTTTCTTTGCTATGGGAGACTCTATGCAGGGCTTTGGGAGAAGATCAGGTACCACCTGACATGATGAAGAAGAATAAGTTTGTAGCTGGACTTAAGAGGAGTATTCGCTGGAAAGTGGAATTGAAGAAGCCCAGGTCTTTTGAGGATGCGGTGGAAATTGCTAAGTCAAAAGATTGGAAATTACAGCGGATGAATCAGCTGGGGATGATTCCAATTGTAGCACAGTCGGAGATTCGGAGAGTGGAGGCTACACCCATGAGTGCAGTGATGGAGAGGATGAAGCCCACTGAAGGTCAAGCTATGCAGATGGTGCCTCAAGCTAGTCAGGGAGTACCTATGGTTCCTGCAGGTTCTGATGAAGGATTGCGGCAGGATATGAAGCAGATGGTTGATCTTATGAAGAATTTGAGCTTAAATTTAATAGGAAGTACAGGTGGTGGACGTGGTAGAGGCCGAGGTAATTATCCTGAGGGGGGAGATGGACAAGCAGGGTATGGACGTGGTCGCGGAAGGGGCCGTCATTTCATTCCTACATGCTGGAACTGTGGTGAGCTTGGTCATCTGAGTACAGATTGTGATAAGCCTCAGCGTATGGGTGGTGATATGTACCCACTACCTTCACAGCTACCTGACAGGTCGAATGATTATGGTATTGATATCAGGGATCAAGCAGGTCCGAGTGGAATTAGAGCTGAAGAGAAGGGAAAAACTAAGGTGATAGATGTGGTCACCCTTGAGAAGACGAAGGAAACAGAAGCTGATGTGATACCTTTGGGAAAACGGACGTCACAAGAAAGAGAAAGTAAGGATGCTGCAGGACCCAGCAAGAAGAAAGGAAAAGTGAAAGAAGGAGAAGATGTGAAGGTCAAGCAGAAGAGGAGGTCTCGTAGGAAGTTTCAGGTAACTGATTTTCCACTAGGGGGTGGGCAGGATAGTTATAGCTTGCAGGAGGACATGGCTGGAAGGAAGGCTAACATTACTTTTGGGCAATTGATAGAGTTAGCTCCCAATTTGAAGCGTCAATGGAAAAGACTTGTGAATCTGAGAGAGAAGGAGCCGGCCAAAGGGATAGTGACTGTTCTATCTGTCCAGGAGTTACCTGACATATGTCCTGTGGTGAATGTGTGGTATAAAGGGAAGAATCTGGGAGAGGCATACATAGATGGTGGAGCACAGATTTGTGTGATCACATTAGCTGCTGTGGAGAGGCTTGGTCTTGATTTCACTGAAGCGTCTGGATTTCGTATTCGGCTGGCTAATCATCAGAAAGTCAAATGCTTAGGTATGGTTAAGGAATTGGAATTGGAAGCTTTTGATGTGAAGGTGCTTGTGGATTGTCATGTTATGCCTGCAGGAATGGGTGCATTCCCTATTATTTTGGGAAGACCATGGCTGAGAGCAGTGAAGGCTGTGCAGGATTGGAGGAAAGGGGTTATTACTTTGTATGACAGGAGAGGGGATAAGAAGCAATTTAACATGGATAACCAAAAGCCTGTCAATGATGAAGAGGAGAGTGAAGCTGATTCGAGTGATGACACGATCAGTACCACTACTAGTGAGGAAATAGAGGATACTTCATCGAGTGAGGAGGATGCAGAGATGGATGCTGTGGTTATTGATGAGGAAGTGCTTGCTGATAAGGTTGCTGAACAGGAAGAAGCCATACATGAGGAATGCGAGGAGGTACAAATGAATCCTGAGCAAAGGTATGCCTGTGATGTGAAAGAGCTTGCTTTTAAGTCTTTGGATAATGAACCTGTGTGGGATGAGTGGGAAATAGACAGTCTACAGGATGATGAGCCTGAGTTGGAGCTGGATGATGAAATGTGCATAAATGTTAAAAAAGCCATGACCATAATTAAAGCTATGAGGGAAGAGAAACAACAGAAGGCTTTGAATGATGCTGCTGTTATAGATAATTTTCTTGGTGGTTTTAATGAAGATGAGCATACAGGGACTGAAGTGGATGCTTTGGCAATAGTGCCTGTTGAAGGGGAGTTTGTTTTGCCTGTGGTGGCTGATTTTGATGGTGAGGCTTCTTATGCTGATGGACAGCAAAGTGTTATGGTACAACAGGTTTTTTTTGATGAAGCTTTCATCAGTTTTTACCCTCAGCAGGAGTTGCTGCACTGGTTCTCCGATATTGGTGCTGATCGTATCAGGGATTCTGGGTTTGAGATGAGACGGGATGGTGTGTATGTCAGGAGCTTTGTTTCCAGAAGCTCTGGTGTTGTGTTGTGGGATATGGGATGGCAAGACATGCCTGTGGAAGATGACGGTGTTTCTTGGATCACCTGGAACAGAGATGTGTTGATTACACTGTATGATGCTCAGAGAATTGATGGAGGGAAACGTGGTCATATGCTTTCTGCTGATCATAAATGATTCAGCAGGCTAGGGGTTGGGCAAAGTATGTCAGGCTAAAATCTGAAAGGTGTTTTTGGTCAGTGTACATATGGTGCATGTGGTGTGTGAATAAATTTTCCCTGAATGCCCTGGCAAGTGTACAGGCCGAGTGATTTTGTTGTGAGCTGGTATTTGCACGTGTTTGTTCCGGAGAAAATGCTGGTGATCTGGGAGTTTTATTGCATCAGTATGGTGTACCGGTGGTTACTAAAAAGATGGCACCGACTGTGGTCGTATTTGGAAATTCATAATGTTGATGATGTGGATGATGACAGTTGGCAGCATTGTTTGGAAAGCTGATGATGTTCCTGATGACAAAGTCATTGGCGCGGCGTGATGATTTGAAGAAAGGCGAAGGAGGGGTCTTTTAGCAATATGGTGACCATTATAAAGTTTTAAAGAAACAAATAAAAAATATATTAAGTGGCCAATGATTTTTTATGACCACGTGGAGTTCTTATATGCGGCCAGCAGCATTTCGAGAAGGTGGTGGAAAGAGTCGCAGAAGGAAAGAGAAAGGCCGAAAAGGAGAGGAACAGGCTGGCGTCGCCTGGGCTCAGAGATTGAAAGCTGCGGGAGGCAGAGAGAAGTGGCTGCCTTGGTCGACTGGGTGCAGGCGCTTGCTGCAGAGAGCTGAAGGCGACTGGGTTGCTCTACTCCAAAGGAGTGCTGCAGGCGTGCGAAGAGGGGTCGTCGCCTTGCGAATGGGCTGGGGTCGTCGCTTTGCTGAAACGGGCCGACTGGGGAGGCCTATTGTGAAGACAGAGAGCCAGGTGTGAGAGAGGAGTGCAGGAGCCGCCTAGGAGGTAGAAGGTGACAGAGAGGGCTGCAGAGGTGAGTGGGGCCTCCCCTCATCAAGTGCAGACAGCGCAGAGTTGTGTTGGTGAGCTGCTACAGTGGCAGACAGGCTGACCGTGTAGGAGAGTCGCCTGGGGCTCCCTCTGGCGCAATGGTTTCGAAAGCAGAGGGTAGGCTGGTGGGCTGACGTGTGTGAAGGCCGGTGTAGGTGTTGGAGTGGCCGCCTTTGGAGCTGGGCAACGTGGAGAGAGGCACAGCAGAGGCGATGGCTGACTGAGTTGAAGGTGAGCTGCAGATAGAGATTAAGAGTGTTCCCGCCTTGCAGTAGAAGTGCTGAGGCGGCTCTGGGGATTCTGAAGAAAGCTGGATGCAGGTAAAAAAAAGGCTGCAGGTCTCTTGGGTGATGGTCTAGTATGGGCTGGTGATAGCAGCAGAGAGGGCTCCTGTTGGGAATGGTATGTGTGATGTGGCTTGGGCTAGATATCTGAGGATGCTGCGGTGAGCAGTGGTTCGTGGTGCTGAGGATTGTGCAAGGCTCTGGGGTTGGTGAGACTGCTGGTCACGACATACAGAGAGTGGGAGCTGCTGAGTGAAGGTTAGCTGGTGTGGGCGCCTTCTGGAGAGAGTAGCTGGTCTTGTGTGGGCGGTGATTGCAGGCAGTGCGTGGATGCTGACCAGAGAGGGAGCCTTGGGTTTTTGTGTGGGTTGGATGCAGAAGAGGTGCTGATGTGTGGGCTGGAGACAGTGGGGCTCGCCTACGACAATTGGCAGGTAGCAGCAGACAGAGAGTAGCCAGGCTACAGAGGAAGTGAAGAAGGGTTGCTGGTGTGGCGCCCTCTGGAGATTACAGGAACCGGGAGACAGAGGCTTGGTTGTCAGACGCAAGGGTATATTCCCTTGGCAGTAAATCCTGGCCAGAGTCCTGGTCTTTGGTGTATTTGTTGAGTTTGTACATGGTTGATGTTGTATATGTTTTTTGCTGAATGATCATCTGTCCTTCATGGTTCTGAGCTGTCTTATGGTGTGGGTGGGTGGCGAATATTGAGAGAGTGTTCCAGCTGGTGGCTGGTGGTGCCCCGTTCGTGGTAGTTTTTTCCAAGTTTGGGAGGTGGAAGAGCTATAGAGGCAGGTTCTTTCTTCTTTTTTTCACCTCACAGATGGTACAGTTGATCTACAGTATGTGAGGGCTGAAGTGCAGGTGGCAGACATCTTTACAAAGCCACTTAGCAGGGAGAAATTTGAGTACCTCCGTACTATGTTTGGGAGTACATGGGATGAGCTTGAGGGGGAGTGTTGAGAGTCTTGATATCCCAAGCTCATCTACATCTTCATCGGCAGTACATCATGAGCTTAAGAGGGACTGTTGAGATTCAAGCTCGATGTCAGTGTGAGCCAGCTATGCTATGTGCTAGCATGTTAGGTAGGAACATGTGTGAGACATAAATGACCGCGTGTCCAGCTGGTCATAGTGTGTGGACATTAGCTAGGGTTAGATGTGTGTGGACACAACTCATAGTGTGTAGTGTGTATTATGGATTATGGTATTATGCATTGTGTGAGAGTGGAGATGGCTTCCCTCTATGGTTAGGGTTTGCAATATACATCAGGGTTTGCTCCTGTGTGTGTGTCTCCTCCCCCTCTACCATTCTTTCAACATGGATGTGGATGTACGAATGTGGATGTGTATGTGGAATAATGAATGCGAATGTGTATGTGAAATGATGTGACATCGATATGAGTGAATGGATGAGATGTGATGATGTGAATCGGGATGTCAATAAATGATATGTGATGTAAATGAATCTGATGTGATGAGATGGAAAATGATTGGATGAGAATGAGTACACATATGAATGGAATGTGGTATAAGTAATAATGTGGAAAGATGGGAGTTCATTATAGAAACTGCATTTGTGACTTGTTTGTAAATGACTGTTTTATGTCAAGAATGCCGGGGAATCGTATTGACCGTCTTGTGATTAAGGTCGTGGAGACCTAACTGATAAAATTGTAACTGCTGTGATGGAGAGTCAATGGAGAACGTCTCGCGTAGCATGGTCGGCCGAGGTCTTGACCAGCCTCGGTTTGATTTAAATGGTGAGCTTCCAGTACGGTGGATGAGGGACCAAGGAAGCGACCTATGAGTGAAGCGCTAGGTGACCTACGAAGGATCCTAGAGGGTGCTAACCATACGGTGCTCGGGGCTCTGGGTAGCCGAAGATACCCACACGTGCATCTTGGAAGATATTGGAACAAAGAGTAAGAGTTGTTTTCTAAAACCGAGTATGGATCTGGTTGATTGACCTTGCTGGTCCTCAACTGATGAGTCCATAGCTCTCTTATATGGATCTGTTGGTTGATCTTACTGATCTTCAACGAGGATTCCATCTTGATTTTTATAAGTGATTATTTGTCGGGTACTATGAGCTAGGAACTATAGAAAAGGCCCCTGATTGAACAGGTGGTGAGCGTTCTGGTTGCCAATGATGCCATAGATACTCCGATGAAGGAATGATTGGAAATTAAGATTCAACCAGATACTTGGAAGTTTATGATCAGTAACACTATGATTTCATTAAATGACTAAATTAAATACATTTGAATCTAGAAAAAAGGCAATTTCATATTGGGTGTGTAAGTGGTGTGACTGGAGTTTAATTTGCTTGAAAATCCGGCTAGGGACCTGGGAACTCTTTTCCCTGGTACTCGGGACAAAACCTAACCAAATTCCTAATTGGATCCCATCACTACAGTGGTTGGGCGGTTGGCTAACCCATGGGACTGGATAGGCTGGACTGATGGATCCGTAAATCGAGACTCAATTTCTATTTAGTTCGATAGATGAAGTAAAACCCGAACAAAAATTGTTCTATGGAAAAGAATCAACGGTTGTGCCTCTCTCAATGAAGAAAAAAGCGTTGGTCTCTATGATCGAAGTACAGTCTTTTCCCCTGATCTGACTATGGGACTTACGGGTTTGGTCAGATGAGCTCAGTTAGGTAAGGCTTTTGACTACGTTAGGGAAAAGTTATCCTGGTGGAATCGCCCGTGCTTTCCGAGCAAAGGAAGTTTTTTCGGGTTCGGTTTTGGAAAAACCGATGGATTAGTCTCTTGTCCAGATATCCGTGTGTGGGGCGAGGCCCCGAGTGTGGGACCCTGCCCCACACAAGAAGTGTTACTTCCGCTACTAGCACCCCTGAAATTGTTGCGCGGTGGGGACCAGGGATTTCACTGACGTAAACAAGAACATGTGAACATGTTAATAACATATGTTAATAACACAAAAAATATTGTGATCACATGTTATATTCACAAAGCTTTCACAAGGGCCTAAAAAAATTATCTTTGTCAGGCATAAAAAATCTTCTTAGGTGGCCACTGACCTGCTATTATGTGAAGATGGTAACATGAGAACATGTGAATAGCTTATTCCCATGTGTAGCCAAGCTTTTAAGGGGTTCCCAAATGGCAAGTGACCTGTTATTTTGTAAACGGTAACATGAGAACATGTGAATAACTTGTTCACATGTGTTATTATCACAAAAAATCTTGTGATCACGTGAATATTAAATCCCTGGTGGGGACAGGGATCTTACATTTCTTTACTTTGATCACTCTGATTCTTCTCATTTTCTTTAAGTTTAGGGCATTGTAGCTTACTCTATGACCCTTTCCCATGCAGTGAAAACATAAATTTTCTTTTCTAGCTCTTTCAAAATCTTCATTCATCATAAATTTTTGTGGTCCTTTAGACTTATTAGATTGGTCATTCTTTTAGTTAGGTCCCTTTCTTTTATTTTGACCTTATTGCTTGGAACCCTCC
The DNA here is from genome assembly GCF_041138505.1 of Cibotium barometz. Lineage (NCBI taxonomy): Eukaryota > Viridiplantae > Streptophyta > Polypodiopsida > Cyatheales > Cibotiaceae > Cibotium > Cibotium barometz. Next base: position 63,851,233 of record NC_141047.1, read on the forward strand.
GACACACTAGATGTCCGTTGTGCATTCTCTACATGCTTTTTCTTTCCGATAGTGTCGTCAAAAATCTGAATTGCATCTTCTAAAGTTTTCAGGTCATTTTGTCTAACTTGATTCTTATAGTCCAAGTCTAATCCGCGAATAAATCCATAAATTTTATGAAAGTCATCCATACCTTTCAACTTGAGAATGATTTCTCTATAGTTGGATATATACTGAGTCAATGTGAGATTTCTCATCTGACAATTGTCCCACACTTCCCAATTACGATCCATCTCATTCTCAGGAAGCAATTGTTTCATGAATGCACTTTCAAATAAAGCCCATGTAGTAGGCTGATTTATATAGATGATGTGGATTGACGTGTGAATTGATGGGGATAGATATATGGATGTGTGGATAATGTGGATGGATGTATGGATGATGTGGATTGGTGTGTGGATGATGTGGATGGATGTATGGATGATGTGGAGGATTGATGTGTGGATGATGATTGGATGTGGAGGATTGATGTGTGGATGATGATTGGATGTGATTTGATGTGGGAATGATGTGATGTGATAGGGATCGATGAAAAAAAAATTGTGAGAAGATGAGAAAAGATGGGGACTAATGTGAAAGGATGTGGAGTGATGAGAAAAAATGAAAATATTGTTGGAACTGTATTTGTATGTGAAATCTGTTTTTAAATGACTGTTTTATGTCAAGAATGCTGGGGAAGCATTTTGACCATCTTGTGAATGAGGTCGTGGAGACCTATCTGTTAAAGTTGCAACTGCTGAGACGGAGAGTCAACGGAGGACGTCTCACGTAGCAAGGTCTCGGTTGAGGTCTTGACCAGCCTCGGTTTGATTTAAATGGTGAGCTTCCGGTACAGTGGATGAGGGACCAAGGAAGCAGCCTATGAGTGAAGCACTAGGTGACCTGCAAAAGGATCCTAGAGGATGCTGACCATCATACGGTGCTCGGGCTCTGGGTCACCGAAGATACCCACACTTATGTCGGGAAAGATATTGGAACAAGGAGTAAGAGTTGTTTTCTAAATTCGGGCATGGATCTAGTTGATTGACCTTGCTGGTCCTCAAATAGCTCTTTTATATGGATCCGTTGGTTGATCTTGTTGATCTTCAATGGAGATTCCATTTTTGATATGTGAATATATTGCCGGTTACTATGAGCTAGGAACTATCGAAAAGGCCCCGGACAGGTGGTGAGCGTTCTGGTTACCAACAATGATGCCATAGGTACACCGATGAAGGAATGATTGGAAATAAGGATTCAACCAGAGATTTTAAGGAGTATGATCAGTGACACAATGGTTTCATTAAAAGATTATTTTTAAAAGATGCTGATTTTGTGAAAAAAGCAATTTCATATTGGGTGTGTAAGTGGTGTGACTAGTTTTAAGTTTGCATGAATATCCGGCTAGGGGACCTGGGAACTCTTTTCCTTGGTATCCGAGATAAAACCTAACCAAATTCTTAATTGGATCCCATCACTACAGTGGTTGGGTGGTTGGCTAACCCATGGGACTAGATGGGGTTAGGCTGGTTTGATGGATCCCTAAAATGAGACTTAATTCTGTTATGGTACGATAGATGAAGTAAATCCCGGATAAAAATTGTCCTATGGAAAAGAATCAACGGCTGTACCTCTCAATGAGAAAAAAAGCGTTGGTCTCTATGATCCAAGTGCAATCTTTTCCTTGATCTGACTTTAATACTACGGGTTCGGTCAAATCAGTTCAGTTAATTAAGGCTTTTGACTACGTTAGAGAAAAATTTATCTTGGAGGAATCGCCCGTGCTTTCCGGGCAAGGGAAGTTTTTCCGGGTTTGGTTTTGGAAGAACCGATGGATTAGTCTCATGTTCGGATATCTGTGGGCGAGGCCCCGAGTGTGGGACCCTACCCCGTGTAAAAATTGCTACTTCCGCTGCTACCCCTGAATTCGTTGCGCAGTGGTGGGGATAGGGATCTTACACTAGGCAAAATAGATTTGTTATGCGAGTTGGTGACCAAGCTTTTGTTGCCAATCAAAAAGGCAAAGGTAAAGCTTCTTCACATGGTGGCTATAAGCCAAAATCAGAATCCTCAGTAAAGGATGCAAAAAAAGAAGGTGATAAGCCTAAAAAGAAGGGAAAGTGTCACTATTTGCACAGGAAACCAAGGCACTACATAAATGAGTGCAAGAAAAGACTAGAGAAGGAGAAAAAGAAAGAATCGGGCATGGATGTGGCTGATGCATCTGCACACCAAGTGCAGAGAAGAAGGAATCTGCAAGTTTTGCTCATCAAGATGATTAGGCATGGACAATACATTGCAGTTATGACCCTTTTGTTCATGATGTATGCATGATGTCAGTGGCAGAATAGGATACTTGGTACTTTGACAGTGGTGCTAGTAAGCACATTACTTCACACAAAAAAAATGTTCTCATCTTTGGAATCTATCCCAAGTGTGCACGAACCATCACATGTGCAAATGGTTCCTCGTATCCTATCAAAGGAGTTGTAGAGTTATGCTCACTATTGCAAATGGGGGCGCATTTACTCTTTCTAAAGTTTTATATGTGCCAGGCATTAAGAAGAACTTACTGTCAGTTTCAGCCTTAGTCTTGTCAGGCTTGATGGTGAAATTTGTGGATGATAGATGTACAGTGAGTCAGGATAGAAATGATGGTTATTGTTGAAATATACAAGTGAATAGGGTGTGTGCGGGAACAAGACCTTGGCAAGAGGTTGTAAAAGAGAATCTGTAAATGTGAGAGAACCTATGAAAAGGTGAGAAGAATCTACTGGGAGAGAATAAAGGATAGCATGAGAAGATTTAGGAAGTGTGGAGATATTCTGGGAGAGATGGAGAGAATCAAGCAAAAGAGGTGGAGTGAATCAAGGAGAAATCGGTGGGATTAGATGCTTAGATGTAAACTCTATAAATTGAGGCATCGGCCTAATGAGAATTTGCTGGTTTTTGATTATCCATGCCTACATTAAGCTATTAGTTAATTACTCACTAATCACATCTTAATTATTATCTAATCACTTTGTTAATGATATTGATTCTAGCATTTGATCCACCATAGCTCATCACATTGCTGTAATTTTAATAGTTATTCTATCATTGCCTCAGGTACCTTGTTTCATGACCTATACAAGATGGATGTATTTGAGAAATTGTAGCATGATGCTTGCTCAGTCTCTACGACTCGTTCTATGAGTGATGCAGAATTATGGCATCATGATTTGGCCATATAAATTATGGTAGTTTGTTACACATTCAAATGCATGATATGGTGTCTAAGTTTCCAACTCTTGAGACCCCTACTAGACATGTATGTGAGGGGTGTATTCTTGGTAAAATGCATTGGCCATCATTTCCAAAGGATGGATTTGTGAGAGTTGTTAAGAAATTACAGCTTATACACATAGTGATGTATTCTTGTTAAAATGCATCGGCCATCATTTCCAAGATGGATTTGTGAGAGTTGTTAAGAAATTATAGCTTATACACATAGTGATGTATGTGGTCCTATGAGGACACCATCTATTGGGGGGATATCTTTACTATGTCACTTTTATTGGATGATTACTCCAGATATAGCTGGGTGTATCCATTAAAGCAGAAGTCAGAGGTTTTTATGTGCTTTAGGCACTTCGTATCCATGCTGAAAATGCATGTGAATGTAAAGTTGGCACCCTTCATTTAGATTGAGGGGGGGACTGTATGTCTAAGGAATTTCATACATATAAGGATAGAAAAGGCATAAGGCATCAATGTATAGTGCTATACACACCTCAGCAAAATGGTGTGGCTGAGAGGAAGAACAGGTCTCATGGAGATGGCACGATGTATGGTGAAAGCCCAAGATTTACCTTATGGTTTTTGGTTATAGGCAACTATGCGTATAAATGCCCTACCAAGGCGTTGCAGTCTAAAACTCCTTATGAAGCTTGGCATGGCACGAAGCTTTCTATGGCTCATTTGTGTATTTTTGGTTGTCTTGCTTATGCTCTTGTGTCTGAGCAACAACGCAGTTAGGAATTTTTTGGACCCAAAAAGGGCCTCCTAAGAATTCCTAATTTTAAGAGATTAGAGCTTAAAAAGTTGGGCTTAAGGGAGACAAAGGCTATGATGACCCCTATTTTTTTGCCACATCATACCCCCTATGATCAGCCATACCCCCCTAGTTTCACTTCTAAAGAGAATATTCTCATACTCTCTCTCTTACTTTTTGACTTTTCTCATACTTTCTTACTTTTTGAATTTTTTATCTTCACTCTCTATAAATTGAATCTTTCTTGTCAGTTTGAAATCTCCTTTCTCATTAACTCCCACCATATCTCCCTTCTACACATCAGCAAAACATTCTCGTATTTAGGTGGGCCCCAAAAAGTGAAAATTTTTTATTTTTATTTTTTTACATTTTGAGGTGGAAAAAACACCACCCAACCAATATGTATGATGAAAATAAATTTTTTTCTCTAAAAAGCTTGTAATTCAAGGGTCACGTCAGAAGCCTGTCAGGAGCCAATACATCCATAACTAACTGTCAGGTCCCCACGACCCCATAAACATAACTAACTGTCAGATCAAATTGTGGGGACCCCAAAAATTATTATTTTTTAATTTTTCTCATAAATGTAATTTATTGATGAGAAAAACTCCATGTTAGTATATTTGTATATCAAAAATATCATTTTCTACTTAGAAAAATGGATTTGTGTTAAACCTACAACAACAGCAAAGTTTTAACAGTATTTCTCACTCACTCCCTCTCTCTCTCTCTCTCTCTCTCTCTCTCTCTCTCTCTCTCTCTCTCTCTCTCTCTCTCTCTCTCTCTCTCTCTCTCTCTCTGCTTTAGCTTCTTCCTCTGCTTAGCTATGGAGCTTTTGCAATCTGTGTGTATAGCCCCTTGTGAAGTTAGAAAACGAAAGGTTGATTTATACATTCGTATTCCTGAAGAGTATGGCAGCTCTAAAAAACCCCATCCTACTGATGCACAATCTGTCCAAGCTCATAGGATAGCTAAGGAGAAAAATGTAGATCTTTGGGTTGATGGGCATCTCTATCCAGTTGACCCTCCATTAAGAGCAAACCCTCCGTTATGCAATTTATCATCTTTTATGCAATTTGTTGGTGAAGGAGAGCTTGGCTTGTTAGGATACTGCAGAAGATTGACTACAAGTGGAGCTTGGCAAACCCATATTCTCCAATCTCAATTGCAAGCATCACAATTCAGCCTTTTATAATGTCAAGAAGGACTTAAAACATCATCAGATAAAATGAAAGAGATCCTCGCAGAGAATGTGGAGAAGGATGCAAAGATTCAAAGGCTAGAGGAACTTATCAAACGACTCAAAGCAACGCCAAATGGTGCTTGTGAACGTAAAAAGACATTGGCTGGTATAGAGTCTCTTGCGTTTAAAGGTGGAGTACGGAAGAAAAGGATTCGTACAACAAAGTAAGTAACATAAACTTTCATTATGCAGTCAGTGATTTAAACAAAATAGTCATGATTTGTGTTCTGCCAGGAATTTTCTGTAAGAGGTGTGTGGTTCTAATGAAGAAGGATGGAAGGATTTGGTCAAAGCCATTCTGAATACCAAGGATATTCTCTCAATTATTACTGACCCTCATCATCCTAAAATACACCAAGCTGTTGTCAGCAATGTAGTGAGCGAGATTACCACCTCCATCGATTCTTCATTAATTCAACATGCTTGTGATGCGGCTAGAATCAACATGAAAGGGTACCAAAGCAATTCGTCAGGTTGTAAAAGATGCATTTCTAAGATAAGGAATCACTAGCGCTTTATTTCCTACACTCAAGGTGATTCAAAATGTCAAGCGTATCAATAATGATGATGTGCAGCAAGCTATAGGACAATTTTATCACGTTGAGGGCACACTAACATTAGACACAGGGTCGAGCAGAAAGAAAATCAAGACAACAAGTACAGAATTTCACTATGATGTTTACAATAACATCTTTGTTCATATTGAGAGACTACAACAAGCTATGGTGAAGTTCTATGGTCTTCGTTTATTTGCAGTTTTGGGGAGCACACTTTCATTTGTGCTCAAGCTAGATGAGTGCCAAATTGTGAAAGGTCGGAAGCTAGAACGTATGAGCATTACGCTCATGAATGAGGCCATGATTTGTGCATGGGAAAAGACTACCAAACCAAGTTTTAGTGTGCAATCTCAGCAGAAAGAGGTATGGTGGCTTGGTGCATTCGTCGAGGTACCGAGGGAGAAACATGAGGTATTGACATGGATGTTTGAAAGGACTCCCTGGATAACAGATGTAATCAAAAAGAAAATTGATGGTCAACTTTTAGATGTAGAAAACATAGAAAAGTTCAAGGTGGATTGGCATCTTGGGGAGATTTGAAGACAATTAAATGCATGATGGATTGTGCTCAAGGCGCGATTCAAAAATACAAGACATGGAGGTGGAGCTTCTATAGGAGGAACACGTACAAACTATCTACAAGAGAAGTTCAATTGGTTTTATCGCACAACCTTTGGAAGGGTATTGGTTAGGGAGCGGGCCCAACAATCTAAGCTTGCGCAAGAGGCATGCAAGGCTGCAAAAAGTCATGCTCGGCTTGAATGGTTGTGAACCAATGCTCCCCATAGGCATGGTGCTTGGCGTGCACGAATGAGGAGACAAGGGAGGCTTTGGGTTGTGCACGCACCAGCATAAATCTAGATGTAATAAGACTAAGAAAATAAGTTTAGTTAGGTTTTTTTTCCCCTTAAAAAGACTATTAATAGTTCCTTCTCTCACTTCATTTTTATTTCACTTTTTTAGAGAGCTTGAGCTCAAGATCTACGTAGACACCCACGTAAGGACACCAGCATCACCATGTTAGCATAGTCGTACATGGATATGGCACGCACCAAGAACACCGCACGTGTTACCATGCCTTCACAAAAGACAGTGCAAGGCACCCAACGACCACATACTGGCGACACCACGGAAGAGAGTTACCCCTTGGATTCTAGGACATGCCCAATGGGATCACCAGAGTCCACCAACCCTCCTCCCACAGCAACACCAGCGCACACATATGCAGGCCCTTCTAGTGGGAGCAAGCATGTGAAGAAGACCCCATAATGCAGCCACCCCAGAGATCAAGACAGAGAGGCCAATGATGAGCAATTCGACTGGGTTGGTGAAAACATTCCTACATTACGTAGCACCATACTAGGTGGCAAGACGCTGATACCAGGACAGGGTGCCCTACCTACTTGGGAGGAACTTGATACACAGGTACCACAGCAACAGGAGGAGGAGGATTTAGACTATGAGAGAGACCAAGAGGAGGTTCCTGCAAGTGCGCACAAGCGTAGAAAGGTCAAGCTCTTCAAGCCAAGAAAGTCCCAACCTTGCCAACGCACTAACACAACATAGAGAGCTCCAAGGAGAAGGATGCGCCAAGGGCATAGGGCTCTACAAGAAATCAAGTTTTATCAGAGGAACACTGAGTTGCTAATAAGAAGAGCCCCTTTTGCTCGCACAGTGAAGGAGATTCTCCAACAATAGAGAGCAGAGTTCCGTGTGTAGGGGATTGCCTTTGAAGCATTGCAAGAAGACTTCGAGGCTTACATTGTTGGGCTTTTTGAAGACACCAACCTCCTTGCAATACATGCAAAGAGGATTACCATATCTGCCAAGGACATGCAACTAGCTCGGCGCATTTGAGGCGAGCGAGACACGATCTAGAGATCTTAGATGTTAACCTTTTTTTTGAAACAACTCTTTTGTTTCAAACCCCCCTTTGTAACAAGCCTATCTGGCTTTCATTTGTAACCTTTTGATAATTAAAATTTTAAGTTTCTCTTACAATGTCTCGGTGTCATCATGTTTGTTTAACATGGAGTGTCTATCATGTGCCAGTTTGTCACCCAAGGCATCAGAAATACTCCTGGGGACTAAGGAAGCTGTGCTAGAACAGTGCGAATTTGGCCTCTGCAACGGCGATGTAGGCTCAAAATTCGCACTGTTCTGGCACTTCTCCCCTAGCCACTCAGGATCATTTCTTTTATAATGAAGTTGAGCACACTAATTGTGAGAAATAGTAGTTTATAAGATAAAAACACCTTTAATCATGTGTAAAAATATAGTGTTTATCATCCAATACATCAGAATTGCTCCTAGAGGATTGGGGAAGCTATGCCAGAACAGTGCAAATTTAGGCTCTGCATTGGCGGTTGAGGCTCAAAATTTGCACTGTTCTGGCACTGCTCCCCCAGCCACTCAGTATCATTTCTGATGCATAATGAAGTTGAGCACACTAATTGTGAGAAATAGTAGTTTATAAGATAAAAACACCTTTAATCATGTGTAAAATATAGTGTTTATCATCTAATGCATCAGAATTTCTCTTGGAGGACAGGGGAAGCTATGCCAGAATAGTACGAATTTAGGCTCTCCACCGGCGATGCAGGCTCAAAATTTACACTGTTCTGGCACTGCTCCCCGAGCCACTCACCAGGATCATTTCTGATGCATTTATAATGAAGTTGAGTACACTAATTGTGAGAAACAATAGTTTGTAAGATAAAAACAGCTTTAATCATGTGTAAAATTACATTGTTTGTCATCCACTACATCAAAATTGCTCCTGGAGGATTGGGGAAGCTATGCCAGAACAGTGCGAAATTAGGCTCTGCAACGGCACGATGAAGGCTCAAAATTCGCACTATTCTAGCACTGCTCTCCCAGCCACTCAAGATCATTTCTGATGCATTTATATATAATGAAGTTAAGCACACTAATTGTGAGAAATATTAGTTTATAAGATAAAAACATCTTTAATCATGTGTAAAAATATAGTGTTTATCATCCAATGCATCACAATTGCTCCTGGAGGACTAGGGAAGCTATGCCAGAACAGTGTAAATTTAGGCTCTACAACGGGCGATGCAGGCTCAAAATTCGCACTGTTCTGGCACTGCTCCCCGAGCCACTCAAGATCATTTCTGATGCATATAATGAAGTTGAGTACACTAATTATGAGAAATAATAGTTTATAAGATAAAAACAGCTTTAATCATGTGTAAAATTACATTGTTTGTCATCCAATGCATCAGAATTGCTCCTGGAGGACTGGAGAAGCTATGTCTAAACAATGCGAATTTAGGCTCTGCAGCGGTGGTGCAGGCTCAAAATTTGCATTGTTCTGGCACTGCTCTCCCAACCACTCAGGATCATTTCAGATGCATTTATAATAAATTTGAGTACACTAATTGTGAGAAACAATAGTTTATAAGATAAAAACGGCTTTAATCATGTGTAAAATTACATTATTTGTCATCCACTGCATCAGAATTTCTCCTGGAGGACTGAGGAAGCTATGCTAGAACAGTGCGAATTTAGACTATGCAGCGGCGGTGCAGGCGCACTATTCTAGCACTGCTCCCCCAGCCACTCAGGATCATTTCTGATGCATTTATAATGAAGTTGAGTACATTAATTATAAAAACAGTAATTTACAAAATAAAATACCTTTAATCATGTATAAAAATACATTATTTGTCATCCAATGCATCAGAATTGCTCCTGGAGGGCTAGGGAAGCTATGCCAGAACAGTGCGAATTTGGGCTCTACAACAACGGTGCAGGCTCAAAATTGGTCTCTGCTGTCGTCGCCTCTCCCAGCAAATGTGTCAATTTCAACCACCCTCTGCAATCAAAGAAAAAATCAAAATATTTTCTGATACATAATTACAAATGTTTCTAGGTTGTAAAAGGTCGATTATTACCTCTTGCTCAATGTCTTCTTTTGCCAAAGTGCTGGTGGGGGCGGAGAGGTCAATCGAGGACTTAGCCTCATCCTTTTTTAGTGCTTTGGTCTCCTCCATTACTCCAGTAGCAAGGGTATCCTTTTCAGCCTCTAGCTTGTCTTGTAAGGTTGTGAATTCCTCCTCTGAAACTAGGGCTTGCTCCGCGTGCAGACTGAGGTTGGACGTATCAAGGTCCACCTCACATCGCGTGCATATAATGCCCAAGCATTCATCCATTCTCAAGCTAGCTGTCTTTTCAAGGTCATGAAGAAATAAGTATTCTTCACCTTCCACCACAATGGTGCTCAAGAGATCATTGATCTCAAGCTCTGGCAGCACCTTGCTCTCCTCGTGTGGGGAAGATGGCCCCGCATCTTCTACTACAGTGGGCTGTTCAGCTACAGATTGTGCACCCTCTGGAACATGCTCTGATGCAAGCTGCTCTTCTACACCAGCACTCGTTCCTACTGCCTTCACTTCCTTGTCATCCCTCAAATACCCTGCCAAATGTAATGTAGGCATCTCTACCTCCTCATCCGAATCCTCATCTCGTTGATGAGGAACGCAAAAGTGGCGAGCCACGAGAGGAACCTAGTTCCTAAATTTCCCTTCCCTAACCTCTTCACCTCCTGCTTATTGAAGGTACAGTAAGCTCCTACAGGGATGCAGATGTTGTCGATGAAGCGTTCAAGGCATTGGATGTAGGGGGGGCGGGCATATTGTTGAATGTACTTAAGTAGCTCAACAGGCACCCATCGATCATTGGGGCAATGGGAAAAGGAGATGGAGTGGGGAGCCAAGTATTGCTCCATGTATGCAATCTGTGTCTCATAATGTTGGGACGCAAGGGCGAGCAACTTTTCAAAGTCGACTTCACGAGAGAACATGACAAAGAGCTCGCTCTTGCATGCCCGCCCAAGGGGTGGTGGAGAGGAACTCACAGAAGTTGTCAAAGTGGGTAGCCATGTGAATGCAAAGAGATAGTGTGAGCTCATGCTTGGTCTCTATCGCGTGAAAATGAGAAAGAAGGCACCTTTGGCTATTTATAGAGTTAAAATTTAAAGTTTGGCCTTTTCACACTAGACCACTAGACAAAAAAATTACAGTTTGCAAAATTATTAATATTTCAATTAAATAAAGATTCGTTGAAAAAAGAGCCTACTACAAAATTACAAGCATGTCATCTAATCTAAAATTGTTATAATGTCTTTATTTTTTGCCCCTCTTGTGACATTTATTTCATGTTGATCTCCATCTCCTTGTTGACTTGAAAGCTTGTCATTGCCTTCACCTTGATCGTGAAACTCTTGCCCCTCACGTGCATCAAAACAGAGGCTATTTTTCCATATACTCAGTTCATCTTCAAGCTCTTCCACATGCCTACTATGTGTTGGTAGGGCTATGAACCTTGTTGCTGAAAATTCAAGGTCCCCCATTTGCCATGATTCTGAGACCATGGTTGTCCCCTCCTTACGCTTCCCATTCCGTAAAAATATAAAAAGTGGCACAATAACCAGAAAGTGTAAGGGTTAACTCTAGACATGCAGTGGAATCAGATAAACCTTTCTTCTCATCAACTTGAAACTTGACTCTTCCACATTGTCAAAGCCCATGATGCTAAAGTGTTGACGCAGGTCTGTTAGGCTCCAATGCTTGCTTCCTACCACTCACTCAATCCATCCATTTTGCATCATCACAGCTACCTCAATAGGCATAATTTCTTCTTCTGAGGCTTGAAGTGGGATCCATGTCCCGTGCTTTTGCATCCATCTTTGGTAGTGCAGACGCATGTACAAAATAGAGCGTGCCTTCAAGAACCTAGAAGACACTGTAGAATCTGCTACATTGCACTTATACACATCACCCTGATGTGATCCCTCATTAACCTCCCAACCCTCTCCTAGTAATCCTTGAATGAGGTTAGACCGTACCTCCTTACAAATATACGTTATTTTTGTTTGGTGCATTGGCATGGAATTGAACATGTACACAAAAACATGTAAAGGACAAAACCAAAGTTAGCCCTACTGACCTAGATGCCTTTGAAAACTTGAGTGATGTCTTGATATCACTTACCATCTTAAACTTTAAGCATAAGATGGTCCAAGCATCAGGTTTGGGCCATTCGGGATTGTTAAGAGGGGGGTTGGGGATCTCTTCTAGCTTTCCAAATAAACCTGGTTTTTTATCTACAAAATATGAGTGAGAAAAGAAAAAGATATTGTTCTGTACAAGATCACTTGGGCTTTGAGATACAAACATTGCCTCTCCAATGGATGCATACATAGCATAGAAAACTCCAATGAGGCTTTGGAGTGGTTGTTCCTCAACATAATTAGAGGGGAAAATATCTGCAGAGAGACATAAGAAAATGGAGAATCATAAGAAAATTTGAAACAAAAAATCCAATATTAGCATGTTGTTAAAGCTGTGTTTATGTTACACTGACAATTTGAAGGAAACCTTGGTCGTTGGCCTTGAATGTACAGGTGTCCAAGGGTATACACATGTTGCATTATGGCAACCAGTCCTTCCTTCTTAGTATGCTTGAAGCCTTGTAGCCGCCCCTTCCAATGATGTAGTATATTCCCCAGCTGACGTACTCGATGTGGTCCCTTAGAGCTTGGCTGCATGTAGACCCAAGCCCCAACCTTGAATCTTGTTGGAGCCCAAACTCCATTCTCATCTCTTGTGTTATGTAGCACAAGCTCTTCCACCTTCTCCCTAGGTCTTCTCACATTACTGGAAGAGGCCATGGTGGTAAGAAAAGAGAAGAAGGGAAAAGAAAAGCTTGTTTTACAACAGAAGAGTGGAGAGGAGAGAAAGTTCAAGGTTTTCAGTGCAACAATGGAAAGCTTAAAAGAGGGTTAGAGTTTGAGAATAGGCTTCCTCAACCTACAGTAGACTAAAGAGGGATAGAAAAACAATGGAGAGGGAGGGAGCTTGAGAGAGAGAGAGAGAGAGAGGGAGATTGAGAGGGAGGGAGCTTGAGAAGGAGGGAGAGCTTGAGAGGGATGGAGTTTCTGCAGCAATGGAGAGCTTAGAAAAAGAAAGAGGGAGAGGGAGCTTGAGACTGAGGGAGCTTGACAAGGAGGGAGAGCTTGAGAGGTATGGAGTTTCTGCAGCAATGGAGAGCTTAGAAGAGGAAGAAAGAGGTTCAAAATGAGCTTTCCAAACCTAGAGTATGTTGGGGGGAAGTTTGAGAGGGAAACACACTTTTGGGAAAAAATAAAATGTTTTAATTTTTAGGGTTTTGCATCTGCGCGATTCTAGGTGGGGGACCTCTAAGTTTGGGCCCAAGAGGTAGGGGGACAAGAGTAGTAATTAGGCCCCATTAGCAAACCAAAGCCTAGGCCCCCTAGGGTCAAAGAAGTCAAAAATGTGCACCCAGCCCTCTTCCTGTTGGTCCATTCCTAATCAAAAGTTAATCCAAGAGGCCCTCTTTGGGTCCAAAAAATTCCTAATGCCTCACACTCAAATGGCTACAGAGGATTGAAATAATGCACCCCATGGGGAGTAATCACTAGATATTTTATTCAAAATGCCTCAGGACTTCCTGGGCGATGGCCAAACTTCTCTTTGGAAACATAGGATTGCTTTAAGAGGCAAGTGTACAGTCAAACAATCAACTCCAGTGAACGGACTGGTGGCTGGGTGGCATGAGCTCTTCACTAGTCTACAGTGGAAAGGCCAACGGCCTCTTACTCTTTGGCGACAGGGCATTGGGCAAGAGCATCTAGTGGTCAGTGTGCAACATGGAAAATGGCAAGCCACAAGCATTGCGGGATGTCAACCAGGCTCGAAAACTTCACAGAAAGGGAGTGCAGACGTGGAATGATATATGGGATAATATAATTGCCCAATGGATGGAATGGGACTTTATTGTTTGTCGGCTTGGCCTTGCTCCTCGCGCTCATGCTGCCCTACAAGCCGCTGCAGAGGTGCTCCTGTTTCCCTGGCCAACTGCATTGTGCCTAAAAGTTGACAACTGGCTCGCCAATTGGGCCACCAACAAGGGTAAGCTACTTCCTGAGTTGAAAGGAGCTGATCTATACATGCCCAAGACGCACTGGTTTTTGGAAGTCTTGCTCATCAATGGAAACCTCCAAGTTCCATCAGAAACTAGGTCTGACGTATAGTGGCAATATGGTCTATACGACACCGTCTCTGTGGGTTAATGTTTTTCTTTGGAGGCTCCTGTATCTCAAGCTCCCTACAAGAGCTCCCTACAAGAGACAAACTCACTAGCTGGTCCCCAATCTCATCGATGTGCCCTTTCTGTAACACCCATAGGGAGGACCCTTTTCACATCTTCTGGGCATGCCCAATAGCTCAAGCTCTATGGAGAGGAACAAGGAAGTGGCTCGACAACAGGGACACACATCATCAATTTACCTGGAAGCACGCGCTGCTTGGGGACATCACAATGCTTAATCAAGCATTAGCCAGTATCTGGCCTTGGATCAGATACACAGTCCTGCAAACAGAACCGGCTAGCCCGAAATCAACTTGTCTTTTGATGGTGCCCTCATATACAACACGCCGAATAGAAGGAAGAGGTGTTTGTAGCTAAATTAAAAATTATCACTGGCCCCTTTAAGTCGAAGCTACTAGACTCAATTACTCATCAGCACTTAGCCTATTGATCACAGGGAACATTTCATCTTTTTTGTAACTAAACGATATTAATAATAAAATTATCCTTTCTAAAAAACAGTTTTAAGCCACACGAAATACGAAATATATTATATCAAAATACGAAATGATGTTTGTATTATTAGCCTACATAGGAGATATACGAAATGTTATTATATTATATTTAGCCGACGGGAATCAAGGTCAAAACTCTCGATCATTCATGACGTGGTGAGAAGGCGTGAACGAAAGATTCGATGTTTCGTTGGGACAATCCTCCAGGTTGTCGGCTGCAGCTTGCAGCTTCGCTCAGCTTGGAGGCGTTCTTCCACAGCGTCTTGCCTTCTTGGCCTTCCATCAACGCTCTCACTACTCTCTCCACTTCACTTCTGTCCACCAAACTCCCCCCATCCGATCCGGCTTCAAATCTCAGCCCCACTCGCCATTCCTCCACGATGTACTTGGCGTCAAGCTGTTGGTCGGCGAGGTACGGCCAGCAGAGCATGGGGACGCCTGCGGAGATGGCTTCGATGGTGGCGTTCCAACCGCAATGGGTCAGGAAGCCGCCCACAGAGGGGTGGAAGAGCACGCGAAGCTGGGGGACCCATGGGACGATGCACGAGCGGTTCTTGGTGGTTTCCAGGAACTCGGGTGGCATTTCAGAGGCGTCTTGCAGGAGGTCTGGGCGGAACGCCCAAAGGAACCTCTGCCCACTCGCTTCAAGGCCGGCAAGCACCTCCTCGAATTGCTGCTTGGAGAGGAGGGTGATGCTGCCGAAGGAGACGTAGAGAACGGATCGGAGCGGTTGCTGGTCGAGCCAGTGCAGGCAGTGGTCCTCTTCCCTCCACAGGCTGGTGCTGCTCTCTCCCTCCAGGTGCTCGACGAGCGGACCCACCCCATAGATAGGCTGCGGCAGAAGCTTGGCCATGGCTTCGAAGGCGGGCGCCTCCAGCTCGTCGAAGGAGTTGACGACGATGGAGTGGGAGCTCTGGTAGGCTATCTGGCATTGACGCACCATGAGCGGAACCAAGCGATCAGTCTCTTCCACAATATGCTTAAAAGGCGGCATGTCTCGGTTGCGCAAGGGCGGCAGCCCAGGTAGATCCTCGCAGAACATCTCCGCCGGCCTGTCCCGGTGGATGCTTAATCGAATGACTGCCAAAATTAGTCGAATTAGAACCCATGACAATGAGATAAAATATATTTTGGTGCGAAGAGGTCGACGCTGCTTACCCTCTTCGAGAGGCAAGAGGCCAGTGTGGATGTAGAAGAAAAATAGATTCACACTCTGGCTTGACGGGAAGAGAGACACCCTGGGTATGCCCAGCTTGTCCGCCACCCCCTGCGTTGGGCCGGACATGAAGACATCCGAGATCAGGCAGGTGACGGGAGGACCTTCTTTGGAGATGCGTTGCAGCAAGCGCTCGATGGGATCGCTGAGCGCTTGGGTAGCAGTGAGAAAATCGGCAAAAGACAATCGGAAGTCATTGGCCAGGTCCAGCCCATCGATGGGGATGCTCACTCTGCGAATATCTAGCGCTGAAGCGTGAGCAGCTTCCTGTCTCAGCTGCTCATCACTACTAGCTGTGCTGCACTGCAGGATGCGCCGGTGGATGGGGTCGATGTTGACGAAGGTGATGATGAACCCATTGGAAGCCAAGGTCATGCAAAAGCGCATGAGGGGATTGAGATGACCTTGGCCAGGCAAGGGGATGGCCACTGCGTGAGGTCTCTCATGGTGCTCCTTCTGCGCCATGAAAGAGGGTTGTTGTTGTCGTTGAGTGTGACGCTCGTCTCCTGCAAAAAAAAGCGGTACGCATGCGTATGGAAAGGACTCGTTCAACGAATGTACGATCATAATTTTATTGTATTTGGGAAAATCGATCTTTGAGCTTTTGAGTCTGTGCCAAAAATCCTGCCATGCCAATTTGGCATTCTTAATGCCAGCAATGTGACTAAGCACATCATCACCCACATGTTGAGCAATAAGCCCCAATGCTTTGTTATTTTGAAGTGGCTCAACTTCTACTTGTTCATCCTCAATTAGGGGTAAAAGCCCCTTACACATAAGCAAGTACATGGTCTTTCTTTTTCACGTGTAAAACCCATCACCATTAAATCTTGACACAATATCTACATGCTCCATGACGAGAGGGTCTTGCCATGAGCTTCTGGGGGGGGGAGGGGGAGGGGGAGGGAGGGAGGTTCACTATATGTAAACCCTCTATATCATGTGCGTTCAAGGTCTATTTTAAAAACCCCTTATCTGTGAATTTTTCATGAATAAATTACACTTTTTTTCTATTCAATCTATAAATACCACCTTTAAATGGTGTCCTTTTGTATGTTAAAAATAGATTTTTAAAATCCCTTTTGTTGAACCCATGTGCTACGCTTACATACTTATGAGTGACCCCTCCGAGGAGCTTATGCCATGTCTTTGTAGGAGTGTCTGTACTCTCTTACAAATTGGTGATATAATCTTTAGTGAAACTTGATGCAATAAGAAAAGTGTATAATGCAATGATAACAAGAAAATATTTGTATTTTGTGGTGTTGGAGATGATAATATAAGAAAAGTAATGCTTAACAGATAGATCTAAGATTTCTTTGCTTCTTGGACTTTCACCATACACAAAGGGCAATTTGATATGATTTAATACTTAGATATTAGAAATACACCAAAATATCATGTAACATTGGAAATATGGGCATACGGTTCTATGGTCTAAGGGATAGTCATAGCATATAAAATAGTCTTTTGGGTTGCACTCCATTCTAGGCAATGGATGCTCTTTTTGTTGCTCTTTTGGAATAGGTAGATGGGATTATCACTTAATCATCATTTAATAACTTTTGTTACAAGCCTATAAATAGGTTAGGTATAATGGAATCAATATATGAGATTTGTCTCTCTACTCTCTACAAATGGAAAAAAGAGAATACGTGCCACCAGAGAAGGAGAGAGCATCTAGGCTAGCAAGGATGAAAAGGCACTGGTGATCATAACCTTAGGTTTAGGTAACACTTAAATCCATTATATAGATAGCAAAGGAACTTCTCAAGAGGTCTCGAAGACTCATGACACTTTGTTTCTAAAAACTTGAAAATCAGCTTACTCATTAAATTCTTTGAGTTAAAAATGAATCTAGAAGAATCAACTCGTTTGAATTACATGAAGAGTATCTTAACCCAATTGGAAAACATATTGAGGAAGATGTTATTATAGCAGCTCTTTTAAAAAGTCTCTCTTAGAAAGAATATAATAACATTATTACTACTCTTACCAACGTACTTGTATCTACATTGATGGATATTGAAGCATCTTTATTGGAAGAGTTTAACAAAGTTAAGCATAGGCAAAGCATCTTAAAAGGAGAATTTTTCAACAAAGGTGGATTTAAGAAGTTTGGTTCAAAAGCTCCCTTCAAGGTGCACATCTAAAAAGGGGTCTTTCTACGAATTCCTATAATTTTTGTGGAAAAATAGGGCATGAAAAGAAAGATTATTTCTTCATAAAAAAGCAAAGAAGGCACTCCTGGTGACGATGAATCAAGTGATAAAGAAGCAGAGAAGAAAGAAGCCAGTAGAGCTCAACTTTGCTCAAGATAATTGGGCTTTCTAGGCCAGCTAGAACAAGCCCACATGTGGTCACCCCTCTATATCCTAAGTGAAATGTAATCATAACGAGAAGTCTAGCATCTGTCATCATTGACTCGTATTGTAAACCACCATGAGAAAGACCTACAGGAACTTAGATGGTCTCACAAACAACATTGTAAATAGTAAGTAGAGCTAGCATTGACATCATAGTAACCATGGATATTTCGTTGAGAGAGGGTATTAGAAATACACCAAAATATCATGTAATATTAGCAATATGGGCATATGGTTCTATGGTCTAAGAGATAGCCATAACATATAAAATAGTCTTTTGGATTACCTGCTATTTCGATGATTATTTCGACTGGTATTAACGATTATTTCGACGGATGTAGAACATTTCGACCCTTATTTCACGGATGTAGGAAATTTTTGACGGTTATTTCGACAAATGCAAGAACTTTTGACGCTTACTTCGATGCATGCAGGAACTTTTGACGCTTACTTCGATGCATGCAGGTATAAATTTTTTTTGGGCATAATGGTACATCCAGCTACAATCTTATAGCTGGATGCACCATTATGCCAAACTTTTAGAGTACCAAAGTCAACTGTACTCAAAGATGAAGAACGGAGTGAATTTGTTGGAAAAGTTAGAGTGCCAGAACATTTTTGACATTACAAAAATTATACACAAGTGCAAACAATGGCCAAATTATATTGCAAGATGTGAAATTTACATATCAAAGACCATATTACAAGCTCTGACAAGATGAGCCGACAAAAGACCATAGTATGGTATGGAAAGCCAAAATGGTTTTTATACCAAAATTGCATAAAGTAGTTGCATACAAGCTATACAAGCTCAAACAAAGATATGAGCTGACCAAAATATGTACGTACAAGAGGAAAGACATGGACAAGGCCACTCTATGTAGAGCCCTCACTCAGGGTCACGTATTGGTACCTGCAAAAACCATACAAGACCCTTTTTTTTGGTATACAAAACAATGATCTAACATGCAATGGAAAAAGCAAGTATACAAATCATAAGGTTAAGGCTTGCCACACATTTACCATATCTACAACATTCCCCCAATTGAGGTTGATGCCTTCTTGCTCAAGCTTTTCCAAAAGAAAGTACGTGTTATGGGCGGCGAGCAATGTCTTCCTCTTCTCCCGTTGGGCCGACCAACCACTTGATTCTAAAAGTACCATACCATAAAAACAATAAACATAACATAACATCAAATAAAACATACAAGATAAGCGTTGATACTTACAAAGTAGACATGGAATGTGTCCCAACTGCCGCTTCCAAGGTGAGAGCTTCCTACGCTCTCCATTCGGGCTTTCGTCACATCCTCTTGTTGCTTGTAGCATTGGGGATTTCTTGCATACTTTTGCTTCTCCTCATTCCAATCCTCGGTGTACTGATGTACCAAGGCTTCTCACCCCCTACCTTCACTCTCGTAGTCACATCTCCCCACCAATGTTTCATGACGTCCACCATGTAGTCTTTTATCCACCTTATGGGGATGACATCACTATCGAGACGGTCAGCTTGTACTACTCATTTTTTATTTGATTAATGACTCTTTCTTTCTTAGCTTTATCTAACTTTGGCTATAAAGTCATAAAGTCATTAGCAAAGACAATGTGGCAAAGCTCGTGGATGCGGCTCTTCATCTCTTGCCCGACATCATCCAAAACCACATTGCCATTAACAATTGTATAATATTTTTTCCCATCGGGGGTGTGGGGTGTGTGTCGAAACATCGTGATGATCGCGAGCATGGAGTACTTCTGGTGCTAGATGGGGAAGGACGCTCACATGGGGACATAGACCCATCCGTGCCCCCACTTGGGGGTGGTTGCAAGATGAGGTTATCTAGTTTCATGTCGTGGGCGCCCTTGGCTTTAGCTGGAAAACAGGCATTTTTTCAAGAAGAATAGCCAATCTCTCATAGTTAGCCAAGGATTTTCACTTCAAGGTCTTCTAATGAAACATCATATGCAAAGTTGGGCACCTAAAACTATAATCTGATCGAATATCCAATAATTGCAAATCCCCTTTTCTTTGGGAACCAAGTTTGTATACAGGCCCTGTCCTAGGTTTAGACAGGTATATTGAATGTGAGTAAATTGCCTATAACTTTTACATTATTACTCATATGATGTTCCCACTTTGCATATCACAAATACAAATAACATAGAGCTTAACTTGATTTATCAAGTAATTTTTGATGTGTTCTACTATTTTCTATATTATTTAAAAGATATTAGAATTGTTAAAAAACATACTATTTTATCCTCCCACCACATCTACCATTTAAAATGCTCAAATTGTATGGATCTAGTGATGATTAGATTGGGAAAGATTAGTATAATGTGGGTATAAGGTAAAATTACAAATCTAACGGTTTGATTTTTGTAGATTTACTTTGGAAAATTTATTATGACTGTCAGAGGCCCATTAAATCAATAGTAATTTAATTCTAGAAAATTAAATATTGAATCTTTCAATCTAAAAACTCAAGGGATCAATACTCTTGTTGCCATGAATTTATTAAAAAAAAATTGGCTTGATTTGAGTATGGGAAGGTCCATTTTCAATCCTCCCAAGTGAAAATTCCCATATTGTGTCCACTCTCCCCTTTTCAAGTCTAAAACCAATCCTAGTTAGGTTTGGAAATCTAGGCTTGGTAAACTTCACAGCTTAGGTTTCATTCCATGTGTGAGGCTTGGGTAGGCACAAACCTTATATATGCATGCCACTTTATGTCCACGTGAGCATCGAGAGGATCCACATAAGCAGCTTGCCACCTCAGCTTGCCACCTCAGCTTGCCACCTCTACCCTCCATGTCAACATGGTCAACCTAGTTGACTCCCCACCTCATCATCCTAGTCATCATTAATGCCACATCATCTTGCCACCTTTGCATGCCGCCTCGCACATGGTGACATGGCATGCCACATCATGGAATTGCCACATCAACCATAATAGTGCCACATGTCAAGAGAATGCCACGTGTCATGCATGCTTGTGACACGTGGCATCTCCTTCCCACCTCCCCTCTTTTTTCAAAAACATATTTTTGGAAAAGTTAATTTAGTAATTTAGAGAAATAGAATATAGAAATTTAAATAATAAAATATATGTAACTTATTAAATAAAAGAATTTAAAATCACTAATTTTAAAGGATTATATTTTGGGATTAGATCAATAAAAATATTATTAAAGATCATATTATTAATTTTAAAAAAAATAAATTTTTTAATTTTATATTTCTTGAAAATTTTTTATGTAGAATAAACCTTTGAATAAAATTTGAAAAAAATACTTTATTTAAAAAAAGCAGTTATATAATTATAAAATAAAAGATATCTTTAAAGATATATTTATATATCTAGTAATGATAAATATTTAGACTTGTTAATAAATATTATAAATAATATTAATTTTTAAGTGGATAATAGTTTATCTTTAATTATCTTTATGTTTATCTTAGTTATCCAATCAATCTTAGATAGGAAATCCAATGAGATTTGAAGTGGATAACCTATTTTTCCTATATAATCACACATCTCTAGTACTATCCCACACTTATCTCTAGTACTATCCCATCATTGAGCCTTTATAATATTTTCTCTCTTAGCTTCCTTGAGAATGGGTTCTCAAAGTCGTAGGAGTCGGAAACGTGATAGGACTAGACTCCCCCCCATCCACCAAGTTCAAGAGGAGGAGAGGAGAAGGGTAGCTCGTGAGAGAAAGAGAGAGTGGAGAGCACGTCAACGAGCAACACCTTCCGTTGTGGCGATGATCCAAGCCTTGCTCCTCCTCTTCCACTTCCTCTCCCTTCGCCCTCTTCCCCCCCACTACCCCTTAGTTTAGATAATCCACATGAACCCTCCCTTCTTGAGTCCTCTCTTCTACAAGAACCCACCCTCCTCCTTTGGGCGCCCTTAGTGTGGATAGGAAAGA
This sequence comes from Cibotium barometz, assembly GCF_041138505.1. Lineage (NCBI taxonomy): Eukaryota > Viridiplantae > Streptophyta > Polypodiopsida > Cyatheales > Cibotiaceae > Cibotium > Cibotium barometz. The sequence goes on from NC_141047.1 coordinate 63,873,250, forward strand.
ACTATCAAAATCAGGGGCACATCGTCGTGCCCATGCAATCTTCCATTCCTATTTCAAAGACCTCACGTCTTCATCACACAGGCATGTGTGCTTGATGCTTTGATTGATCTGCCCGACATAGCCAACTGCAGGGCGCTTTCCGACATTGGAGGTCGAAGAGAGAGGAGAGCTGGCATGGCGGTGCTACAAAGTGTTCGTCATTCCTATATAGTTAACAAGAAGAGGAACTCTGCGGACGCTTTGGCTGCTCGACGGGCTATTGTGGCAGCCATAAGTAGCTCCCAAATGAAGGGTAAGGTTAGTGCCACATCTCGCATCCTTTCCATAGCACCACACGCACTTAGAGTTGGGTCTATTAGGCGACAAAGTTTAGATGCCAATGAGGTTGGTGCTATGTGGGCGAGTAGTGGTCGTGTAGCTAGGCATGATCGCCTACTAGATGAAACCACTAGAACCTTGATAGAAAGTTTTTGGGAGGAGAATTGTCGTGCATCGCCAGTTTTCAAGAAAGCTTTGCGTAAGAGAGTGACAAGAGGAGTGTTCATTGAGCACGGTGCTTGCTTTCTTGAAATGACCCAAACTGAGTTGTATTCTCAGTTTGTGGCTTCGTATCCAGAGCTTAAAATTGGGCAAAGGTCATTTGAGGGGTGTAAGCCTTGGTTTGTGAGGTACTCACGTCAGCGTGACACATGTTGTCGCTACCATGTTGAGTTCAAACCTTTTTATGATGTGTTCCGTTCTCTTAGTGGGCATAGAGAGTTGCCTCGTAGTCCACGTGATTTCATCCACTCTCTTTTGTGTGCACGCACGGAGGATGCCTAGTTCCATAGGATGCCTTGTGTGGAGAGCAATTGCACATCATGTGGTTCACTTGCACATCTACAGATGGTAGATCTTGATGCAAGTGACCAAGAGATAGTGGCATGGCAACGTTATGAGTATGTGACACACCAGCTCCAGAGTGGTGGACAGTCCAGGAAGTTGCAGCTCGTGGACAAACATACACCACGTTGTCACTTCATAGCCACATTTAGGGAGCAGATCTACCCCTACATAAGGCACAGTCATTGTGCCAAGTGGCAGGATCGTCAGTTCCGAGCATGCCTAGCAGAGTTTCCTATTGGTGTGGTCGTCTCTATGATTGATTTTGCAGAGAACTACACTTTCACACCTTTTCAGGAGAGATACAATTTGAGTATTACTTCTCAGAGCAGGTAATGGTTATATTTTGTAATATTTGTTTTATGTTTGAGCTACATTACTTAATTGATTTTTTGTGTCCTAAACGTATGTATTGCTTACCTCACCAGGTTGTTATTTTGGTCCACATTAGCTATCGACATGCAGAGGCTCATGTAGATGGGATAGTGAGTACCCCCGAGACTCGTGTCATTATTCGAGAGTATCATTTCTATATCAGTGATGATCGTTCACATGATGCACATTTTGTGCAACACTGTTTTCGTCTCCATGACGATTTTTTAGGAGATTGTGGGATCAGACATGTCCAGCGATGGGTTTGGTCGGATGGTTGTGGCGCACAATTCAAGTCATCACGTCAATTCTATTGGCTCTACAGGTAGTACTTATGGCTTTCTTACATTTACAATTAAACTAAATTCACTAGAACATCTTAAAGAAAACAATAACTAAGACTATCTTTTATGGATTTATAGGTGGCATGTGCAGTCTAGTATCCCAGTGATTTGGTCATTCTTTGAGACTGGTCATGAGAAGGGTGAGCATGATGGTGCGGGCGCGTGTGTGAAACGTGCCTTGAGGCGTCATCAGCTGCGACAGGATGCTCAGCGGTTCAGAGATGCGGGCCACGTAGTCGAGTGGTGCTCCCAACATTTGTGTGGGAGTGCAGCATCATCGTACCCCAAACGTGATGCTCGGATTGTCAGGAGATTTTTTTGGCATGTGGATGGTGGCATGATTGACCGTAGAGCCTCCCATGATTGTGACACAGTACCTGGCACCTTGGGCTTACATTCCATCAGGAGCACGTGCATGGCGGCCCCCACGATTTACACACGACGGTTTGCATGCTTCTGTGGAGCATGTATGGATGGCGATTGGTCACATTGTGCCTCGAGAGGATGGGCAGATGCATGGATACAGACACTCCTCTCCCCCGAGCATCCTTCACATCCAGTGGTGTCTAATGAGCACACAGGTCCTGCGTTCATGGTCAGTTATTGTTGGAATTAGGGTTGCAGGAATGCACACACAACTTCAAGAAGATGAGGAAGCTTGAGCACAACACAGTAGTGTATTATGAGTGCCAAAAATGAAAGATAACAAGCCCTAGAAGATAATGGGCGTATATACAATGCACGGGGGAAAAAACCTCCTAGTGAGGGAAAAAGTGCCCCGGTGGTCCTAAGTGTGTTCACACACATCACTACTATAATATGGTAACAAATCCCCCCTGGAGTGATGCGGTGAACAAGAGCTAGCACTCATGTATAGGGAAGTGTCTAGCTATGTGGACGAATCCACAAAAGGGAGTAAGCCCAAAGCTTTGCGAAAAGCTTCGAACTTCTCACGAGGCAGAGCCTTTGTGAAAAGGTCTGCAAGGTTATCCTGTGTTGGCACATAAGCCAAACTGATCTCTCCTGCAGAGAGTCTCTCCCTGACATAATGGTAGTGCACCTCAATGTGCTTCGTACGAGCATGGAACACTGGGTTCCGCGCAACTGCCAATGCGCTCTGACTATCAGTGAAGATGGTGGTGGCAGATGGCTGCCCAACACCCAAATCAGCCATAAGGCGTCTGAGCCACACACACTCAACCGTAGCTGTGAAAGCTGCCCTGTACTCAGCTTCACAACTAGAAGTGGCCACAGTAGGCTGCTTCTTGCTCAACCATGATATGCATGAGCTTCCAAGCATGAAGCAAAAACCACTCGTGGACACGCGTGTGTCATAACAACCAGCCCAGTCAGAATCTGAAAAAACATGTAAATCTGGCGGCAATGATCCCCCCTTGGGATAAAACAACCCAAGATGCCGAGTACCACTCAAATAGCAAAAGATACGCTTCACTGCCTGCCAATGCTTAATGCCTGGGCTATGCATAAATCTGCTCACCTGTGAGACTGCAAACTGAATGTCTGGCCTCGTAATGCATACATAAATGAGGCAACCAACAGCTGTCTGATAGAGTGTGACATCAAAGTGATCTCCAGCATCATGAAGACTCAACTTCAAACCTGTCTCCATTGGAGTAGCAATAGGCTTGCAGTCTTCAAGGCCAAATCTCCGTAACAATGTTTCAATATACTTTGTCTGACACAAAGCAATACCTCCATCACACTGCTTAAATTGTATCCCCAAATAATGATGCAAATGCCCCAAATCTGACATCTCAAAAGAGGCATTCAAATCAGCCTTAAAATCAGCAATATGACTCTCATTTGGTCCTGTGAGCAGCATGTCATCGACATAGAGAGCAATGATTAGATGTACACCATCCACACGTTTAACATACAAAGTGCTTTCTGTTGGACTATTCTGAAACCCATGTGCAGTCAAATATGCATGTATTTTTTCATACCAAGCTCGTGGAGCTTGCTTTAAACCATATAAAGCCTTTTTTAACCTGCACACTTTGTTTTCCTGCCCTCTTTGAACAAAACCACGAGGCTGCGATACATACACCTCCTCATGCAAATCTCCATTTAAGAACGCAGTCTTTATGTCCAGCTGATGTACATTCCAACCATTATGAGCTGCTAATGCACAGATGCTACGAACAGTGGTCATACGACATGTGGGAGCAAAAGTCTCATCAAAATCAATGCCCTTCTCTTGAGCATAACCTTTTGCAACAAGCCTAGCCTTATGGCGATCCACTGTGCCATCAGGCTTACGCTTCAATTTGTATACCCACTTAGTGCCAATGGCCTTCTTGCCAGGGGGCAAGTCACATAAAGACCATGTACTATTTTTCATAATAGCATCGTATTCTGCTTGCATAGCAGCCATCCAATTTTCTGAACTTTGTGCCTCATCAAATGAAACAGGCTCACTTTCATCGCACATACTAGAAACAGCCAATGCATAACAATCTGACGCATAAGAGGCACCATGAGAGCCAGAACGAGTGCGACTAGACAAAGGGGCATCCAACTTGCTGTCACGCAAAGTCTGCACCAGCCATCTAGGCATGTTCCTAGAGCCCTCAATCTCTTGTCTCTCATCCTCAAGTGCATCATGCACATCTGCATCAGATATAGGCTGATCTGTGCCATCATTTAAAACCTGCATAGGCTGAAAAACTGCCTCATGAGGTATTGCACTTGACTGTGCACCACTGAAAAGAGGCAACAATGTATCATAGACATCACGTGAGCTGATATCTGTCTCCTTAGTACATGAAACCAAGGGCTGAACTGCATCTTCCACAAATACAACATCACGGCTAACCAAAATGCGCTTTGTCTGTGGATGATACAAACGATAGCCTTTGCTCTCAGCACTATATCCAACAAAAATACATTTGACAGCTTTGTCATCCAATTTTCTGCGATGTTGCACAGGCACTAATGCATATGCCAGGCAACCAAAAACACGTAAATGGCCAACAGATGGCTTGCGGCTATGCCAAGCCTCATATGGAGTGACAACCTGTAATGCTTTGGTGGGACACCTGTTTAGTACATAAGTGGCACACATGACAGCCTCAAGCCAAAAACCATGTGGCAGACTTTGACTCTTAACCATACATCTTGCCATTTCCATGAGAGACCTGTTTTTTCTCTCAGCCACACCATTTTGCTGTGGTGTATATGGCACTGTACATTGGTGTTTTATCCCACGCTCAGCCAGAAATGCATTAAATTCTGAAGACATATACTCCCCCCCTCGATCTGAACGGAGGGTGCCCATCTTACTTTCTGACACATTTTCAGCCATAACCAAAAACTGTTTGAAGCACAAAAACACTTCGGACTTTGCCTTCAAAGGATATACCCATGCATGCCTGGTAAAATCATCAATGAAAGTCACGAAGTAAAGGTAGTTTCCAAATGATGGAGTTTGCATGGGACCACAAACATCACTGTGAACAAGCTGCAATCTGCGTTCAGCTCTCACTGATCCATCTTTGGGAAAGGAAGCACGCTGCATTTTACCCAATATGCAGCCCTCACAAACATGCTTGACAGGTGCCTCAAGCTTAGGCAAAGAAGACACCATTTCAGATTTCTGCAGGCGCAGCAAACTTGCAAAATTCAGATGACCAAAACGTGCATGCCACAGTTTTGCATTTGAAATAGCCTGCGTATCCATAATAGCACATGCTGAATCCTCTACACATTTGCCATCCATATTGAGCTTATACAGCCCTCGACATAGTGAACCAGATGCTACAATGATGTCACCACAAGAGAGATCATGAACAGTACATCTGTCATCCACAAATTTTACAACCAAACCTGTTTTGGCAAATGCGGAGACTGACAGCAGATTCTTTTTGATCCCTGGCACATACAATGCATCAAAAAGTGTAAAGGTGTTGCCATTTGCAACATTCAGCACAATCTGTCCAACTCCTTCAACGGGATAAGAGGAGTTATTGGCACAAGTGACAGTATTCCCTGTGGGAGCAGACTCAAGGAAAGTGAATAAACTGCGCTGCGAGGTGATATGCTTAGTGGCACCACTGTCAAAGTACCATACATCTGAATCTACTGCAGACATACATGTGTCATGCAAAGATGGGTCATAACTGCACTGCGCATTGAATGCCCATTCTGTATCTAGCACAACATTAGCAGATTCATTGTTAGAAGGAGAGGCATCTGCAACAGCCATACCAGCCTCTTTCTTCTTAGCCTCTTTCGCAGCCAGCTTAGGACATGCTTTGATGACATGATCATTTCCCTTACAGTACTTGCAAAATGTCTTCTGTTTGTCACCCTTCTTCTCATCTTTGTCTTCCTTCTTTGGTTGCGCAGCATTTGCAGATTTCTGCTTACTAGAAGAAAAGCCAGCTTTACCTTTCCCGCTTCTCTGACTAGCAACGAAAGCTTGATCTGCGACACGCATAATATTCCTGTTTTGCCTTGACTGGTCTTCTTGCAGCAAAACAGAAACTAACTCCTCAAATGATAAGGCATTGGGATTGCCTTTCATCATCAAGCGAAGAGTGGAAGCAAAACCCTGATAAGAATCTGGTAGACCATTCAAAACAGTCTGCACAAGTGAACTGTCTGACAGGATTTCATCTGCAGAAATGAGCTGCTCTTTGAAATCCTTGATCTTTGTCAAAAAGCTATCCATAGAATCACCTTCGTTCATATGCTCACTCTCCAACTGTTTTCGGAGGTAAGCAACACGAGCCTCATTTCTTGCCTGATACAATGTGGCAAGTACATCCCAAGCATCCTTAGAAGTCCTGCAGGAGCGAATATGTGGGATAATGGTACGTTTGACAGACAGCGCAATCAAGGCATGAGCCTGCGCATCTCTACCATCCCAACGAATCTGCTCTGCTGAAAGTGGTGGTTCTCGTACAGCTGCTACAACACTTGTGCCTGCACCATCATCAACAGTACCTGTTTCTGATGTGTTTGCAGCATTCCCAGCCACAATAGGACGTGCATCAATACCCTGCACAATGTTCCATAATCCCTTTGCTACCAATACATGTCGCATCATATATGCCCACAATGGATAGTTGGTGCCATCCAACTTATCCTCAGCAGCCAACATGCGGAATACATCATTGTTGTCAGCCATGGCCAATGACTGTACTACTAGATGTAAATGCTGTCTGTAAGAGGTAAACCTGTATAAAATCGACCTGTGCTATGTAGCACAGCCCAAAACAGACGAATGGGCACCTGTCCTGCAGATTTTAATCTTGACAGAAAATCTGCACAGTAGGACGATTTTGCCTGCGCAGTACTTGGAATGCAAAAACGGAGGGCGAAATGACTTCAGATCAAAATTCTGAAACGACCAAGCCCTACGGGCTTTCCCACGGCATATACTAACCTGCAGACGCTCGTGAAACCTCGTCGCAATCGGAGGAGATGAAGCGGCAGGTGCCGGTGATGCTGCCCGGGAGGAGGAAGCCTGCTCTGATACCAATTGTTGGAATTAGGGTTGCAGGAATGCACACACAACTTCAAGAAGATGAGGAAGCTTGAGCACAACACAGTAGTGTATTATGAGTGCCAAAAATGAAAGATAACAAGCCCTAGAAGATAATGGGCGTATATACAATGCACGGGGGAAAAAACCTCCTAGTGAGGGAAAAAGTGCCCCGGCGGTCCTAAGTGTGTTCACACACATCACTACTATAATATGGTAACAGTTATGATGACCTCACAGATTTGCTACAGGAGGGTGATGTATTTGCTGTTATTGCCAGTGAGGGAAATAGCGAGGGAGTAGACTACTATCTGATGAGTTGCACTAGGCCAAAGTGCATGCTTGACCAGGATACAGTGGATGATCATGGGTTTTCTTATGATGCCCATAGCATGATTGTGGCAGGCTGGTTCTACCAGCAGATTTGAAAAGATGCAGGGGGGAAGAGAGCTTGAGCTCTTGCAAGCACACACACACACTCACAAACCCTAATAGAGAACACACAAGGTGAGAGGCTGAAAATCTTCTTCTTCTCTACTCAACACTCAACACACCATATACAAGAATAAGAGTACACACAATATGAAAGGTACTCAACCAAATACATACACGGGTTCTCTATAGTGTGAACCCGACTAAATGAGCTGGCGCTATAACTATGCCAGTCTCTAGAGTTCCACCTTTGTTGAAAAATTCTCCTTCTAAGATGCTTTGCCTATGCTTAACTTTGTTAAACTCTTCTAATAAAGATGCTTCAATATCCATCAATGTAGATACAAGTACACTGGTAAGAGTAGTAATAATGTTATTATATTCTTTCTAAGGGAGACTTTTTAAAAGAGCTGCTATAATAACATCTTCCTCAATATGTTTTCCAATTGGGTGATGATGTGCTTAGTCACATTGCTGGCATTAAGAATGCCAAATTGGCATGGCAGGATTTTTGGCACAGACTCAAAAGCTCAAAGATCGATCTTCCCAAATACAATAAAATTATGATCGTACGTTCGTTGAACGAGTCCTTTCCAAGAGGTGGTGTTGGGTTGGAACACGCATGCGTACCGCTTTTTTTTGCAGGAGACGAGCGTCACACTCAACGACAACAACAACGCTCTTTCATGGCGCAGAAGGAGCACCATGAGAGACCTCACGCAGTGGCCATCCCCTTGCCTGCCCAAGGTCATCTCAATCCCCTCATGCGCTTTTGCATGACCTTGGCTTCCAAGGGGTTCATCATCACCTTCGTCAACATCGACCCCATCCACCGGCGCATCCTGCAGTGCAGCACAGCTAGTAGTGATGAGCAGCTGACTAGACAGGACGCTGCTCACGCTTCGGCGCTAGATATTCGCAGAGTGAGCCTCCCCATCGATGGGTTGGACCTGGCCAACGACTTCCGATTGCCTTTTGTCGATTTTCTCACCGCTACCCAAGCGCTCAGCGATCCCATCGAGCGCTTGCTGCAACGCATCTCCAAAGAAGGTCCTCCCGTCACCTGCCTGATCTCGGATGTCTTCATGTCCGGCCCAACGCAGGGGGTGGCGGACAAGCTGGGCATACCCAGGGTGTGTCTCTTCCCGTCAAGCCAGAGTGTGAATCTCTTTTTCTTCTACATCCACACGGGCCTCTTGCCGCTTGAAGAGGGTAAGCAGCGTCGACCTCTTCGCACCAAAATATATTTTATCTCATTGTCATGGGTTCTAATTAGACTAATTTTGGCAGTCATTCGATTAAGCATCCACCGGGACAGGCCGGCGGAGATGTTCTGCGAGGATCTACCTGGGCTGCCGCCCTTGCGCAACCGAGACATGCCGCCTTTTAAGCATATTGTGGAAGAGAGTGACCGCTTGATTCCGCTCATTGTGCGTCAATGCCAGATAGCCTACCAGAGCTCCCACTCCATCGTCGTCAACTCCTTCGACGAGCTGGAGGCGCCCGCCTTCGAAGCCATGGCCAAGCTGCTGCCGCAGCCTATCTATGGGGTGGGTCCGCTCGTCGAGCACCTGGAGGGTGAGAGCAGCACCAGCCTGTGGAGGGAAGAGGACCACTGGCTGCACTGGCTCGACCAGCAACCACTTCGATCCGTTCTCTACATCTCCTTCGGCAGCATCACCCTCCTCTCCAAGCAGCAATTCGAGGAGGTGCTTGCCGGCCTTGAAGCGAGTGGGCAGAGGTTCCTTTGGGCGTTCCGCCCAGACCTCCTGCAAGACGCCTCTAAAATGCCACCCGAGTTCCTGGAAACCACCAAGAACCGCTCGTGCATCGTCCCTTGGGTCCCCCAGCTTCGCGTGCTCTCCCACCCCTCCGTGGGCGGCTTCCTGACCCATTGTGGTTGGAACTCCACCATCGAAGCCATCTCCTCAGGCGTCCCCATGCTCTGCTGGCCGTACCTCTTCGACCAACAGCTTGACGCCAAGTACGTCGTAGAGGAATGGCGAGTGGGGCTGAGATTTGAAGCCGGATCGGAGGGGGGAAGTTTGGTGGACAGAAGTGAAGTGGAGAGAGTAGTGAGAGCGTTGATGGAAGGCCAAGAAGGCAAGACGCTGTGGAAGAGCGCCTCCAAGCTGAGCGAAGCTGCAAGCTGCAGCCGACAACCTGGAGGATTGTCCCACCGAAACATCGAATCTTTCGTTCACGCCTTCTCACCACGTCATGAATGATCGAGAGTTTTGACCTTGATTCCCGTCGGCTAAATATAATATAATAACATTTCGTATATCTCCTAGGTAGGCTAATAACACAAACATCATTTCGTATTTTGATATAATATATTTCGTATTTCGTGTGGCTTAAAACTGTTTTTTAGAAAGGATAATTTTATTATTAATATCGTTTAGTTACAAAAAAGATGAAATGTCCCTTGTGATCAATAGGCTAAGTGCTGATGAGTAATTGCTTGTTAGAGTCTAGTAGCTTCGACTTAAAGGGGCCAGTGATAATTTTTAATTTAGCTACAAACACCTCTTCCTTCTATTCGGCGTGTTGCATATGAGGGCACCATCAAAAGACAAGTTGATTTCGGGCTAGCCGGTTCTGTTTGCAGGACTGTGTATCTGATCCAAGGCCAAATACTGGCTAATGCTTGATTAAGCATTGTGACGTCCCCAAGCAGCGCGTGCTTCCAGGTAAATTGATGCTGTGTGTCCCTATTGTCCAGCCACTTCCTTGTTCCTCTCCATAGAGCTTGAGCTATTGGGCATGCCCAGAAGATGTGAAAAGGGTCCTCCCTATGGGTGTTACAGAAAGGGCACATCGGTGAGATTGGGGACCAGCTAGTGAGTATGTCTCTTGTAGGGAGCTTGAGATACAGGAGCCTCCAAAGAAAAACATTAACCCACAGAGACGGCGTCGTATAGACCATATTGCCACTGTACGTCGGACCTAGTTTCCGATGGAACTTGGAGGTTTCCATTGATGAGCAAGACTTCCAAAAACCAGTGCGTCTTGGGCATGTATGGATCAGCTCCTTTCAACTCAGGAAGTAGCTTACCCTTGTTGGTGGCCCAATTGGCAAGCCAGTTGTCAACTTTTAGGCACAATGGAGTTGGCCAGGGAAACAGGAGCACCTCTGCAGCGGCTTGTAGGGCAGCAGGAGCGGGAGGAGCAAGGCCAAGCCGACGAACAATAAAGTCCCATTCCATCCATTGGGCAATTATATTATTCCATATATCATTCCACGTCTGCACTCCCTTTCTGTGAAGTTTTCGAGCTTGGTTGACATCCCCCAATGCTTGTGGCTTGCCATTTTCCATGTTGCACACTGACCACCAAATGCTCTTGCCCAATGCCCTGTCGCCAAAGAGTAAGAGGCCGTTGGCCTTTCCACTGTAGAGACTAGTGAAGAGCTCATGCCGCCCAGCCACCAGTCCATTCACTGGAGTTGATTGTTTGACTGTACACTTGCCTCTTAAAGCGATCCTATGTTTCCAAAGAGAAGTTTGGCCATCGCCCAGGAAGGCCTGAGGCGTTTTGAATAAAATATCTAGTGATTACATCCCCATGGGGCGCATTATTTCAATCCTTTGTAGCCATTTGAGTGTGAGGCATTAGCAATTTTTTGGACCCAAAGAGGGCCTCTTGGATTAACTTTTGATTAGGAATGGACCAATAAGAAGAGGGCTGAGTGCACATTTTTGACTTCTTTGATCCTAGGGGGCCTAGGCTTTGGTTTGCTAATGGGGCCTAATTACTACTCTTGTCCCCCTACCTCTTGGGCCCAAACTTAGAGGTCCCCCCACCTAGAATCGCGCAGATGAAAAACCCTAAAAATAAAAAAAATTTATTTTTTCCCAAAAGTGTGTTTCCCTCTCAAACTTCCCCCCAACATACTCTAGGTTTGGAAAGCTCATTTTTCTTTCTCTTCTAAGCTCTCCATTGCTGCAGAAACTCCATACCTCTCAAGCTCTCCCTCCTTGTCAAGCTCCCTCTCCCTCTTTCTTTTTCTAAGCTCTCCATTGCTACTCCATCCCTCTCAAGCTCCCTCCCTCTCAATTTTCCTCTCTCTCTCTCTCTCTCAAGCTCTCTCCCTCTCTCTCTCTCAAGCTCTCTCCCTCTCCATTGTTGTAGAAACTCTATCCCTCTTTAGTCTACTGTAGGTTGAGGAAGCCTATTCTCAAACTCTAACCCTCTTTTAAGCTTTCCATTGCTACACTGAAAACCCTGAACTTTCTCTCCTCTCCAGTCTTCTGTTGTTGTAAAACAAGCTTTTATTTTTCCTTCTTCTCTTTTCTTACCACCATGGCCTCTTCCAGCAATGTGAGAAGACCTAGGGAGAAGGTGGAAGAGCTTGTGTTGCATAACACAAGAGATGAGAAATGGAGTTTGGGCCAGGGATTTCACTGACATAAACGAGAACATGTGAACATGTTAATAACATATGTTAATAACACAAAAAATCTTGTGATCACATGTTATATTCACAAAGCTTTCACAAGGGCCTAAAAAAATTATCTTTGTCGGGCATAAAAAATCTTCTTAGGTGGCCACTGACCTGCTATTATGTGAAGATGGTAACATGAGAACATGTGAATAGCTTATTCCCAAGTGTAGCCAAGCTTTTAAGGGGTTCCCAAATGGCAAGTGACCTGTTATTTTGTGAATGGTAACATGAGAACATGTGAATAACTTGTTCACATGTGTTATTATCATAAAAAATCTTGTGATCACATGAATATTAAATCCCTGGTTTGGGCTCCAACAAGATTCAGGGTTGGGGCTTGGGTCTACATGCAGCCAAGCTCTAAGGGACCACATCGAGTGCGTCAGCTGGGGAATATGGTACATCATTGGAAGGGGCGGCTACAAGGCTTCAAGCATACTAAGAAGGAAGGACTGGTTGCCATAATGCAACATGTGTATACCCTTGGAGACCTGTACATTCAAGGCCAACGAGCAAGGTTTCCTTCAAATTGTCAATGTAACATAAACACAGCTTTAACAACATGCTAATATTGGATTTTTTTTTTAAATTTTCTTATGATTCTCCATTTTCTTATGTCTCTCTGCATATATTTTTCCCTCTAATTATGTTGAGGAGCAACCACTCCAAAGCCTCATTTTCTTATGTCTCTCTACAGATATTTTCCCCTCTAATTATGTTGAGGAACAACCACTCCAAAGCCTCATTGGAGTTTTCTATGCTATGCATGCATCCATTGGAGAGGCAATGTTTGTATCTCAAAGCCCAAGTGATCTTGTACTACAAAACAATATCTTTTTCTTCTCTCACTCATATTTTGTAGATAAACAAACAGGGTTTATTTGGCAAGCTAGAAGAGATCCCCAAGTTGAACCCCCCTCTTAACAATCCCGAATGGCCTAAACCTGATGCTTGGACCATGTTATGCTTAAAGTTTAAGATGGTAAGTGATATCAAGACATCACTCAAGTTTTCAAGGCATCTAGGTTGGTAGGGCTAAATTGGTTTTGTCCTTTACATGTTTTTGTGCACATGTTCAATTCCATGCCAATGCACCAAACAAAAATAATGTATACTTGTAAGGAGGTACGGTCTGACCTCATTCAAGGATTACTAGGAGAGGGTTGGGAGGTTAATGAGGGGTCACATCAAGGTGATGTGTACAAGTGCAATGTAGTAGATTCTACAGTGTCTTTCAGGTTCTTGAAGGCACGCTCTATTTTGTACATGCGTCTGCACTACCAAAGATGGATGTAAAAGCACGGGACATGGATCCCACTTCAAGCCTCAGAAGAAGAAATTATGCCTATTGAGGTAGCTGTGATGATGCAAAATGGATGGATTGAGTGAGTGGCAGGAAGCAAGCTTGCATTGGAGCCTAATAGACCTGCGTCAACACTTTAGCATCATGGGCTTTGACAATGTCGAAGAGTCAAGTTTCAAGTTGATGAGAAGAAAGGTATATCTGATTCCACTGCATGTCTAGAGTTAACCCTTACACTTTCTGGTTATTGTGCCACTTTTTATATTTTTACAGATTGGGAAGCGTAAGGAGGGGACAACCATGGTCTCAGAATCATGGCAAATGGGGGACCTTGTTCAGCAAGGTTCATAGCCCTACTAACACATAGTAGGCATGTGGAAGAGCTTGAAGATGAACTGAGTATATCTGTTTTGATGCACGTGAGGGGCAAGAGTTTTAGGATCGAGGTGAAGGCAATGACAAGATTTCAAGTCAACAAGGAGATGGAGATCAACATGAAGTAAATGTCACAAGAGGGGCAAAAAATGAAGACATTATAACAATTTTAGATTAGATGACATGCTTGTAATTTTGTAGCAGGCTCTTTTTCAACCAATCTTTATTTAATTGAAATCTTAATAATTTTGCAAACTGTAATTTTTTTGTCTAGCGGTCTAGTGTGAAAAGGCCAAACTTTAAATTTTAGCTCTATAAATAGCCAAAGGTGCCTTCTTTCTCATTTTCACGCGATAGAAACCAAGCATGAGCTCACACTATCTCTTTGCATTCACATGGCTACCCACTTTGACAACTTCTATGAGTTCCTCTCCACCACCCCGTGGGGCGGGCATGCAAGAGCGAGCTCTTTGTCATGTTCTCTCGTGAAGTCGACTTTGAAAAGTCACTCGCCCTTGCGTCCCAACATTATGAGACGCAGATTGCATACATGGAGCAATACTTGGCTCCCCACTCCATCTCCTTGTAGGGGAAGGGCAATTTAGGAACTAGGTTCCTCTCGTGGCTCGCCACTTTTGCGTTCCTCATCAGCAAGATGAGGATTCGAATGAGGAGGTAGAGATGCCTGCATTGCATTTGGCAGGGTATTTGAGGGATGACAAGGAAGTGAAGGCAGTAGGAAACGAGTGCTGGTGTAGAAGAGCAGCTTGCATCAGAGCACTTTCCAGAGGGTGCACAATCTGCAGCTGAATAGCCCACTGTAGTAGAAGATGCGGGGCCATCTTCCCCACACGAGGAGAGCAAGGTGCTGCCAGAGCTTGAGATCAATCTCTTGAGCACCATTTTGGTGGAAGGTGAAGAATACTTATTTCTTCATGACCTTGAAAAGACTGCTGGCTTGAGAATGGATGAATGCTTGGGCATTATATGCACACGATGTGAGGTGGACCTTGATACATCCAACCTTGGTCCTCGCCTAGATAGTGTTATATTACCCCTTAGAGAATCTATCCCAGAGACAGTTGCTTTGGTCAAGGAAACTGTGGTTGAGACCGCGGAGCAAGCCCTAGTTTCAGAGGAGGAATTCACAACCTTACAAGACAAGCTAGAGGCTGAAAAGGATACCCTTGCTGCTGCTGGAGTAATGGAGGAGACCAAAGTACCAAAAAAGGCTGAGGCTAAGTCCTCGATTGACCTCTCAGCCCCCAGCACTTTGGAAAAAGAAGACATTGAGCAAGAGGTAATAATCGACCTTTTACAACCTAGAAACATTTGTAATTATGTATAGGAAAATATTTTGATTTTTCCTTTGATTGCAGAGGGTGGTTGAAATTGACACATTTGCTGGGAGAGGCGGCCGCAACAGAGACCAGGCCAAGGTCCATGGACATGATGCTACATTGGCGCACTATCTTGGTCGACTTCATGTGGATGGCATCGCCATTATCCACAGGGACTACACCCCTCAATTTGCCTTCACTCTCTTCTTTTTGAAAGCCCTCTCTAAGGTGCTTTGTGTAGCCTCTATGGCACAGAGCACCAAATGTATAGTTCCGATTAAATAATCCCTTGCCTTCGATGTTTTTGGTTCTGGATTTAGGGGTTAGCTTCTTGCTCGAATAGGTATAGCTCAACACAATTTGCTATCGTAAGGCGTGTGGTGTCAACTTGGAAAACCACCTTTATCCAAGAGTGCTATCCAAGTTAAAGGAATCAACAAGAAGAAAACCCCTGTCTCAGGAATTTTGCACACTCCGGTTGCCTATGACAAGGGGACCGTAATTCAAAGCTTTTTGGTTATGCCTGCTGGTACCATGGAGGGGACTGTAAACTTAGGGCGCAAATGGATGTTAGCCACCAAGTGCAATATTGATTGGGCAACCAGGAGAGCTACAATGCAAGAACCCCTGACCGCTCAAAATCCCACACCTAAGTCATCAACTCTGGACAAAATGCTAGATAATGAAAAATCACAAAGTCAAGTGGCAAAACCATCTTTGATTGTTTGCCACCCCTCTAATGCTTCAACGCCAAGAGTGAAAACAAGCAGTGTGGTCTCCAAGGCTCCGCTTACTATGCCAAAGAGTACATACAAATGGATCCCAAAAGCATCGTTAACAGCTAGCTCCCCTGCTCAATCTCGTTCAGACAAGAAGCCTCATAGAAGGACAGCAACTACCCGCCCGAGAAAAGGCAACGTAACATCACGATGGATTCCTAAAAAATTATTACTAGCCCAAGGGTACTACGAAGGGAATGACCAGATTTGGGTCCCTAAACATAAGCTGAATCCCTCTACATCACCTGTAAAACCTTGCAAACCAAATGTTGCCACCCCAACGACAATTCAAGACCGTGGTAAGGGAAAGGTAACAGAGTGCTCCGCACCACTTCTTCCAGAGCTAGTTTGGATTCCCAAACGATATCGATCAATACCACCTAGCTCAGGAAGGGGGGAGCCACTTGAGGCTTCTAGCTCCTCATGCCAGGCACACGTTGATATAGAAGTTCCTACATGCTCTACACCTACTCTTGTCAACACCCAACAAGAGACCGATGAGTCTACATCTCCCCTTGTAATAGTATCGTCGGAGACCATTTCCTCCATTCGTTCATGGGAGCGTACACTACCATCTCTGCAATTTGATGTGGCCACAAGGGTCATAAAAAGCTATTTGCCCACATCACCACCTATGACCCGCTGGACAAATTGGTTCCAAGAGGCTGCAACATCATTGCAAAAAATATGATCTACCTAAGGAAAGGGGGAGTATGTACTCATGCTCGACATTCTATTGCTTCCTCCCTAACCTTCTCCCGTGACAATGTAATTCCCAAATTTGAGGGGATGTATATATATATAGCTTCATACACATAAAAAGAAAAGAAAAACAAAAAATAGTAAAAAGAGCAAGAGCACATTAAGAGAAGAAATATCCGTATACAATTAGCAACTAGATTGACCTGTCATAAACCTACTGATGCTATATCTGTGTTTGTAGATATGGCAAATGCACGAGCATCACACACTTCATCCACTCCTACCTTTGGTGAGAGGTATCATCTGTACCTTTCTCAGATATTTCACATGTGGTATCCTGTAATTAAAACCGAATTGGATCATATAGATGTACTAGCCAGAGAGGAAAATGTTGAGGAATTAGAATGGCTAATTCACCTATTGACCATGACTGACCCCTACTCCGTAGAGGACATATCCCCGATAGCCCAAGGCTTTCCTTTTCCACAAGATGACTATCCTCGCATGGTTACATTCTTGATGAGTTTATGTGGATGGGAAAACGAAAAGGATATATCTGATGACGATGAATGGACGGATGAAACTCATGGCACTACCGAGGCTGACTTTATTTATTTGGATGATGCGGATAGAGGCTTAGCCTTAGGGCTAGAGCCAGGACTCTACAACATCCTCTTACCATATCCTCAGTAGTAGTGTGGTGACTGGTAGGTAGGTTAGTGTTTTCAAGTTTTTTCTAGTTTGGAGTCCTTAAACGAGTCTTTAATTTTTCACACTGATGTGCCCTTCGAGGTATAGTGCTTGTTAGTTGGTTGTACAGGTTGAAACGTTTGAGATGGGTTCGCTTCCAAGTCCTGAGACTGCCGCAATGTTCATCATAAATATCTACATCAAATTGCAAGCTTTCTCATCAAATCCAAGAGATCTCCAATTTACAAGTGTAATTCTTCCATACCCACTCTCTTTAATTTTTCCTATTCAATTAATTGCATGAACTGAAGGCATGACCACATGGCACTTGTCAAAGCATTACTTAGTTTTTGAAGTTGCCTGACGTGCTAGTGTAAATCATTAATGAGTTTAACCTTATTGGATATATTCTTGAGAATGCATGAAGTCTTTAGTTAACCTGGGAATATGATTGTCTTAGGTCTAAGGTCAAACCATCTTAATGTTTGACACCTGGCCATATGTGTGTTAACCTCTAAGACATAGCTTTTACCCCTTAGTCGAAAGGATGTAAGAACACATTATAGTTCAGGAGCGAAAATCACAAGGAAAAAAAAGAAAAAAGAAAAAAAAAGAAGCCTACAATTAATGGCAATGCAAGTCTATTATGTGCTCTAATGTTGGCCTATCGCCTTATTAACACTTGGTAGGCGAGGAGTATTCTACTCCAGACCGATGCCCTAGGTTGGTAGGGGGTAGCCTTGCCTAAGCTAATAGATTCTTGGAGAATGCCTTGTGTTAAACATGGTACCAGGATTGATGTTAGTTTTGCCATAGGGAGGTCGCCATTGTGTGTAAAAATTATCACGTGCATAAAGAATATAAAGGCAAAAGGCTCCTGTAACGCTGATGGATGGGGTGTGTGCTGAGTAGATTCAAGGATACGTCCAAATCCCGTGCATACATGCATGTGCGTGTGTGTGCATGGCGCACCTTGAATATCAGCAGGATAAGGGTTAGGATTGGTCGGCCATGTATGGGCGCCCATGTGTGAACGGCTAAGTCACCTATAAGAGTCAAATGTAACCCTAAAACTCTCATTCTCAATGTGTTGAATGCAAAGTGTGCTCTTGCCTTATCTTCTTCTCGGTTCCCTTCTCCTGCGTATGTGAGAGAGAGAGAGAGAGAGAGAGAGAGAGAGCGATCGAGCACTGTGTGGCGGCACGGCGGTGGCGAGGCGGTAGAGCGGCGACGGCGGCTCCTTCTTCACTGCAACGCGAGAATCCTTCACGAGACGACGGTTTGAGCGGTGAGTGACACACCTTTGCTTTCTGTTTGAGCTTGCTAGTTCCTGGTTGTATGCTTGCAGCCATTCGTGGCTCGCATACAGTGTTCGGCAAGTCCCTAGCTCCGACTCGTGCGGTAAAAGCGCAGGAACTGTAGGATAGCTTATATCTCCTTTGAATGGGGTAGAATGTCTTATAACTCCGAATAGCCACGAAGATGATGTTGGTGAGCATCTCCTATCTTTGGAAGGTGTCAGATGCATGTATGTGTAGTGGTGCACATCTCCTTTCTTGATGTGTGGTGCCTTAAATACCTTGGAGTGGTGCATTCCAAAATATTCACACTAGAGTATCCACTAGACTGTCCACCTAGAGTATCTTGGATTGCAACATTATAACATTGCAACTATGACATAACATCGTGACACTGTAACATTATAACATTATGTCATTGTAAAACTATGGGAACACCTGCTCTGCTGGTGCACAAACCTTAACAATGTGACACGCAAACCACTGATGCAATGTTTCCATTGTAAGGGCTTGCACTGTGTTGCCCAGTGTCCTCATAAAACCATTGCACCTAGTGCCCCAATTCCATCCCCGAATCAAGTGTTGAACCCTAATGTCATTCCATACAGAGCCACCTCGAAGGCACATGTTACAAGCATGGATTCGAATATGCTTTTAAGGATTATTCCAACCGAGTGACAATCACTCCAGTGATCAGAACATCAATCCACAAGCCTACCCATGATTGGAGATCTGCCAAGGGATTATTCCAACCGAGTGACAATCACTCCAGTGATCAGAACATCAATCCACAAGCCTACCCATGATTGGAGATCTGCCAACGGAGAGCCCCATGTAGTAAAAATTTTCCCAACCCCCAAGTCGTCCCATTGGATCCCTATCAAGATGTTAGAAGCTTAAGGCTTCTAGGATGGAAACCCTTCCATTTGGGTCCCAAAATGCTTGTGGACCACACCATAATTTTCAAAGCCAAAGAGAGTCAAGCGGCGACAATGACTCGAGTGCGAGTTCGAGCCCAGAGACAATTGGCATTCTGTTAGATGCCAACGAAGCTGCTAGAAGCACAAGATTCCTACAAAGGGAACTCCTACATTTGGGGGATCCGAAGTCAAGAAATCGAGTACCACAAGTGCCCATGCACAACCATGCCATCAAATACTAGACCCTAGATGGAGTGGAGACTAAAATCCATGATCATATGCCAATCCCAAAGCATAAACAAGAATGGAGGGTAGTGGATACCACCTTGACTAATGTGCCGAACTATCAAATGCTAGAACAAAGCTGGAGTGGAGACTAAAAGCCATGCTCATATGCCAATCCCAAAGCTTAAGCAGGAATGGAGAACAATGGATTCTACATCGACTAATGTACCGAACCACCTTAAAAAAGAAGTCAGAGGAGTCCGTGGACACTAAGTAGCAAGAGTCAATACCTTGCCCATGTGCAATGGCTTTATCCATCCCTGCTTCCAACAAAGAAGAGCCATCCATACTGCCAAACCCCAAAGAGTGTCATGCACACACTTTCATGGCACTGCTAAGCAACCCCAAGACTTAAAAAGTTCACCATGACCCCAGAATACCTCTCTTAATGAACTCACGTGGTGCTACACTTACATATTTCTAGGTGAACCCCCCAAGCAATACCTGTGCACATCATACCGCAATACTTACTCGTCAGCTACCAGAACTGGGCACAATCAAGCGCGCCATCAAAGTCGAAGGCAATGACGTCAAGGCTTTTGTCATGCACACATGCACACACACAGATCCCCTTGGACAAAATTTCCCCACACACATACACAAATCTTGGGGAAAAAAATTTGAGTGTATGCCACGTAGCATCGGGTGCCTGCACGTCTACTTTGTGCTTTTTAGCATCGAATATTCAACCGTGAAGAACTTGGCTTCCATCCTACATCTTAGCATAGGAGCAAGGCTGTGGGTTGTCTTATGGCTCTTGATTGTTCTTGGCGAAGCAGTTTACTAATCTCGTTATGATCGTTTCTGACCGCTAAGTTGGATGTGGCAAGCGAGAATCCCTTTCTTCTTGTTATCGCGTGCAGGCGGCTTATCGTCACCCATGTGAAGTCTGTAGGATAAACGTAGGGTTCGTCACAAAATTAATTTTATAATACGTGGCAAACTCACCGCATTTCATGGCCTTGTAGACTTCAACAAAGCTTTAGCAAAACCGACGGTAGTGACATCAAGGCTTTTATCATGAATGGCAAATGGCTCTCCGCCTTCATTTGCAGTAAGCCAAAACCTTACTTTACATATGTACATATGTAACATAGCACTTCATATTAATTATACATACATATATACCTGGGTATGATTAAAAACTTGAAACCCAAAACAAAACTGAAAACAACAAAAAAAACTACACATATATGTGTGCACTCTACATATGGTATCATAGACACATACACGTGCACACACACATAGCTCCTTCCTTGTAAACCTCCTTCCACCTCTTTTTTCCCCTCCCTTGCAGAAAATCTCCCCATACATACACAAATCTTGCGAAAAAAACATAGAGTTACCTGTGCCACATGGCATCGAGTGTGTCATATCTACTTTGTGCTTGTTGGCAAAGGATTCAACCATGAATAACTTGGCTTCTGTTCTACCTCTTAGCATGGGAGTATGGTTTGGTAGTCTTTATGGCTCTGGATTGTTCTTGTCCAAGCTTCTAGTAGAGTGCGTGTGGCTTTCGGTGTAAGCCCTGCAGCAACAAGTAGGCCTTTGAAAAGAAAAAAAAGTTCGGATACAGTGTCACTCCCATGACAGTTTGCACGGGCTGCACACTCTATGTGAAGCTCGTAGGATAAACGCATAGTTTGTCACAAAATAAATTTTAGAATACGTGGCAAACTTACCGCATTTCATGGCCTTGTAGACTTCAACAAAGCTTCGATTTTCCACCTTTAAAGAAAAGTCAAAGTAATCATCATCACGAATGCTATTAACTAGGCGAAAGGATTGGTATTCCTCCCTAAAGCCTATGGGAGATGATATCATGGTGGCAGTAGGAAATGATGCAAAGTTCCCAATAAAGGGTTTAGGTGTACTACTTCACTTATGTCTACAAAAGGTTGTACAAAAAGTCTTTCAAAGTGGTGCAAAAGCAGCCTATAGAGTGCAATGTTGACAACGTCCAAAGTTGCATGGCCATTGCTTGAAATCCTATGTTTCATGCTCCCACGAAACACATTAAGATTCATTACCACTATGTGGTGAGCTCATCATGTTTAGGGAGGTTGAGAGGGTCTACTGCTTGACAACAAAGAACTAGGTAGACATCTTCACAAAGGCTCTTAACAGGGATCAAATGGAGCGGCATCTTTATAGACTCGACATTGGACCACAGAGGTAGTTCACATTCAGGTGGACATTGAGAGGGGATGTTGGATATCAATGCTCTGCCCTCATATATTTTATTGTCCAAGCATCGTCTAGCTCATGTTTATATGGCTCCCATTATGAGGAGTAACCATGGTTGAGCAGCCCAAGCACCCGACACATCCCCATATTCACACAGGAATGTGGTCCATGAGGCTAGATGGTTTAGAGACACCTTGGATTAGATTTGGCGCACTGCCAAATAGACCGATATGTGACATTGGACAGTTATCTCATAACGATCCTGTTGAAATAAGTGATGCTATAGTGCCAAGTCACCTAGTCAAAGTTATCCCACATGAGCTATCAAAGCCTTATTGTAAAAGGGGTCACTTTCAATCAATGGAATTAAGCAAGCTCTCAAGCCTCTTTATGAGTACAAGTCTTAATCTTGTAACCTAATTGTTCTTGAGTCTAAATCTTAATTAGTGTAGGGTATTCATCATGTTTGTGTTTAGGTATCATCCTTGGCTTAGAGTAGCACTAATCACATTGTTAATTAGTATAGGATTATGTCTTTCTCATCATCACCATCTCCATGGGAGCTTGGATCTACAAGCTTTAACATGGTATCATAGCTAGTCTCTTGCTCCCTATATCTTAGCATTCGTCTCCTCTAGCTCACATTGCATTAATCTCAGCTCCTTGGACAATTACTTCACATCCCTACACTACAAGAGAATCATTGTTTTTCAACGCTTAGTTTCCACGACTGGTCGTGTCGTCGATATATACGTCAAAATATTCGTGGAAAGAAGCATTGAAATAACCGTGGAAATTTTAATTTTTTACAATTTGAATTTATATATAATATTTGCTAGTTCCCACCTTGGGGTGTGTTTTAGTCTTCTCTTTCTACCTCTTTGCAAGCATATGTGTCTATGAGAGAGAGAGAGAGAGAGAGAGAGAGAGAGAGAGAGAGAGAGAGAGATCTGAGAGAAAGAGAGATAGAGAGAGAGAGAGAGAGAGAGAGAGAAAGGGGAGGGAGGCGAGGGAGAGAGGAGGGTAGAACTTCCATCACGCTCTTTGAAGGAGGATAAATTCTAGCATCACTAAGGTGCAATTAAGAAAGTGCTTATGAAATTATAGTTCATAATTAACTTGCTCGTCCTCAGCGAGATCCATGGCTCCAAATAAATCTACTTCTAGCTCTAGCATGAGAGCTGTCGATGCATCATGATCATACACAGCTTGAATCTCTTCTTCTTCTAGATTATCTCTGGTGTTTGTTTCTCATTCAAGATGTATTTGCTCAATGAGTACACCTTCATCCGATCCTAATCTAGTGTGAGCCTCACCTTCTTCCTCAACTATTATGTCTTCTTCTTGTTGTTCAATAGGTGCTAGTGGTGTATGCGCAACCATCACATGATCTAGGGGGAGTTCCTCACAGCATCTGGCAATTCGTCAACTACTAGTTTCACCTCTTCAAATATATGTTTACCACATGGATTTATTTGGATCACAAACAACCATTCATGATCTGTCGGATCTTTCCACAAAGATGAGTTGCTCACAGTGCTCTGGTAGCACAAATGTGTACTTTGGTTAGTCCATATCTTTGCGCGGTCTACTTGAAGAATTTCACACTTGTTTTTGCGTACAAATGAATATATCAAACTTTCTGAATCCAACCTTGATAATATCTTGGATTGTTCCACAATAATCCAGCGTGCCTACTTCAGTATTGCCATTACTTGCACTTGAACAAATTTCTTACATGAAATTAGCCTTCACACCACGATCAAATGTCGTTATCTTTTTCTCTATTCCTTCAACTCGAAAGTGACGTCCGTGTGACCAAATTGCCCCAAACTTACGATACTGCAAGCACAATAAATAAGTACTATAGGCTACCCACTTCTCTTCAATGTGCTTCCATGCAGGGGAATCTGCGGACACATGCATAACACCATCCGTGGACCTAGTGTTACGGTGCCAAGTCATCAATCCTGTAATGGATTTGCACTTGAACATTGTTTTAATCCGAGGGATGATGGAAAAGTGTCGTAAAACTTTTGTTGGTACCCTTTCTCCTTGCACATCTTGTCTATATCTCGATATACCACAATGTGGACATTGTACAGCGTTGTTAAATTCTTGTCGATAAAGAATACAATCATTTGGACAAGCATGGTGTGTGTTGTAGTCCATGCCAATCGAGTGCAACATTGTTTTTGCTTCGGTCCACTGGCATCTCATTATCTTCTAGCAATATTTGATGTTTCAATAAGCTGTTACACAAAATAGACAGGCTAAGAAAATGCATATAAAGGTACATAACTCACTAATTGCATATGATATTATCACTTACGCAAAAAGTTTTGATATGCTCAGACCATCCAAAATACAATTGCAAGTTTAATATGGATAGGCAAGTGTGTAAAATAGACACACTTGCCTATCCAAAATACAATTGCAAGTTCAATATGGATAGGCAAGTGTGTAAAATAGACACATGTGCTCCACGATATAGTGGAAGACAAGCAAGCCCGCGTAGCTCTTTCTCTTCTTGGGAAACGTATTCCACATGTCGTGTGATTTCTTCTACCCCTTCGTTTAGGCTGGATATCCACTGATTCGTCATTGTTGAAGCACGCATTGCCACTAATTAGATGTTCCAATCGCTCCACCGAAAATATTCTCCATTTTTTTGTATGATGATCATTGTAAATTCATCGACATCGAGCCACTTGGTATTTGCAACAGCGAGTACATGGGCAAAGTGTCTTCTTCTCTAAATCAACAAAATTTGAGGGTATGACATCATCAATGGTTTCCATATTGATTTGCAATGGGAACGAATGCTTATTTTTGGAGGGGGATCCTCCCTTAAGTATTTGTGGAGGGTGGAAGTCCGTGATATGGAATTTGAAATGTCGGGGGCGCGCAAGATCTGAAAAGATTTTGAATTTGAATGAAAAGTAGCGATCATCAAAATAAGCATCGAAAAGGTCGTTCGCGAAAATACCATCAAAAAGGATGCCGAAAGCGTGGTTGCAATCAGCGTGGGGAAAAAAAAATTCGATGCTTGTTTCCACATTATTTTTCGATGGTATTTTCGATGCTTTTTTCAACCCTGATTTCGACGGTTATTTCGATGGTTATTTTGACGGTGCAAGTTTTGACAGTACAACAGAGCCTTGTTTTTTTTCGCGTTTTTGTGTGCACACGTGTGTTTTCCTCCCTCAGGCATCAAGTTCGCCTCCTTTGCCCTCACTCCCCTCTCCTCTTGGTTGCATGTGTATGTGTTGTAAGATGTGTATGTGTGTGATTAGGGATAATTTTCTTGTTTTTTGCTTTTTTCTTTGTTTTGCAGGTTCTCTCTCTCTCTCCCAAGCTCTTCTCCACTTCCTTACCACTCAAGCAGGTTCGCCTCCTTCTTTGCCTTCCCTCCCCTCTCCTCTTGGTTGTGAGATATATGTGTGTGTGTGATCAGGGATAATGAATGTTTATGTTTTTTGCTTTTTCTTTGTTTTGAAGGTTCTCTCTCTCTCCCAAGCTCTTCTCCACTTCCTTACCACTCAAGCAAGTTCGCCTCCTTCTTTGCCCTCCCTCCCCTCTCCTCTTGGTTGTGAGATGTGTGTGTGTGTGTGTGTTTAGGGATATTGAATGTTTCTATTTTTTGCTTTGTTCTTTGTTTTGCAGGTTCTCTCTCTCTCTCCCAGGTCATCTCCACTTCCTTACCACTCAAGCAGGTTCACCTCCTTCTTTGCCCTCCCTCCCCTCTCCTCTTGGTTGCATGTGTGTGTGTTGTGTGTTGTGAAATGTGTGCTCTTATTCATGTGTATTCAAGTGCCCATGTGGGCTTTGTTGGAGACATGTCCCGCACTCCAGATGAGACACCGGCTTACTCTCCATCCCTCTCTCCATATGCCATGTCAGCTGACCAATTTATGGGTTTTTTTAGCACAAGCCACACTCGAGAAAAGAGCGATGGCACAACAATATTTTGGGGGAGGGACAGGCACTTCAGCCGCACCATCGGGCACCACCACCGCTAACCCTAGTTCACCAATAGAAACCCCATGAAGAGGCGCCAGAACCCTTCCCTCAAGAGGTCGCTCGTCCAACGCTCGTAGAGGACAACGCTCAAGTGGTGGAGGTGGAGGCGGTTGTTGTCCAAGGGTGGTTGCAAGATGAGGGTACTCACTTTCGTTCACTCTCTCTAAAATTGGGACATCCATGCATCTCGGGCGGAGTACCTCGATCGTGATAGTGCCGCGAATTAAAAGACGACACGTGCCTCCCGAGCCTAAATCGACATATCTCGATCGAGATGCCAACTAATGCCACGCTAGCAGGTCCGGGTTTCCAGGCGTCATCCATGTCACCAATGTCACCGCCACCACATTATCTCAATCGAGATATCTATGCCACTCGGATCCACATCAGGGCCACGCTGTATCCCCCTAGGCATATTTGACTAGCACATCTCCATCGTCCACGTATCTCGAACGAGAAATTTACATCAAATCGTGACCATTCATTGTTCGAGGTAATGGGTTACAATCTCCACCGTCCCCATATCTCGATCGAGATACTGAGATCAAATCTCAGCCGTCCAAATATCTCGATCGAGATACAGAGATACAATCTGCACCGTCCAAATATCTCGATCGAGATACGTAGATGCAATATCCACCGTCCAATTATCTCGATCGAGATACGTAAACGCAATCTATACCGTCCATTCACGTACGTTGGAAGATGTGATCTCGGCCGTTTAAATATCTCGATCGAGGTATATAATGAATCTTGACCGTCGAGATACCTTGTCGTGGTAATGCCTTTAAATCGTGGCCATCCATGTACCTCGAACGAGATAGTAATATCAAATCTCAGCCGTCAATCCTTCCCCAACCCTAAAATTAGGTGTGTATCTTGGCCGTATGTTGCACTAACCCTAATATCCAGAGCGTTAATCTTGCAAACCCTAAATTGCATGATGTTACCGAACCTCGATCGAGGTTATAAAACCGGAAAACTTTTTTTTTGCCTCATTGTCACAAGTCGTTTTCACTCTCCTTGCTCTCTTGATTTGGATTAGCATTAGTGAGCCCATTAGCTTTGTTTTTTAGCTTCATT
The DNA here is from genome assembly GCF_041138505.1 of Cibotium barometz. Classification (NCBI taxonomy): domain Eukaryota; kingdom Viridiplantae; phylum Streptophyta; class Polypodiopsida; order Cyatheales; family Cibotiaceae; genus Cibotium; species Cibotium barometz. The sequence continues at coordinate 63,900,221 of NC_141047.1, forward strand.
AGGCTAGATTAGGTAGATGGGATTATCTCTTAATCATCTTCTAATCACTTTTATTACAAACCTATAAATAGGTTGGCTACCATTAAATCAATATATGAGATTTGTCTCTCCCCTCTCTACACTGCAATTTTGTTCAGCTCTTGCTTTCCCTCTCTCTCATTCACCATGGATTCCAGCACATGGATTCCAGCACGCGGCACACCTAAATACGAAATATGCGTCGAAATACACATTTTTGGCGCATATTCGACGGTATTTTTGGCGCATATTTTGACTGCTATTTCAATGATTATTTCGACTGGCATTAACGATTATTTCGACGGATGTAGAACATTTCGATCCTTATTTCACGGATGCAGGAAATTTTTGACGGTTATTTCAACGAATGCAGGAACTTTCGACGCTTATTTCGACGATGGAGAGACGGAAGACTCTCTCACTTGTAGCATGAGTAGTATGATCCGTGTGTAGCTCAATCCAATGGGATTTGCATCCCTTTCGGAGCTAGGGATTCAACCCGTACCGGTGCACGAAAGCTTATCCTCTAAAAAGGAGAGATGCCTATGGCTACCATCACATGACACTAGACTAAGCACATACACAAGCTCAACTTGCCCTCATTTCTACACACCCATTCATTCACAAATACAAGCAAGAGGAACACAATCACTATGCACACAAGCAAAGAGAAAGACCTCACTCCACTCCTCTCTTCCTACAAGCATGCACACACTCAAGCATCAAGCTTCACAAAAATGAAATACTAAAAGCATGCATTAGAGTAAAATGATTAGAGAAGAGGATGAGAAAGACTCATGACATTGCTATTGATTTAATGAAGAGATTTATCTCATACAATGATGTAGATGGGGTGAGAGAAGAGTCTTCACCTCTATGGAGAAGAGGGAGAGTAGCTCTCTCAAAGGAGCTCTTGCATGAACTTAGCCCAAAGTGTGCCTAAGCTCTCAAATGAGCCACTTTTTATACTAAAACTCCTAAAACTCCCAAAACTTCCCATGTGGGATTATTCTTAAGCCCACTCCCACACTCATCTACAACTTGGAACTCTTTACAAGAGCCCTAAATAAGAATGTCACTTGTTTTCCTGCTTGCATCTTTGTGTTGCATCCTTGCATTGATCACCACTCATCACGCAACACTCCCCCCTTCCTATTTTTGCACACGTCCTCGAGCGCGGTAGAAGCAAAAGCTGCAAAAAACAATGGATACAAGTAAAGCCTTTTATTGAAAAAAAAAACCAGCAATGACAATCTCACACGTGAGCATACAAGTGAAAGGCTGATTAGAGTTAAAGAGTGCTAAAAGAGGTGAATAAAGACTAGTCAAAGTGAGACTAGGTGGTAGATAGTGCTACGCAAAGGCAAGTGTGCTTGTACACCGCAGGTTATGATCGCAGTCTCAATGTCCTATAAGTGTTTAAGTTATTCCTAAGTGGCAACCCAACTCCTAAATATGAGCAATGGTGATTGGACCTTTTTTTTTTTGTGTGTGTAAAAAATGAATAAAGAGGAAGGTTCCATCCCAATGAGACCCAAGCAATGGCCAAGAGACCTCCGCCAAGAGAATCTAAAGGCCGCTAACTATCTCAAGGGCGACAGACCCTTTTCTTTCTTTTTAACATAAGGAGTATCCCATGAAGATGAGGGCATCAGTCTCGAGGGCCCATAATATACCCCAGAGTCCTACCAACATCCATCAAGGCGATAGAGTCCTTGAAGGTCTTTCTTAACCTTTTAGACGTCAGTGTTCACCCCATGGAAACGAAGGCATCGGCCCCAAGGTGCTAAGACAACCCCAGGTCCTACCAAGCATTCCACATGGCTGTAGACACGTCATGTCTCGATTCACTTGTATATATTTTTTAGGGCATGATTTTCCTAAATTTTTTATTAATCCTAGCACCTAGCCCATACCTAAGAGGTAGCTACCACTAGGGATAACTAATATACTTCGAGAGCATAAGAACTTGGCAAACTCCGTTGGTATATATCCTACACCGTCTTCAAATAGAAATACCTTCTACTAAGTCCTCTAAGAATCTAGAAATCACTCACCACATTTTAACAACTAATTTAAAACTTAAACCAGCCAACTGTGTGTGAACATGCAAACAATATATCCAAAAGTTAAAAGCACATAAAGAACAAAAGATTATGATTTGAATACACCTGTTGTAGTTCTCGTTGATGTTGTGTGTTTGCATTGATGCATTGCTGATGTTGTGCAGATTGCTTCTCTTTGCTCTTTGTAGGCATTGCATGTCTCCCCCCTTCCTAATTTGTGTGCACGGTAGGTGGACTATTGGGGCGCGTTTGTATGCTCTTGTTTAGCTGAGATCTCTGCAAAATGTTTATTAACAAACAAGAAAAGAAAAGAAAGGAATAAAATATGTTATTGGTGCCAATCACCGAATATAGCCGAGGGGAAAAACCCAGTGGGAGAAAAGTGCCCTGGCTTGTTGATCTTATTGTGGAGTTGATAAGCTTACCCTTGTACTGGTGGTGGATCCGTGTCCACTTCTGTTGGAAAGATGGTATCAATCACTTCAGGATGCAGGGACAACCCTGTACAAAAATCGGCCTTTGGAGAAGGTGGTACAGTAAGGAGTGCTTCCTCGCTAAAATATAGCATTGGTTCTATGGGAAGGTTAAGCAAACAATTTCGATTTTGGAACTGCTCAATATAGGTACTCATAGTGATCCAAAATTGACATGTTGAGGCTGGGGGAAGGAGGGCTTGCAAGATAGGTGGTTGCAAGTCATTTATGCATGTATCCCTCCATTGTTGTGCTTGAATCTCCTCAGGTAATCTACGTCGATTTGGTCCTCGGTTTGGTACTCTCACATCAAGAAGCTTATGGCGTTGGGGTGTAATTCCCATAATTTGTTTCATTAAGCCCGTGCCATATCGTCGAAAGTAAGAGCGGCATAGCCAACAAATGTGTGAAGCTTCTCCTAATACAAGTCGTGCACACTCTTGACAATGTGAAAATGGGTGATGCTGTTGATAGAATAAAGTGACAAAGTGATGCCCACAGCAATTTTCACCTAAGGGAGCATAAAAGTACCTAGAATGAGTTTGAAAAGAAGGAGCACTCTAACCCTCGCGATGTTCAGGTTGAGTACTATCAGGGTCAATGCATGGTAGACATGTATCTCGCCAAGTATCCATCAGGAGGTATCTGGTCGTAGAACAATGAAATTTAGAAACTTCAAACTTTATACACTCATATCCATCATTACAATCCCAATCAAAAACATTGTAGATAAGATCATCTCAAAAAGAACACAATCCTCTAAAGGCATAAGGAACCACATTAGTAAATGTGAGACTATTCAAACACTGATCTACCAAAGAGCTTCAATTGTAGTGTTAATGCCTTATCTTTGGTTTTGGGTATGTCCTTCTTAAGAGGTGGGAAGGTTAGCAATTGTCGAGGAATTTGAGCAAGATAAGAGGATTTAGGCATTGAAGTGCTAGAATCTATGCTCAAAGGAGACTCATGTAAAGTTGGATTTGTCTTAGTAGGTACAGAAGTTGATGGTGGAATTGTGTAACAAGGAGAAATTGGGACAGCTGGTGATTCAATACATGTTTTGGGAAGGTCAACACAAGGAGATTTGTAGGTGCTATCACAACCACCTATCCTATCTTGAAGAGGTTGTGTTGATTTTCTTTGCACCCACTGATATGGAAAACCAAGGGTGGCTTTTGGAATCTTATTGATACACTCTTTTACCCCTAGTAAACCATGGCATTTGGGAAGCCAAAGTGCTCTTGCACCCTCATAATAGCCTTGTGCTTTAAGAACATGCTTTGGGACCCAATGAGTAACAATCTGAGGTTTAGGCTTGGAAAAGATGTGCTTTTTAGGAGGTTTAGCAACTAGGCTAGATGGTACAAGTTTGTATGCATCTTTGGGTAGCCAAATTGATAATTCCTTCTTGCCTGGCCTTCTTTGAGCACAGTGACTAGAGTAGTTGAAACATGCCAGCCATGGCCCTCACTTGAGGACTCATCGATTATCCACATCATTTGTGTTGGAGCTTCAAGAGCAGATTTTGAAAGTGGGTTGTGTAAGGTAGAAACACTACCCTTTTGACATGATAAAGCTCGTGGAGTAGCTGATCCCAAGATGCAATCAGAATCAATTTGTAATTTGTATTGTCTATTCTTCCAATCTAATGAACAATTGGTAGCACTTAACCATGATCGACCGAGAACAGCCTCTACCACTGCCTTGGACTTACTTGCCACATAAAAGGGAACTGACATCTGGTGATCCTGAATGGACATCATAATGACACATTTTCCCTCTATAGGGTTATCTTCACCTGAGAAGCTTCGTAAGTCAATAGGAATGTGCACAAGTGTTGGTTGTCCCAAGGCTATCCATGTGTCAAACGAGAGAACATTATAATCTGCACCAGAGTCAATTAAGGCAGAGACAAAGTAGGTAGTCTCATGAAGATGAAGACACATTTGAATATTAAAAGGATCGACATATTGTTCATCAGTAGCCAACTGTAAGGCCAACATAGAAGCCTTGCGACGCTCCTTGGCTTTTGCAACTCTAGCTTTAGCCTCTTCTTGAGCCTGACGTTTAAGTAGGTCATGTGCTTCTTTCCGTGTGTGTGCAGCATGCATTTGTTGAAGCATGGCTTCAGTTAATGGTTCATTATATTTCTTGAGAGATGACTTCCATTAATGAAGTTAGGCATTTGCTCACCTTCTAGTGTCTCTTCCTTATCAGCATCATTAGCAGGTTCGAGTGTTAAATCCTCCACTGAGACTTCCTCTACATGCAGTGCTGTTGTGGATGCATCCCCATAGTACAAAACATCTAGAAGGTCATGTGGTTGTACCATTCGTATAGGAATAATGTCATATCCATCTGAGTCACAAAATTGAATTGGCTTAGGTAAAGCACATGTCGATAATGTTGCAAGGACATGACTCCATTCTAGTGGATCAATTAAGTGCTCAGGGAAGGGTTGTGGAATGTATGCCTCATCTGATACACTTCAATTACCCTTAAGTCTCTCAGTGTTGAAATCCCTACATGAGGCTCCACACATCCACAGATCTTCTCGCCCATCTGACAATGTAACTCTTGAGCCCTCAGATGAAGCAGAATCAAACTCATCTATTGGAGACCTTGTTACATTACGATATGAGTGATTCTTTAGGTTGACCCTTGTGATGACAGAATCATGTCGGAGGTACAAATAATTGTATCCCCAATCTTGAATCATTTGAAATTGTCGCATGAATGGTCTACCCAATATCACTTCATAGTTTGGATGTTTCCAAAATCCACTACTGCAAAGGTGTGCTCATATTCAATCCCACATGTGGTGACCAATATGTTCTCAAGCAGCCCAAGGGGATGTTCTAAGCTTCCATCTGCTAGCTGCAAGCGCATCCTGGTACTCCTATCTGGTTTGCCCCACTTTTCCCAAATGGACCTTGTCACAATGCCCACTCCTGCACCACTATCAAGTATTGTAGTTGAAGCTACTTTTCGCACTTCTAATGGGAGGGTAGCATTTCCCTGATCGTCCTCACAAAATTATAATCATAACGAGAAGTCTAGCATCTGTCACTTTTTCATGCACTTTTGGATTAGGTAGATGGGATTATCTCTTAATCATCTTCTAATCACTTTTATTACAAGCCTATATATAGATTGGCTACCATTAAATCAATATATGAGATTTGTCTCTCCCCTCTCTACATTGCAATTTTGTTGAGCTCTTGCTTTCCCTCTCTCTCATTCACCATGGATTCCAGCACTAGCACACCTACATACGAAATATGCGTCGAAATACACATTTTTGGTGCATATTCGACTGTATTTTTAGCGCATATTTTGACTGCTATATTTCGATGATTATTTCGACTGGCATTAACGATTATTTCGACGGATGTAGAACATTTCGACCCTTATTTCACGGATGCAAGAAGTTTTTGACGGTTATTTTGACGAATGCAGGAACTTTCGACGCATGCAGGTATAAATTTTTTTTCGGCATAATGGTGCATCCAGCTACAATCTTGTAGCTGGGGATGCACCATTATGCCAAACTTATAGAGTACCAAAGTTAACTATACTCAGATATGAAGAACGGAGTGAATTTGTTAGAAAAGTTGGAGTGCCAGAACGTTTTTGACATTACAAAGTATGTACATTGTACACAAGTGCAAACAATGGCTAAATTATATTGCAAGATGTGAAATTTACACATCAAAGACCATATTACAAGCTCTGACAAGATGAGCCGACAAAAGACCATAGTATTGTATGGAAAGCCAAAATGGTTTTTATACTCGATAACCAAAATTGCATAAAGTAGTTGCATACAAGCTATACAAGTTCAAACAAAGATGTGAGCTGACCAAAATATGTATGTACAAGAGGAAAGACATGGACAAGGCCACTCTATGCAGAGCCCTCACTCAGGGTCAGGTATTGGTCCCTGCAAAAACCATACAAGACGCTTTTTTTGGTATACAAAACAATGATCTAACATGCAATGGAAAAAGCAAGTATACAAATCATAAGGTTAAGGCTTGCCGCATTTACCATATCTACAACATTCCCCCAATTGAGGTTGATGCCTTCTTGCTCAAGCTTTTTCAAAAGAAAGTACGTGTTATGGGCGGCGAGCAATGTCTTCCTCTTCTCCCGTTGTCGATGGCCGACCAACCACTTGATTCCAAAAGTACCATAACATAAAAACAATTAACATAACATAACATCAAATAAAACATACAAGATAAGCGTTGATACTTACAAAGTAGACATGGAATGTGTCCCAACCGCCGCTTCCAAGGTGAGAGCTTCCTACGCTCTCCATTCAGGCTTTCGTCGCATCCTCTTGTTGCTTGTAGCATTGGGGATTTCTTGCATACTTTTGCTTCTCCTCATTCCAATCCTCGGTGTGCTGATGTACCAAGGCTTCTCACCCCCTACCTTCACTCTCGTAGTCACATCTCCCCACCAATGTTTCATGACGTCCACCATGTAGTCTTTTATCCACCTTATGGGGACGACATCACTACCGACGGTCGGCTTGTACTACTTATCCTTGATTTGATTAATGACTCTTTCTTTCTTAGCTTTATCTAACTTTGGCTATAAAGTCATAAAGTCATTAGCAACAAAGACAATGTGGCAAAGCTCGTGGATGCGGCTCTTCATCTCTTGCCAAACATCATCCAAAACCACATTGCCATTAACAATTTTATAATATTTTTCCCCATTGGGTGTGGGGTGTGTGTCGAAACGTCGCGATGATCGCGAGCATGGAGTACTTCTGGTGCTAGATGGGGAAGGACGCTCACATGGGGACATAGACCCATCCGTGCCCTCACTTGGACAACAACCGCCTCCACCTCCACCACTCGAGCGTTGTCCTCTACGAGCGTTGGACGAGCGACCTGAGGGAAGGGTTCTGGCGCCTCTTCATGGGGTTTCTATTGGTGAACTAGGGTTAGCGGTGGTGGTGCCCGATGGTGCGGCTGAAGTGCCCGTCCCTCCCCCAAAATATTGTTGTGCCATCGCTCTTTGCTCGGGCGTGGTTTGTGCTAAAAAACCCATAAATTGGTCAGGTGACATGGCATATGGAGAGAGGGATGGAGAGTAAGCCGGTGTCTCATCTGGAGTGCGGGACATGTCTCCAACAAAGCCCACATGGGCACTTGAATAAGAGCATACACATGAATAAGAGCACACATCTCACAACACACAACACACACACATGCAACCAAGAGGAGAGGGGAGGGAGGGCAAAGAAGGAGGCGAACCTGCTTGAGTGGTGATGACCTTGGGAGAGAGAGAGAACCTACAAAACAAAGAACAAAGCAAAAAATAGAAACATTCAATATCCCTAAACACACACACACACACATCTCACAACCAAGAGGAGAGGGGAGGGAGGGCAAAGAAGGAGGCAAACTTGCTTGGGTGGTAAGGAAGTGGAGAAGAGCTTGGGAGAGAGAGAGAATGTTTGGGACATCATAGCATAGCGGAGGCTACACTCCAACCCACACACTTATCAATCCGTGAATGCAACCCGGTTAGCGCATAGAGGCTATCCCGAATGGGAGAAGAAGAGTTAACCACACACTAATGACCTCTAGTCCTACTCAATCCTTCTCAACACTCAAGGAATCAATCTTACATAATCAAAGCATCAAGATTAGGTTACACTTAAGCACACAAATACAACTTATGCAAGGAACCTAATATGCAAAGAGCTATCACACAAGCCTCAACTACACATTATTTCAAGCACAAGCTTCATCACAAGCACTCTACAACTCACAAATCAAAACATCATTAAGAAATCTAGATTAGCAAGAGTGTAGACCAAAACCTCATATCATTGAAAATGTAAAGAATAGAGAGTACAAGATTGAAGCATGAGTGGAGATGGAGAGCCTTGGGAGAGCACTTGAGAAGGAGCTATGGAGCAAGCTCTCTCTATGAGCCTCTCAACCAAATGACCAAAGAGTGTCCTCCCTCTCTCAAATGGGCCACCTTTTATACAAAAATTCTAGAACTCCCAAAAGTTCCCATGTGGGATTATTGTCAAGCCCCCTCTCACATTCATCTACAACTTTGAACTCTTTTCAAGAGCCCTAAGTGTCTTTTTTGTTGCATCCTTGTATTGATCTTCATTTGTCATGCAACAGAGAACCTTCAAAACAAAGAACAAAGCAAAAAACAGAAACATTCATTATCCCTGATCACACACACACACATATCTCACAACCAAGAGGAGAGGGGAGGGAGGGCAAAGAAGGAGGCGAACCTGCTTGAGTGGTAAGGAAGTGGAGAAGAGCTTGGGAGAGAGAGAGAACCTGCAAAGCAAAGAACAAAGCAAAAAACAAGAAAATTATCCCTAATCACACATACACATCTTACAACACATGCACATGCAACCAAGAGAAGAGGGGAGGATTGAGGGCAAAGGAGGCGAACCTGATGCTTGAGGGAGGAAAACACGTGTGCGCACAAAAATGCGAAAAAAAAAAACAAGGCTCTGTTTTACTGTAAAAACTTGCACCGTCGAAATAACCATCAAAATAACCGTCGAAATCAGGGTTGAAAAAAGCGTCGAAAATACTGTCGAAAAATAATGTGGAAACAAGCGTCGAAATTTTTTTTCCCCACGCTGATTTCAACCACGCTTTCGGAATCCTTTTTGACGGTATTTTTACGAACGACCTTTTCGACGCTTATTTCGATGATCGCTACTTTTCATTCAAATTCAAAATCTTTCCAGATCTTGCGCGCCCCCGACATTTCAAATTCCATATCACGGACTTCCACCCTCCCCACAAATACTTAAGGGAGGATCCCCTTCCAAAAATAAGCATTTGTTCCCATTGCAAATCAATATGGAAACTATTGATGATGTCATACCCTCAAATTTTGTTGATTTAGAGGAGGACACTTTGCCCATGTACTCGCTGTTGTAATCATCACATCTCCTCACATTCACATCTACATCCATTTACATCACATCACATCTCATCACATTCACATCCACATCCATTTACATCACATCACACCTCATCCACAGCTCCTCACATTCACATCCACATCATTTACATCACATCACACCTCATCCACATCATTTACATCACATCGCACCTCATCCACATCTCCTCACATTCACATCCACATCCATTTACATCACATCACATATCATCCACATCTCCTCACATTCACATCCACATCCATTTACATCACATCACATCTCATCCATATCTCCTCACATTCATATCCACATCCATTTACATCTGTAAGATTCCTCCCTAAAGCTTTAAAGGTCTAAGGGTGTAAAAACCTCCCCTTCTGTTCTTGTAATTATTCCCCTCTCTGAAATAGAAGAAAGATCTTGTTTTACCCTGTTTTGGACTAGAGAGAGAAAAAGTCTAGAGAGAGATAACCTTAAATTAAGATATCTAAAGTTGGATATAAAAATCCTCCGATCGGATCAGTTTAACTAGTTAATAAGACTTTGACTCGTTAGATTAATTCCCCCATTAGAAGATTTTCCCTAGAGGAATTGCCCGTGCCTTCTGGGGGAGGGAAGTTTTTCGGGATCGGTTTCGGAGGAACCGTCGAACTAGTCTCTTGTCCGGACATCCGTGGGCGAGGCCCCGAGTGTGCATCCCCACCCCACGTGAGAGGCTGACGCTACTTTCGCCACCAACGCCCTCGGAGGGGGCACTACGGAGCCGGCTAGGGATCTCACAGCTGGTATCATAGCTTTGTTGAAAGCTAATAAGGAGAAATGAATTCTTATCAAAAAATGTAATAAGAACTCAGAAAGAGCATTTACATATTGTATTTTCATTTCTTAATCTTCACTAATGAAGATTTTTAATCAAAGAATTTGATTTTATAGATGGAAGTTCCACACTTATCTGGTGTTCCTGACCTCACCCAGCCACAAGACATGACTACATTCGCCTTCGTGCATCTCATCTCTTCTGCTACAACTCAAACGAGCCAAGCCAGACTCGCAGGCCATTTCAAGGATCTATATTTTCCTGACCCGACGGAGAGATGGCAGCACAAGTGGTTTGCAAGGTAGTATGTCCATGCCTCTTGCGAGACCAGCGTGCGATGCTGAGGTAGAATCTCTCATTGACATGATTTCCCTGAAGAGCTGACTGAGATGCCTCCGTCTCGCGAAGTAGATCATGAGATCGAGTTAACCCCAGTAGCCCAGCGTGTATACAAAATGCCTGTCCCTGAAGCCATAGAACTTAAGGAGCAATTAAGACAACTGTTAGAGTAGGGATTCGTCAGACCCACTGTCTCACCTTGGGGTGCGACCGTTTTCTTTCAAAAGAAGAAAGATGGAACGTTGAGACTCTGTATTGACTACAAAGGATTGAATCAATTATCAATTAAAAATAAGTATCCTATTCTTGGGATTGATGAACTTCTAGATCGGTTAAGTGGGACCCAAATGTTCACAAAGATAGATCTTAAATCCGGGTACATCAGAATCAAGGAACAGGACATCCCGAAGAGAGCATTCAATACTCGCTATATGGGCATTATGAGTTCACAGTCATGTCGTTTGGATTGACTAATGCCCCAGTGACATTTAATCATCTTATGCAAGATATTCTCAGAGAATACTTGGATGATTTTGTTCTTATCTTCTTTGATGATATCTTGGTATACTCAAAGAATGCTGCAGATCAAGAAGATCATGTGCGCAAGGTCCTGGAAATCCTAAGGAAACACCAACTCTTTGCAAAAAAGAGCAAGTGTTCTTTCTCTGTTGACCAGGTAGAATATTTGGGATTCATAGTATCAAAGGATGGGATTTCTCCTAACCCCGCAAAGATCCAAGCTGTCATAGAATGGCCAGAACCCAAGATGGTAAAAGAAGTCAGAGGATTCCTAGGATTAACCAGATGGTATATGATCTTTATACCTAGGTATGCATAGATAGCATCCCCTTTAACTAACCTTCTCAAGAAGAGTACCTTTTTTCAGTGGACTGCAATGTGTCAAAGTGCCTTTGATAAACTGAAGATAGCCTTAGTAACCAACCATGTCCTTAAGTTGCCAGATTTTACCAAACCCTTTGAGGTAGTTACTGATGCCAATGGGTTTTCCTTAGGGGGTGCTTTTATGCAGGAAGGTCATGCAGTGGCCTATGAATCCAGAAAACTCAGAACACATGAGAGAAATTATGCCATCCATGACTTGGAGTTACTCTTAGTAGTTTATGCTGTGAAGTTGTAGAGACTATCTTTTGGAATAGAGGTTCACCTTGATGACAGATCATCAAAGTTTTAAGTGGATCTTCACCTAAAGGGATCTCAACATGCGTCAAAGGAGATGGATGCAAACCCTGCAGGAATTTGATTTTGAAATTAAGTATCGGCCAGGGAAAGAAATTGTGGTGGCAGATGTGCTCAGCAGAAGAGCCTCCTTGCTTGCAATTACATTGGTGTCAAATCCATTGATCAGTGAAGCAAAGGAGAAAATCATGCAGGACAAATTCTTTGCCCCTATTGCTACCCTTCTGATGGCAGGAAAGCAAGACTCCTCAGGAAATGAGTCGAGTTCTTGGGTACAAATTGGATGAAGGATGCATGTATTATAATAATCGGCTATGTATTCCCAATGATGAGGGAATAAAGGGAAGAATTCTAAGAGAAGCCCATGATAGCCTGATAGCTGGATGAAGGATGCATGTATTATAATAATCGGCTATGTATTCCCAATGATGAGGGAATAAAGGGAAGAATTCTAAGAGAAGCCCATGATAGCCTGATAGCTGGACATCCAGGGTTTATATAAACCTATATGTCTGTGAAGAAAGGTTTCTTCTCGCCAGGACTCAAAAAGGATGTACTTGATCATGTGCGAAAATGCTTAATGTGTCATAGAGTCAAGGTAGAGAGAGTCCAGGGAAACTGCAGCCTCTAGACATTCCACAGATGAAGTGGGAATGTATCAGTATGGACTTTGTCATTGGATTACCTTCCATGCAATTAGGTTATAACTGATGAAAAACAGATAGAGGGAGAGGAGACACACACACAGGAGAAAACCCTAATGTATTAGTGAAACCCTAATCATAGAGGGAAGCCATGTCCCATCTCACACAATGCATAAAAGCCATAATCCATAAGCTACAACACACTACTTGTGTTGTGTCCACACACAACTAACCCTAGCTACTGTCCATACACTATGACCAACTGGACACGGTCATTTATGTCTCACACATGCTACTACCTAACATGCCAACACATAGTGCAACTGGCACAAGCTAACATCGAGCTTAAATCTCAACAGACCCTCTCAAGCTCATGATGTACTGCCATAGATGAAGATGAAGATGAGGTTGGGCTATCAAAGCTCTCAACACTCCCCCTCAAGCTCATCCCATGTACTCCCAACATAGTATGGAAGTGCTCAAACTTCTCCCTGCTAAGTGGCTTTGTAAAGATGTCGGCCACTTGCTCTTCACATACTACAAATCCATTGTACCATCCAACACTCTCTCACACAAAATGATAGTGGACCTCTATATGTTTGGTCCGCGCATGAAAGACTAGATTCTTGGCCAACTGTATGCTGCTTATGTTGTCACAATTAATGACAACCTTGCCATCAATAGGCTCACCCAAATCAACCAAGAGACTCTTTAACCATACTCCTTCACATGTAGCTATGTCTGCACCCCTGTATTCAGCCTCTATACTAGATAAAGGAACAATAGGTGCTTCTTACTACTCCAGCTCACCAACCACTGCACTTCCAAATGTAAAGGCATAACCACTAGGAGACCTCTTGTCATACGAGCTACCTGCCCAATCTACGTCTATGTAGCTATGTACATCCAAGCCTTTACCATGCTCATAAAAAAGACCATAATGTGCAGTGGTCTTTACATAGCGCCGCATAATACATCTCACTGCATCCAAACGAGGTTTTCTGAGGTTTTTCATAAATTGGCTTACTAGCCCCACAGCATAACTGAGATCCATTGTGTGATAGTCATGTAAATAAGACTGCCAACCATCTTTCTATACATAGATGGATCATCCAACTCTTCACCAAAATCAGCCCGCAGCTTCACATTCTGCTCCAAAGGTGTACTCATTGGTTTACACCCTGTCATCCCATATTTTGCCAATATATCCAATGCATATTGGCGTTGCACTAACCATGTCCCTACATGGTCTTTGATCACTTCAATCCCAAGAAAATATATCAATTCACCCAGGTCTTTCATATCAAACTGCCCACTCAATGTCTTCTTGACATGCGTAACATATGTACCATGATCTCCTGTGACAATCAAGTCATCCACATAGATGACAAGCAAGACAATCCCATGATCTGTTTTCTTCACATAGAGTGAAGAATCTGCTGAAGAAACTTGAAATCTAAGGGAGATAAGATATCGTCTTATCGTATCACTCTAAGCACGAGGTGCTTGCTTCAAACCATATAATGCTTTCTTTAACCTGAATACATGAGTGGGGTACCTCGGGTGTACATACCCTTCTGGCTGTGCCATATAAACTTCCTCTTGTAAATCACCATTTAGAAATGAATTTTTCACATCCATTTGATGCATTTCCCAATCATTTGCTGCAGCCATAGCAATGATTGCTCTCACTCCATCTTTGCAACTGGACTAAATGTTTCATCATAGTCTAAGCCTTGGGTTTGTGCATAACCCTTAGCTACCAGCCGCGCTTTATGGCGCTCAATGGAACCATCTGATTTGCATTTCACCTTATGAACCCATTTGCAACCAATGACATATTTGCCTTATGAACCCATTTGCAACCAATGACATTTTTGCCTTGTGGTAAGGCAACCAAATCCCAAGTTTCATTTATGGACCAATGCGTCCATCTCAACATCCATTGCCTTCTCCCATACATGCTTCCCAATAGCTTTTGTATAGCATGTAGGTTCCACATGCTTCACCAAAGAGATCATATATGCGTAATGCATAGCAAAGTCACGATATTTCACTGGATACCTCTCCCTTTGGGATCTCCGCAATGCATGCGGATCACTCTGAACACCTTTCACTCTAGCATGTGGAGGCACATATCTATCCTACCGTGCGTAAAACTGGTATGCCAAGTTCCTCATCCAAACTTTATGAACTTGATGACTCATAACCTATAATGCCAATTCCTTCAACCTTCTTTTTTCCTTTATCCACAGCACTACTCCCAGTGCTCACACTCTCATGTCTCAACAAGCATCCTGACCATGGACGTATAGTGCTACTCTCAGACTCTGCTCGTCCAGACATAGAAATAGAACTTGTTTGTGGCAAGTTCACATGCACATCAGCATCAATGGAATCAATGACACCCTTATCCTTTGCCTTGTACCAACTAGCAAGTTCATCAAACACCACATCTCGTGAGATAACCACTTGCCTAGTATGTCGATTGTAACATTTATATGCCTTGCGATCCTATGCATACCCAACAAAAATACACTTTTCTCCCTTAGGATCTAGCTTCTTCCTTCTCTCATCTGGCACATGCACATAAGCTATACTACCAAACACTTTGAGGTGTCCAATGTCTAGCCTAAAACCTGTAAGACGCATCTCTAGCATACTTCCATGTATGGCAACTGTGGGTGTCTTATTAAGTACATACACCACTATGGCACATGCTTCTGCCCAATAATAGTCTGGCATGCTCTTTTCATTGAGCATTTCCCTAGCCACTCACCAATGACTCTATTTTTCCTCTCAGCAATACCATTTTGCAGAGGTGTATACAAGTTAGCTGCAGGTATACACCTCACATCACCAATGACTCTATTTTTTCTCTCAGCAACACCATTTTGCTGAGGTGTATACCTGCAAGTTAGCTACCTTCTTATGCCATTCTTTCTCAAGAAGTTCTCAAAGGCATGTGAGGTGTATTTACCACCTCCATCTGTCCTCAAACATTTTATCCAAGAGCCATATTACTTCTCTGCAAAAGCTTTGAAGTCCATAAACTGTCCCAACACTTCACTCTTCTCTTTGTTTGAGAAAGTAAATCCAAGTCATTCTGCTGAAATCATCAATGACTGTCACATAATACAAGCTGCCTTTAATGGATGGGTTTTGTGCAGGACCCCATACATCACTATGAACAATCTCAAGTGGCCTACTACTCATGTTGCCTTCTTTAGGAAATGGCAACCTTGCTTGCTTTCCAAACTAGCAAGCATCACAGACATGCATATTCCCATCATACTTGAATCTAGGCAGCCCACCAACAATGCCTCTTGCCTGCATGTTCTTTAACTTTTTTTTGTTCACATGTCCAATCCTTTTATGCCACATTTCAATGTCTTGTACCACATTTTGGCTTTTAGAGAACATAGCCAATTTCAATTCAGGAATCCCAGCATCCAACTTAAATAACCTACCTTCTTTCTTGCCTTTGGCAATGACTCTACATCCATTTTTGAAATCCTCAACGAAGCAACCATGCTCGTTGAAACAAACCTATAAACCTTGTTCAACCATTTGACCAACTGAGGCCAAACTCTTTGTAATAGAAGGCACATATAAGACATCTGACATAGACTTTGTTTCACCATTGTGCATCACCAATGGTACACTCCCAACATGAGAGATAGCATGCTAGGAATCATCACATGTCTCCACATAGCCTTTCACATCCATTGGCTTCATATGTTCAAACCATTCGCCATGATAAGTCATATGGTTTGATACTCCAGAGTCCATATACCAAGTGTCATCACTGTCACCATGTGTCATCATAGATTCCACAACATGTTTCATGGCAAACAAGTGATTTGCACTACCATCATGACTTCTTGATGTAAAATTTTCACCATTTGCATAATTACCACCATGTTGTGCAAAATTTCCACCATGTTGTGCTCTACCCTCTCTCAAATCATTTTGTTTGCGGTAACAGTCACATGCCATATGACCAAACTTCCCACAGTGATGGCATTCCACATTTTGCATTTCCACAAGGATTACATCTACCTCTCTAAGGTGTATATCCACGACCACCTCTAGCACCATATGAAGACTGAAAATTCTATTGTGGTGACCTATCGTGCCATCCACAACCATTACCACGACCTCGTGATGCAAATATCCCCCTGCCTTTAAATCCCCTTTGTGAATAGAAAGCTTGATTCTTGCCATTATCATCATGGCTAGTAGATGCATCATGAAAAGAGTCACTGAGTTTGATTTCCTCAACAAGAAAGAGTGAAACCAACTCATCAAAATCTAGTAAACCTGTACTCCAAACAGAGATAGATGTATCAAAAGACTTGTACTCTTTGCCAAGACCACACGCAAGTCAATGTCTACCAAATCATCATCAGGCATGGGGGCATTGATAGTTGCCAATGCATCTGCATACTTCTTTATCTCTTATACATAATCATGAATACTCCTTCCTTTCCACTTCACATTATGAATCTGTTGTCTCAACAACTGAGACTTACAAGCACTGGAATCAGTATCAAACAGCTTTACCAAAGTATCCCATGCATCCTTGGGATTCTCAACATCGTGTATATGTATGAGTATAGCATCCGAAATACATATAGACAAGTAATGCAAAACTTTGTATGCTCTCTTTGACCATTGTTTATGAGCTACAACTTGTTGTTGTGTAGGTTGTTGGGGTAGATCCGACCGGCTCTGGCTCCGCACCTGTAATAACAAGATTCCAAAATCTTTTTTCCTTTCAGAAAGCTTTTAATCCTGTACTTCCATGCCTGGAAGTTCTTTCTATCCAACTTCTCACCCACAATCTGTACTGGGTTGTCTGACATATTTGCTCAATGCAAATGCACCTTCTGCACACGTCCAATTCTGCAAATGAGCCTTCCTCATCTCAACCACACTCTAATAAGTTTCCCAAATACTCCAAAGTACTTAACCAACTTCACTGTTGATGTAGAAAATCACATTGATTGCATTCAAATTGAACTGGCATACTCAGTCCAAAATACCATGTTTTAGTGCGCTTTCCAAGGCTTCAAATTGCAATATAGTAGTTCAATCAAGTGTGGATAGCTTGCATTCACACCCAAACAAGCTCAATGTTGCATATTAACACCAACCAAGGTGTGCATACATACCAAAAATATCAAATTTCCTTCTCTGTTTTGAGAAAAACCAATAAAAACCAGTAGTAAAAGTGCTCTAATTTCTTCAATTCTTATCCAAATTGAGGGACCAGGCATTCTTTAGCTTAGCAATAATGTCTACTAACTCCATGTAAAAGGACTTAGACCAACTGTAA
The DNA here is from genome assembly GCF_041138505.1 of Cibotium barometz. Classification (NCBI taxonomy): domain Eukaryota; kingdom Viridiplantae; phylum Streptophyta; class Polypodiopsida; order Cyatheales; family Cibotiaceae; genus Cibotium; species Cibotium barometz. The sequence goes on from NC_141047.1 coordinate 63,918,071, forward strand.
AATTTGAGAGAGTAATTAGTCAATTAATGACCCTCTGTTTCACTAATCTTGTTTATCAACTCATAATTAGCTCCAAAATGTATAATTGCTCCAACATACCACATAGCAACCTTCTCCTTTGTGTGTATCACACTATTGCTAAGAATATTTTAAGGTTAATCAACCACCAAGCTAGTATTTAACCTCCACTATGCAAGACTATGCAAATTCTGCCTTGTTTCTGGCCTTTAGGCTGCGTCGCCTGCTATTGGAGGGATTTGGAGAGTTGGTTGTGACTATTGAAGCTATATGTGGGTTCCCAACGCTCCTAGGCATGCACCCAAGCCACCAATTTGTTGATTTTTACAAAAGGCCGACTCCAATTGCATCAAAATTGAACCTCTATTCTCTGTTTTTGTGAGGGCTTCAAAACAGTATTTTGTCAATCATTTCAATGCATCAAACTTGCTTCAAATTCACTCTAGGGATTTTACATGAGTTGCCAACACATTCCCATTTTCTAGATACATGAATCTTTGCCAGATTTGCAACCATTTTCCTCATACATTCACCACAATCAAGATTCAATGGAGAGCTTGCAAAACACAAATTTTTCTTTGCTTTGGGCAACTCAAATTTGATATTGTTTGTGTTTTTTCACCTACAATCCGCTTAAGGATGTTTAGTTTTTCTTACCCAGTAGGTCGAGCTCTCAGATTTGGTGAAAATCGGTGCATCAAGCTTCACAGCTCCAATGGCAAGCTCCACAACTTTTTTTCACAGCTTCTTCTCCCTCTTCTCTCACTCACTCATAAACCCTAATAGAGAGCACCAGGCTCTAATACCATGATGAAAAACAGGTAGAGGGAGAGGAGACACACACATAAGAGAAAACCCTAATGTATTAGTCAAACCCTAACCATAGAGGGAAGTCATGTCCCATCTCACACAATGCATAAAAGGCATAATCCATAAGCTACAACACACTACTTGTGTTGTGTCTACACACAGCTAGCCCTAGCTATTTTCCACACACTATGACCAGCTAGACGCGGTCATTTATGTCTCACACATGCTACTACCTTAACATGCCAGCACATAGTGCAACTGGCACAAGAGCTGACATCGCTTGAATCTCAACAACAACTCCATTTTTGTGGTAGTTGACAAGCTAACCAAAGTTACCCATCTGATTCTAGTGAAAGCAACAAACACTACAGTGGATGTTGTCAGAGTTTTCCTTAAAGAGATCTTCAGATTTCATGGCTTACCCAAGAGGATAGTAAGTGGCAGAGATCCCAAATTCACATTCAAATTCTGGAATGCATTCTTCGAAGCAGTAGAAACTTTCTTGGATCTCAGCACAACCTATCACCCCAAAATAGATGGCCAGACTGAAAGAGTAAATTAGGTAATAGAAGATATCCTTCGGTCATGCTGCGGCGGCAGGGAACCTAAGAAGTGGTTAAACCATTTGCATCTGGTCGAATTTTCTTTACAATGCTTCTTATCATTAAAGCATTGGGATGAGTCCTTTCAAAGCTTTGTATGGACAAGATTGCCTTACACCGTGGACTTGGTCCGACCCATTAATCAGAGTTGAGATGTCCAGACAAATGCTTGATGACATGGACCAGCAAATGCAATCAATCCGTAAAGATATAAAGGCAGCCCAAGATAGGCAAAAGCAATATGCAGATAAAAAGAGATCAGAGAGAGAGTTTGAAGAATCAGATATGGTCTTTACTCGAGTACGACCAAAGAGAAGTTCCTTATCTTTAGGAAAGTGCAAGAAGCTCTCTCCCAGATACTATGGGATGTATGCTGTTATAAAGAAAGTGGGTGATCTAGCCTACAAACTTCTTCTGCTTCCCCATCTCAAGGTACATAATGTATACCATGTCAGTTTGCTTAAGAAGTATGTACCCAGCCCGAGTCATGTGCTTGATGATAAACAATTGATTTCTCTGACTCCAGGCCAGATGGTACTCCAATTTGAAGAAATCTTTGACGTTCGGGAGAAGATTCTTAAGAGTAGAGTCCTCAAATAATTTTTAGTAAAGTGGAAGTTCCTCCCTCTAGAAGACGCCACCTGGGAGAAAGAAGAAGAGCTGGCGAAAGATTACCCCCACTTTGCGAGATGAGGACATCTCGCGTTTTTCAAGTGGGAGAGGATGTAAGATTCCTCCTCAGCATGAATAATGAATAGGATTTACTTCAATCCCCTGTAATCATTCCCTGTTTTTGAATACAAGAAAATATTATTTTTCCTTGTTTTTGCCTAGAGAGAAGAAAAATTCTAGAGAGAGGTAATTCAATATAGAGATATTTTTGGATATAAAAATCCTAAAAATATCAAAAATATGTTTTCCTGAACAGAAATTCAAAATAAATTTTCCAAGGTGCATTAGGAATCAATTAAAAATGATTTAAAAGACCTTAGCCTAAGGGTCAAGATTTTCTGAAAATTTTGGATTATGGTCCAATTAAGATTCCTATGGGCCAATAAGATTAATCCAACTGTTGAGATGAGATAAATCCAATGAATAAAAGAAAATATCCAAAAATGAGTAAATGCCCATATAAGATGAAGAGTTGACTGAGTACAAGGTTTATTAGTTAAAAACTATGAGATATTGCTAAAAAAAATTTGAGATATTTTGGTATAATGATACATTTTTGACACCTTGGTAAGGAGAGGGGGAGACTTTAAGGAGGCACCTATTTCACACATGTGGATGAGTTTTTAAATCCAAAATATTAAGATATATAGCAATGGAGCTATGGTAAAATTTTTAAAAATTAATACATAAATCATTTTTATGCATAATGTGAAAAGAGGACTTCCTACCATATTCTAGGATTAGTCATCCTATGCTAAAATAATAATTCTCATCATATCCATGGAAATTTAATTTTTAATGTTTATGCATAAATAGATAATTAGAAAAAAAGATAAATTTTTAGTAATTTCATTTTTATGATAAAAGAGAAATTCCCATGATAATGGAGATCCATGTATTTCAATGGAGAAAAAGAAAAATAGGTATATTAAAATAATGAATATTTTTATTTAAACTTAAAGAGGAATTTTAGTTAAACTTATTTTTATGCATAAGAAAAATTTAAATGATAAAAGAGGAATTCCCATCATATTTAGAATTAAATCATTTAAATGGTAAAAGTGAAATTGTTATCATATTTGGATTAATGGATATTTTTATTCAATTTTAAGAGAAATTTTAATTAAATTTATTTTTATGCATAAGAAAAATTTAAATGATAAAAGAGGAATTCCCATCATATTTGGAATTCAATCACTTAAATTGTAAAAGTGGAATTCTTGGTATATTTAGAATATTGAATATTTTTATTTAATTCAAGGAGGAATTTTAGATAGATTTATTTTATGATAAAAGAGGAATTCCCATGACATTTGGATTGCACTCATTAAATGAGAAAAAGAGTAATTTTAAGCTTATTAAAAAAAATAGATATTGGTATTTAGTTAAAAGAAAAATTTTATGATATTTAAGTTAAGAAAGAAATAAATTAATTTTTGGTGTCAAAAGATGAATTTTCACCATAATTCTTAAGGTTAAGAAATTAAGTGGTAGAAAGAATATCTTTAGATATTTTATGTGGTTAAACCACTAAATTGGTATTTACCCAAAAATAGATGTTTATCTGAAGAAAATCCTTGTTAGAACTAAACCGAATGATTTTGGTTAGACTACGAGAGGGACGGACAGTAAACCTACTTGTCCATGTCTCAATCTGAATCAAGCAAAAACTTCGTGAGTGACCAATTCCAGTTCTTAATACAAGGAATAGATTGGCGTTGAATTAACCTAGTTTTCCCTTGACCGAAATCACCAAGAATCTAGTTGGACAATCAGTCAAATGATGGGTAGATTACCCTGATGAGGGTCAAGGATTCTCATAACGAAATTGTGGATTCAATCTCAAACTGGGAAGTTTACTTGCATAGAACCTCTGTTTTCATTTAAAGGATTGTTTTACGCCAGAATGCTGGAGGAAGCATTTGGCATGTGTTTTACTAAGAGGAGGTTCGTTTTGCAACAGCTGGCGAGGAGTCGTCGAGGGACGTCGTTCGCGGGCAAAGCCTGCTGAGGTCTTGACCAGCCTCGCGACCAGGTGATGCACGGGCTTGCGGTTGCTAGGACACTCATGCCCGCGTTGAGGAAGATTCGGATGGACTAAAAAGAATGACTTTTGTGAATCAAATTTTGATATTGGATCTCGTTGGTTGGCCAGCTGGTCTTCAACAGAGAGTCCAGAGGACACATTTTATAATACAATGGACTCAAAATTTTAGAGGATGATGATCAGTAATATTGATTTTCATTGAAGGATTGTTTTTAGGACAATCAAATCTGTTATAAATGGCAACTTCATATCGGGTGTGTATGTGGTATGCCTACTTTAAATTTTGCTTGAAAGCCGGCTAAGGGACCTTGGAACTCTTTTCCTCGGTACCTAGGAAAAACATAACCAAATCTTTATAAAGGAATCCCACCAATATAGTGGTCAGGTGGTTGTCTAACCGCCGGTTGGAGTTAGGCTAGATCAGAGGATTCCTGTGATACTATTAAGATAGGATTAGTTACGTTAGTTAGTTTAAGTCCTGAGAAGACCCTTGTTCTGTGGGAGGGAATCAACGAGTGTGCCTCATTAAAAAGGAGGAAAAAAGCGGTGATTCTATGGACCAAGTGCAAGTCTCTTCTTTGATTTTACCATGTGACTTTAGGTTCGGTCGGATTAGTTTAACTAGTTAAGACTTTGACTCGTTAGATTAATTCCCCCGCTAGAAGATTTTCCCTAGAGGAATCGCCCGTGCCTTCCGGGCGAGGGAAGTTTTTCGGGAAGTTTGAAGTGGATCTTCACCCAGAGGGATCTCAACATGCATCAAAGGAGATGGATACAGACTCTGCAGGAATTTGATTTTGAAATTAAGTATCGGCCGGGGGGAAAAAAATGTGGTGGCAAATGCGCTCAGCAGAAAAGCCTCCTTGCTTGCAATTACAGTGGTGTCAAATCCATTGATCAGTGAAGCAAAGGAGAAAATCATGTAGGACAAATTCTTTGCCCCTATTGCTACCCTTCTAATGGGTGGCAAGAAAGCAAGACTCCTCAGAAATGAGTCTAGTTCTTGGGTACAAAGTGGATGAAGGATGCATGTATTATAATAATCAGCTATGTATTCCCAATGATGAGGGAATAAAGGGAAGAATTCTAAGAGAATCCCATGATAGCCTGATAGCTGGACATCCAGGTTTTATAAAAACCTATATGTCTCTGAAGAAAAGCTTCTTCTGGCTAGGACTCAAAAAGGATGTACTTGATCATGTGTGGAAATGCTTAATGTGTCGGAGAGTCAAGGCAGAGAGAGTCAAGATGTCAGGGCAACGCAGCATCTAGACATTCCACAGATGAAGTGGGAATGTATCAGTATGGACTTTTTCACTGGATTACCTTCCGTGCAATCAGGTTACAACTCTATTTTTGTGGACAGGCTATCCAGAGTTGCCCATCTGATTCCAGTGATGAAAGAAACATACGCTGCAGTGGATGTTGCCAGAGTTTTCCTTAAAGAGATCTTCAGATTGCATGGCTTACCCAGAAGGATAGTAAGTGACAGAGATCCCAAATTCACATAGAAATTTTGGACTGCATTCTTTGAAGTAGTAACTTTCTTGGATCTCAGCACAGCCTATCACCCCGAAACAGATGGCCAGATTGAAAGAGTAAATCAGGTAATAGAAGATATCCTTCGGTCATGCTACGGTAGGGAACCCAAGAAGTGGTTAAACCATTTGCATCTGGTCAAATTTGCTTACAATGCTTCTTATCATTGAAGCATTGGGATGAGTCCTTTCAAAGCTTTGTATGGACAAGATTGCCTTACACCGTTGACTTGGTCCGACCCATTAATCAGAGTCGAGATGTCCAAACAAATGCTTAATGACATGGACTAGCAAATGCAATCAACCCGTAAAGATATAAAGGCAGCCCAAGATAGGCAAAAGTAGTATGCAGATAAAAAGAGATGAGAGAGAGAGTTTGAAGAATCAGATATGGTCTTCATTCGAGTACGACCAAAGAGAAGTTCCTTATCTTTAGGGAAGTACAAGAAGCTCTCTCCCAGATACTGTGGGCCGTATGCTGTTATAAAGAAAGTGGACAATTTAGCCTACAAACTTCTTTTGCCTCCCCATCTCAAGGTACATAATGTATTCCATGTCAGTTTGCTTAAGAAGTATGTACCCCCACACGTGCTTGATGATGAACAATCGACTCAAGGCTAGATGGTACTCCAATCGGAAGAAATCCTTGACGTTTGGGAGAATATTCTCAGGAGTAGAGTCCTTAGAGAATTTTTAGTAAAGTGGAAGTTCCTCCCTCTAGAAGACGCCACTGGGAGAAAGAAGAAGAGCTGGCGAAAGATTACCCCCACTTTGCGAGATGAGGACATCTCGCGTTTTTCAAGTGGGAGAGGATGTAAGATTCCTCCTCAGCATGAATAATGAATAGGCTTTACTTCAATCCCCTGTAATCATTCCCTGTTTTTGAATACAAGAAAATATTATTTTTCCTTGTTTTTGCCTAGAGAGAAGAAAAATTCTAGAGAGAGGTAATTCAATATTGAGATATTTTTTGATATAAAAATCCTATAAATATCAAAAATATATTTTTCTGAAACAGAAATTCAAAATAAATTTTCCATGGTGCATTAGGAATCAATTAAAAATGATTTAAAAGACCTTAGCCTAAAGGTCAAGATTTTTTGAAAATTTTGGATTATGGTCCAATGAAGGCTCCTATGGGCCAATAAGATTAATCCAAGTGTTGAGATGAGATAAATCCAATGAATAAAAGAAAATAGCCAAAAATAAGTAAATGCCCACATAAGATGAAGAGTTGACTGAGTACAAGGTTTATTAGTTAAAAACTATGAGATATTACTAAAAACAATGAGATATTCTGGTATAATGATACATTTTTGACACCTTGGTAAGGAGAGGGGGAGACTTTAAGGAGGCGCCTATTTCACACATATGGATGAGTTTTTAATTCCAAAATATTAAGATATTTTTATCTCTCCTCTCTCCTGGATCAAACTAGATCAAAATGGGAGCTAAGCTAGTCCAAATCTTGTCCAAATTCAGCCATACTGAACTTGGAAAATTCTAGAATTTAGTTGGACTTAGTTAGTGACCTCCCTCACGTATAAATAGACCTTCATTATTTTGTATTCTCATCTATGAACTAGACCATGCCATTATTACATTAAAATAAGCATATTTTCTATTATTCCCTAAATATCCTCTATACAATTTGGAGAGATTGGAGTTTCTCTCTCTCTTCAACCTTCCTTGGAGCTTTCCTCTCAACGTACTAACCAATTGATTGGTTGGGGGCTTCTTCTAAGAATAGAGAAGCAAGAAAATCAAGAGGTAAGATATGATTTTATGGTTTTTCTTTAATATTCTAAATGTGTTCACTTCTCAACTCCTCTCAAGCTTGAGAAGTATTCAAATGAATGGTTTTTCAATGCAAATGAAGCTCTTTTATGCTTAATTTAGGATGTTTTTTAAGGATATATCTCTCTCCCCCAAAGAATGGTCATTCCTATGACCAATTCTCTATTCAAATGACATGGAGCAATTCTTAATTCTAAAATCAAACTCTATGCTAGTTAAGCTAGAGGCTAAAGAAATGGCTTTTTAATGCTTTTATGTTACATAAATTATGATGAACTTATGATTTAGATCCACAAATTGGATTTAGATCTATTGGTAGTTAATCTATCATAATTGTATTCCTAAGTTTTATTCTTTTCAAATTATTTAAAATTATCAGTAATAACAGAGCGGAGCTATGGTAAATTTTTTAAAAATTAATACATAGATTATCTTTATGCATAATGTGAAAAGAGGACTTCCTACCATATTCTAGGATTAGTCATTCTATGCTAAAAGAATAATTCTCATCATATCCATGGAAAATTAATTTTTAATGTTTATGCATAAATAGTTAATTAGGAAAAAAGATAAATTTTTAGTAATTTCATTTTTATGATAAAAGAGGAATTCCCATGATAATGGAGATCCATGTATTTCAATGGAGAAAGAGAACAATAGGTATATTAAAATAATGAATATTTTTATTTAAAATTAAAGAGAAATTTTAGTTAAACTTTTTTTATGCATAAGAAAAATTTTAATGATAAAAGAGAAATTTCCATCATATTTGGAATTCAATCATTTAAATGGTAAAAGGAAAATTCTTGTCATATTTGGATTAATGGATATTTTTATTCAATTTTAAGAGAAATTTTAGTTAAATTTATTTTTATGCATAAGAAAAATTTAAATGATAAAAGAGGAATTCCCATCATATTTGGAATTCAATCATTTAAATGGTAAAAGTGAAATTCTTAGTTTATTTGAATTATTGAATATTTTTATTTAATTTAAAGAGGAATTTTATATAGATTTATTTTATGATAAAAGAGGAATTTCCATGACATTTGGATTGCACTCATTAAATGAGAAAAAGAGGAATTTTAAGCTTATTCAAAAAAATAGATATTGGTATTTAGTTAAAAGAAAATTTTTATGATATTTAAGTAAAGAAAGATTTGAATTAATTTTTGGTGTCAAAAGATGAACTTTTACCATAATTCTACGGGAATTAAGGTTGAGAAATTAAGTGGTAGAAAGAATATCTTTAGATATTTTATATGGTTAAATCACTAAATTGGTATTTACCCAAAAATAGATGTTTATCTGAAGAAAATCCTTGTTAGAACTAAACCGAATGATTTTGGTTAGACTCTACGAGAGGGACGGACAGTAAACCCACTTGTCCATCTCTCGATCTGAATCAAGCAAAAGCTTCGTGACAATTTCTAGTTCTTAATACAAGGAATAGACTGCCGTTAAATTAACCTAGTTTTCCCTTGATCGAAATCACCAAGAATCTAGTTGGACAATCAGTGGGTAGATTACCCTGATGAGAGATCAAGGATTCTCATAACGAAATTATGGATTAAGGAAAAAGGGTTTCGTGGAACCAATCTCAAACCGAGAATTTTACTTTCATAGAAATTGTGGATTAAGGAAAAGGGTTTCGTGGAACCAATCTCAAACCGGGAATTTTACTTTCATAGAACCTCTATTTTCATTTAAAGTACAATTTTACGCCAGAATGTTGAAGAGAGCATTTGGCATGTGTTTTACTAAGAGGAGGTTCATTGCAACAGCTGACGTCGCTTTAGCGGCAAAGCCTGCCGAGGTCTTGACCAGCCTCGGTACGGTTAAAATGGTGCGCTTCTGGTATGATGGGCAAGGACCGACGAAGCGGTCCCTGAGTGAAGCGCTAAGACACCTAAGTAGGATCCTAGAGGGTTCTCACCAGGTGATGCACGGGCTCACGGTTGGCTAGGACACCCATGCATGCATCGAGGAAGATTCGGATGGACTAATGAAAACCTCTCCTTTTGTTTTCTCTGTGTTTTCCTTTATTTTTTTTGTTTCTCTGTTAGGGTAAGAGAGCCGCTAACTAAAGAGAAGGAGGTACAGCACCCACAACAACTAAGGGATGCACATGCCATGTTCCAAGCTAAAGAAGAAGGGTATACATAGTAAATGAACGAGCTCAAGGAAGCACTTGCTGCCTTGGAACATAAAGTGGTTAAACTCCAAATAGAACGAGAACATCTGAACAAGGCACATGCAGAGAAGCCAAGAGACCTCAATGAGGCTATACATGCCAAGACAACGAAAATGGACCAGATGCTTGTAAGCCACCAATAGGTTCTTGATCATGTAAACCAAAAACTCCACAACAGCCAAACCTTGGCACAACATTGTCTAAAGCAAGTCGAGGAGGCTCAAGCCGCCACAACCTCCGGGATAGCTCAATAGGAAGCTTAAAGGAGATATACAAAACTAGCTACTAGGGAAGTACATGAGGCTGCCATCTCCACGATCCTCAACAAAAAAGATACCAAGATCTAGGAACTGGAGCGAAGGCTAGCACTCAAGAAACCACCTTAAAGGTAGGACCAATCCGATGAACTATGTCAATTCATTGAGCGTGTTTCAGAAATAGGCTCTTTGCCGATGATGAAATATCCCTGTCCCCACCGTGCAATGAATTCTGAGAAGCTTGCAGCGGAAGTAGCACTTCTTGCATGGGGCAAGGTCCTTCACTCGGGGCCTCGCCCACGAATATCCGAACAAGAGACTGATCCCTCGGTTCCTCCAAAACCAAACCCGAAAAAACTTCCCTCGCTCGAAAAGCACGGGCGATTCCTCCATGATATTTTTACTCTAACGTAGTCAAGAGCCTTAACTAACTGAACTAATCTGACCAAACCCGTAATAATAAGTATCATAGTCAGATCAAGGAAAAGACTTGCACTTGGATCAAGGAAAAGACTTGCACTTGGATCATATAGACCAACGCTTTTTTCCTCATTGAGAGGCACAGCCGTTGATTCTTTTCCATAGAACAATTTTTATTCGGGATTTACTTCATCTATCGTACTATAACAGAATTGAGTCTCATTTTAGAGATCCATCAGTCCAGCCTAACCCCATCCAGTCCCATGGGTTAGCCAACCGCCCAACCACTGTAGTGATGGAATCCATTTAAGAATTTGGTTAGGTTTTGTCCCGGGTACCAGGGAAAAGAGTTCCCAAGCCCTCTAGAGCCGGATATTCATGCAAACTTAAAACTAGTCATACCACTTACACACCCAATATGAAAATGCCTTTTTCACAGATTCAGCTATCTTTAAAACAATCTTTTAATGAAACTTTAGTATCACTGATCATAATCCTCCAAAATTATCCAGTTGAATCCTAATTTTCAATTTTTCCTCCATCGGTGTACCTATGGCATCATTGGCAACCATAACGCTCACCATCTGTCCACTCAGGGGCCTTTTTGATAGTTCCTAGCTCATAGTATCCGGCAATATATTCACTTATAGAAATCAAAATGGAATCTCTGTTGAAGATCAGCAAGATCAACCAACAGATCCATATAAAAGAGCCATGAACTCATCTGTTGAGGACCAGCAAGGTAAATCAACCAGATCCATGCCCGAATTCAGAAAACAACTCTTACTCCTTGTTCCAATATCTTCCACGACGTACGTATGGGTATCTTTGGCGACCCAGAGCCCGAGCACTATATGGTCAGCACCCTCTAGGATCCTTCACAGGTCACCTAGCGCTTCACTCATAGGTCGCTTCCTTAGTCCCTCATCCATCGTACCGGAAGCTCACCATTTAGGCTGGTCAAGACCTCGGCCGGGGACCTTGCTACGCGAGACGTCCTCCGTTGACTCTCCGTCAGCTCTGTTGTAACTTTATCAGATAGGTCTCCACGACCTCATTCACAAGACGGTCAAAATGCTTCTCCAGCATTTTTGACATAAAACAGTCATTTAAAAACAGGTCATAAATACAGTTTCTATAACGAACTCTCCTCTTTCCACATTGTTCCACATCAATACTCATTTATTTCATATGTATTCCTATTCTCATCACATCTTTCCTCATTTATCCGCATCAGATCTCATCCACTCGTCGCATCTACTCATATCCACATCTCATCACATCATATTCATTCACATCACATATCATCCATTCACATCTATCCCAATTTACATCACATCTCATTCCCTCACATCCCAATTCACATCACATATCATCCATTCACATCTATCCCAATTTACATCACATCTCATTCACTCACATCCCAATTCACATGACATCACATCTCATTTATTCATATTCATCGCATTAATTCATTCATATCCATCACATTCATTCTCATCACCATCCCATCACATACATTCTTTCCACATTATATCACATCACTTCTATCCACATCATGTCTCATTCATACACATCTCATCTCATTCATTTACATCCATCCAATCGTTCACATATACGACCACTCACATCTATCCATACATTCATATTTATCACTTCACATCCACATATATTCATGTCACATCACATTCTTTCACATACAAATCCACATCTATTCTTCACATACACATCCACATCCATTCTTCACATACACATTCACATCCATTCTTCACATACACATCCACATCTATTCTTTACATACACATTCACATCCATTCTTCACATGCACATCCACATCCATTCTTCACATGCACATTCACATCCATCCATTCATTCACATCTATCTGATTCACATCACATCTCATCACATCTAATCACATCACATATCCATCCATTCATTCACATCTATTTGATTCACATCGCATCTCATCACATCTATTTACATCACATCTCATTTCTATACAAGTTTTCAATTTGATTTTCTTTTGAATACAAGGAGTAATTCTTGAATACAAGGAGTATTTCTTGAATCAGTATCCCCAAAACTTCTTGGTCGAAATTCTGAATTTCATACCAGAATTCTTCAAATTCTATAACCTTGATCTACAGATCAATTCGAAGGGTATCAAACTTAGTTTCATATTTGGCGGGAGTTTTGAGTGTATTTTTCTAAACTGGTCACTCCTTCTTTCCTCGAAACTGACGAAAGTGTTTGTTCTTGGTCATAGTCTGATTCAAGGTTCGAGTCGGATAAGATTTTTCGTGAACTATCTTTCTCGAAAAGGTTTGATAATTCAGTTACTATTTTACTAAATTTTCTTCTTTGAATATTCACTTAACTGATTTTTAAATTAGTTACGAATTCCAATGAGGAATAGATTAATCATTTATCTGAATATTTCGATCTCGATAGATTTCTTGTATTCTCTTTTTACAATCTGTTTGAATATAAAACGATAGAAATTTCTCTCTTAGAGTATTTAATTATTCATTTATCAAATACTCATAGAATTTAAACATAGAATTTAAGAGAATTCTAATTTTGATATAAAAATTCTTTATGCATCTATTTATGCATAAAAATCAACTTCTGCGGGAATAACACTTTTATAAAAAATCCTTATATGCATCTATTTATGCATAAAATCAAATTTAATAGGAATAACACTTTTAAAATAAAAAAAATTCTTTATGCATAAAAATCAATTTTTATAAGAATAAGGCTTTAATAATAAAAAATTTCCTTTATGCATCTTTCTATGCATAAAAATTAATTTTAATGAGAATAACACTTTTGTAATTAAAAAAACTCCTTAATGCATCTTTCTATGCATAAAAATCAAATTTAATGAGAATAACACTTTTGAAATTTAAAAAAATCCTTTATGCATCTTTCTATGCATAAAAATCAAATTTAATGAGAATAACACTTTTGAAATAAAAATAAATCCTTTATACATCTTTCTATTCATAAAAATCAAATTTAATAATTAATATCAGTGATATCCATGCATATTCATAGGTGAATATGTACATGGAGTAATTAGAATATTTCTTTTAGATGCAAAAAATGGTGGGAATTACTCTTTTGATATAACATAAAAACAACTTTCTTTTCCACAAAATTCTGGAAAATTTTGCCATAACCTCCGTTGTATGGCTAACCATTTCTCATTTTTATCATACTATTTTTTACTTAAATTAACCCAAATTAGATTCATAGAACTCTAATCTACACAATTTTCGAAATTCAAGAGAGTAAACAATAAGAAGAGTTAATTAATCCCTTAGTTAATATTTCTAGGATTAAGAAAGGCTGGAATGTAAAGAAGAGAAGGGGGTGGACTTTTCCTCAAACGCATAGCATTTGAATTTATTCAATCAACTGTAAAACATGAAAATCAAGAAAACCATAGATTCAAAGGCATAGCATTTGAATTTAATTCAATCAACTGTAAAACATGAAAATCAAGAAAACCATAGATTCAAAATTAAACAAGTAAGAAAATTAACTTACATAGAGCTTGTAAGCTCTCCTTTGGCTTGAGGGATTGAGGGTTCTACTCTTGTTTGAAGCAAGAGTGGCCACCAATTCACTTTGGAGAGGATTAGGCCAAAAACAATTGAATTATTAAAAAATTCAATGTAAATGGCTCAAGACAGGAGCAGAGTACAGTGCATAAACACCATTAAGATTTTACAAAGTGTAAGATTCCTCCCCCAACCCCCTTTTTGATGTCTAGTATCTTCCCCTGTAATCAATCCCTCTTCAAAAATATAAAGACCTTGTTTCAAACTGTTTTAACCTAAAGAGAGAAAATATTTTAGAGAGAGAATATTCAGATTTTGAATATTTTTGGATAGAAAAATATCTCATATAATTAAGATGAATTCCCCTGAAACAGAAATTCAAAAAGAATTTTCAAATGTGCAATTGGAATTAATTGGAAATAGGTATAAAGAACCTTAGTCTAAGGGTCTAGATTTTCAAGAATCTTTAGACTATGGTCCAATTAAGGTTCCTATGGGCCAATAGCATCAATACATGTGTAGGGAGGAGATAAATCCAATTTGTAAAAAGAAGATACCCAAAAATGAGTAAATGCTCACATAAGGTGAAGAGTTGAAAATGTACAAGGTTTATTAGTAAAAAACTATGAGCAATATTAAAAATATGAGATATTTTGGGTATCCAAAAATGAGTAAATGCTCACATAAGATGAAGAGTTGAAAATGTACAAGGTTTATTAGTTAAAAAAAACACATATGTAAGGAAGGGGAGTTCTTTAAAGGAGGTGCATATTTCCCATAAGATGAAGAGTTGAAAATGTACAAGGTTTATTAGTAAAAAAAAACTATGACACATATGTAAGGAAGAGGAGTTCTTTAAAGGAGGTGCATATTTCACATAAGATGAAGAGTTGAAAATGTACAAGGTTTATTAGTAAAAAACTATGAGCAATATTAAAAATATGAGATATTTTGGGTATCCAAAAATGAGTAAATGCTCACATAAGATGAAGAGTTGAAAATGTACAAGGTTTATTAGTAAAAAAAAACTATGACACATATGTAAGGAAGGAGAGTTCTTTAAAGGAGGTGCATATTTCACATGCTTGAATGAGTTTTAAACTCATAAAAATTGAGATGTTTCATCTCTCCTCTCTCCTCATTCAAGTCTAGTTCCAAAAAGTTAGCTTAACTGACCTAAAAATGGTCAAAAAGTGACCTAACTGACTTGGAAAATTCTAGAACCAGTTTGTTTGGTTAGGAGCTCAAATTTTCCTATAAATAGAAGCCTCCCCTTGTTGAAAAAAATATAATGTCTTATGCATTGTTACTCTACTCTGCCTAAGCCGGAGATGTGGATGTATACATGTAGATGTAGATGTATAGATGTAGATGTGGATGTGGAGGTGGATGGATGCATGTAGATGTAGATGTAAAGATGTAGATGTGAATGGAGATGTGGATGTATGCATGTAGATGTAGGTGTATAGATGTAGATGTGGATGTAGAGGTAGATGTATGCATGTAGATATAGATGTATAGATGTGGATGTGAATGTGGAGGTGGATGTATGCATGTAGATGTAGATGTATGGAGGAGAATGTGAATGTGGATGTGGATGTATGCATAGAGATGTGGATGTAGGCATGTAGATGTGAATGTACGCATATAGATGTGGATGTATGGATGTGAATGTGCATGTAGATGTGGATGTATGGATGTGGAAGCATGAATGTGCATGTAGATGTGGATGTGAAAATAGATGTATGGATGTAGATGTGGATGTATGGATGTGAATGTGGATGTGGATGTAGATATATGTATGGATGTGAATACATGATATGTGATGTGAAGGAATCTGAAGTGATGAGATGGAAAATGATGTGATGGGATGAGTACACATATAACTGGAATGTGGAATAAGCAATGTGGATTGATGAGGGATAATGTGAAAAAATGAGAGTTAATATAGAAACTGTATTTTGTGACTGTTTGTAAATGAAATGACTGTTTTATGTCAAGATTGCTGGGAAAGCATTGTGACCATCTTGTGATTAAGGTCGTGGAGACCTAACTGAAAAAGTTGGAACTGCTGACGGAGAGTCAATGAAGGACGTCTCGCGTAGCAAGGTCGGCCGAGGTCTTGACCAGCCTCGGTGCGATTAAAATGGTGAGCTTCCGGTGTACGGTGGATGAGGGGCCAAGGAAGCGGCCTATGAGTGAAGCGCTAGGTCACCTGCGAAGGATCCTAGAGGGTGCTGACCATACGGTGCTCGGGCTCTGGGTCGCCTAGGATACCCACGCGTGCGTCGAGGAAGATATTGGAACAGAGTTGGAGTTGTTTTCTGAAATCGGGCATGGATCTGGTTGATTGACCTTGCTGGTCTTCAATGAATGAGTCCATGGCTCTTTATATGGATCTGTTGGTTGATCTTGCTGATCTTCAACGAGAGTCCATCTTGATAAGTGATTATATTGCCAAGTATTATGGGCTAGGGATTAGGAAACGGCCCCTGAGTGGACAGGTGGTGAGCGTCCTAGCTGCCAATGATGCCATAGATACTCTGATGAAGGAATGATGGAAAAATTAAGAATCAACTGGATAAATTGGAAGATGGTGATCAGTGATACTATGGTTTTATTAAAGGATTGTTTTAAACTGGTTGAATCTGTGAAAAGGCAATTTCATATTGGGTGTGTGAGTGGTGTGACTAGTTTTATTTTGCATGAACATCCGGCTAGGGGGCCTTGGAACTCTTTTCCTTGGTACCCGGGACAAAACCTAACCAAATTATTAATTGGATCCCATCACTACAGTGGTTGGGCGGTTGGCTAACCCATGGGATCGGCGGATGGGGTTAGGCTGGACTGATGGATCCGTAAATCGAGACTCAAACTTTTGTTTTTACGAAAGATAAAATAAATCCCGGACAGTAACTGTTCTATGGATAGGAATCAACGGCTGTGCCTCTTGAATGGGGAAGAAAGCGTTGATCCCAATGATCCAAGTGTAAGTTTCTTCCTTGATCTGACCAAGTATCTTATAGATGCAATTGGATCAGCTCGATGATCAGAAATGATCTTGACTACGTTAGAGTAAAAAGTTATCCTGGTGGAATCGCCCGTGCTTTTCGGTAAAGGAAGTTTTTCCGGGTTCAGTTTTGAAACAATCGACGGATTAGTCTCTTATCCGGATATCCGTGGGTGAGGCCCCGAATGTGGGACCCCTGTCCCGCGCGAGAAGTTCTACTTCCGCTGCCAGTATCCTGAATCCGTTGCTCGGTGGGAACAGGGATCTTACAGTTGGTATCAGAGCATTTGGTTAATAAAGATCAAGTGAGAAGACAAATATGTCAAAAATTTATCAAGAAACACAAAAAGGTTATAATTGTGTGATATAATTCATACAATTTGATATTCAAACTGAAATTCATAATTTGGTAATTGGTCCTTCAGATGGAAGTACCGCAATTATATAGAATCCCTGACTTGCTTGAGGCCTAGACATGATAGTATTTACCTTATAATTCCAAGGGCCGTGACTACCCGTATATACCGAGAGTATACTGCAGCTCTTTACTGACAGTATATACGAGTAAATCTAAGACTTGAAATTATAAGTGTTAATGCTATCTAGATGATAATTTCGAATGTGATTGATATGATTTTTAATTCTGTTTGAGAATTGATGAATTGATTTGGATTCTGATTGAAAATGCTGATTGAAAAATGTTGATTTTAAAAATTAGTTGAAATATAATGAAACCACAATGAGGGGGAATGGGACGAGTCCTTGTGATGATATTCATAACTAGAATGATGATAACGAATTCAACAAATCACTATGAGATTAGTGGGTTGTGCTGTCAGATTGCTACTGTTAATACTTGACCGGTAGATCAAGTTAAGGGATGTCAAATTGAGAACTTGCTTGACTGAAATTTCCGTGGAGGAATGTTCCGAAGGAAACTTTTCGGTCTAATGGACCATTATCATGTTAAAGATATGAATGATATAATCTGAATGAATTGTTATTTAATGATGAGTTCTATATAAGGGATATTTATCCCAGTGTTCTGTTGGGTTGACCAGAATATAAGGAACCCCAGAATAAAATTGGATCTTAAGAATAAGAGCTGTCCTCTACCTTGCTAGATGAGGACATCTCGCACTTTTTAAGTGGGGTAGAATGTAAGATTCCTCCCCAGCCTTTGAGGTATACAGGAGTAAGAATCTCCCTTTCTGATCTTATAATTATTCCCTCTCTAAAATAAAAGAAAGTTTCTGTTTAAAAAAAGGAAGACCCTTTTCCTAGAATACTTCTCAGGAGTCCCACCTGTTTTAAGGATTTAGAACAATGAGTTCAGAAGTGAGAATCGGTGTTTTGGATATCAAGGTTTTGGTTTTTATTCGAGTACGGCTCAAAAGAAGTTCTTTATCTCTTGGGGAGTATAAGAAGTTATCCCCCAGATATTGTGACCCTTATATCTGAATTCAATATGAAAGTAGGTGACTTAGCCTACAAGCTTCTTTTATCTCCTCATCTCAAAATTCTTAATGCCTTCTATAGAAAAATGTGTCAAACACAAATCATGGAAAGACGGTAAAACTTCAGTGGCAAGTTACCGTTGGCTTCTAGGTTATGCTAGCTCCTTCCTTTATATAAGTCAGGCAACAGGAATTAGTTTTATCCATGATGATTTCTCACCTTCAAGACGCAAGAGAGTCTGTGAAGAAAGATTTTATAGAACAGTATGAGCGCTCACTTTTCCCTCACTTGGGAACTTCTGTAGCGCAGACCAAATGGCGGACCTATCAAGACATAACTAGGGTAACACCCTGGGGTCAGCAGCACTTTCATAATAATGTCCGCTTGGCCATGGTTATTGAAGCCTTGGGTTTGGATCCCCGATACTACTGCGTCATGAGATCAAGGCATCTTGGGTTTTCTGAGCAGGTCTTCTTACTGGCGTGTTTTCTTCCTCATGAGAAGATATGCCTTTACCCCGTTTTTGGCTTGCCTCTCAGAGGTCCTTTTGTTAGATCACCTCATACCACTGAGATAGGTGCGACAATAACCAGCAGAATCATTCCCATAGATGAGTTACCCTATACTTGTGCAGCTTGTGAGGACTGCTTTTGTGACCATATGATGGACGGGCTTATGGAAGTGTAAAGAGTTCTTCTATCTTTACTGTATAAGTTCCGAGAATGAATAAAGTTTAAATCTTGTTCTTATTTTGAATCTTGCTCTCTTTAAGACTTTTCTTGGTGGTTAATCTTGATTAAAATTTTTCTCTAAGTCTCATATTCGTGCATCTTGCGAAATTATCACAAGTTGCGAGATGAGGACATCTCGCGTTTTTTAAGTGGGGTAGAATGTAAGATTCCTCCCCCAACCCCCTTTTTGATGTCAGTGTCTTCCCCTGTAATCAATCCCTCTTTAGAAATATAAAGACCTTGTTTCTAACTGTTTTAACCTAGAGAGAGAAAATATTCTAGAGAGAGAATATTCAGATTTTGAATATTTTTGGATAGAAAAATATCTCATATAATTAAGATGAATTCCCCTGAAACAGAAATTCAAAAAGAATTTTCAAATATGCAATTGGAATTAATTGAAAATAGGTATAAAGAACCTTAGTCTAAGGGTCTAGATTTTTAGAAATCTTTAGACTATGGTCCAATTAAGGTTCCTATGGGCCAATAGCATCAATACATGTGTAGGGAGGAGATAAATCCAATTTGTAAAAAGAAGATACCCAAAAATGAGTAAATGCTCACATAAGGTGAAGAGTTGAAAATGTACAAGGTTTATTAGTAAAAAACTATGAGCAATATTAAAAATATGAGATATTTTGGGTATCCAAAAATGAGTAAATGCTCACATAAGATGAAGAGTTGAAAATGTACAAGGTTTATTAGTAAAAAAAAAACACATATGTAAGGAAGGGGAGTTCTTTAAAGGAGGTACATATTTCACATAAGATAAAGAGTTGAAAATGTACAAGGTTTATTAGTTAAAAAAAACTATAACACATATGTAAGGAAGAGGAGTTCTTTAAAGGAGGTGCATATTTCACATAAGATGAAGAGTTGAAAATGTACAAGGTTTATTAGTAAAAAACTATGAGCAATATTAAAAATATGAGATATTTTGGGTATCCAAAAATGAGTAAATGCTCACATAAGATGAAGAGTTGAAAATGTACAAGGTTTATTAGTAAAAAAAAACTATGACACATATGTAAGGAAGGAGAGTTCTTTAAAGGAGGTGCATATTTCACATGCTTGAATGAGTTTTAAACTCATAAAAATTGAGATATTTCATCTCTCCTCTCTCCTCATTCAAGTCTAGTTCCAAAAAGTTAGCTTAACTGACCTAAAAATGGTCAAAAAGTGACCTAACTGACTTGGAAAATTCTAGAATCAGTTTGTTTGGTTAGGAGCTCAAATTTTCCTATAAATAGAAGCCTCCCCTTGTTGAAAAAAATATAATGTCTTATGCATTGTTACTCTACTCTACCTAAGCCAAGAACTGTGAATTCTTTAATAATTCACTAGTTTTTGATACTTCTCTCTTTCTTCAATCCCCATTGGTGGCTCCATCAACATACTAAACCAATTGATTGGTTGGGGGCCTCTACCATGAACAAAGAATCAAGCAAATTATAAGATAAGTATAGTGAATTATGATCTTTTCTATAATTTCTCAATGATTCTCTCTTCTCAACCCCTCTCAAGCTTGAGAAGCTTAATTGGTATGGTTTTTGAAACGCTATTGAAGTTAATTAATTAATGATAGTAAAGAATTACATAAAATTCTATTTATATTTAATTCTAATGGTTTTTCTCTCTTTCTCACTTAAGAAATGGTCATACTCATGACCCTCTTCAATCCAAATGAAGCTTTTCATAAGGCTTTTCCTTAATCTCAGATTAAGTTATGCTTGAGACCAAATTAATGGCTTTTTTCTATGCTTTTAGTTTATGTATATTGATGATTTAATCCATTATGGATTGATGATCCAATTAGAGACCATTCTAATTATTTTCTTAATGATCCAATTAGAGACCATTATGGATTGATGATCCAATTAGAGACCATTCTAATTATTTTCTTAATGATCCAATTAGAGACCATTATGGATTGATGATCCAATTAGAGACCATTCTAATTATTTTCTTAATGATCCAATTAGAGACCATTATGAATTGATGATCCAATTAGAGACCATTCTAATTATTTCTTTAATAATGAGCCTTATCCCTTAGAAAATATTGAGATTTATCAGTCATAGTAGCGGAGCTATGGCAAAATTTTTATAGAAATTACGCATAAAATAATTTCATTCAAAGCATAAAAAGAGGACTTCCTACCATATTCTAGGAACTATCATCCTAGATTAATTAAAAGAATATTATTATGCATGGAGATATGGATGTTTGCATGTAGATGTAGAGGTATGGATGTGAGTGTGAATGTGGAGGTGGATGTATGCATGGAGATGTGGATGTATGCATGTAGAAATAGATGTGTAGATGAGGATGTAAATGGAGATGTGGATGGATGCATGTAGAAGTAGATGTATAGATGTAGATGTGAATGGAGATGTGGATGTATACATGTAGATGTAGATGTATAGATGTAGATGTGGATGTGGAGGTGGATGGATGCATGTAGATGTAGGTGTATAGATGTAGATGTGGATGTGGATGTGGAGGTGGATGGATGCATGTAGATGTAGATGTAGATGTATAGATGTAGATGTGGATGTGGAGGTGGATGGATGCATGTAGATGTAGGTGTATAGATGTGGATGTGGATGTGGAGGTGGATGGATGCATGTAGAAGTAGATGTATAGATGTAGATGTGAATGGAGATGTGGATGTATACATGTAGATGTAGATGTATAGATGTAGATGTGGATGTGGAGGTGGATGGATGCATGTAGATGTAGATGTAAAGATGTAGATGTGAATAGAGATGTGGATGTATGCATGTAGATGTAGGTGTATAGATGTAGATGTGGATGTAGAGGTGGATGTATGCATGTAGATGTAGATGTATAGATGTGGATGTGAATGTGGAGGTGGATGTATGCATGTAGATGTAGATGTATGGAGGAGAATGTGAATGTGGATGTGGATGTATGCATAGAGATGTGGATGTAGGCATGTAGATGTGAATGTACGCATATAGATGTGGATGTATGGATGTGAATGTGCATGTAGATGTGGATGTATGGATGTGGAAGCATGAATGTGCATGTAGATGTGGATGTGAAAATAGATGTATGGATGTAGATGTGGATGTATGGATGTGAATGTGGATGTGGATGTAGATATATGTATGGATGTGAATATATGATATGTGATGTGAAGGAATCTGAAGTGATGAGATGGAAAATGATGTGATGGGATGAGTACACATATAACTGGAATGTGGAATAAGCAATGTGGATTGATGAGGGATAATGTGAAAAAATGAGAGTTAATATAGAAACTGTATTTTGTGACTGTTTGTAAATGAAATGACTGTTTTATGTCAAGATTGCTGGGAAAGCATTGTGACCATCTTGTGATTAAGGTCGTGGAGACCTAACTGAAAAAGTTGCAACTGCTGACGGAGAGTCAATGAAGGACGTCTCGCGTAGCAAGGTCGGCCGAGGTCTTGACCAGCCTCGGTGCGATTAAAATGGTGAGCTTCCGGTGTACGGTGGATGAGGGGCCAAGGAAGCGGCCTATGAGTGAAGCGCTAGGTCACCTGCGAAGGATCCTAGAGGGTGCTGACCATACGGTGCTCGGGCTCTGGGTCGCCTAGGATACCCACGCGTGCGTCGAGGAAGATATTGGAACAGAGTTGGAGTTGTTTTCTGAAATCGGGCATGGATCTGGTTGATTGACCTTGCTGGTCTTCAATGGATGAGTCCATGGCTCTTTATATGAATCTGTTGGTTGATCTTGATGATCTTCAACGAGAGTCCATCTTGATAAGTGATTATATTGCCGAGTATTATGGGCTAAGGATTAGGAAACGGCCCCTGAGTGGACAGGTGGTGAGCGTCCTAGCTGCCAATGATGCCATAGATACTCTGATGAAGGAATGATGGAAAAATTAAGAATCAACTGGATAAATTGGAAGATGGTGATCAGTGATACTATGGTTTTATTAAAGGATTGTTTTAAACTGGTTGAATCTGTGAAAAGGCAATTTATTATTGGGTGTGTGAGTGGTGTGACTAGTTTTATTTTGCATGAACATCCGGCTAGGGGGCCTTGGAACTCTTTTCCTTGGTACCCGGGACAAAACCTAACCAAATTATTAATTGGATCCCATCACTACAGTGGTTGGGCGGTTGGCTAACCCATGGGATCGGATGGAGTTAGGCTGGACTGATGGATCCGTAAATCGAGACTCAAACTTTTGTTTTTACGATAGATAAAATAAATCCCGGACAGTAACTGTTCTATGGATAGGAATCAACGGCTGTGCCTCTTGAATGGGGAAAAAAGCGTTGATCCCAATGATCCAAGTGCAAGTTTCTTCCTTGATCTGACCAAGTATCTTATAGATGCAATTGGATCAGCTCGATCAGAAATGATCTTGACTACGTTAGAGTAAAAAGTTATCCTGGTGGAATCGCCCGTGCTTTCCAGTAAAGGAAGTTTTTCCGGGTTCGGTTTTGGAACAATCGACGGATTAGTCTCTTATCCGGATATCCGTGGGTGAGGCCCCGAATGTGGGACCCCTGTCCCGCGCGAGAAGTGCGCTGCCAGTATCCTGAATCCGTTGCTTGGTGGGAACAGGGATCTTACACAAAGAGGGAGGCTTCTATTTATATGAAAAAGTGAGCCTCTAACCAAGCAAACTGATTCTAGAATTTTCCAGATCAGTTTGGTCAAATTTTGACCATTTTTGCCAAGTTCAAAACTAGATTCAAAAAGTAAGCTGAATTGACCAGAGAGGAGAGATGAAATATCTTATTTTATTGATTCAAAATTGGAGGTAATGATGAGAAAAAAGGTGCCTCCTTCATGAGGGGAGAACTCTGGGGTGTCAAAATTCAGTTTTTTAATTGTTTTCTTTGGTCCTTAGCCTACTCTTCATCTTATGTGAGCATTTACTCATTTTTGGGGGGGTTTTTTTCTTTTATTCTTCAATTTATCTCCGCCCTACATTCGGGTTAATCTTATTGGTCCATAGGAACCTTAATTGGACCATAATCCAAAAATTTCTGAAAATCTGGACCCTTAGGCTAAGGTCCTTTATACCTGTTTTCAATTAATTTTAATTGCACATTGGAAAGTTCTTTTTGAATTTCTGTTTCAGGGAAACCATTTTAGACACTAGGAGGATTTTATATCCAAAAATATCTCAATTTTGAATTACCTACCTCTAGACATTTTCTCTCTCCAGGCCAAAACAGGGTAAAACAGGATCTTTCTTTTATTTCAGAGAGGGGAATAATTATAAGATCAGAAGGGGAGGTTCTTACAACGGCACACCTCAAAAAATGGAGGGAGGAATCTTACATCCTACCCCACTTAAAAAACGCGAGATGTCCTCATCTCGGTAGTGATTTGCTGAAGTCATTAATGTCATTCCAGTTACGAACATCATCACAGGGACTCGCCATCCATCCTCATTGTGGTTTTGCTCAGCTTATTGCTTTTCAACCAAAATTCAAGAATCAACATTTTTCAATCAAAGTCCAAATCAACTCATCAGTTCTCAACCAGAATTTTAAAATCATATCAACCACATTCGAATTCATCATCTGGATAGCATTTTTGCTTATAATTTCAAGGTTTTAGATTTACTCGTAATATATACTGCCAGTAAAGAGCTACAGTTATACCCTCGGTATATACTGGTAGTCACGGTCCTTGGAATTTTAAGGTAAATATCATCATGTCTAGGCCTCAAGCAAGTCAAGGATTTCATACAATTGCGGTACTTCCATTTGAAGACCCAATTACCTATTTATGAATCTTCATTCTGAATATCAATTTGTATGAATTTCATCACACAATTTCAACCTTTTACTGCTACTTCATAAATTTTTGACATTTTTGGCTTCTCAGTTGATTCACTTTAGCCAATTTGCTCTCATACCAACTAAAATATCCCTCTCCCCACCGTGCAACCAACAATCCTGGGGTGCTAGCAGTGAAAGTAGCACTTCTTGCACGGGGCAGGGTCCTTCACTCACGGCCTCGCCCACGAATATCCGGACAAGAGACTAATCCCTTGGTTCTTCCAAAACCGAACCCGGAAAAACTTCCCTCGCCTGGAAAGCACATGCGATTCCTCCATGATATTTTTACTCTAACGTAGTCAAGAGCCTTAATTAACTGAACTGATCTAACCGAACCCGTAAGTATCATAGTCAGATCAAGGAAAAGACTTGCACTTGGATCATAGAGACCAATGCTTTTTTCCTCATTAAGAGGCCGTTGATTCTTTTCCATAGAACAATTTTTATCTAGGATTTACTTCATCTATCATACTATAATAGAATTGAGTCTCATTTTAGGGATCCATCAGTCCAGCCTAACCCCATCCAGTCCCGTGGGTAAGCCAACCGCCCAACCACTGTAGTGATGGGATCCATTTAAGAATTTGGTTAGGTTTTGTCCCGGGTACCAGGGAAAAGAGTTCCCAGGTCCCCTAGCTAGATATTCATACAAACTTAAAACTAGTCACACCACTTACACACCCAATATGAAAATGCCTTTTTCTCACAGATTCAGCTGTCTTTAAAATAATCTTTTAATGAAACTATAGTATCACTGATCATAATCCTCCAAAATTATCCGGTTGAATCCTAATTTTTAATTTTTCCTTCATCAGTGTACCTATGGCATCATTGGTAACCAGAATGCTCACCACCTGTCCACTCAGGGGCCTTTTCGATAGTTCCTATCTCATAGTACTCGACATTATATTCACTTACAAAAATCAAAATGGAATCTCCGTTGAAGATCAACAAGATCAACCCCAACAAATCCATATAAAAGAGCCATGGACTCATCCGTTGAGGAGGACTAGCAAGGTCAATCAACCACCCATGCCTGAATTCGGAAAACAACTCTTACTCCTTGTTCCAGTATCTTCCATGATGTACGTGTGGGTATCTTTGGCGACCCAAAGCCCGAGCACCGGCGGATGGTCAGCACCCTCTAGGATCCTTCGCAGGCCACCTAGCGCTTCACTCATATGCCGCTTCCTTAGTCCCTCATCCACCGTACCGGAAGCTCACCATTTAAATCGAACCGAGGCTGGTCAAGACCTCGGTTGACCTTACTATGCGAGATGTCCTCCGTTGACTCTCCGTCAGTTGTTGCAACTTTATCAGATAGGTCTCCACGACCTCATTCACTCACAAGACGGTCAAAATGCTTCTCCAGCATTTTTGACATAAAACAGTCATTTAAAAACATGTCATAAATACAGTTTCTCTATAACAAACTCTCATCTTTCCACATTGTTCCATATCAATCCTCATTTATTTCATATGTATTCCTATTCTCATCACATCTTTCCTCATTTATCCGCATGAGATCTCATCCACTCGCATCTACTCATATCCACATCTCATCACATCATATTCATTCACATCACATATCATCCATTCACATCTATCCCAATTTACATCACATCTCATTCACTCACATCCCGATTCACATGACATCACATCTCATTCATTTATATCCATCGCATTCATTCATTCATATCCATCACATTCATTCTTATCACCATCCCATCACATACATTCTATCCACATTATATCACATCACTTCTATCCACATCATATCTCATTCATACACATCTCATCTCATTCATCCACATCCATCCAATCGTTCACATGTAGTACGACTACTCACATCTATCCATACATTCATATTTATCACTTCATATCCACATATATTCATGTCACATCACATTCTTTCACATACACATCCACATCTATTCTTCACATACACATCCACATCCATTCTTCACATACACGTCCACATCCATTCTTCACATACACATCCACATCCATTCTTCACATACACATTCACATCCTCTCTTCACATACACATCCACATCTATTCTTCACATACACATTCACATCCATTCTTCACATCCACATCCACATCCATTCTTCACATACACATCCACATCCATTCTTCACATACACATTCACATCCATCCATTCATTCACATCTATCTGATTTACATCACATCACATCTCATCACATCTATGCACATCACATCTCATCACATCTATTCACATCACATTACATCCATCCATTCATTCACATCTATCTGATTCACATTGCATCTCATCACATCTATTCACATCTCATCACATCTATTCACATCTATTCACATCTCATCACATCTATTCACATCACATCTCATTTCTATACAAGTTTTCAGTTTGATTTTCTTTTGAATACATTCTTGAATCAATATCCCCAAAACGTCTTGATCGGAATTCTGAATTTCATACCAGAATTCCTCGAATTCTATAACCTTGATCCACACATCAATTCGAAGGGTCTCAAACTTAGTTTCAGATTTGGCGGGAGTTTTGAGTGTATTTTTCTAAACTGGTCACTCCTTTCCTTGAAACTGACGAAAGAGTTTGGTCTTGGTCATAGTTTGATTCAAGGTTTGAGTCGGATAAGATTTTTCCTGAACTATCTTTCTCAAAAAGGTTTGATAATTCAGTTACTATTTTACTGAATTTCTTTCTTTGAATATTCACTTAACTGATTTCTAAATTAGTTACGAATTCCAATGAGGAATAGTTTAATCATTTATCTGAATATTTCCATCTCGATAGATTTCTTAAATTCTCTTTTTACAATCCGTGTGAATATAAAACGATAGAAATTTCTCTCTTAGAGTAATTGATTATTCATTTATCAAATACTCATAGAATTTAAACATAGAATTTAAAAGAATTCTAATTTTGATATAAAAATTCTTTATGCATCTATTTATGCATAAAAACCAGCTTCAATGGGAATAACACTTTTATAAAAAATCCTTTTATGCATCTATTTTTATGCATAAAATCAAATTTAATAGGAATAACACTTTTGAAATAAAAAGAATTTCTTTTTGCATCTATTTATGCATAAAAATCACTTTTTATAAGAATAACGCTTTTATAATAAAAATTTCCTTTATGCATCTTTCTATACATAAAAATCAAATTTAATGAGAATAACACTTTTGTAATTAAAAAAATTCCTTTATGCATCTTTCTATGCATAAAAATCAAATTTAATGAGAATATCACTTTTGAAATTTAAAAGAAAAATCCTTTATGCATCTTTCTATGCATAAAAATCAAATTTAATGAGAATAACACTTTTGAAATAAAAATAAATCCTTTATGCATCTTTCTATGCATAAAATCAAATTTAATAATTAATATCAATGATCTCCATGCATATTCATAGGTGAATATGTACATGGAGTAATAAGAATATTTCTTTTAGATGCAAAAAATGGTCGGAATTACTCTTTTGGAATAACATGAAAACAACTTTCTTTTCCATAAAATTTTGGAAAATTTTACCATAACCTCCTTTGTATGACTCACCATTCTCATTTTTATCATTCTATTTTTAGCTTAAATTAACCCAAATTAGATTCATAGAACTCTAATCTACACAATTTTCTAAATTCAAGAGAGTAAACAATAAGAAGAGTTTAATTAATCTCTTAGTTAATCTTTCTAGGATTAAGAAAGGCTGGAATGTAAAGAAGAGAAGGGGGTGGCCTTTTCCTCAAAGCCATAGCATTTTAATTTAATTCAATCAACTGTAAAACATGAAAATCAAGAAAACCATAGGTTTAAAATTAAACAAGTAAGAAAATTAACTTACATAGAGCTTGTAAGCTCTCCTTTGGCTTGAGGGGTTGAGGGTTCTACTCTTGTTTGAAGCAAGAGTGGCCACCAATTCACTTTGGAGAGGATTAGGCCAAAAACAATTGAATTATTAAAAAAATTCAATGTAAATGGCTCAGGACAGGAGCAGAGTAACAGTGCATAAACACCATTAAGCTTTTACAAAGGGGGAGGCTTCTATTTATAGGAAAAAGTGAGCCTCTAACCAAGCAAACTGATTCTAGAATTTTCCAGATCAGTTTGGTCAAATTTTGACCATTTTTGGGTCAGTTCAGCTTACTTTTTGGATCTAGTTTTGAAATAGGAGAGAGGAGATATGATATATCTCATTTTATTGATTAAAAATTGGGGGTAATGACAAGAAAAAAGGTGCCTCCTTCATGAGGGGAGATCCCCACGCTGACGTGTCAAAATTAAATTTTTTAATTGTTTTCTTTTGTCCTTAGTCCACTCTTCATCTTATATGAGCATTTACTCATTTTTTGGGGGGGGGGGTTCT
The DNA here is from genome assembly GCF_041138505.1 of Cibotium barometz. NCBI lineage: Eukaryota > Viridiplantae > Streptophyta > Polypodiopsida > Cyatheales > Cibotiaceae > Cibotium > Cibotium barometz. The sequence goes on from NC_141047.1 coordinate 63,947,393, forward strand.
TTTATTCTTCAATTTATCTCCTCCATATATTTGGATTAATCTTATTGGTCCATAGGAACCTTAATTAGACCATAATCTAAAATTTTTTGAAAATCTGGACCCTTGGCTACTATTTTTGAATTTCTATTTCAAGGGAAACCATTTTAGACACTAGGAGGATTTTTATGTCCAAAAATATCTCAATTTTGAATTACCACCCTCTAGACATTTTCTCTCTCCAGGATTAAACAGGGTAAAACAGGATCTTTCTTTTATTTCAGAGAGGGGAATAATTATAAGATCAGAAGGGGAGGTTCTTAAAGCTGCACACTTCAAAAGCTAGAGGGAGGAATCTTATATCCTACCCCACTTAAAAAACCCGAGATGTCCTTATCTCGCAATTAGAGGACAACTCTTTCCCTTAAGATCCAACCGATTTTGGGGTTCCTCATAGTCTGGTGAACCCAATAGAATCCTAGGATAAAGATCAATTATATAGAACTCATCATCAGATAACAATTCATTCAGATCATATCATTCATATCCTTAACACAAATATGGTCCATTAGACCGAAATTTCCATCTGAACATTCCTCCAAGGGGAATTTCAATGCCATCCCCTAACTTGTTCACTGAGTCAAGTGTTAACAATAGCAATCTGTCAGCACAATCCCCTAATCTCATAGTGATTTGCTAAAGTCATTAACGTTATTCCAGTTACGAATATCATCACAAGGACTCGCCATTCATCCTCATTGTGGTTTTGCTCAGCTTATTGCTTTTCAACTAAAATTCAAGAATCATCATTTTTCAATCAGAGTCCAAATCAACTCATCAGTTCTCAACTAGAATTTTAAAATCATATCAACCACATTCGAATTCATCATCTAGATAGCATTTCTGCTTATAATTTCAAGGTCTTAGATTTACTCGAAATATATACTGCCAGTAAAGAGCTGCAGTTATATCCTCGGTATATACGGGTAGTCACGGTCCTTGAAATTTTAAGGTAAATATCATCATGTCTAGGCCTCAAGAAAGTCAAGGATTTCATACAATTACGGTACTTCCATTTGAAGACCCAATTACCTATTTATGAATCTTCATTCTGAATATCAGTTTGTATGAATTTCATCACACAATTACAACCTTTTATTGCTACTTCATAAATTTTTGACATTTCTCGCTTCTTGGTTGATTCACTTTAGCCAATTTGCTCTAATACCAGCAGAAGCTGAAAGATCCATGTCCCCACCGCGCAACGAATCCGGGGGTGCTAGAAGTAGAAGTAGCACTTCTTGTGCGGGGCAGGGTCCTTTCCTCGGGGCCTTGCCCCCACGAATATCCGAACAAGAGACTAATCCCTCAGTTCTTCCAAATCCGAACCCGAAAAAACTTCCCTCGCCCGGAAAGCACGGGCGATTCCTCCATGATATTTTTACTCTAACGTAGTCAAGAGCCTTAACTAACTGAATTGATCTGACCGAACCCGTAAGTATCATAGTCAGATCAAGGAAAAGACTTGCACTTGGATCATAGAGACCAACGCTTTTTTCCTCATTTGAAAGGCACAGCCGTTGATTCTTTTCCATATAGAACAATTTTTAGCTAGGATTTACTTCATCTATCATACTATAACAGAATTGAGTCTCATTTTAGGGATCTATCAGTCCAGCCTAATCCCATCTTGTCCCATGGGTTAGCCAACCGCCCAACCACTGTAGTGATGGGATCCATTTAAGAATTTGGTTAGGTTTTGTCCCAGGTACCAGGGAAAAGAGTTCCCAGGCCCCCTAGCCGAATTTTCATCATGCAAACTTAAAACTAGTCACACACCACTTCCACACCCAATATGAAAATGCCTTTTTCATGGTCATCCATCGTACCGGAAGCTCACCATTTAAATCGAACCGAGGCTGGTCAAGACCCCGGCCGACCTTGCTACGCGAGACGTCCTCCGTTGACTCTCCGTTCAGCTGTTGTAACTTTATCAGATAGGTCTCCACGACCTCATTCACAAGACGGTCAAAATGCTTCTCCAGTATTTTTGACATAAAACAGTCATTTAAAAACAGGTCATAAATACAGTTTCTATAACGAACTCTCCTCTTTCCACCTTGTTCCACATCAATCCTCATTTATGTATTCCTATTCTCATCACATCATTTTCCATCTCATCACATCTTTCCTCATTTATCCGCATCAGATCTCATCCACTCGCATCTACTCATATCCACATCTCATCACATCATATTCATTCACATCACATATCATCCATTCACATCTATCCCAATTTACATCACATCTCATTCACTCACATCCCGATTCACATGACATCACATCTCATTCATTCATATCCATCGCATTCATTCATTCATATCCATCACATTCATTCTCATCACCATCCCATCACATACATTCTATCCACATTATTCTATCCACATTATATCACATCACTTCTATCCACTTCATATCTCATTCATACACATCTCATCTCATTCATCCACATCCATCCAATCGTTCACATGTACGACTACTCACATCTATCCATACATTCATATTTATCACTTAACATCCACATATATTCATGTCACATCACATTCTTTCACATGCACATCCACATCTATTCTTCACATACACATACACATCCATTCTTCACATACACATTCACATCCATTCTTCACATACACATTCAAATCCATTCTTCACATGCACATCCACCTCCATTCTTCACATACACATTCACATCCATTCTTCACATACACATCCACATCCATTCTTCACATGCACATCACATCCATTCTTCACATGCACATCCACATCCACATCCATTCTTCACATACACATTCACATCCATCCATTCATTCACATCTATCTTATTCACATCACATCTCATCACATCTATTCACATCACATTACATCCATCCATTCATTCACATCTATTTGATTCACATTATATCCATCCATTCACATATATTTGATTCACATTACATCCATCAATTCACATCACATCTATTCACATCACGTTACATCCATCCATTCATTCACATCTATTTGATTCACATCGCATCTCATTTCTATACAAGTTTTCAGTTTGATTTTCTTTTGAATACAAGGAGTATTTCTTGAATCAGTATCCTCAAAACTTCTTGATCGAAATTCTGAATTTCATACCAGAATTCCTCGAATTCTATAACCTTGATCCACATATCAATTCGAAGGGTCGCAAACTTAGTTTCTGATTTGGTAAGAGTTTTTAGTGTATTTTTCTTAGTTGGTCACTCCTTCTTTCCTCGAAACTGACGAAAGAGTTTGGTCTTGGTCATAGTCTGATTCAAGGTTTGAGTTGGATAAGATTTTTCCTGAAATATCTTTCTCAAAAAGATTTGATAATTCAGTTACTATTTTACTGAATTTATTTCTTTGAATATTCACTTAACTGATTTTTAAATTAGTTATGAATTCCAATAAGGAATAGATTAATCATTTATCTGAATATTTCGATCTCAATAGATTGCTTGAATTCTCTTTTTACAATCCGTGTGAATATAAAACGATAGAAATTTCTCTCTTAGAGTATTTAATTATTCATTTATCAAATACTCATCGAATTTAAACATAGAATTTAAGAGAATTCTAATTTTGATATAAAAATTCTTTATGCATCTATTTATGCATAAAAATCAACTTCAGTGGGAATAACACTTTTATAAAAAATCCTTTTATGCATCTATTTATGCATAAAATCAAATTTAATAGGAATAACACTTTTAAAATAAAAAAATTTTCTTTATGCATCTATTTATGCATAAAAATTAATTTTTATAAGATATAATAAAAAATTTTCTTTATGCATCTTTCTATGCATAAAAATCAATTTTAATGAGAATAACACTTTTGTAATTAAAAAATTTTCTTTTATGCATCTTTCTATGCATAAAAATCAAATTTAATGAGAGTAACACTTTTGAAATTAAAAAAAAATCCTTTATGCATCTTTATATGTGTAAAAATCAAATTTAATGAGAATAACACTTTTAAAATAAAAACAAATCCTTTATGCATCTTTATATAGATAAAAATTAAATTTAATAATTAATATCAGTGATATCCATGTATATTCATAGGTGAATATGTACATGGAGTAATTAGAATATTTATTTTAGATGCAAAAATGGTGGGAATTACTCTTTTGGAATAACATAAAAACAACTTTCTTTTCCACAAAATTGTGGAAAATTTTGCCATAACCTCCTTTGTATGGTTGACCATTTCTCATTTTTATCATTCTATTTTTAACTTAAATTAACCCAAATACATAATTTTCTAAATTTAAGAGAGTAAACAATAAGAAAAGTTTAATTAATCCCTTAGTTAATCTTTCTAAGATTAAGAAAGGCTGGAATGTAAAGAAGAGAAGGGGGTGGCCTTTTCCTCAAAGGCAAAGCATTTGAGGAAAGGCAAAGCATTTGAATTTAATTCAATCAACTGTAAAACATGAAAATCAAGAAAACCATAGATTCAAAATTAAACAAGTAAGAAAATTAACTTACATAGAGCTTGTAAGCTCTCCTTTGGCTTGTAAGCTCTCCTTTGGCTTGAGGGATTGAGGGTTCTACTCTTATTTGAAGCAAGAGTGGCCACCAATTCACTTTGGAGAGGATTAGGCCAAAAATAATTGAATTATTAAAAAATTCAATGTAAATGGCTCAGGATAGCAGAGAGCAGAGTAACAGTGCATAAATACCATTAAGCTTTTACAAAGGGGGAGGCTTCTATTTATAGGAAAAAGTGAGCCTCTAACCAAGCAAACTGATTCTAGAATTTTCCAGATCAGTTTGGTCAAATTTTGACCATTTTTGGGTCAGTTCAGCTTACTTTTTGGATCTAGTTTTGAAATAGGAGAGAGGAGAGATGAAATATCTCATTTTATTGATTAAAAATTGGGGGTAGTGATGAGAAAAAAGGTGCCTCCTTCATGAGGGAGATCCCCACTTTGAGGTGTCAAAAATTCAGCTTTTTAATTGTTTTCTTTGGCCATTAGTCCACTCTTCATCTTATGTGAGCATTTACTCATTTTTTGGGAGGGGGGTTTTCTTTTATTCTTCAATTTATCTCCTCCCTACATTTGGATTAATCTTATTAATACATAGGAACCTTAATTGGACCATAATCCAAAAATTTCTGAAAATCTAGACCCTTAAGCTAAGGTCCTTTATACCTATTTTCTATTAATTCCAATTGCACATTGGAAAGTTCTTTTTGAATTTCTGTATCAGAGGAAACCAGGAGGATTTTTTATCTAAAAATATCTCAATTTTGAATTACCTCCCTCTAGACATTTTCTCTCTCCAGGCCAAAATAGGGTAAAACAGGATCTTTCTTTTATTTCAGAGAAGAGAATAATTATAAGATCAGAAGGGGAGGTTCTTACACCTGCACACCTCAAAAGCTAGAGGGAGGAATCTTACATCCTACCCCACTTAAAAAACGCGAGATGTCCTCATCTCGACACTAGAGAACAACTCTTTCCCTTAAGATCCAACTGATTCTGGGGTTCCTTATAGTCTGATGAACCCAACAAAATCCTAGGATAAAGATCCCCTATATAGAACTCATCATCAGATAACAATTCATTTAGATCATATCATTCATATCCTTAACACAAATATATTCCATTAGACCGAAATTTCCATCTAAACATTCCTCCAAGGGGAATCTCAATTATATAGGTTTTAAATTTGTCATCCCTTAACTTGTTCACTGGGTCAAGTGTTAACAGTAGCAATCTATCAGCACAATACCCTAATCTCATAGTGATTTGATGAAGTCATTAATGTCATTCCAGTACGAACATCATCACAGGGACTCGTCCCATTCATCCTCATTGTGGTTTTGCTCAGCTTATTGCTTTTCAACCAAAATTCAAGAATCATCGTTTTTCAATCAGAATCCAAATCAACTCATCGGTTCTCAACCAAAATTTTAAAATCATATCAACCACATTCGAATTCATCATCTAGATAGCATTTTTGCTTATAATTTCAAGGTCTTAGATTTACTCGTATATACTGCCAGTAAAGAGCTGCAATTATACCCTCAGTATATACGGGTAGTCATGGTCCTTGGAATTTTAAGGTAAATATCATCATGTCTAGGCCTCAAGCAAGTCAGGGATTTCATACAATTGCCGTACTTCCATTTGAAGACCCAATTACCTATTTATGAATCTTCATTCTAAATATCAATTTGTATGAATTTCATCACACAATTACAATCTTTTACTGCTACTTCATAAATTTTTGACATTTCTGGCTGCTTGGTTGATTCACTTTAGCCAATTTGCTCTGATACCAGCTGAAAGATCCTTGTCCCCACCGCGCAATGAATCTTGGGGTGCTAGTAGCGGAAGTAGCACTTCTTGCGCAGGGCAGGGTCCTTCACTTGGGGCCTCGCCCCCACAAATATCTGAACAAGAGACTAATCCCTCGGTTCTTCCAAAATCAAACCCGGAACCTGACCGAGCCCGTAAGTATCATAGTCAGATCAAGGAAAAGACTTGCACTTGGATCATAGAGACCATCGCATTTTTCCTCATTGAGAGGCACAGCCGTTGAATCTTTTTCATAGAACAATTTTTATCCAGGATTTACTTCATCTATCGTATTATAACAAAATTGAGTCTCATTTTAGGGATCCATCAGTCCAGCCTTACCCCATCCAGTCCCGTGGGTTAGCCAACCGCCCAACCATTGTAGTGATGGGATCCATTTAAGAATTTGGTTAGGTTTTGTCCCGGGTACCAGGGAAAAGAATTCCTAGGCCCCCTAGCTAGATATTCATGCAAACTTAAAACTAGTCACACCACTTACACACCCAATATGAAAATGCCTTTTTTCACAGATTCAGCTGTCTTTAAAACAATCTTTTAATGAAACTATAGTGTCACTGATCATAATCCTCTAAAATTATCTGGTTGAATCCTAATTTTCCATTTTTCCTTCATCGGTGTACCTATGGCATCATTGGCAACCGGAATGCTCACCACCTGTCCACTCATGGGCCTTTTCGATAGTTCCTAGCTCATAGTACCCGGCAATATATTCACTTATAAAAATCAAAATGGAATCTCCGTTGAAAATCAACAAGATCAACCAACAGATCCATATAAAAGAGCCATGGACTCATCCGTTAAGAAGGACCAGCAAGGTCAATCAATGAGCTCCATGCCCGAATTCGAAAAACAACTCTTACTCCTTGTTCCAATATCTTCCACGATGTACATGTGGGTATCTTTGGTGACCTAGAGCCTGAGCATCGGATGGTCAGCACCCTCTAGGATCCTTCCCAGGTCACCTAGCGCTTCACTCATAGGCCACTTCCTTAGTCCCTCATCCACCATACCCAAAGCTCACCATTTAAATCGAATCGAGGCTGGTCAAGACCTCGGCTGACCTTGCTATGCGAGACGTCCTCCGTTGACTCTCCGTCAGATGTTGCAACTTTATGATAGGACTCCACGACCTCATTCACAAGACGGTCAAAATGCTTCTCTAGCATTTTTGACATAAAACAGTCATTTAAAAACAAGTCATAAATACAGTTTCTATAACAAGCTCTCGTCTTTCCACATTGTTCCACATCAATCCTCATTTATTTCATATGTATTCCTATTCTCATCACATCATTTTCCATCTCATCACATCTTTCCTCATTTATCTGCATCAGATCTCATCCACTCGCATCTACTTATATCCACATCTCATCACATCATATTTATTCACATCACATATCATCCATTCACATCATATTTATTCACATCACATATCATCCATTCACATCTATCCTAATTTACATCACATCTCATTCACTCACATCCCGATTCACATGACATCACATCTCATTCATTCATATCCATCGCATTCATTCATATCTTCGCATTCATTTATTCATATCCATCACATTCGTTCTCATCACCATCCCATCACATACATTCTATCCACATTATATCACATCACTTCTATCCACATCATATCTCATTCATACACATCTCATCTCATTCATCCACATCCATCCAATCGTTCACATGTATGACTACTCACATCTATCCATACATTCATACTTATCACTTCACATCCATATATATTCATGTCACATCACATTCTTTCACATACACATCCACATCTATTCTTCACATACATATTCACATCCATTCTTCACATACACATCCACATCTATTCTTCACATACACATCCACATCCATTCTCCACATGCACATCCACATCCATTCTTCACATACACATCCACATCCATTCTTCACATGCATATCCACATCCATTCTTCACATACACATCCACATCCATTCTTCAGAGACACATTCACATCCATCCATTCTTCAGAGACACATTCACATCCATCCATTCTTCACATACACATCCACATCCATTCTTCAGAGACACATTCACATCCATCCATTCATTCACATCTATCTGATTCACATCACATCTCATCACATCTATTCACATCACATCATATCACATCTCATCACATCTATTCACATCACATTACATCCATCCATTCATTCACATCTATCTGATTCACATCGCATCTCATCACATCTATTCACATCAAATCTCATTTCTATACAAGTTTTCAGTTTGATTTTCATTTGATACAAGGAGTATTTCTTGAATCAGTATCCCCAAAACTTCTTGATCGGAATTTTAAATTTGATACCAGAATTCCTCAAATTCTATAACCTTGATCCATAGATAAATTCAAAGGGTCTCAAACTTAGTTTCAGATTTGGTGGGAGTTTTGAGTGTATTTTTCTAACCTGGTCACTCCTTTTTTTCTCAAAACTGACGAAAGTGTTTGGTCTTGGTCATAGTCTGATTCAAGGTTCGAGTCGGATAAGATTTTACCTGAACTATCTTTCTCAAAAATGTTTGATAATTCAGTTACTATTTTACTAAATTTTCTTCTTTGAATATTCACTTAACTGATTTCTAAATTAGTTACGAATTCCAATGAGGAATAGATTAAGCATTTATCTAAATATTTCGATCTCGATAGATTTCCTAAATTCTCTTTTTACAATCCGTGTGAATATAAAACGATAGAAATTTCTCTCTTGGAGTATTTAATTATTCATTTATCAAATACTCATCGAATTTAAACATAGAATTTAAGAAAATTCTAATTTTATATAAAAATTCTTTATGCATCTATTTATGCATAAAAATCAATTTCAGTGGGAATAACACTTTTATAAAAAATCCTTTTATGCATCTATTTATGCATAAAATCAAATTTAATAGGAATAACACTTTTAAAATAAAAAAAATTTCTTTATGCATCTATTTATGCATAAAAATTAATTTTTATAAGAATAACGCTTTTATAATAAAAAATTTCCTTTATGCATCTTTATATGCATAAAAATCAATTTTAATGAGAATAACACTTTTGTAATTAAAACAATTTCCTTTATGCATCTTTCTATGCATAAAAATCAAATTTAATGAGAATAACACTTTTGAAATTAAAAAAAATCCTTTATGCATCTTTATATGTGTAAAAATCAAATTTAATGAGAATAACACTTTTTTTAAAAAAAATCCTTTATGCATCTTTATATAGATAAAAATTAAATTTAATAATTAATATCAGTGATATCCATGCATATTCATAGGTGAATATGTACATGGAGTAATTAGAATATTTCTTTTAGATGCAAAAATGGTGGGAATTACTCTTTTGGAATAACATAAAAATAACTTTCTTTTCCACAAAATTGTGGAAAATTTTGCCATAACCTCCTTTGTATGGTTGACCATTTCTCATTTTTATCATTCTATTTTTAACTTAAATCAACCCAAATACACAATTTTCTAAATTCAAGAGAGTAAACAATAAGAAATGTTTAATTAATCCCTTAGTTAATCTTTCTAAGATTAAGAAAGGCTGGAATGTAAAGAAGAGAAGGGGGTGGCCTTTTGCTCAAAGGCAAAGCATTTGAGGAAAGACAATGCATTTGAATTTAATTCAATCAACTGTAAAACATGAAAATCAAGAAAACCATAGATTCAAAATTAAACAAGTAAGAAAATTAACTTACATAGAGCTTGTAAGCTCTCCTTTGGCTTGTAAGCTCTTCTTTCATTCATTCATTCACATTACATCCATCCATTCATTCACATTACACCCATCCATTCATTCACATCTATTTGATTCACATCGCGTCTCATCACATCTGTTCACATCACATCTCATTTCTATACAAGTTTTCAGTTTGATTTTCTTTTTAATACAAGGAGTATTTCTTGAATCAGTATCCCCAAAACTTCTTGATCGGAATTCTGAATTTCATACCAAAATTCCTCGAATTCTATAACCTTGATCCATAGATCAATTCGAAGGGTCGCAAACTTAGTTTTTGATTTGGTGGGAGTTTTTAGTGTATTTTTCTAAATTGGTCACTCCTTCTTTCCTTGAAACTGATGAAAGAGTTTGGTCTTAGTCATAGTCTGATTCAAGGTTCAAGTCGGATAAGATTTTTCCTAAAATATCTTTCTCGAAAAGGTTTGATAATTCAGTTACTATTTTACTGAATTTATTTCTTTGAATATTCACTTAACTGATTTCTAAATTAGTTATGAATTCCAATGAGGAATAGATTAATCATTTATCTGAATATTTCGATCTCGATAGATTTCTTGAATTTACAATCCGTGTGAATATAAAACGATAGAAATTTCTCTCTTAGAGTATTTAATTATTCATTTATCAAATACTCATAGAACTAAAAATATCTCAATTTTGAATTACCTCCCTTTAAAATAAAAACAAATCCTTTATGCATCTTTATATACATAAAAATCAAATTTAATAGTTAATATCAGTGATATCCATGCATATTCATAGGTAAATATGTACATGGAGTAATTAGAATATTTCTTTTAGATGAAAAAATGGTGGGAATTACTCTTTTGGAATAACATAAAAATAACTTTCTTTTCCACAAAATTGTGAAAAATTTTGCCATAACCTCCTTTGTATAGCTGACCATTTCTCATTTTTATCATTCTATTTTTAGCTTAAATTAACCCAAATTAGATTCATAGAACTCTAATCTACACAATTTTCTAAATTCAAGAGAGTAAACAATAAGAAGAGTTTAATTAATCCCTTAGTTAATCTTTCTAGGATTAAGAAAGGCTAGAATGTAAAGAAGAGAAGGGGGTGGCCTTTTCCTCAAAGACATAGCATTTAAATTTAATTCAATCAACTGTAAAACATGAAAATCAAGAAAACCATAGATTTAAAATTAAACAAGTAAGAAAATTAACTTACATAGAGCTTGTAAGCTCTCCGTTGGCTTGAGGGATTGAGGGTTCTACTCTTGTTTGAAGCAAGAGTGGCCACCAATTCAGTTGGAGAGGATTAGACCAAAAATAATTGAATTATTAAAAAATTTAATGTAACTCAAGACAGGAGCAGAGTAATAGTGCATAAACACCATAAAGCTTCTACAAAGGGGGAGGCTTCTATTTATAGGAAAAAGTGAGCCTCTAACCAAGCAAACTACTTCTAGAATTTTCCAGATCAGTTTGGTCAAATTTTGACCATTTTTGGGTCAGTTCAGCTTACTTTTTGTGAATGAGTTTTGAAATAGGAGAGAGGAGATATGAAATATCTCATTTATTGATTAAAAATTGGAGGTAATGACGAGAAAAAAGGTGCCTCCTTCATGAGGGGAGATCCCCACGCTGACGTGTCAAAATTCAGTTTTTTAATTGTTTTCTTTGGTCCTTAGTCCACTCTTCATCTTATGTGAGCATTTACTCATTTTTTTGGGGAGGGGGGTTTTCTTTTATTCTTCAATTTATATCCTCCATAAATTTGGATTAACCTTATTGGTCCATAGGAACCTTAATTGAACCATAGTTCAAAAATTTCTGAAAATCTGGACCGTTAGGCTAAGGTCCTTTATACCTATTTTCAATTAATTCCAATTGCACATTGGAAAGTTCTTTCTGAATTTCTATTTCAGGGGAAACCATTTTAAACACTAGAAGGATTTTTATATCCAAAAATATCTCAATTTTGAATTACCTCCCTCTAGACATTTTCTCTCTCCAAGCCAAAACAGGGTAAAACATGATCTTTCTCTCCAGGCCAAAACAGGGTAAAACAGGATCTTTCTTTTATTTCAGAGAGGGGAATAATTATAAGATCAAAAGGGGAGGTTCTTACACCTACACACTTCAAAAGCTAGAGGGAGGAATCTTACATCCTACCCCACTTACAAAACGTGAGATATCCTTATCTCGCAATTAGAGGACAAGTCTTTCCCTTAAGACCCAACTGATTCTGGGGTTCGTTATAGTCTGGTGAACCCAACAGAATCCTAGGATAAAGATCCCTTATATAAAACTCATCATCAGATAACAATTCATTCAGATCATATCATTCATATCCTTAACACAAATATTGTCCATTAGACCAAAATTTCCATCTGAACATTCCTCCAAGGGGAATTTCAATTATACAGGTTTTTAATTTGCCATCCCTTAACTTGTTCACTGGGTCAAGTGTAAACAATAGCGATCTGTTAGCACAATCCCCTAATCTCATAGTGATTTGCTAAAGTCATTAACGTTATTCCAGTTAGAAACATCATCACAGGGACTCGTCCCATTCATCCTCATTGTGGTTTTACTCAGCTTATTGCTTTTCAACCAAAATTCAAGAAACATCATTTTTTAATCAGAATCCAAATCAACTCATCAGTTCTCAACCAGAATTTTAAAATCATATCAACCACATTCGAATTCATCATCTAGATAGCATTTTTGCTTATAATTTCAAGGTCTTAGATTTACTCTCATAATATATACTGCCAGTAAAGAGCTACAGTTATACCCTCTGTATATACGGGTAGTCATGGTCCTTGGAATTTTAAGGTAAATATCATCATGTCTAGGCCTTAAGCAAGTCAGGGATTTCATACAATTAGGGTACTTCCATTTGAATACCCAATTACCTGTTTATGAATCTTCATTCTGAATATCAGTTTGTATGAATTTCATCACACAATTACGACCTTTTACTGCTACTTCATAAATTTTTGACATTTCTGGCTTCTCGGTTGATTCACTTTAGCCAATTTGCTCTGATACAGCTGAAAGATCCCTGTCCCCACTACGTAACGAATCCTGGGGTGCTAGCAGTGGAAGTAGCACTTCTTGTGCGGGGCAGGGTCCTTTCCTCGGGGCCTTGCCCACGAATATCCGAACAAGAGACTAATCCCTCGGTTCTTCCAAAACCGAACCCAGAAAAACTTCCCTCGCCCGGAAAGCACGGGCGATTCCTCCATATATTTTTACTCTAACGTAGTCAAGAGCCTTAACTAACTGAACTGATCTGGCCGAACCCGTAAGTATCATAGTCAGATCAAGGAAAAGACTTGCACTTGTATCATAGAGACCAACGCTTTTTTCCTCATTTGAGAGGCACAGCCGTTGATTCTTTTCCATAGAACAATTTTTATCCGGGATTTACTTCATCTATCATACTATAATAGAATTGAGTCTCATTTTAGGGATCCATCAGTCCGGCCTAACCCATCTTGTCCCGTGGGTTAGCCAACCGCCCAACCACTGTAGTGATGGGATCCATTTAAGAATTTGGTTAGGTTTTATCCCGGGTACCAGGGAAAAGAGTTCCCAGGCCCCCTAGTCGGATATTCATGCAAACTTAAAACTAGTCACACCACTTACACACGCAATATGAAAATGCCTTTTTCATAGATTCAGTTGTCTTTAAAACAATCTTTTAATGAAACTATAGTATCTCTGATCATAATCCTTCAAAATTATCCGATTGAATCCTAATTTCTAATTTTTTCTTCATCGGTGTACCTATGGCATCATTGGCAACCAGAACGCTCACCACCTGTCCACTCATCAGGGGCCTTTTCGATAGTTCCTATCTCATAGTACCCGGCAATATATTCACTTACAAAAATTAAAATGGAATCTCTGTTGAAGATCAACAAGATAAACCACCAACAGATCCATATAAAAGAGCCATGGACTCATCCGCCGTTGAGGAGGAGTAGCAAGGTCAATCAACCAGATCCATGCCCGAATTCAGAAAACAACTCTTACTCCTTGTTCCAATATCTTCCACGATGTACGTGTTGGTATCTTCGGCGAGCCAGAGCCCGAGCACCGTATGGTCAGCACCCTCTAGGATCCTCGCAGGTCACCTAGTGCTTCACTCATAGGCCGCTTCCTTAGTCCCTCATCCACCGTACCGCGAAAGCTCACCATTTAAATCAAACCGAGGCTGGTCAAGACCTCGGTTGACCTTGCTAGCGAGACGTCCTCCGTTGACTCTCCGTCTCAGCTATTACAACTTTATCAGATAGGTCTCCACAACCTCATTCACCAGACGGTCAAAATGCTTCTCCAGCATTTTTGACATAAAACAGTCATTTAAAAACAGGTCATAAATAAAGTTTCTATAAGGAACTCTCCTCTTTCCACCTTGTTCCACATCAATCCTCATTTATTTCATATGTATTCCTATTCTCATCACATCATTTTCCATCTCATCACATCTTTCCTCATTTATCCGCATTAGATCTCATCCACTCGCATCTACTCATATCCACATCTCATCACATCATATTCATTCACATCACATATCATCCATTCACATCTATCCCAATTTACATCATATCTCATTCACTCACATCCCGATTCACATGACATCACATCTCATTTATTCATATCCATCACATTCATTCATTCATATCCATCACATTCATTCTCATCACCATCCCATCACATACATTCTATCCACATTATATCACATCACTTCTATCCACATCATATCTCATTCATACACATCTCATCTCATTCATCCACATCCATCCAATTGTTCACATGTATGACTACTCACATCTATCCATACATTCACATTTATCACTTCAGATCCACATATATTCATGTCACATCACATTCTTTCACATACACATCCACATCTATTCTTCACATACACATCCACATCCATTCTTCACATACACATTCACATCCATTCTTCACTTACACATTGAGGAAGAGGTTTTGATTGTCGAGGCACCAAAATTTGATTGGCAGCGTCATAGTAGCCTTGAGCTACAAGTAGCTGCTTCTTCATCTACAGTTTGATTCTATTAAGATATCGTGATTGTGGGAGTCTTTGTGGAGTTTTCTTTTGGGTTGATGTGGAAGGTTTGGGGCCCTCCTTGACTTGGTGAAGTTGCAAGTTTGAGACTCATGGTCATTATTGATGATGATGAGGTTATAATCTCTTATGGAGTGGCTATCGATGTGACGAGGCCTTTGAGCGTGTGGTTGTCTCCTTTGATGAGGTTTGTCGATGAAGATGCATAGGATCTGAGGCCTTCCCTTTGAGTTCCTTGTTAGAGATAGATGGTTGGGTTTTGGGAACTTCTTTAGGAAAATAGCGGTTGATTGTTGCAAGGTTTTGGCATCGAACTTCGTAGGGTGAGGATGGGTTTGAAGGATTGGAGGCTTTGTCGGAGTCGGTCGTTGGACGTAGATTGGACGTAGATGGTAGGTCATTGTGTAGAGGGGCTTTTGTGGAAGAGACTTGTATCCTTTTGCATTCAGCATCATAGAAATCCATTAAAGTTTGATCCTCTTCCTTGTAGTATGGTATTGTTAAATTTTTGTCGTTGACTATCATGATGACTCTATCGCTAGTAAAGCACAATGGTGCTTGGGTAGCAACAGTCCATTTATTCCCTATGATTCCAACACATACTCAACCACAAAAAACTTGCAAGTAAGGGGGTTAGTTTCAATATACATTGTATGTTCAAAATACCCCAAAAATGGCATGTTCAAGTCTTGTGTAAAGGTAATCCTTTTCAGGATGTGCCGTGAGTGTTGGTTGACCTAATAAATCCCATAGCTCGAGGGTCATGAGATTGTGTTCTCGTGTTGGATAAAGCTGTGCTTGAGCTGTGGTGATTTTATTTGAAATTTCCAATCTCACCAAAATCCTAGGAATCTTTTCAGTAAGATATGTTGGAAGTTCCAGCTCTTTTAAGGTTTCTTTCTCCCGTAAAGCAATTGTACATTGCTTGCAGAAGTGTTCAAGGTGACTATTTGTTGCATGGATTCATCTAGTGAATATAATGATTCATCTATCCAAGTTTTGCTATAAGGATGACATCATACTCAAGGGAATCTAGGGTAACATGGAATGTAAATTATATATCGCCACCATCGATTGTTTGAGTAGTGTATCTAAAGTAACATGGAATGTAAATTATATATGGCCACCATCGATTGTTTGAGTAGTGTATCTAAGTAACATGGAACTTCAATGTTTTGTCCATTGGCTTCTCTTGCAAGACTATTGTGTGTAGGAATGAGTTTAGGTTGTCCCAATGACACCCAAGTGTCTATTATCATGATACTATGACTAGCTCGAGGGCTAATCAATGCGCGTTTGCACTTAACATCATTGCTTATAAGGAAATCCAACCATACCATGATAGAATCTTCCAAAGGAACCATGGGTGTTTCGGTTATTGTGAGATCCATGTTCCCACCGCACAACGGATTCGGGGTACTAGCAGCGGAAGTAGCACTTCTAGCGCGAGGCAGGGTCCCACACTCGGGGCCTCGTCCACGGATATCCGGACAAAAGACTAATCCGTCGATTTTTCCAAAACTAAACCCGAAAAAACTTCCCTTATCCGGAAAGCACGGGCGATTCCTCCAGGATAACTTTTTACTCTAACGTAGTCAAGACCATTAGTGATCAAACTGATCCGACTACACCTATAAAGATACTCGGTCAGATCAGGGAAGAAACTTGCACTTGGATCATTGGGATCAACGCTTTTTTCCCCATCAAGAGGCACAGCCGTTGATTCCTATCCATAGAACAATTACTATCCGGGACTTACTTTATCTATCATAATAACAGAAATTGAGTCTCGATTTACGGATCCATCAGTCCAGCCTAACCCCATCCAGTCCCATGGGTTAGCCAACCGCCCAACCACTGTAGTGATGGGATCCAATTAAGAATTTGGTTAGGTTTTGTCCCGGGTACCAAGGAAAAGAGTTCCAAGGCCCCCTAGCCGGAAGTTCATGCAAACATAAAACTAGTCACACCACTTACACACCCAATATGAAATTGCCTTTTTCTTAGCATCAGCTAACTTTAAAACAATCCTCTAATGAAACCATTATGTCACTAATGACAATCCTCATAGTCTCTAGTTGAATCCTTATTTCCAATCATTCATTCATCGGTATACTTATGGCATCATTGGCAACCAGAATGCTCACCACCTGTTCACTCAGGGGCCTTTTCCATAGTTCCTAGCTCATAGTAACCGGCAATATATTCATATAACAGAATGGAATCTATGACGCAGTAGTATCGAGGACCCAAACCCAAAGCTTCAATAACCATGGCCAAGTGAACATTGTTACGAAAGTGCTGCTGACCCCAGGGTGTTACCCTAGTTATGTCTTGATAGGTCCGCCATTTGGTCTGAGCTACAGAAGTTCCTAGGTGAGGAAAAAGTGAGCGCTCATACTGTTCTATAAAATCTTTCTTCATAGACTCGCTTGCGTCTTGAAGGTGAGAAATCATCATGGATAAAACTAATTCCTGTTGCCAAGCCATGAAGGAGATTAAGAAGAAGGGAGATCGATGGAAGTAAGATTACTGTGAGGGACAGATAAAAGTTACGACTTATATAAAGGAAGGAACTAGCATAACTTAGAAGCCAAAGGTATCTTACCACTGAACTTTTACCGTCTTTCCATGATTTGGGTTTGGCACATATTTCTATGAAATACATTAAGAACTTTGAGATGAGGAGGTAAAAGAAGCTTGTAGGCTAAGTCACCTACTTTCATTGAATTCAGATATAAGGCTCACAATATCTGGGGGATAACTTCTTATACTCCCCAAGAGATAAAGAACTTCTTTTGGGCCGTACTCGAATGAAAATCAAAACCTTGGTATCCAAAACACCGATTTTCACTTCTGAACTCATTGTTCTGAATCCTTAAAACATGCGTGACTCTTGAGAAGTATTCTAGGGAGAGGGTCTTCCTTTTTTAAACAGAATCTTTCTTTTATTTTAGAGAGGGAATAATTATAAGATCAAAAAGGGAGATTCTTACTCCTGTATACCTCGAAGGCTGGGGAGGAATCTTACATTCTACCCCACTTAAAAAAGTGCGAGATGTCCTCATCTCGCAAGGTAGAGGACAACTCTTTTTCTTAAGATCCAATTTTATTCTGGGGTTCCTTATATTCTGGTCAACCCAACAGAATACTGGGATAAATATCCCTTAGAACTCATCATTAAATAACAATTCATTCAGATCATATCATTCATATCTTTAACATGATAATGGTCCATTAGACCGAAAAATTTCCTTCTGAACATTCCTCCACGGGAATTTCAGTCAAGTAAGTTCTCAATTTGTCATCCCTTAACTTGATCTAACGGTCAAGTGTTAACAGTAGCAATTTGACAGCACAATCCACTAATCTCATAGTGATTTGCTGAAATCATTATCATCATTTATCATCACAGGAACTCATCCCATTCATCCTCATTGTAGTTTTGCTCAGGTTATTATATTTCAACTAAATTTCAGAAATCATCATTTTTCAATCAGAATCCAAATCAATTCATCAGTTCAAACAAAATTAAAATCATATCAACCACATTCGAAATCATCATCTGGATAGCATTAACGCTTATAATTTCAAGTCTTGGATTTACTCGTATATACTGCCGGTAAAGAGCTGCAGTTATACCCTCGGTATATACGGGTCGTCATAATACTTGGAACTATAAGGTAAACACCATCATGTCTAGGCCTCAAGCAAGTCAGGGTTCTATATAATTGCGGTACTTCCATTTGAAGACCCAATTACTAATTTATGAATTTTCAGATTGAATATCAATTTGTATGAATTATATCATACAATTACAACCTTTTTTATTCTTGATAAATTTTTGATATATTTGGCTTCTCGGTTGATCCTTATTAACCAAAAAGCTCTGATACCAACTGTGAGATCCCTGTTCCCACCGCGCAACGGATTCGGGGTACTAGCAGCGGAAGTAGCACTTCTAGCGCGAGGCAGGGTCCCACGCTCGGGGCCTCGTCCACCCCCACGGATATCCGGACAAAAGACTAATCCGTCAGTTTTTCCAAAACCAAACCCGGAAAAACTTCCCTTATCCGGAAAGCACGGGCGATTCCTCCAGGATAACTTTTTACTCTAATGTAGTCAAGACCATTAGTGATCAAACTCCGACTACACCTATAAAGATACTCGGTCAGATCAGGGAAGAAACTTACACTTGGATCATTGGCATCAACGCTTTTTTTCCCACCATCAAGAGGCACAGCCGTTGATTTCTATCCATAGAACAATTACTATCCGGGACTTACTTTATCTATCATAATAACAAAAATTGAGTCTCGATTTACGGATCCATCAGTCCAGCATCCAGTCCCATGGGTTAGCCAACCGCCCAACCACTGTAGTGATGGGATCCAATTAAGAATTTGGTTAGGTTTTGTCCCGGGTACCAAGGAAAAGATTTCCAAGGCCCCCTAGCCGGAAGTTCATGCAAACATAAAACTAGTCACACCACTTACACATCCAATATGAAATTGCCTTTTTCTTAGCATCAGCAGCTAACTTTAAAACAATCCTTTAATGAAACCATTATGTCACTAATGACAATCCTCATAGTCTCTAGTTGAATCCTTATTTCCAGTCATTCATTCATCGGTATACTTATGGCATCATTGGCAACCAGAACGCTCACCACCTGTTCACTCAGGGGTCTTTTCCATAGTTCTTAGCTCATAGTAACCGGCAATATATTCATATAATAGAATGGAATCTCCGTGGAAGATCAGCAAGATCAACCCACAGATCCATATAAAAGAGCCATGGACTCATCCGTTTTGAGGACCAGCAAGGTCAATCAACCAGAACGCTCACCACCTGTTCACTCAGGGGCCTTTTCCATAGTTCCTAGCTCATAGTAACCGGCAATATATTCATATAATAGAATGGAATCTCCGTGGAAGATCAGCAAGATCAACCCACAGATCCATATAAAAGAGCCATGGACCAGCAAGGTCAATCAACCAGATACATGCCCGGTTTCAGAAAACAACTCTTATTCCTTGTTCCAATATCTTCCACAATGCACGTGTGGGTATCTTCGGCGACCTAGAGCCCGAGCACCGTATGGTCAGCACCCTCTAGAATCCTTCGCAGGTGACCTAGCGCTTCACTCATAGGCCGCTTCCTTGGTCCCTTATCCACCGTACCGGAAGCTCACCATTTAAATCGAACCGAGGCTGGTCAAGACGTCGGTCGACCTTGCTACGCGAGACGTCCTCCATTGACTCTCCGTCAGCAGTTGCAACTTTAACAATTAGGTCTTCATGACCTTAATCCACAAGACGATCAAAATGCTTCCCCAGCATTCTTGACATAAAACAGTCATTTACAAACAGTCACAAAATACAGTTTCTAAATCGAACTCTCGTCTTTCCACATTATCTGTCCTTAGTCCACATTACTTATTTCACATTCCATTCAATGTGTACTCATTCTCATCCATTTCCTCATATCGACGACACATTAATTCACATACACATTCACATTCACATCCATACATCCACATCTACATGCATACATCCATTTTTACATCCTCATTTATACATCCACATCCCATATCCACATTCATACATACACATCTGTATCCACATCCATACATCCACATCCACATCCACATTCACATCCATACATCCACATCTACATGCTTACCTCCATTTTCACATCCTCATTTATACATCCACATCCCATATCCACATTCATACATACACATCCATATCCACATCCATACATCCACATCCACATGCATACATCCACTATCACATCCTCATTCATACATCCACATCCACATACATACATACATACATCCACATCCACATCCACATACATACATACATCCACATCCACATCTCCATTCACATCTATACATCCACATCTACATCCACATACATACATACATCCACATCCACATTCCACATTCACATCTATACATCCACATCTACATCCACATTCACATACATCCACATCCACATCCACATCCACATCTATACATCCACATCCACATTCCCATTCACATCTATACATCCACATACATACATACATCCACATCCACTTTCCACATTCACATCTATACATCCACATCTACATCCACATTCACATACATCCACATCCACATTCCCATTCACATCTATACATCCACATCTACATCCACATTCACATCTATGCATATACATCTTCATGCATACATCCATTTTCACATTCATACATCCACACTCCAATCTCCACATCCACACATCCACATACATACATCCATTTCCACATTCCCATTCATATAACCCCATATGCCTTCACATCTAATCTTTTACATCACATCCATTCTCGCCCTATCACAACCCATATACATCTTATCCTATCACATACACTTCTTACCTCATCCCATATACATCTTAATTCATCTTATCACCTCCTAACTTATTTCATAAGCATCTTATCACCTCTTATCACATCTTATACACCTCTTATCACATCCTATCACATCTCATATCTATTTATAGAATACAAGAGAATTCTTATATTTGATATAAGATTTCTTTACACATTTATTTATGCATAAATTTTATTTAAGGAGATTAATACTTTCGAAGTAAAAATCAATCTTTATGCATCTTCCTATGCATAAATTCATTTTAAATGAAAATGACACTTTTGAATTAAATTTCAATCTTTTATGCATTTTCCTATGCATAAATTCAATTTAGATGAGAATGACACTTTTGAATTAAAAACCAATCTTTTATGCATCTTCTTATGCATAAATTCCATTTGGTAGGAATTACACTTTTAGAATAAAAGAATTTCTCTTATGCATCTAAGTTATGCATAAATTCCATTTATGATAAAAAAATCACACTTTTAGTATAAAAAGAATATCTTTTATGCATACCTCTATTATGCATGAAATTCAATTATGCTAAAAGTAACTCTTTTATAATAAAATATTCATCTCTTATGCATACCTCTATGCATGAAATTCAAATATGATAAAAGTTACACTTTTATAATAAAATAATCAACTTTTATGCATACCTCTATGCATGAAATTCAATTATGATAAAAGTCACACTTTTATAATAAAATATCATCTTTTATACATACCTCTATGCATGAAATTCAAATATGATAAAAGTAACACTTTTATAATAAAATAATCATCTTTTATGCATACCTCTATGCATCAAATTCAAATATGATAAGAGTAACACTTTTATAATAAAATAATCAACTTTTATGCATGAAATTCAATTGTGATAAACGTAACACTTTTATGATAAAATAATCATCTCTTATGCATACCTCTATGCATGAAATTTAATTATGCTAAAAGTAACTCTTTTATAATAAAATATTCATCTCTTCTGCATACCTCTATGCATGAATTTCAATTATGCTAAAAGTAACTCTTTTATAATAAAATATTCATCTCTTATGCATACCTCTATGCATGAAATTCAATTATGCTAAAAGTAACTCTTTTATAATAAAATATTCATCTCTTATACATACCTCTATGCATGAAATTCAATTATGCTAAAAGTGACTCTTTTATAATAAAATATTCATCTCTTATGCATACCTCTATTATGCATGAAATTCAATTATGCTAAAAGTAACTCTTTTATAATAAAATATTCATCTCTTATGCATACCTCTATGCATGAAATTCAATTATGATAAAAGTCACACTTTTATAATAAAATAATCATCTTTTATGCATACCTCTATACATGAAATTTAAATATGATAAAAGTAACACTTTTATAATAAAATAATCATCTTTTATGCATACCTCTATGCATGAAATTCAAATATGATAAAAGTAACACTTTTATAATAAAATAATCCACTTTTATGCTTACTTCTATGCATGAAATTCAATTGCGATAAACGTAACACTTTTATAATAAAATAATCATCTCTTATGCATACCTCTATGCATGAAATTCAATTATGCTAAAAGTGACTCTTTTATAATAAAATATTCATCTCTTATGCATACCTCTATGCATGAATTTCAATTATTCATAATATAAAAATCAATTTCTCTAGGCTTACAATGAATATCTTTCAATTAATCTAGGATGATACTTCCTAGAATATGGTAGGAAGTGCTCTTTTCATGCTTTGATGAATGAAATTATTTTATGCGTAATTTTTATAAAAATTCTGCCATAGCTCCGCTGCTATGACTGATGAATCTCAATTTTTCTAAGGGATAAAGCTTATCATTAAGGAAATAATTAGAATGATCCCTAATTGGATCATTAATCCATAATGGATTGAATCATCAATATTCATGAAATACATAAACTAAAAGCATAGAAAAAAGCCATTAATTTGACCTCAAGTATAGATTAATCTTGGATTAAGGATAAACTTTATGAAAAGCTTCATTTGGATTGAGAATGGGTCATGAGTATGACCATTTCTTGAGTGAGAGAGAGAAATTACATAAAAACCATTTGAATTAAATATAAATGGAAATTTATGTAACTCTTAATTATCATTAATCAATTAACTTCAATAGCATTCATCAAATTATGTAACTCTTCACTACCATTCATCTCAATTAACTTCAATAGCATTCAAAAACCATTCCAATTAAGCTTCTCAAGCTTGAGAGGGGTTGAGAAGAGAGAAACCTTCAGAAATTATAGAAAAGATCAAAATTCACCATTTACCTTACAAATTGCTTGATTCTTTGTTCACGGTAGAGGCCCCCAACCAATCAATTGATTACGTATGTTGATGGAGCCACCAATGGGGATTGAAGAAAGAGGGAAGCTCCAATTTCTTCAATTTGGAGAGAATTTTAGAGAATAGTAGAAACTAGCATTATTTCAGCATAACTCTAGTATAGTAAAATTCTTCCTTTTTTTTCAAAGGACTCATGTTCTATTTATAGGAGAGGGAAGCTCTAACCAAAGCTAACTGAATTCTAGAATTTTCTAGATTCAGTTTGGTTGAATTTGGACTAGATTTGAATCTAGTTTGGTTACTTTTTGATTCGGTTTGGTTCTATTTTGATTTGGTTTGGTTCAAGAGAGAGGAGAGATAAAAATATCACATTATTTTTTAGTTTAAAACTCATTCAAGCATGTGAAATATGCACCTCCTTTAAAGAACTCCCCTTCCTTACATATGTGTCAAAATGGAATCATTATACCCAAAATATCTCATATTTTTAATATTGCTCATAGTTTTTTTACTAATAAACCTTGTACATTTTCAACTCTTCATCTTGTGTGAGCATTTACTCATTTTTGGATACCCAAAATATCTCATATTTTTAATATTTCTCATAGTTTTTTACTAATAAACCTTGTACATTTTCAACTCTTCATCTTATGTGAGCATTTACTCATTTTTGGATACCCAAAATATCTCATATTTTTTATATTACTCATAGTTTCTTACTAATAAACCTTGTACATAGTCAACTCTTCATCTTATGTGAGCATTTACTCATTTTTGGGTATCTTCTTTTACAAAATTGGATTTATCTCCTCCCTACACATGGATTGATGCTTTTGGCCCATAGGAACCTTAATTGGACCATAATCCAAAATTTTTTAAAAATCTAGACCCTTAGACTAAGGTCCTTCATACTCATTTCCAATTAATTCCAATTGCACATTGGAAAGTTCTTTTTGAGTTTCTGTTTCAGGGGAACTTATTTTAATAAGATGAGAAATTTTTCTATCTACAAATATTCAAAATCTGAATATTCTCTCTCTAGAATATTCTCTCTCTCTAAGTCAAAACAGTTAGAAACAAGGTCTTTTATATTTCTGAAGAGGGGATTGATTACAGGGGAAGATGCTGGACATTTTGAGAGGCTGGGGAGGAATCTTACATTCTCTCCCACTTGAAAAACGTGAGATGTCCTCATCTCGCAAACTTGGGATAATTTCGCAAGATGCACGAACATGAGACTTAGAGAAAAATTTAATTAAGATTAACCACCAAATAAAAAAGTCTCAAAGAGAGTAAGGGTCAAGACAAGAACAAGATTTAAACTTTATTCATTCTTGGAACATATACAGTAAAGATAGAAGAACTCTTTACACTTTCATAAGTCCGTCCATCATATGATCACAAAAGCAGCACACAAGCTGCGCACGTATAAGGTAACTCATCTATGGGAATAATTCTGTTGGTTATTGCCGCATCTATCTCAGTGGTATGAGGTGATCTAACAAAAGGACCTCTGAGAGGCAAGCCAAAAACGGGGTAAAGGCATATCTTCTGATGAGGAAGAAAACACGCTAGTAAGAAGACCCGCTCAGAAAACCCAAGATGTCTTGATCTCATGACGCAGTAGTATCGAGGACCCAAACCCAAAGCTTCAATAACCATGGCCAAGCGAACATTGTTACGAAAGTGCTGCTGACCCCAGGGTGTTACCCTAGTTATGTCTTGATAGGTCCGCCATTTGGTCTGAGCTACAGAAGTTCCTAGGTGAGGAAAAAGTGAGCGCTCATACTGTTCTATAAAATCTTTCTTCATAGACTCGCTTGCGTCTTGAAGGTGAGAAATCATCATGGATAAAACTAATTCCTGTTGCCAAGCCATGAAGGAGATTAAGAAGAAGGGAGATCGATGGAAGTAAGATTACTGTGAGCGACAGGTAAAAGTTACGACTTATATAAAGGAAGGAACTAGCGTAACTTAGAAGCCAACGGTATCTTACCACTGAACTTTTACCGTCTTTCCATGATTTGGGTTTGGCACATATTTCTATGAAATACATTAAGAACTTTGAGATGAGGAGGTAAAAGAAGCTTGTAGGCTAAGTCACCTACTTTCATTGAATTCAGATATAAGGCTCACAATATCTGGGGGATAACTTCTTATACTCCCCAAGAGATAAAGAACTTCTTTTGGGCCGTACTCGAATGAAAATCAAAACCTTGGTATCCAAAACACCGATTTTCACTTCTGAACTCATTGTTCTGAATCCTTAAAACATGCGTGACTCTTGAGAAGTATTCTAGGGAGAGGGTCTTCCTTTTTTAAACAGAATCTTTCTTTTATTTTAGAGAGGGAATAATTATAAGATCAAAAAGGGAGATTCTTACTCCTGTATACCTCGAAGGCTGGGGAGGAATCTTACATTCTACCCCACTTAAAAAAGTGCGAGATGTCCTCATCTCGCAAGGTAGAGGACAACTCTTTTTCTTAAGATCCAATTTTATTCTAGGGTTCCTTATATTCTGTCAACCCAACAGAATACTGGGATAAATATCCCTTAGAACTCATCATTAAATAACAATTCATTCAGATCATATCATTCATATCTTTAACATGATAATGGTCCATTAGACCGAAAAATTTCCTTCTGAACATTCCTCCACGGGAATTTCAGTCAAGTAAGTTCTCAATTTGTCATCCCTTAACTTGATCTAACGGTCAAGTGTTAACAGTAGCAATTTGACAGCACAATCCACTAATCTCATAGTGATTTGCTGAAATCATTATCATCATTTATCATCACAGGGACTCGTCCCATTCATCCTCATTGTAGTTTTGCTCAGGTTATTATATTTCAACTAAATTTCAGAAATCATCATTTTTCAATCAGAATCCAAATCAATTCATCAGTTCAAACAAAATTAAAATCATATCAACCACATTCGAAATCATCATCTGGATAGCATTAACGCTTATAATTTCAAGTCTAGGATTTACTCGAATATACTGCCGGTAAAGAGCTGCAGTTATACCCTCGATATATATGGGTCGTCATAATACTTGGAACTATAAGGTAAACACCATCATGTCTAGGCCTCAAGCAAGTCAGGGTTCTATATAATTGCAGTACTTCCATTTGAAGACCCAATTACTAATTTATGAATTTTCAGATTGAATATCAATTTGTATGAATTATATCATACAATTACAACCTTTTTGATTCTTGATAAATTTTTGATATATTTGGCTTCTCGGTTGATCCTTATTAACCAAAAAGCTCTGATACCAACTGTGAGATCCCTGTTCCCATCGCGCAAAACGGATTCGGGGTACTAGCAGCGGAAGTAGCACTTCTAGCACGAGGCAGGGTCCCACCCTCGGGGCCTCGTCCACCACCACGGATATCCGGACAAAAGACTAATCCATCGGTTTTTCCAAAACCAAACCCGAAAAAACTTCCCTTATCCGGAAAGCACGGGCGATTCCTCCAGGATAACTTTTTACTCTAACGTAGTCAAGACCATTAGTGATCAAACTGATCCGACTACACCTATAAAGATACTCGGTCAGATCAGGGAAGAAACTTGCACTTGGATCATTGGGATCAACGCTTTTTTCCCCACCATCAAGAGGCACAGCCGTTGATTCCTATCCATAGAACAATTACTATCCGGGACTTACTTTATCTATCATAATAACAGAAATTGAGTCTCGATTTACGGATCCATCAGTCCAGCATCCAGTCCCATGGGTTAGCCAACCGCCCAACCACTGTAGTGATGGGATCCAATTAAGAATTTGGTTAGGTTTTGTCCCGGGTACCAAGGAAAAGATTTCCAAGGCCCCCTAGCCGGAAGTTCATGCAAACATAAAACTAGTCACACCACTTACACACCCAATATGAAATTGCCTTTTTCTTAGCATCAGCTAACTTTAAAACAATCCTTTAATGAAACCATTATGTCACTAATGACAATCCTCATAGTCTCTAGTTGAATCCTTATTTCCAGTCATTCATTCATCGGTATACTTATGGCATCATTGGCAACCAGAACGCTCACCACCTGTTCACTCAGGGGCCTTTTCCATAGTTCCTAGCTCATAGTAACCGGCAATATATTCATATAATAGAATGGAATCTTCGTGGAAGATCAGCAAGATCAACCCACAGATCCATATAAAAGAGCCATGGACTCATCCGTTGAGGACCAGCAAGGTCAATCAACCAGAACGCTCACCACCTGTTCACTCAGGGGCCTTTTCCATAGTTCCTAGCTCATAGTAACCGGCAATATATTCATATAATAGAATGGAATCTCCGTGGAAGATCAGCAAGATCAACCCACAGATCCATATAAAAGAGCCATGGACTCATCCGTTGAGGACCAGCAAGGTCAATCAACCAGATCCATGCCCGGTTTCAGAAAACAACTCTTATTCCTTGTTCCAATATCTTCCACAACGCATGTGTGGGTATCTTCGGCGACCCAGAGCTCGAGCACCGTATGGTCAGCACCCTCTAGGATCCTTCGCAGGTGACCTAGCGCTTCACTCATAGGCCGCTTCCTTGGTCCCTCATCCACCGTACCGGAAGCTCACCATTTAAATCGATCCGAGGCTGGTCAAGACCTCGGTCGACCTTGCTACGCGAGACGTCCTCCATTGACTCTCCGTCAGCAGTTGTAACTTTAACAATTAGGTCTTCATGACCTTAATCCACAAGACGATCAAAATGCTTCCCCAGCATTCTTGACATAAAACAGTCATTTACAAACAGTCACAAAATACAGTTTCTAAATCGAACTCTCGTCTTTCCACATTCTCTCTCCTTAGTCCACATTACTTATTCCACATTCCATTCAATGTGTACTCATTCTCATCCATTTCCTCATATCGACGACACATTAATTCACATACACATTCACATTCACATCCATACATCCACATCTACATGCATACATCCATTTTTACATCCTCATTTATACATCCACATCCCATATCCACATTCATACATACACATCTGTATCCACATCCATACATCCACATCCACATCCACATTCACATCCATACATCCACATCTACATGCTTACCTCCATTTTCACATCCTCATTTATACATCCACATCCCATATCCACATTCATACATACACATCCATATCCACATCCATACATCCACATCCACATGCATACATCCACTATCACATCCTCATTCATACATCCACATCCATATACATACATATATACATCCACATCCACATCTCCATTCACATCAATACATCCACATACATACATACATCCACATCCACATTTCACATTCACATCTATACATCCACATCTATATCCACATTCACATACATCCACATCCACATCTATACATCCACATCCACATTCCCATTCACATCTATACATCCACATCTACATCCACATACATACATACATCCACATCCACTTTCCACATTCACATCTATACATCCACATCTACATCCACATTCACATACATCCACATCCACATTCCCATTCACATCTATATATCCACATCTACATCCACATTCACATCTATGCATATACATCTTCATGCATACATCCATTTTCACATTCATACATCCACACTCCCATCTCCACATCCACACATCCACATACATACATCCATTTCCACATTCCCATTCATATAACCCCATATGCCTTCACATCTAGTCTTTTACATCACATCCATTCTCGCCCTATCACAACCCATATACATCTTATCCTATCACATACACTTCTTACCTCATCCCATACACATCTTAATTCATCTTATCACCTCCTAACTTATTTCATAAGCATCTTGTCACCTCTTATCACATCTTATACACCTCTTATCACATCCTATCACATCTCATATCTATTTATAGAATACAAGAGAATTCTTATATTTGATATAAGATTTCTTTACACATTTATTTATGCATAAATTCTATTTAAGGAGATTAATACTTTCGAAGTAAAAATCAATCTTTATGCATCTTCCTATGCATAAATTCATTTTAAATGAAAATGACACTTTTGAATTAAATTTCAATCTTTTATGCATTTTCCTATGCATAAATTCAATTCAGATGAGAATGACACTTTTGAATTAAAAACCAATCTTTTATGCATCTTCTTATGTATAAATTCCATTTGGTAGGAATTACACTTTTAGAATAAAAGAATTTCTCTTATGCATCTAAGTTATGCATAAAATCCATTTATGATGAAAAATCACACTTTTAGTATAAAAAGAATATCTTTTATGCATACCTCTATGCATGAAATCCAATATGATAAAAGTAACACTTTTACAATAAAATAATCAACTTTTATGCATACCTCTATGCATGAAATTCAAATATGATAAAAGTCACACTTTTATAATAAAATAATCAACTTTTATGCATACCTCTATGCATGAAATTCAATTATGATAAAAGTCACACTTTTATAATAAAATAATCATCTTTTATGCATACCTCTATGCATGAAATTCAAATATGATAAAAGTAACACTTTAATAATAAAATAATCATCTTTTATGCATACCTCTATGCATGAAATTCAAATATGATAAAAGTAACACTTTTATAATAAAATAATCAACTTTTATGCATACTTCTATGCATGAAATTCAATTGTGATAAACGTAACACTTTTATGATAAAATAATCATCTCTTATGCATACCTCTATGCATGAAATTCAATTATGCTAAAAGTAACTCTTTTATAATAAAATATTCATCTCTTATGCATACCTCTATGCATGAACTTCAATTATGCTAAAAGTAACTCTTTTATAATAAAATATTCATCTCTTATGCATACCTCTATGCATGAAATTCAATTATGCTAAAAGTAACTCTTTTATAATAAAATATTCATCTCTTATGCATACCTCTATGCATGAAATTCAATTATGCTAAAAGTGACTCTTTTATAATAAAATATTCATCTCTTATGCATACCTCTATTATGCATGAAATTCAATTATGCTAAAAGTAACTCTTTTATAATAAAATATTCATCTCTTATGCATACCTCTATGCATGAAATTCAATTATGATAAAAGTCACACTTTTATAATAAAATAATCATCTTTTATGCATACCTCTATGCATGAAATTCAAATATGATAAAAGTAACACTTTTATAATAAAATAATCATCTTTTATGCATACCTCTATGCATGAAATTCAAATATGATAAAAGTAACACTTTTATAATAAAATAATCAACTTTTATGCTTACTTCTATGCATGAAATTCAATTGCGATAAACGTAACACTTTTATAATAAAATAATCAACTTTTATGCTTACTTCTATGCATGAAATTCAATTGCGATAAACGTAACACTTTTATAATAAAATAATCATCTCTTATGCATACCTCTATGCATGAAATTCAGTTATGCTAAGAGTGACTCTTTTATAATAAAATATTCATCTCTTATGCATACCTCTATGAATGAATTTCAATTATTCATAATATAAAAATTAATTTCTCTAGGCTTACAATGAATATGTTTCA
The DNA here is from genome assembly GCF_041138505.1 of Cibotium barometz. NCBI lineage: Eukaryota > Viridiplantae > Streptophyta > Polypodiopsida > Cyatheales > Cibotiaceae > Cibotium > Cibotium barometz. The sequence continues at coordinate 63,978,874 of NC_141047.1, forward strand.
ATTAATCTAGGATGATAATTCCTAGAATATGGTAGGAAGTCCTCTTTTCATGCTTTGAATGAAATTATTTTATGCGTAATTTTTATAAAACTTTTGCCATAGCTCCGCTTCTATGACTGATAAATCTCAATTTTTCTAAGGGATAAAGCTTATCATTAAGAAAATAATTAGAATGATCCCTAATTGGATCATTAATCCATAATGGATTGAATCATCAATATTCATGAAATACATAAACTAAAAGCATAGAAAAAAGCCATTAATTTGACCTCAAGTATAGATTAATCTTGGATTAAGGATAAACTTTATGAAAAGCTTCATTTGGATTGAGAATGGGTCATGAGTATGACCATTTCTTGAGTGAGAGAGAGAAATTACATAAAAACCATTTGAATTAAATATAAATGGAAATTTATGTAACTCTTAACTATCATTAATCAATTAACTTCAATAGCATTCATCAAATTATGTAACTCTTCACTACCATTCATCTCAATTAACTTCAATAGCATTCAAAAACCATTCCAATTAAGCTTCTCAAGCTTGAGAGGGGTTGAGAAGAGAGAAACCTTCAGAAATTATAGAAAAGATCAAAATTCACCATTTACCTTACAAATTGCTTGATTCTTTGTTCACGGTAGAGGCCCCCAACCAATCAATTGATTAAGTATGTTGATGGAGCCACTAATGGGGATTGAAGAAAGAGGGAAGCTCCAATTTCTTCAATTTGGAGAGAATTTTAGAGAATAGTAGAAACTAGCATTATTTCAGCATAACTCTAGTATAGTAAAATTCTTCCTTTTTTTTCAAAGGACGCATGTTCTATTTATAGGAGAGGGAAGCTCTAACCAAAGCTAACTGAATTCTAGAATTTTTCAGATTCAGTTTGGTTGAATTTGGACTAGATTTGAATCTAGTTTGGTTACTTTTTGATTCGGTTTGGTTCTATTTTGATTTGGTTTGGTTCAAGAGAGAGGAGAGATAAAAATATCACATTATTTTTTAGTTTAAAACTCATTCAAGCATGTGAAATATGCACCTCCTTTAAAGAACTCCCCTTCCTTACATATGTGTCAAAATGGAATCATTATACCCAAAATATCTCATATTTTTAATATTGCTCATAGTTTTTTTTACTAATAAACCTTGTACATTTTCAACTCTTCATCTTGTGTGAGCATTTACTCATTTTTGGATACCCAAAATATCTCATATTTTTAATATTTCTCATAGTTTTTTACTAATAAACCTTGTACATTTTCAACTCTTCATCTTATGTGAGCATTTACTCATTTTTGGATACCCAAAATATCTCATATTTTTGATATTACTCATAGTTTCTTACTAATAAACCTTGTACATAGTCAACTCTTCATCTTATGTGAGCATTTACTCATTTTTGGGTATCTTCTTTTACAAAATTGGATTTATCTCCTCCCTACACATGGATTGATGCTATTGGCCCAAAGATGAGAAATTTTTCTATCTACAAATATTCAAAATCTGAATATTCTCTCTCTAGAATATTCTCTCTCTCTAAGTCAAAACAGTTAGAAACAAGGTCTTTTATATTTCTGAAGAGGGGATTGATTACAGGGGAAGATGCTGGACATTTTGAGAGGCTGGGGAGGAATCTTACATTCTCTCCCACTTGAAAAACGCGAGATGTCCTCATCTCGCAAACTTGGGATAATTTCGCAAGATGCACGAACATGAGACTTAGAGAAAAATTTAATTAAGATTAACCACCAAATAAAAAAGTCTCAAAGAGAGTAAGGGTCAAGACAAGAACAAGATTCAAACTTTATTCATTCTTGGAACATATACAGTAAAGATAGAAGAACTCTTTACACTTTCATAAGTCCGTCCATCATATGATCACAAAAGCAGTACTCACAAGCTGCGCACGTATAAGGTAACTCATCTATGGGAATAATTCTATTGGTTATTGCCGCATCTATCTCAGTGGTATGAGGTGATCTAACAAAAGGACCTCTGAGAGGCAAGCCAAAAACGGGGTAAAGGCATATCTTCTGATGAGGAAGAAAACACGCTAGTAAGAAGACCCGCTCAGAAAACCCAAGATGTCTTGATCTCATGACGCAGTAGTATCGAGGACCCAAACCCAAAGCTTCAATAACCATGGCCAAGCGAACATTGTTACGAAAGTGCTGCTGACCCCAGGGTGTTACCCTAGTTATGTCTTGATAGGTCCGCCATTTGGTCTGAGCTACAGAAGTTCCTAGGTGAGGAAAAAGTGAGCGCTCATACTGTTCTATAAAATCTTTCTTCATAGACTCGCTTGCGTCTTGAAGGTGAGAAATCATCATGGATAAAACTAATTCCTGTTGCCAAGCCATGAAGGAGATTAAGAAGAAGGGAGATCGATGGAAGTAAGATTACTGTGAGCGACAGGTAAAAGTTACGACTTATATAAAGGAAGGAACTAGCGTAACTTAGAAGCCAACGGTATCTTACCACTGAACTTTTACCGTCTTTCCATGATTTGGGTTTGGTACATATTTCTATGAAATACATTAAGAACTTTGAGATGAGGAGGTAAAAGAAGCTTGTAGGCTAAGTCACCTACTTTCATTGAATTCAGATATAAGGCTCACAATATCTGGGGGATAACTTCTTATACTCCCCAAGAGATAAAGAACTTCTTTTGGGCCGTACTCGAATGAAAATCAAAACCTTGGTATCCAAAACACCGATTTTCACTTCTGAACTCATTGTTCTGAATCCTTAAAACATGCGTGACTCTTGAGAAGTATTCTAGGGAGAGGGTCTTCCTTTTTTAAACAGAATCTTTCTTTTATTTTAGAGAGGGAATAATTATAAGATCAAAAAGGGAGATTCTTACTCCTGTATACCTCAAAGGGTGGAGAGGAATCTTACATTCTATCCCACTTAAAAAAGTGCGAGATGTCCTCATCTCGCAAGGTAGAGGACAACTCTTTTTCTTAAGATCCAATTTTATTCTGGGGTTCCTTATATTCTGGTCAACCCAACAGAATACTGGGATAAATATCCCTTAGAACTCATCATTAAATAACAATTCATTCAGATCATATCATTCATATCTTTAACATGATAATGGTCCATTAGACCGAAAAATTTCCTTCTGAACATTCCTCCACGGGAATTTCAGTCAAGTAAGTTCTCAATTTGTCATCCCTTAACTTGATCTAACGGTCAAGTGTTAACAATAGCAATTTGACAGCACAATCCACTAATCTCATAGTGATTTGCTGAAATCATTATCATCATTTATCATCACAGGGACTCGTCCCATTCATCCTCATTGTAGTTTTGCTCAAGTTATTATATTTCAACTAAATTTCAGAAATCATCATTTTTCAATCAGAATCCAAATCAATTCATCAGTTCAAACAAAATTAAAATCATATCAATCACATTCGAAATCATCATCTGGATAGCATTAACGCTTATAATTTCAAGTCTTGGATTTACTCGTATATACTGCCGGTAAAGAGCTGCAGTTATACCCTCGGTATATACGGGTCGTCATAATACTTGGAACTATAAGGTAAACACCATCATGTCTAGGCCTCAAGCAAGTCAGGGTTCTATATAATTGCGGTACTTCCATTTGAAGACCCAATTACTAATTTATGAATTTTCAGATTGAATATCAATTTGTATGAATTATATCATACAATTACAACCTTTTTGATTCTTGATAAATTTTTGATATATTTGGCTTCTCGGTTGATCCTTATTAACCAAAAAGCTCTGATACCAACTGTGAGATCCCTGTTCCCACCGCGCAACGGATTCGGGATACTAGCAGCGGAAGTAGCACTTCTAGCGTGAGGCAGGGTCCCACACTCGGGGCCTCATCCACCACCACGGATATCCGGACAAAAGACTAATCCATCGGTTTTTCCAAAACCAAACCCGAAAAAACTTCCCTTATCCGGAAAGCACGGGCGATTCCTCCAGGATAACTTTTTACTCTAACGTAGTCAAGACCATTAGTGATCAAACTGATCCGACTACACCTATAAAGATACTCGGTCAGATCAGGGAAGAAACTTGCACTTGGATCATTGGGATCAACGCTTTTTTCCCCACCATCAAGAGGCACAGCCGTTGATTCCTATCCATAGAACAATTACTATCCGGGACTTACTTTATCTATCATAATAACAGAAATTGAGTCTCGATTTACGGATCCATCAGTCCAGCATCCAGTCCCATGGGTTAGCCAACCGCCCAACCACTGTAGTGATGGGATCCAATTAAGAATTTGGTTAGGTTTTGTCCCGGGTACCAAGGAAAAGATTTCCAAGGCCCCCTAGCCGGAAGTTCATGCAAACATAAAACTAGTCACACCACTTACACACCCAATATGAAATTGCCTTTTTCTTAGCATCAGCTAACTTTAAAACAATCCTTTAATGAAACCATTATGTCACTAATGACAATCCTCATAGTCTCTAGTTAAATCCTTATTTCCAGTCATTCATTCATCGGTATACTTATGGCATCATTGGCAACCAGAACGCTCACCACCTGTTCACTCAGGGGCCTTTTCCATAGTTCCTAGCTCATAGTAACCGGCAATATATTCATATAATAGAATGGAATCTCCGTGGAAGATCAGCAAGATCAACCCACAGATCCATATAAAAGAGCCATGGACTCATCCGTTGAGGACCAGCAAGGTCACTCAACCAGATCCATGCCCGGTTTCAGAAAACAACTCTTATTCCTTGTTCCAATATCTTCCACAACGCACGTGTGGGTATCTTCGGCGACCCAGAGCCCGAGCACTGTATGGTCAGCACCCTCTAGGATCCTTCGCGCAGGTGACCTAGCGCTTCACTGATAGGCCGCTTCCTTGGTCCCTCATCAACCGTACCGGAAGCTCACCATTTAAATCGATCCGAGGCTGGTCAAGACCTCGGTCGACCTTGCTACGCGAGACGTCCTCCATTGACTCTCCGTCAGCAGTTGCAACTTTAACAATTAGGTCTTCATGACCTTAATCCACAAGACGATCAAAATGCTTCCCCAGCATTCTTGACATAAAACAGTCATTTACAAACAGTCATAAAATACAATTTCTAAATCGAACTCTCGTCTTTCCACATTATCCCTCCTTAGTCCACATTACTTATTCCACATTCCATTCAATGTGTACTCATTCTCATCCATTTCCTCATATCCACGACACATTAATTCACATACACATTCACATTCACATCCATACATCCACATCTACATGCATACATCCATTTTTACATCCTCATTTATACATCCACATCCCATATCCACATTCATACATACACATCTGTATCCACATCCATATATCCACATCCACATCCACATTCACATCCATACATCCACATCTACATGCTTACCTCCATTTTCACATCCTCATTTATACATCCACATCCCATATCCACATTCATACATACACATCCATATCCACATCCATACATCCACATCCACATGCATACATCCACTATCACATCCTCATTCATACATCCACATCCATATACATACATACATACATCCACATCCACATCCACATACATACATACATCCACATCCACATCTCCATTCACATCTATACATCCACATCTACATCCACATACATACATACATCCACATCCACATTTCACATTCACATCTATACATCCACATCTACATCCACATTCACATACATCCACATCCACATCCACATCCACATCTATACATCCACATCCACATTCCCATTCACATCTATACATCCACATCTACATCCACATACATACATACATCCACATCCACTTTCCACATTCACATCTATATATCCACATCTACATCCACATTCACATACATCCACATCCACATTCTCATTCACATCTATACATCCACATCTACATCCACATTCACATCTATGCATATACATCTTCATGCATACATCCATTTTCACATTCATACATCCACACTCCCATCTCCACATCCACACATCCACATACATACATCGATTTCCACATTCCCATTCATATAACCCCATATGCCTTCACATCTAATCTTTTACATCACATCCATTCTCGCCCTATCATCACAACCCATATACATCTTATCCTATCACATACACTTCTTACCTCATCCCATACACATCTTAATTCATCTTATCACCTCCTAACTTATTTCATAAGCATCTTATCACCTCTTATCACATCCTATCACATCTCATATCTATTTATAGAATACAAGAGAATTCTTATATTTGATATAAGATTTCTTTACACATTTATTTATGCATAAATTCTATTTAAGGAGATTAATACTTTCGAAGTAAAAGTCAATCTTTATGCATCTTCCTATGCATAAATTCATTTTAAATGAAAATGACACTTTTGAATTAAATTTCAATCTTTTATGCATTTTCCTATGCATAAATTCAATTTAGATGAGAATGACACTTTTGAATTAAAAACCAATCTTTTATGCATCTTCTTATGCATAAATTCCATTTGGTAGGAATTACACTTTTAGAATAAAAGAATTTCTCTTATGCATCTAAGTTATGCATAAAATCCATTTCCTCATATCCACGACACATTAATTCACATACACATTCACATTCACATCCATACATCCACATCTACATGCATACATCCATTTTTACATCCTCATTTATACATCCACATCCCATATCCACATTCATACATACACATCTGTATCCACATCCATACATCCACATCCACATCCACATTCACATCCATACATCCACATCTACATGCTTACCTCCATTTTCACATCCTCATTTATACATCCACATCCCATATCCACATTCATACATACACATCCATATCCACATCCATACATCCACATCCACATGCATACATCCACTATCACATCCTCATTCATACATCCACATCCACATACATACATACATACATCCACATCCACATCCACATCCACATACATCCACATCCACATCCACATCTCCATTCACATCTATACATCCACATACATACATACATCCACATCCACATTCCACATTCACATCTATACATCCACATCTACATCCACATTCACGTACATCCATATCCACATCTATACATCCACATCCACATTCCCATTCACATCTATACATCCACATCTACATCCACATCCACTTTCCACATTCACATCTATACATCCACATCTACATCCACATTCACATACATCCACATCCACATTCCCATTCACATCTATACATCCACATTCACATCTATGCATATACATCTTCATGCATACATCCATTTTCACATTCATACATCCACACTCCCATCTCCACATCCACACATCCACATACATACATCCATTTCCACATTCCCATTCATATAACCCCATATGCCTTCACATCTAATCTTTTACATCACATCCATTCTCGCCCTATCACAACCCATATACATCTTATCCTATCACATACACTTCTTACCTCATCCCATACACATCTTAATTCATCTTATCACCTCCTAACTTATTTCATAAGCATCTTATCACCTCTTATCACATCCTATCACATCTCATATCTATTTATAGAATACAAGAGAATTCTTAAATTTGATATAAGATTTCTTTACACATTTATTTATGCACAAATTCTATTTAAGGAGATTAATACTTTCGAAGTAAAAATCAATCTTTATGCATCTTCCTATGCATAAATTCATTTTAAATGAAAATGACACTTTTGAATTAAATTTCAATCTTTATGCATTTTCCTATGCATAAATTCAATTTAGATGAGAATGACACTTTTGAATTAAAAACCAATCTTTTATGCATCTTCTTATGCATAAATTCCATTTGGTAGGAATTACACTTTTAGAATAAAAGAATTTCTCTTATGCATCTAAGTTATGCATAAAATCCATTTATGATGAAAAATCACACTTTTAGTATAAAAAGAATATCTTTTATGCATACCTCTATGCATGAAATCCAATATGATAAAAGTAGCACTTTTATAATAAAATAATCATCTTTTATGCATACCTCTATGCATGAAATTCAAATATGATAAAAGTCACACTTTTATAATAAAATAATCAACTTGTATGCATACCTCTATGCATGAAATTCAATTATGATAAAAGTCACACTTTTATAATAAAATAATCATCTTTTATGCATACCTCTATGCATGAAATTCAAATATGATAAAAGTAACACTTTTATAATAAAATAATCATCTTTTATGCATACCTCTATGCATGAAATTCAAATATGATAAAAGTAACACTTTTATAATAAAATAATCAACTTTTATGCATACTTCTATGCATGAAATTCAATTGTGATAAACGTAACACTTTTATGATAAAATAATCATCTCTTATGCATACCTCTATGCATGAAATTTAATTATGCTAAAAGTAACTCTTTTATAATAAAATATTCATCTCTTATGCATACCTCTATGCATGAATTTCAATTATGCTAAAAGTAACTCTTTTATAATAAAATATTCATCTCTTATGCATACCTCTATGCATGAAATTCAATTATGCTAAAAGTAACTCTTTTATGATAAAATATTCATCTCTTATGCATACCTCTATGCATGAAATTCAATTATGCTAAAAGTAACTCTTTTATAATAAAATATTCATCTCTTATGCATACCTCTATTATGCATGAAATTCAATTATGCTAAAAGTAACTCTTTTATAATAAAATATTCATCTCTTATGCATACCTCTATGCATGAAATTCAATTATGATAAAAGTCACACTTTTATAATAAAATAATCATCTTTTATGCATACCTCTATGCATGAAATTCAAATATGATAAAAGTAACACTTTTATAATAAAATAATCATCTTTTATGCATACCTCTATGCATGAAATTCAAATATGATAAAAGTAACACTTTTATAATAAAATAATCAACTTTTATGCTTACTTCTATGCATGAAATTCAATTGCGATAAACGTAACACTTTTATAATAAAATAATCATCTCTTATGCATACCTCTATGCATGAAATTCAATTATGCTAAAAGTGACTCTTTTATAATAAAATATTCATCTCTTATGCATACCTCTATGCATGAATTTCAATTATTCATAATATAAAAATTAATTTCTCTAGGCTTACAATGAATATCTTTCAATTAATCTAAGATGATAATTCTTAGAATATGGTAGGAAGTCCTCTTTTCATGGTTTGAATGAAATTATTTTATGCATAATTTTTATAAAAATTTTGCCATAGCTTCGCTGTGCTATGACTGATAAATCTCAATTTTTCTAAGGGATAAAGCTTATCATTAAGGAAATAATTAGAATGATCCCTAATTGGATCATTAATCCATAATGGATTGAATCATCAATATTCATGAAATACATAAACTAAAAGCATAGAAAAAAGCCATTAATTTGACCTCAAGTATAGATTAATCTTGGATTAAGGATAAACTTTATGAAAAGCTTCATTTGGATTGAGAATGGGTCATGAGTATGACCATTTCTTGAGTGAGAGAGAGAAATTACATAAAAACCATTTGAATTAAATATAAATGAAAATTTATGTAACTCTTAACTATCATTAATCAATTAACTTCAATAGCATTCATCAAATTATGTAACTCTTCACTACCATTTATCTCAATTAACTTCAATAGCATTCAAAAACCATTCCAATTAAGCTTCTCAAGCTTGAGAGGGGTTGAGAAGAGAGAAACCTTCAGAAATTATAGAAAAGATCAAAATTCACCATTTACCTTACAAATTGCTTGATTTTTTGTTCACGGTAGAGGCCCCCAACCAATCAATTGATTAAGTATGTTGATGGAGCCACCAATGGGGATTGAAGAAAGAGGGAAGCTCCAATTTCTTCAATTTGGAGAGAATTTTAGAGAATAGTAGAAACTAGCATTATTTCAGCATAACTCTAGTATAGTAAAATTCTTCCTTTTTTTTCAAAGGACTCATGTTCTATTTATAGGAGAGGGAAGCTCTAACCAAAGCTAACTGAATTCTAGAATTTTCCAGATTCAGTTTGGTTGAATTTGGACTAGATTTGAATCTAGTTTGGTTACTTTTTGATTCGGTTTGGTTCTATTTTGATTTGGTTTGGTTCAAGAGAGAGGAGAGATAAAAATATCACATTATTTTTTAGTTTAAAACTCATTCAAGCATGTGAAATATGCACCTCCTTTAAAGAACTCCCCTTCCTTACATATGTGTCAAAATGGAATCATTATACCCAAAATATCTCATATTTTTAATATTGCTCATAGTTTTTTTACTAATAAACCTTGTACATTTTCAACTCTTCATCTTGTGTGAGCATTTACTCATTTTTGGATACCCAAAATATCTCATATTTTTAATATTTCTCATAGTTTTTTACTAATAAACCTTGTACATTTTCAACTCTTCATCTTATGTGAGCATTTACTCATTTTTGGATACCCAAAATATCTTATATTTTTTATATTACTCATAGTTTCTTACTAATAAACCTTGTACATAGTCAACTCTTCATCTTATGTGAGCATTTACTCATTTTTGGGTATCTTCTTTTACAAAATTGGATTTATCTCCTCCCTACACATGGATTGATGCTTTTGGTCCATAGGAACCTTAATTGGACCATAATCCAAAATTTTTAAAAAATCTAGACCCTTAGACTAAGGTCCTTCATACTCATTTCCAATTAATTCCAATTGCACATTGGAAAGTTCTTTTTGAGTTTCTGTTTCAGGGGAACTTATTTTAATAAGATGAGAAATTTTTCTATCTACAAATATTCAAAATCTGAATATTCTCTCTCTAGAATATTCTCTCTCTCTAAGTCAAAACAGTTAGAAACAAGGTCTTTTATATTTTTGAAGAGGGGATTGATTACAGGGGAAGATGCTGGACATTTTGAGAGGCTGGGGAGGAATCTTACAGTTATTGTTTCAGCTTTAGATCCTTATTCTGTTTCATATTCCCACTCACTTTCATCCTCTGTTTGGGTCTCAGCTTTTTCAAGAGTACCCAATGTGTACACTGGCACACTTGGCCCTCTGACAATTCTTAATGAGGTCTGTTTGGAAACTTGAGAATCCTCGCAGTCCTGCTTTATGGAGTTCTTTATGTCTTGGTATAACTTAGGTTGAGCCATTAAAGGTGCAAGTGCTGATGTGATGCTAGCTTTGAGAGAAGAGAATTCTTCCAAATGAGGTTTTGAGAGACTGTTTTAATCTTATAAGGGAATTATCGAATTCCTCACGTGCTTTCTCAAGTGTATAATCTGTACAATCTATTTCAAATGACTCTTCTGTAGAGAGTATGTCTTCCTCTTGAAAGGGGAAGCGGTACTCCTTTGGGCTTTGTATTTTGGTTGCTGTTTTTTAGGAGTGACATTATGAGGCTCAATCACAACCGGTGACCCTGTAAGACGTTCAACCAAGCTAAGCATGCTCTCTTGAGCTTGCTTTTTGCGTTCCGCATACGTTATTATGTGATCATCATTATCCATTTAGGGTGGTTGGGTGGGTTCTAGTTTTTTGATTGGTCTATGTGGTGCACTGATGAGCAAAGAGTAAGAACTTGTTTTATCCTCACTTAGTGATGTACTAGAACTTGTTTCATTCTCTGACTTTCTTTGGTTTGTCAGTTCTTCATTATGTTTACCCATGTGATGAGATCAAATTTTCTTTTGGGTTTTTGTATCCTGTGTCGCACATATGGGTGTCGAGGTTTGTGTGGTGGTCTTTGAGGTGGATGCTTCCCCATCATGTATAGCTTTTGGCTCTTTCATGTTTATGTCCCTTTTTGGGTTTATGTCCTCTATAGACTCCTTTTCCTTGTCTTCTTTTAATTCGACCTTGGTTTTGACAGTTTGTTGTCCTTTGTTTTTCTTGGTTTTAGAAGGTTTTGCTCCTTCTTTTGGGTTCTGTTTTGAAGCATATTCTTCTACCCATGTTGAGGTATTATCTTTTACGTTCCTTTTGACTGTTTCTCATGCCTTGGCTTGTAAGCGTGTAAGCGTATTCAAGGGCACCATGGACAATTGCCCGTTTTGTACACTTAAGATGTTAAGAGTTGTATTTTGTGAGACAAGTTGTATTGAAGCAACTCGTCTTGGGCAATCTTGGAACATGTGATCAATGCCACATCGTTCACACATGGGTCGCAAGGTGTCAGTGACTATGGGCATGGAAGTATTCCAAGGACTCTAGTTAATCATTAATCCCTAATTAATTCAGACAATTGAACACATCATTGGATAGAGCAAGGGAATGCTAATCTTTGTGCATTAACAATTGTGTAAATTAATCTAAAATAGGAGATTAATTAGACTCTTAATTATAGTCTCCTCTTTTAAAAAAAATTTAAGCAAAGAGAGTCAAATTTCTCAAATTGATCAAAAAGTTGATATGATTAGGTGTTTTGATGCATCTAGATGCTCTCAAAACACTCAAAAACCCCAATTTCAACTACTCATATTATGATCAATTTAGACCCCAATTAACACATTTTCTAATTTTTTGGCCTCTTGAACAAGATTAATCACCCTTAAAACCAGTCCATTTAAGAGAAATTAGTCAAATTCCATGATTTTTTTATGGTTTTAAAAGAAATTTTTCAAAAGATTAAGCTACTCCTAATGCTTGCTAACACTTTAATCCAAACAATTTCAATAAAAAACACACAATTAAACTAAAATTAATGATCTTAGATCTATGTTGTTGATGAAGCTCAGGTATATGCTAGAGAGCTCCTAGACCTGTCACCCCCATAGAGGCCAACAAAAGCAGCAGAACCCACTGTAACACCAACTACCCCCCACCAGAGAGACCGAGTAGCTGAATATCTCAAAGATATGGGGGATGACGACCTTAACAAAATGGATATAGAAATCCCTATCCACATTTCGTACACACAAAAGAGATTAAGATTAAGCCAAATCAACCTTCCTCACAAAACAACCTCTGCCCGTAGAGACATCGCAGGTCTCTCTTCCTTCCTTTCCTCTTAGATCTAGATCCCTATCGGCACCTTGTTTCAAGGTAGCCCAAGCTTATGGAAAGATCTGAAGGACTAGATGGAGGGATGTTTAGTGGCATGCAAGAATCCATGGAGCTAGATAGCTCTAATGAATCTGAGGAAGATAAAGTTGTTATACCCCACGAAATAACTAGCACCCCCACAGTCCAAGTAAATAAGCTTGGACAATACTTTGAGATGAATTGAATGCAGCTTTGCCGATAACCTTCGATGGCCTCTAGATCACAGTAATCCTGGATGGGGGAGTAGGAGTGAGCATTGTTACAAAACAATGCTAGGAGATGCTAGGAAAAATGGGGAGCCCCTACCATGGATGACACCACATTTCCAGCCACTCACTGATGGAGCCACAACTAGACCCATTGGTCTATTGAAGGATTTGAAGATGAAGATCCTTGGAACCACTTACTGTCACACCTTTGTGGTGATGAATTTTGGACGTCAGCCTATTTCTTATGATTGCATCCTTGGACAACCGTTCATGAGAGAATCAAAGATGATCCATAACTGGGATACTGAGACCACATTTACATTCGAAGAAAGGATCAAACTGTAAAGACCAATCTACACACATGGAAGGTGTACTCAATGAGTGGCAGACCATTCGCAGAGGACTCAGTAAAAAAAATGAAATCTCCTATAGTCCATCTGTGTCAACGTGCCACAACACACTCGATGATGAAAAGGATAGTGAAGAATGTGCACCTCTTCCAGAGCCAGAAGACCCTAAGAATTGGATGCATCCACCCTGTCAATGTGCCACAAGACACTCAATGATGAAAAGGATAGTGTGAAGAATGTGCACCTCTTCGAGAGCCATGAGACCATGAGAATTGGATGCATCCACCCTGGACATTCTACCTAGATGCAATGGCATGAGGTTTGCTATGGCAGACAGGTAGAAGATCACATCTCTATACATGCTTAGCTCAACACACCTGCCTAGTATTGCCACCCAAGAACTAGAATAGGCCATTAGAGCGGAACCATCAAGGGACACATGCTCCCACAGGACTCACAAGCCCGCCAATGGATTCCCAAGGCCAGAATGATATGTCTTTCCAGACGATTTAGACACCCCACTAGCTGAAGTATGTTGGCATTGTTGAAGCACATGACCACTTCAACGATATATAGCAAAAGGAGTTCACCAATAGCTCCCTTCTGGTCCACATGACCACCGCAAAGTCAATGGAACCCGTTGAAACCTGCATCAGAACCAGAGAAGTTTTGCTGCTCGGCGCGCAGAGCATGCAATAAAAAGTTAGTGCTACCAGAAAAAGAAGCCAAAATACTAGTGGAAAAAGAAAGTACTAAAGTCGAAGAAACCAAATAGGTGCCCAAACATTTCAAGACCTTTTAGATAGCTGATAGATTTGTCCAATATGAATCGGCCCAAAGGTCTCACAATGGGCAACCAAGGACCTCAATATGATGGTCCAGCCAAGGTCAAAGAGATAAACCTAGCAAGCTCGGGCGAGGACTCGAGGCCAGTATACATTGATGAAGACCTCTCTATACAGGAAGAGATCGAGCTCATCGCTCTACTTACAGAATTCTAGGATTGCTTTGCCTAGAAGTACACAGATATGAAAGGTGTACCTCCCAAAGTAGTCAAGCACACCATCCCGATGGTTGATGGAGCAAGGTCAGTCAAACAAAGGGCATATCCTATGAACCCAAAATATTCCAAGATGGTCCAAGAAGAGATTGACAGAATCATTGATGTCGGATTCATCTATGAAATAGAGCATACGGAATGGGTATCACCCATTGTGATAGTGGCCAAGAAGAACGAGAAAGTCAGAGTGTATGTAGACCTCAAAAAAGTCAATGTCACCACCATAAGGGACCATTACCCCTTACGCTTCACAGAACATGTTCTAGAATAAGTAGCAGGAAAGGAAGACTACAGTTTCATTGACGGATTTTCTAGCTACAACCAGGTGTTGATCAACCCAAAGGATCAACACAAAACAGCCTTCGCCATCAAATGGGGCACATATGCATACCGTGTCATGCCCTTTGGGCTAACCAATGCCCTAGCACCTTCCAGCATTTAATGTGCACTGCTGCCTACAAGGAATATCTCTGAAAATTCCTAGAGGTCTTTAATGACCTTTGTGTGAACTCCTCCTAGAATGCACACCTTGACTGTTATCTTCTGGCAAACCAAGTTCATTTTCTTCGTGGACCATCAAGCTCTTCTGTACCTGGTAATAAACAAGCCCTGTATGACAAGTAGAATCACTAGGTGTCTCCTTATATTGCTTTAGTTTAACTTTACTGTTACAGTGAGGAAAAGACTCACAGCATGTTCTTGTAGACCACATGTCAAGGATCCCTAATGGCAGTGAGCTGCCTGTGGGAGTAGAAGACGATTTACCAGATGCCGCCCTATTACAACTATGCTTAATTTCTGAATGGGGTGAGGAGGCAACACACTTTTTAGCCAATGGCTTACCAGTGGACCCCCTCCTAAATAAGGACCGTGCTCATCACCTAATTAAACAAGCAGCCCCCTACCAACTCATCGTAGGACAACTCTATCAGCAGGGGAAAGACAAGATTCTTAGCATTGTGTCCATGAAGATTAATAAGTCTTCCCTCTAGAATAGGCTCACTTTGCCTATGCTGGTGGGCACTTTGTATAGCAGATATCACTGCCCACAAAGTCCTCACAGCTGGGTTATGGTGGCCCACCTTAATGGCGGATGCAACAGAATATGTCAAGCGGTGTGACGAGTGCCAACGTGCGGCAATTCCCCGCTTTAAGTAAAGCATGTCCCTAAACCCTATAGTGTTCTTGCAACCATTTGAAAAATGGGGCATCAATTTCATTGGACCCATCAGTCCAACAGCCAGATACATCCAAGCTAGATCATGGACTATTACACTAAGTGGGTTAAAGCTCGGGCTACCCGTAAAGCTGATGCGCTTATGAATCAATCATCACCCGCTTCGGTTGCCCCCTTGAGCTCGTGAGCAACAATGGGACACATTTCATTAATGAGGTAATCTAAATCCTCTTGCAAGAGTTCCTTGTCACTCACAGAAAGTCCTCCCCCTATTACCCCCAAGAGAATGGCCAAAAGCTGAGAGCACAAATAAGGTAATCCTCTTGCAAGAGTTCCTTGTCACTCATCACAGAAAGTCCTCCCCCTATTACCCCCAAGAGAATGGCCAAAAGCTGAGAGCAAAAACAAGGTTTTGTGTGCCATTCTAACTAAAATTGTGGAGGCTAGCTAACAATTGGGAACAAAAGTTGCCAGCAGCACTTTGGGCTTATAGAACTTCCTACAAGGCAGCACAACCAATGCCACCCCCTTCAGTTTGACCTATGGTACTGAAGCGGTCATGCTAATGAAGTTCTTGGTCCCTAGCTTATGCATCACAATCCTAGAAAAGCTCACAGGAAACATCTTAGTATGTCAACTTTTTGAGCTTGAAAAGCTCGATAAAACATGCCTTTTAGTTGTATACAGCATGATTGTCGAAAAGCTAAGGCGTAAACAATGGTTTGACGACCAGCTAAATTCAAACAAATGAATGAGGGCTCCTATTTAGCACAAAGAAGCATAAAAATTATATTTACAATTAAAATAATAAATTTATGAGAATTATCTATGCATTTAATATCAAATATTCTTATAAAAAATAATTTTTGGACTCTTACGACATCACTTTATAATGATTGAAAAGATGTTTCTGTTATTGTTAGTTATAATATATTAATTTATACATTTAATTTTTATTTCTCTACTTATTTGTTTAGATCCATTCTTTAAACCTAGATTTGTTTTTTTTTTCATTGTGCACTTCTAGGTCGTATGGTACTTTACAAACATACACATCTCCTTTTTCTCTTTTTTTGATATGTGTTTTTTTAATGAGGTTGTATAGTGCCTTACAAACATAGATCTCCTTCTCTTTTTTTAAATTCACATTTTTGTTTACTAAGATGGAGAACACAACATTTTACATTTTTCTTAGGGGTTTATAATCTGATCCTAATAAAGAATCTAACCCTATTAGTAGGACTATGCAAGGGCATCTCTACCTAATCTGGTTTAAAGGTATTTGAAATCAAATCAAAGGAGGATGGTGTAGATTATCTTATACTAATCTAATCAACGAGACGACCTATTGGAGAAGAACCATATTATATCTTTGATAAGGATATAACAACATACTACCTTATGATTCCACTAGTGGGGGAGCTATGGAACAATACAATGTGCACACCAAGCAATTGGTGATTGATCTCATAATAGAAGAATCTCCTACATTCTCTAAAGCATATATAGACACACCTTATTAGAAGAGCGTGATGAAATACTTACTCTCTATGGAATCTCATGCAGGTGTTCTTTGCAAAATGATATTAACCTACACACTTATTAAAAAAGTAGATGAGATTCCACAAATTTATAAAATGACAATGTGGCTTTTGAGTTACCTAAGGTACTTGATTCTTCATCCTTGCCAATGCAAGGAATGGAGCAAGCACATGATGGATATTGTTGGTTGAAACCTGTGGAGAGTCATGTAAAGTATCCCAAAATAGTCCAAAAGAGTTGTTGTGGAGGTTTGTTTGAGTGTACTTATGCTTTGTGTGGAAGTAGGACTATGAACGACACACCCAATAGAGCATCATGGATTGGTAAGCTTTATACTTTAGTCGAGTATTTATTTGGGACTTTATATTTTTTAAAATAACAAGAAAGCTCACTCAAAATCTTCCTTGAATTGGCTTAACATCAAATGGATATGGGTCTCTAGCTTGCTTCTACTGCAAGACCAGACCTATATGTAAAAGCATGTGTGATGTTACAGTGTGCTATTGTATACCGTATGATGACATTCCTATGAGCACACTGATGATACATCAAGGGGAACATTTGCATGAGGTGAAAACAAGAAAATGAAGGCAACTATTGCAATTTGCTTGATGGTCAGGAGAGATGTCTCTCTTCAAAGAGATGAAAAAAAAAAGCCCAAAAACAGGTTGCGTGTTGGCACGGCCTGTTTCTGAGCATTTTTTATATATGTTGGGTCGGTTTAAGCTATAGAAGCTTTTTGATTCATGTGTTTGCTTGATGGTCATGAGAGATGTCTCTCTTCAAAGAGATGAAAAAAAATGCCCAAAAACAAGCCGCGTCGACGTGGCCTGTTTCTAGGCATTTTTTTTCAAATGTTTGGATCGGTTTGAGCTACACAAGTTTTTTGATTCATGTGTTTGCTTGATGGTCATGAGAGATGTCTCTCCTTAAACAAATTTAAAAAAAAGCCCAAAAACAAGTCGCGCTGGATATGTTTGGGTCGGTTTAAGCTACATAAGCTTTTAGGTTTTGATGTTTGCTTGATGGTCATGAGAGCTATCTCTCTTCAAACAAATGTGAAAAAAAAGGCCTAGAAATAGGCCGCGCTAGTGCGGCCCCTTTTTGGGCATTTTTTTTTTCATTTGTTTGCTTGATTAATGGCCTTGCTCTTGATTTATGAGATGAAGTTGTTGGTATATACTGCTTATGGCCGCATGCTATAAGGTAGACATCTCTCAAGAGAGACATGAGTGAGAGAGAATAATAACGAATGTTATGGTTGTTTTGTGAACTTGTGTATTGGTCTTTAACATGCTTCTAACATAAGGAGCACATGCTATCAACATAAGTTACGAAATCTCAATGATAAATGAATAAATATTAACGAGTAAGAGAGCAATATAATTATAGAGTAGATGTTCCATGCAAAAATATCTAGGCAAGGCATAAGTTTCCTCACTTGTAAGCACCATGGACGAGTTCATGTGGGAAAGTTTGTTAAGTGAGAGAGAAGAAAAATGGAGGAAATGGACCACGTGGTCAATTTCCTCCATTGCCATGTTCTTCTCAAACAAGGGGCACAGTAGCATGTAGTGCTTCTATATTAATGATATAAGTGATGACATGATGACCACATGTTCCAATGAAGTCCTCTCAATGAAGGGCACAATGTCTTGGCCAAGTTCCCTCATCGAGGACTAGCCTCTTTATATGCCATCTGCCCACATCAAAACTTCACAAAAGTTGTTATTTTGATAGGTGTGAATGAAGTGGTGGTCATGTTAATGGTTTAAATATGTAACATTGATGGTCATGTTTTTGCAAGATTGATTCAACACATGAAAAAAAGGCCCAAAAATAAGGATGAATGTGTTTGCAAGGATGAATAGTCATGTGTTTGCAACAAGGAAGAATGGTCATGTTTGGTGGTGATGCATAGTTGAATGGTTATGTTTGGAAGGATTAATGGTTATGTTTGGAAGGATTAATGGTCATGTATTTTTTTGATGTGTAGACAATCCACCACTGGTGGCGGGGGAAAGCATACCAAGAGAGAAAGGGTACAAGCAGTTGAAAAGGAAGGGGAGTCTCTTGCAGCGACAGTTAGCTTAAACCAAATTAGTTGAGTGTTGGAGACTAATTTTGAGGGTGTTCAGGATGCTGGAGAGGAGGTTGACAGTCAGACAGTGACTGACTCTTTTTCGGGTAGCTCACATATGGCTATTGATGATATTAGGGTGAAGAAAGCATGATAAGGTGGACTGAAAACCTGTGTCCTTGACAATGGTTTACAACTGGCTGTGAAACACTTTTATGCAGAGTTTGAGATATTAAACATGGTTGTTTAATATTGTTTCACATTTATTATATCTAAAAGGCACTAGATGAATTGCTAAATACATCTTATGATGATATTAAATCTACTAATATTGGTTATCTTTAAGTGTGGTAGCAACCAATGCAACTGGTAGAAAGTGTACCACACCTTATCATGCTTTCACCCATTATCGTAAGGCAGCATTCAAGAAAAGTGTGGTAGCACTTTACTAGGTACCTCTCTTAATATTGTGGATGAGTGGACAGGCAAAGAAGCTTTTTTTTAAAAGATTGTGCCTTATGTGATGAGATTGGAGGTGCCTCCATTGGAGGACAACAAAGATGAGAATAAGATTTACATTGACAAAGGTGAGGACATCATGCAAAAAATTAGATTGTTTAGTTGTTTTCAATGTCCTACGATCCCTTTGTGTGTAAACTTATTCCTTATGCCCATGTTAGGGTTTTAAGGGAAGATGTTTCTGGTCTAAAGATTTCATTTGGCAAAGAGGGATATGTGCGAGAAAAGGGAGCATTTATAGTTTCTCTTTAGACATGTGAAAAAGAGACTACCTATGTGAATGATGAGATTACTAGTGGATGGGATGCTATTTGGTATGACATTAACAGGGAGTTTGAGGAGGAGGTTAGCAGTAGACCAGAGTTGCAAATCCTTGAAGGTAGGATGCTTTATGTGTGGGAGGGCAACCATTGTACGATGACTTGGACACAAGCTATCAAAGAAAGAATTTCTCAAACAAGAGCAAAGCACCATCGTGTACTGTGTTCGATCATTGATCCTACACTTGTGAGCAAGATCGCTCTCTTAGCAAGCCTACAAAGGATGAATCAGTAATTTGCTTATCAATTTATGTTTGAGATCTTGATTATGTGGTGTTTTTTCGGGCAGTGTAATTTTTTATGTCCGTTTTTTAAAGCTTAAATACTCATGCTTTGGTAATCACAACCTTGCAGGACGAGATTGTAAACTGTGCCAACATTAGTGCTGCCAATCATGTGATGATTACATGAAAGATTTGCCCAGAGAGAGATAGAAAATTAATTACTTAGATTAGAAAGAAGAATACAAAGGGAGCCGAGCCTTGGTACCCTCTTACTCGTAGATACTTGGGCAAGCTTGTTTATAATGTGAGTATTTATTAGCTTAAGCTTTGCTTAATACTCGTGCTTTGCTTTAAATTGTCATGTGATGAGATTCGATGTTATGTGAAGGTTCAAATTACTCAAGCCTTGAACAAAAAGCTTGAGCAAGTGCGCTTGACCATGGGAGAAGATGAGGTGAAAAAAATTGAAGCTAAGGAGATAGAGGAATTGGCCACAAGATATGGTGACTGCATAGGGAAGGTAATTTGTAGTGTGTTTTACAATGGTGAATTTCATGACTATTGAGATTAATATAGTGTGTTTCTAATTACGTTTCAAGACAATATTAATTTTGGACATAGTGTATTAAGAATGATTCTTATTTATGTAGATCCTTAACATTATTGATCCTAAGCATGGTGGGCTAAAGTGTGGTCCTTAGAGTGGGATGTGGATAGCTTTGCAACACTAGATAAGCTGAATTTATTAGCATTATGTAATGTACCAATAGAGTCCAAAATCATTTGGTTGGGTTTATTAGAGGCAAACAAGATAACCAATAGAGTCCAAAATCATTTGGTTGGGTTTATTGGAGGCAAACAAGATAACCAAAAATATGTTTGGCCTTATGTGCGGAGATCATATCTATAGACAGTAAGTCATGGTTTTCTATTGCTTGTTGCGTTTAGTTGTTTACAATTTCTATTGCTTGTTGTGTTTAGTTGTTTACAATTTCTACAAATAAGTCATATGCATACTTTCCTTTGTGATGTGATTTCTTTTTACTTTGAAGCTGGCTTCGAAAAGAGGTCACTCTTGAAAAGATTTTGCAAAGGGAAAATGCTATCCTCCTTAAAGATTTTGTGGATGAGCCTAATGGCCTGGTGGTGCCCAATGATTGCTTGCTCTATGATTATTACGAGGAGATAAAGATTGAGAAGAGGAAGCAATTGTTCCCTCATGAGATAGGCCAAGACACAAGGGAAAAAGAGAATGCTAAAAAGGTAACAAAGAAGTTTGACATGGTCTAGATAGCTGCCCAGAGGTTGATTTACAGGTTGATCTTTTTTACGAGTAGTGTTGGAAATGTTCATAAGAAAATGCTACATTCTTTTTAAATCAAAAATCCATTCTCAATCATATGTTTCTTTTCAATGTTTTCAGATATTTCATGTGTTTAAAAGAAAGGAGTCATTGTTATGCCTGTAAGAGTAGTGTTGGAAATGTTCATAAGTAAATGCTACATTCTTTTTAAATCAAAAATCCATTCTCAATCATATGTTTCTTTTCAATGTTTTCAGATATTTCATGTGTTTAAAAGAAAGGAGTCATTGTTATGCCTGTAAGAGCAAAGAAATGGTTGGCTCTGGATAATGAAGCTCTATGTATGTACCCCCAAAGTATGCATAAGTTGTCCAAGTGGGAGTTGGAGATGTGTCCTTGGTGGATTGACCTTGAGAAGGGTCATGTTTTTGAGCAGGAGAAGGAGCTCCATTAGCATTTCAAGCTTGGACAGCCTATCGAGGTGGAGAAGTTGGTTGATAAGGCGGTGGAGAAAAAGAGACCTACATAAAGGAGAGGTTAGTCGAGTTCTTTATTAATGTAGGCATCTACTAACTATTGGTCATTGTCTTGAGTTGCTCATTGCTTTTTTTAACATGTGTAAGACAAATACAAAGTTGTGGAAAGCAACCAAGGGTGGACTTGTTGGATGATGAGAGAGACATAAATATTGAGAACGCTCATGTTGATGGTCATTTTCAACCTCTCTAGAATTGAGCTTGGTATTTCTTCTTGTTGTGTTAATAATACGTTATGTCAAGTTATGGTTTTTGACTTTTTAAATATCCTATCAACAATTCTCTAACCACACCTAAATAACACACATAATCACTCAAATACTACTCTAGAATACATCTCAACATTCAACCAAGCATTTACATCCAAGAGCAAGATAGAGTGAGAATAAACAAGATTTTTTAGTAGATGATGGCTCCACTTCCTTCCCTCCTCCAAGACTGATTCAATCCCTAGCAGTGGTGAAATTTGTTCATGTCAAAAACCTTCTTGCTATCTAGGAACCAGAGTGTTAGTTGTTAGACCTCTTGTTTTAGATCGTGGAAGGCCCAATTAGAGAGGCAAAAGAGGCCAAGAGGTGTGTCAATCCCTCTTGTTTAATCCCTTTCTCTACTCTCAATCTCCTAAGTAATCCTTCTAAAAGGTGATGTAAGCTAGGAAACTTGAACCACCCTCTACTCTACTCTTGCTCAATCACACTCTCACTCAAGCTAGCAAGCATGCCCACTTAACACATTCTAATCACACACATAAGCATGTAAGAAATCAACAAGGTAAGATCTAAAAAGAAGAAGAAAGCCTTACACTTAAGAAATGATTAAATTCTCCCATTCACATTATCAAAAGTTGTATATATACAAGTGGAATTTTCTCAGTTGCCCAGCTTAAGTGGCTGCCCATTGCCTATCTCTACCCATACATTATTGGGCCCACACGACCATACATAATGTGAACTATACCTAAGCTAGAGATAGAGATTTTGGATGTACAAAATGAGGTAACAATGCCCATTTAATTGGGCAAGATGGAAAATTATCAGGTGGACATCTTTATGGAGTCCTTCCGTGCCATGCACACATGGCTAGGAGCCCTTGTGAGTGTGCAGACACTAAAATTATAATTCATGGATGGAAAGAGGGTTGGTCCTAGAAAGAAAAAAACTCAATCAAGAGGACAAACCAAGACAACCAGATTAAAGTTCAGCATGCAAAGTGTTGGCATGGGCATTAATGCAGCTTGTTGCAAGAATGGATCCAATGTTGAAGTGCCTAGGCAAGGTACGATTGAGAGCATTGGGTGCAACCAAAGAAGAAAGGATGTGTAGATTGGTCCCGAATGGACCACAAGGTAGAACAAATTGATGCCCAACCATGGTCCCCTCATTTAGAGATGTACCTAGAGGGTGGCATTGAGACGAGGAGGTGTAGGTGCTTGAGATTACCAAATGCCCATTCCTACTAGATGTGTCTACTAAATGTAGAGCCCATGTGTATATTAGAGGTCCCTCATGCATGGGCAAGGATGGTAATCTTGTGTAGAAGCTCCTTCCCGTGAAAACTCCAACACACCGCTTTCTTTGACACTTATTTTTTGGGCTTATTTGACTCTTACACATGATTTGGGGTAGGAGATTGAGTGTTGATGCGTAACAAGGCTAGCCTTGTGAATGAGGTTGGGTTATCCATGAGAATGGAAGAATTTAGGACATCTAATATGGCATTTACGTTGATAAACCACAAGCTATGGATGGCATGCCATACATGGCCAAATAGATGCGAGCGATTCTTGAGCCTCTTTTTGAAGTGTTGGTGGCTAATCAGGCCTTTTGTAGTATGAAGCATGACAATGTTGGCAAAACAAAGTGAAGCCATATAGTGCTTGTATATCTCCGAGTGAAATTTTAGATTGTTGGACAATGCTAACCTTGGGTGTATATAGCTTTATTTTGACCTTGTGGGCATCTCTAACTCATTTGATTACTGTGGTTATAGGCCAATTTCATGACTTAGAGGGAGATGTGAAGGCTAGTTGATGGAATCATTGCTTTGTGTAAAAACCTTTGATTGTGGTGCATGGATCCAAAGGCTCCATAAAGTGCACTTTATGGACCCATGATTGGGCAAGATGGATAATTCTACAGTGGACATCTTTATGGATTCCTTGTCTCTGCATTGTGAATGGATTGGAAGGCTAGTAGCCCTTGTGCATGCAAAGATGCCATAATTTTGAATAATGGATGGAAAGAGGGCTCATCTTAGTAAGAACAAGACTCAATTAAGAGAACAAACCAAGACAACTAGGATTGAAGGTAAGCGTGCAAAGTTATGGCATGTGCATTGATGTGAATTGCAAGAATGGGATCCAATGTCAGAGTACCTAGACAAGGTGTGATTGAGACCATTGGTGGGATCGATGAAGAGGCATGGATGCATGGATTCGTAAAGGGTAGGCCAAAAGGTAGATTAAAGTTTTTGGGTCTATGTATATTAGATTCGATGGCAAAATAATGTGTATGAAGAGGGTTGAATATGCACACCAAAAATGTAAAAGTGTTTGTTCTTTAGGTTTGGCACCATGGGTGCCTTTTTTTAATGGGAATGGGGTTTAGTTAAGGACACCTTGCATGAAGCTGGTATTGCCTCTTGTTGCGTAGTGTCCATGCAAAGATGTCATAATTTTGAATAATGGATGGAAAGAGGGCTCATCTTAGAAAGAACAAGACTCAATTAAGAGAACAAACCAAGACAACTAGGATTGAAGGTAAAGATGCCATAATTTTGAATAATGGATGGAAAGAGAGCTCATCTTAGTAAGAACAAGACTCAATTAAGAGAACAAACCAAGACAACTAGGATTGAAGGTAAGCGTGCAAAGTTATGGCATGGGCATTGATGTGAATTGCAAGAATGGGATCCAATGTCAGAGTACCTAGACAAGGTGTGATTGAAACCATTGGTGGGATCGATGAAGAGGCATGGATGCATGGATTCGTAAAGGGTAGGCCACAAGGTAGATTAAAGTTTTTGGGTCTATGTATATTAGTTTTGATGGCAAAATGATGTGTATGAAGAGGGTTGAATATGCACACCAAAAATGTAAAAGTGTTTGTTCTTTAGGTTTGGCACCATGGGTGCCTTTTTTTAATGGGAATGGGGTTTAGTTAAGGACACCTAGCATGAAGCTGGTATTGCCTCTTGTTGCGTAGTGTCCATGGACTCCTCCCACCACACTCTAAAGTGGTGTTTGCACATGTGTCATGGTGGAAAACCATTGCTCTCCATTCCTACTTGCTTTGGGATTAGTGTTGGAGGCATCGGTTTTGGTCTCTCCACTCCATCTTTGGTCTATTGGCAGGGGTTTTGGTCCCTCACTCCATCTTTGTCATGGTGGCATTTAATGGCATGGTTGTAGAGGCTTGTGGTGTGGGTTTTCTTAACTTACAAGCCTAAATATAGGGGTCATTCACAAGATGACCTTTGAGGGGTGGTCTTTGTCTTAATAGCAAGGATTTAGATCTCCATAATGGTTTAAGGCCATGGTCTAATGTGTGGGATGGCAATAGGAGTGTAGGGGTTACTTGACGTGATGGCTTATAAGTGGAGTTATAAGTGGAGGATGGGGGCCTCACAAAGGATACGATAGTGACTATTCCATGGGGAAGCTCAAGTGTTATAGTTCTGTTCCACTAACTAATAATCACTAGGACTATCAGTGGTGGGGTTAAAATCCATTCACTCTTGAGGATGATGTCCTCTTTTTTTATACTTTGAGGGGGTCACACCTACAAGATACGGGTATAAAACTCAAATTCAAAATAATCGATGGTCATGGATTGGGAATTGTTCATCACCAAACGAGTAGTGATGGTAGTTGTGGATGGTGCAAGGGGTGGGTGGCCTAATGAGGTTTACATCTCCTAAGATAAAAACATGTAGCAAGGTGGTCTCTCTCTGGGAACCTCTAACTCAAGGCGAGTTGGTTCCGCTGTTGGTTTTTTGTTTCAAATGTGTTGAGCACAAATAGGGATGTGATTTTGGCATCGTGAATAATAGTGCAAACCTTGTCCCAATATTTTGTGGAAGAGTGTCCATCGTCACTCGAAAGCCCGTGCGCCATAGAAAGAATGCAAGGAACAATCCAATGTCGTCGGGATTTGCCTGACCACACTCAGGAGCATAAACAGCTCAATCGAGAAACCAATTTACTATGGCCTAGCACACAAATGCACAGTTGGGGTGTGTCACTCACCTCATGAAAACCTAGGATTCTCGTAGGAGATGATGTTGCCATGTAGCCGCCCTCGAAAGCTCCACTCTGCTGCCGCCGCTACTGCCGCACTCCAATGGAAGCTCGACCCTCCTCACAAGTTAATCTCTCACACTCACTCTCTCACATACAAGCAAGCAAGCACGCATAAGAGCTCAAACAAGCAATAGCATAAGATAGTATATAGAGAAGAAGAGCACTCTATTGAATTAGCATAAAAGAATGAGTTGTGAGAGTTATATTTTACCTCTTATGTGTGGCTACTAGGGTTTACACTCTTGGGCGGCCAAAGTTATAAATTAGGTCCTAGGGATCATTCGGCCACTCTAGCTTGTGTAACACCTAATCCACAAATAGTACTCTCTACCTAAAATCCCGTGGGGCTCCTTTAATAAACAAGCGATGAGCACACACATAAAATATACAATACATGGTTTTCAAGTGAATTCTGGCGATTGTGGCCCAAAGGTGGTGAAAATGATACGGTGGTTGGCATCAACGCCATAGAGGTCTCCGGTAGGGATTAACATACCTCTTATCCTGATGCAAATTTCGTTCTTGAAATATGTTAATGAAGATACGTCGAGGCTGTATACTGGATGGGTGTTGGTGTTGGAAATGTTAGAGATCTTGTAAGGCCTACAAGGCAACATGGTATAATGAGTAAGGTGTTCCTGTGGAAAATAATTGAAATTTAAGCAGCACAATGCAAACACCTAGTCAAGTAGTGAGGAAATATTGTTGTGACTAATGAAAATTTTATAGTTAAGACAAGGGTAATATTAAGGTTGGTCCAAATTCAATCTAAACTAAGATGGAGCAAAGAGCATGCCTTGGGTTATGACCCTAGTCTCTACACATTATCACTTTGGTGAAACCATTTCTAGCTATTATCTGGCCTCATAAATGAAATTGCTAAGTGATTATTATAAGCTTTCGCCTTTGATTTTTTTTTAAATTTAATAAGAAGATAAAAATGGTAAAATTAGGGCATCACCCCCTATAGAGACCCAAGCAATGGCCCAAAGATCTCATACAAGAGTATCTAAGAACTGATAAGTACATCTACAACGACGGTTTTTTTAAAAGCCCTTTATTGGTAGATTTTTAGCTGCAAGGTCCCATCCCATGGAGATTAAGGCTACAGTCCCAAGGCACCATCACTAAGAGCCAAAAGTCGTACCTAGATCGCACATGACAATGGTTATCTTTTTAAGCCTTTCTTCTTGTTTTTTATTGTTTGTATTATTTTTGTTTTTTGTTTAAACTACTTTCACTTTCACAATTATCTATTTTAACTAAAGAGGGCACACTAAGGAAGGTGTACTTGGCATACTCCTTTGGCATACTTTAAAGTCGATCTCAAAAAGAATTGAACTAGAACCAAATCCTGAATGGTTATCCAAGTAATAACTAGAAAAGTGATACATAACAAAAAGTGATATACTAAGAAAGAGAGCTGCGTGAGAGGTTGAATGAGCAAGGAAGGGTTGAGAAAAAGATTTTGCAAACTGCTCTCAGCACAATGGAACTAAGGAATTGTATACCCCGTTTTTTTATTGACATTAACTTGTTCTACAAAGTATGCCCAATTGAAAGTAATTTGCTTCCAAAACTTTTGAGCAACTACACCAAACTCCTTTATGTAACCCCAAGCAAAATGAATTGGAATCTTCTTGTCAGTAGACTCTCTCTGGTACACCTTATAATGAAACTACATAAGGTCTTTGTATGCATTGTCTCAAATAACGTTGCACTTGATGCGATATTCACCATCCTCCATGGGATGCTTGAATATGCTTGGTCACTCATGCTTTGTCAAATTTGAGTCCTTGAGGGTTTTGGATCAAAACACTCTAAGCTCAGCCCATACTCCTTATTGAATTCCTCTTTGCATATGGTGAACCTATTTTGAGTTGGGTAATTAATCTTTGGTGCTACCCAATGGCCTACACGAATAAAAACAAAGCATTAAAATGCTGCACCAAAATGAAAAACAGACACAACCAAATCTCTCTTGTATTTATAGATTAACATACAAAGCTTTGACAGAAGCTATATAATGTATGCTAACCATCACTCAAAGCTGCCTTATTAGCATAAATAGCCTTAATAAGATTTGAGTGCACCCTAACTACACACTCCCTCTCTTTTTGTTTCTCTCTTTCTCTATCAACAAGAGTTAATTCATTTATGCATACATATGTATGTGAAAACAGACAGAGAGAGGGAAAGCAGAAAGTCTTGGAGTAGAATAGTGGGCTTATAAAAGTTCTCTTGTCATGGTGGAGAAAGAATCTCCGGATGTTGTGGAAGTGTAAAATGCCATTGAAACAAAGACTTTTTCTTTGGAGATGTTTGACAGGTACATTGTCAGTGGGGGTCATACTTGCTAAACGTCACATTGCACCTTCCACATGTCTAAGATGTCAGGCTCCCTCAGAGACTGTTCTTCATCTGCTCTGGCACTGCCCTTGTTCCAGGATCCTCCTCAGGAGAATTTCAGATTTTCTTCGGCTCCGTTTCCCTAGTCACAATTTTGGGAAACATTTCTGGCTTTTTGGCAGATACATGCGCTCCTTGTCCCAATACTCACTATTTCTCTCTTGGGTGAGATATTGGGCTCTTTGGACAATCTGGAGTGAGCATAATTTGGCATACTTGGGTCGGCAGAATCACCAGTCATATGAATCCTTCAGAGCCTCATTGCGGCAATCTTTATATGATGCCTGCCATATGGGTGAAATGGATGCTTCTTGTTTAGAGCTTTTCTCTTTGTGTTTCTAACATTTGGGATACTCTCCGCTTCGGAGACTTCCCATCTTGTAAATTTATGAGCATATAAATATACTGCACTGGATATTACAAAAAAAAAAAAGTGTCTATGGGTATCCCAAATGCCTGACAATATCTCCGGAATGCACCACCTGAACAGGCCAAAGAATAGAATGCCAGTTACATTGTTTCAGGGGGAGTAATTTAGATTTTTCAAAATCACACACACACACACACACACATACACACACCCTCTCTATCTCTTTCTCTCCCTCTCTATCATCTAAAGTAAAATCATTTATGCATGCAGCTAGCTGCTGCAAAGTGAAAATAGAGAAAAAGAGAGAGCAAACAACACACTTGCACTAGAGGAGTGGTCCAATGATCCTCTCCTCTTTTATGTAGAAGAAATCCTTTTAGTACTGGGTCTACCCTTTGTTGGTGGGGATTCGCTGCGCTCCATTCTTCCTTTTTTCTTCTTTTGCCTTTTAGCTACACTTATGCTGTAGTCGCTATCTATTTTGACCTCTTCTCTTTAGTAGGTTTTCTCGGTGGTGTATCTCTTGTTCAAGGTTCTAGCGTACTTTCGTGCGCCTACGTTTTATTGCAGTGGAGCCCATTCCCTTCTTATGCCTCCATCCTTTCAAAATTCAAACGTGGTTATAACAGATAGACCGAGTGGGCCTACTAAAAGGTCAAAAAGAACAAGCATTGCATGTAAAAATTAGTTCAAGTGGAGTGCTGTCATGCAAAAGTGACGTATCACACATGTAAAAAAAATCTCCCAAAATCTACAGAAAATCTACCTTGGCTCTTGGAGTAATAGGTCCTACTTTTGTATGCTTATTAACATGAAAAGTGTCCCATGTTAAGGTGCTTATACCCATTTGCATGCATTCACCTATATCCTTTCTATTTAAGGTCTCACAATTCTCCATAAAAGGGCTCATTCTACGAGTAGAGTAGAGGAAGGGAGGGAGGACGAGGGGTTCATGTACTACGGTTGTATTAATTAAATGCCATGTCAGTGGCATTTAATTAATACAACCACAACAATTTGAGTGAATAGGCCACCAAAATCTTTTTTGGTTTGGCATTAATTATTTAATCAATGCATGATTTTAGGTTTTTATTTCTCTAACCTTTGATATGAAATAAAAAAATCTATTTTAGTATGAAATCGAATAAAATCTCTATTTTATCTACATGACTACTACGTGCTTGCCACGTTCCCCGCACCGTCTCACGAGTACACCCATAGGGTATGTGCCCTCTCTGTCTCTCTCTGTCTCTCTCTCTCTCTCTCTTTCTCTCTCTTTGCACACAGGGTCTATGCCCTCCCTCTCTTTCATATACACATTGTAGCATCCCAACATCTCTCTGTCTCTCTCCTCGATTTGCTTGCAGAGAGGCTGCCTCTCTTTATCTGTTGTGGAGCAAGCATGAGGGGCAATCACCTCTCTCTCTCTCTCTCTCTAAAACTTTGCTCGATCGATAGGAGGAGGAGAGGAGGGTGCCACTTGGCAAGCATGCGTGCATGCATGCAAGGACCGGGTAAGAGATGGCCTTAGTAAAGATTAATAAATCAGGGGCGATTTATGAATGTAGATACCTGAAACAAAATTTAGATACAACTACAATTTGAGTGAATAGATACAACGAGAAGAAGCCTTGAAAAGTCGATTATTTTGGATGAGGCAAAGATTCAGGTCTAGTGGCCACCCGGAGTTACCAATAGGAGGTACCTTGTTGTGCCATTTTTTGTAGGACCTGGCACTTGGTGCCATCTCGCACATCCTTGTGCTTGAGGTGATGATGATGGAGCGCGATGTCGTGCACGGGGGTGTCCGAGGACGAGCTCGTCTAAGCAAATACAATCTGGGATCCGTCAGATCTACCAGGTGCGCCTTCCCTTCCAAACAAAAAGACAGGAGTCATTTTACAAGGCCTCAAAGATACACACTAACCATGCATTCTACACAATCTCTACTGATGTCTGAGTTATAAATGCACATGAAAAAATTCACTCTTCTTACAAGGGCTGCCTTGCATGTTGAGCCCTTAGTGCTCTTGTTCAACTCGTCAAGCCCTACATCTCTGTTTTAGTATTCCTCATTGTTGCTTACAAGTTTAGGTTTGTGTAAGTGTATGTATAGTTTATGCCTTGTAATCTGTACTAACGGTACAAGGTCTTGCCCTATTGTCAAAAGTCTTGTGTGCCTTTGATAATGCTTAACCACGGGCATTCTTACCTCTCCCAATGGTTTAACTCAAGGGCTTCCGGAGAACCCCAACTGCAAAGCTGATGTCCCGTGGGGGGGTGTTGGCAAGGTAAACGTGGTCATGATAGAGTGTCTCATACACAAATGGTAAAGAACCTTGTACGGATATATTTTGGCTTGCATTTGGTCATGGTGAATGCCTCCATGACTACCTCTCTAGCATACCTCTCAATGCTCATGACAAATGAAGGAGCTATTTGACCCTTGATTCCTTTGCATTAGTGCACGCTTTGAAGACATTCTTTAGTTTCTCCTAAGTTTGTTGCTAGGGTCTTGTTTAGTCCTTAGAGCATCTTCCTTAGCATGCAAGTTTGGCCTTGAATTTCTCCATCTTGTTGTCAAACTCGAACTTTAGTTTAGGAACCCACTTGGTGCCAATGACCTTGTGGTACTTCGGAGGTCCCGATTGTGTTCTTTAGATGGAGTTGTACTTTGTCTTCTTTACCTCATTGTGTTCTCAATACTTTACCAAACCGGAAACCACTGCGTGTCACCTTTTGTTCTGATCTGTCGGTCACTTTTCATCTGGATCCATTTGTCATTTTCTGTTTGTCACTTTGAGTCCGGATCTGTCAGTCACTTTTGGTCCAAATCAGTCTGCTTTGAAGAGGTGGGCTGCTGCTGATGTATTTCGAGGGTTTGGGCTTGCATTTGCTGCTTTGGGTTGTTGAAGTGGAAGATGATGTAGGAGGAGGGGACTTGGGGCCTATTGTAGGAAAAATGCCCTTCAACTGACACAAGTCCTTAAAAAGTGCAATAAAAATCACTGAACATGTTCATAGTGGGCTAAAATGGTGCAACACCCTAGGCCTCTTGGCTAGGCTGGTTTGCACATGCTTAGGCTGCCCAAAGCTGGTCTAAAACTACCCCAACCTTGTCCATTTTTGCTTCATGCCGTTTTGCTAATGATTTTACCCTAAGGCAAGCATCCCACATTTTTGACGGGGACCAATAGTTTTTTTTTTTTTCCGGAAAAGAGACTTCTATTGGTATGAAAAAATATACAAAAGGGATATTTTCAAACCAAACAAGGGGGAAATCTCAACCAATTAGGTGCCTTGTGTTGCCAACAAGGTCCTAAGTGGCCATGAACGTGTGTGAATGATATTACTCAAAATCCTGTAGATGCACTTTGTATCATAAACCAAAGTACCCTCAATGGTCCCATGCATCTATCATAAACCAAAGTGACCTCAATGGCCTCAATCCATCTAGCCTTTCAAATGTGCCAGGTTGTAATGCTAGCAATAATATCCCATGCACTATCCAACCTCTATGTAGGTGGGACGTATCCTGGCTCTAGTGGGACTAGTAGTTTTCAACGTAGGTCTTTGTTGCTCTTGATTCTGGGCTTGATCATTCTCATAGGCCATGCGCGGGCCATCCTAACCCCTCATAGGGGTGCGCCTACATCTACCTTGTGTGCAAAGCCTACTCACAGTCACTTAGTCGACCACGTCCCTTTTGTGAGGGCTCGCAAAGGTGTGCTTGATCCTAATTGCCCTATTCTACCTTGTAATCCTCAAGGTTGTCTTGGCACATGCATCAAGGATTGATGCGTGTGACGGAGGTAGTGATAGATCTTGCAGATCAGACATACCAAGTAAGCTTTCCACAATCTTTTCGGAGTAGCCTCTCCTTGTAGAAGTGATTGAAGTGATTGGGTGGATTAGCCAATGTCAATCATAGTACAAGGTGGTGAGGTGTAAAGCCCCCCACACGACCACCTAATACACAAGCTTAACACACAAGGTTAGTACATATAGAAGGGTGGAGGCAACTCACCTCCCAACCATAGATTCCATCAAGAATCACCCTTGAGCTAGGGGCTAGAGTTCCACTCTCCACAGGCCAAGCTAGTCAGCCCTGGCATCCCATACCACCAGAGCCTGTCCCAAGGGACCTTCGGCAAGATCTCTTGTGAACTGCCATGTTCATGGCAGGAGTCCGAAGCACAGACCAACAGCCAACTCAATGGTTGAATGAATAACAATAACCCATAAGTCACTTATATAGTGACTATTGCCACTATAAGAAATAGTCTAACTAAAAATAGCCAGTAACAATTATAAAAAATAATGAACCCTAGCCACCCGTAACCTGCATATGGCCTTCCCCTAATCTCAGGGCTTCCCAATGCTAACTAGATTAGGCCCTAATCTCGAGGATTAATTAGGTACATAACATACTTCCCCTCCTAAGATCTTTCCTCTCTAGGAAACAAAATCACAGAATCTCCACTCTAAACTAGCAACTGTCTCCCAAGTCGAGTCCTCCACCACCTTGTCTTTCAACTTGATCTTATACTGAGGGATCAACTTATTCCTAAGCTTCCTCTCCCTGAAATCCAAGTCACTCACTATGTCACAAGGCAACCCATATAATCTGGACAGCTGCTCAACAAATTGTGGAGCTAAATCAGTTGCTCTCACGGTTGACCTTGTAGATAAAAACCTTGCCATCTTTGTCTGCCTGACGACCACCACCTAGTTATCATCATGTCCTGTCTGTTGGTGCGTGGTAACAAAATCCATGGAAATTCTTTCCCACGTCCCAAAAGGGATCTCTAGAAGATGTAACAACTCTCCAGTTCTTAAGACGCTCGGCCTTATTCACCTGACATTGATGACACTTCACCACATAGTCTTGGACTCCCGCCTTCATTTTAGGCTAGTTTAGTAAAACATCCGTTTTACTAAATCATAAGTCTGGTGTACACTTGAATGACTTGCAGTAGGAGAGTCATGACATTCATGAAGAATCTTCCTCCTAATCTTAGAACAATCGTGTACACAGACTCTATCATCCCGGAACAATAATCCATTCCGAATCAAATATTGACTATTAGCCATTCTAATAGGTGGGATGACCCCCAAGTCCTGGTCTAAAACTATGGAACTCCGTGCCTGAACCTGCTGCTAGCCAATACCGATTGAAATGCCCATTGGTCCAACATAGCCCCCTTAGGGAATCATAGAAGTCAGCACTAATCTTGGTGAAACTCAAAAGATTCACCTCTCCAATCTGACTCAAAGCATCTGCAACCCGGTTCAAACTACCCTTCCTATACTGAATCGTTCTCCATAAGCTCTGCTCACTGTGCCTTCTCCTCTCTCAATTGAGGTCTATCACAGATGTACTTGATTGACGCATGGTCAGTCAAGACAACAAATTTGGATCCATATAAATGTCTCCAAATTTTCAATGCATGTATCACCGCATACAACTCTTTTTCTTGAGTATGCCACTTGACTTGGCTATCATCAAGCTTCTTTCTTTCAGAAGCCACAGGTCGGCCCTCGTGGAATAAGGCAGCCCCAATCGCATAATCACTGGCATCAATTTCAACCACAAATGGTTGACCAGGATTTGGTAAGGCTAAAATAGGTGCCTCTTTCATCTTAAGCTTGAGAGTCTAGAAAGCCTCGTCAAGCCTTTCATTCTAGGTAATAGAACTATAGGACTTATGTCCCCGTTCATTGAGAAGGTTCGTAAAGGAAACAGTTAGATTCGAAATCCTTCATTGGCTTTTTTAGAAAGATAGTGAATCCCAAGAATGCTCGAAGTTGCCTCACTTTTCAAGGAACTTGCCAATCGAACACCTTTTGATTCGCTCAAGATCAATGCTCATACCATCTCGAGAAATTCGATGACCTAGGTATGTGAGCTCCTTACAGAAAACTCACACTTAGAAAGTTTAGCATATAGTCGTTCTCGTCTTAGAATCCCCAAGACTACCCTGAGATGTTCAACATACTCCTCGAGGGTATGACTATAAACTAAAATGTTATCTAAGAACACTACAACGAATTTTCCTAAATAATCTCGAAAGAGATCATTCATCATCTGCTGAAAAGTAGCAAGAGCATTCGTGAGTCCAAAAGGTAATACGAGAGACTTGTAATGACCATATCGCGTACGGAAACCTATCTTAAAGACATCCTCCTCGGATATACAACGAAGGTCAATCTTCATAAAATAGGCAGCACCTTGCAATCTATCCATCAAGTCATCTGCTGTGGGAAGAGGATGCCTATTCTTCATTGTAACTTTATTCAACTTTTTAGAATTCACACACATCCACCAAGTATCGTCCTTCTTGTGCTTCAAAAGCACTAGAGCTTCCCAGGGAGATCACTCGTACGTATCCGTCTCATTTGGAGATATTCCGACAACTGTTGGGCAATCTCGTTCTCTTCCACTCATCTTGTAAGGTGCAATACTCATAGGTTGAGACCTTGGAACCATTGGAACCAAATCAATCTTATGATCTACTGACCTACTGGGCGGTAAACCGTAAGGCAACTCAGTAGGAAAAACATCGACAAAATCTGCCTTAATGTCTTCTAAAGCTTGTGTCTCCCAAACATCCAACTTAAGCGTATTCAAACTACAATTAACATTAGATGAAAGGAGATCAAGAACACACTGATACACCTCATAATCTGAATTTCCAATAATATTATGTAGTTCTGCTGAATTTACAAAAGTAGAGGGTGGGACTACAAAATCACCCTGAAGACGAATAGGGAGACCCTCCATAACAAAGGACAAAGTATGACCCTTCCAATCGACATGAACATCATGGTTGTAAAACCATTCCTCCCTCGAATAACATCAACCCTATTTGGATCCATAATCAAGAAATCTAGGGCTTTTGTATAATCTTGGATGGAGATCGACAACTGAAAACTCGCCGGTCCCAATTCTGTCCATGTCCCATTGCCAAGTTATTAGGCCGACCGGACCAGCCGACCTCTAGAGAGAACCAAAGGGCTGAGAGCTCTTGAATTCTCCACCCAACCACGCCTACTACACGACCCCCTCCAGCTATTTTTGACACCATTCTTTTCTATTCTAGGCTACCTGGCCATGCTTAGCCAACTACCCCTTAATTGTGTGTGAACACTTTCCTAGTGCGCACCACCATGTGTTCTCTAGCTTGGTCATGCTGGCTTCCACTGAACCCCGCCGGTGCCTTGTCGGGACGGTTGAGATCTCTAGGCTCCCAAGACTATTGCTGTTGTGACATTACTTCCCCCTTAAGAGGAGTTTTTGTCCTCAAAAATGAAATTTGGGAACCTTTGTTTGAGTGTGCTTACCTTTTCCCAAGTAGAACCTTCTTTTGGTCTATCCTTCCACTTGACTAAACACTCTTGTCGTATAGAGTGTCGAGTCCTTTTCTCTTGGAAATCCAAGACTTTTTTTGGTTTGTGTGGTAAAGATGGGGGTTCGACAAGTTCTACTAGGATCTCTTGATTGACGAGATTATCATCATCTCCCAATTTCTTTTTCAGTCTATTGACGTGAAAAACTGGATGAACTTTAGAGCTTTTTGGTAAAGCTAACTTATAAGCAAGACTACCTACTTTTTTAAGTATTGTGAATGGACCACAATACCTTGGAGATAACTTCGGACTTCTTCTTGTTTTCAAAGATTCAGAGTGTTGAGGAACCTTTAAAAACACTTTGTCACCTTCTTCAAAGATGATCTGTCTACGATCTTTGTCTGCATAATGTTTAGCATGATCCTGTGCTCTCTCAACATTATCTTTCATGATTTTCGTCATCTCGTGGAGATCTTGAAGAAAATCTTTAACTTTTTGTATCTTTTCTTTCTGGAGTCCAGTGGCCACTGGGGCTTGTGGTTGGAAACCATACATCAACATGAATGGACTAAATCCCGTTGTTGAATGTTTGGCACTATTATAAGCGAATTCCAATATGGGTAAATATTCTTCCCAATTGGTTTGCTTTTTGCTTACATATGCTAATAGCATGTCTTCCAAGACTTGTTTGACTCTCTTGGTTTGACCATCGCTTCGTGGATGTTCAGCCGTACTCATACTTAGCATGGTGTCCAATCTCTCGAACACAACATGCCAAAAATGTATATTAAACTTTGTATCTCTATCACTAACTATATCGGTAGGTAACCCATATAATCGATAGATATTCTCAACGAGCAACCGTGCTAACTCAGGCGTAGTCATTGTTGTTTTTGTCGGAATAAACCGACACATTTTTGTTAACCTATCCACGACTACCCGAATTGAAACGTGGCCTCTGTTCGTTTTAGGTAATCCAACTATAAAGTTGTCATGTGCACACACATGTACATGCTAATCTCAGGGCTAATCTTGAAGGCAACATGATAAAGACTCACTAGAAACACAGATTTGGAGCATGGTATGCTGTTTTGGCAAGGAGAGTTGACCAGTAGAGGACATGGGGGTTGTCGGCCAGTACACAGAAGAAGAGAATCCAGGCGGCTACAGCATATGTTTATTTTATGTCCAAGAGCTGGCCGACTAGCAGTCGGCCAAATCACATGGTCACTTCAAGGCCTATAAATAGGCATAATTGCTCATCGTTTTGATCATTCAGCCCCTTGTTGGCTGGGGCATAAATTTAGGGCTTTGTTTAGGTGATTTACCTTTTCATGGAAGGCAGCCATAGGCTGCAAGATAGATGTACCTTTTTGTACCATATGAAATACTGAATTTCCAGCTCTCTCTCTCTCTCTCTCTCTCTCTCTCTCTACTCTCCCTTTTGTTTGCATTTTTTTGCATCAGTGTGTTCTAGATGGTGTTTAGGGCTGAAAGAAGACTCTCAGAGCTTCCGCATGTAACAAAAGTTCATTGAGATACTCTCCCACTTGCCATTTGGGATCTCTAGTGGACTTAGTAAACCACCTACTTTTAGGCGTTTGCTTTATTGACCTGGCACTTTTGGCATTTTAGGACAGTCCTGGATGTCCTTACTTAAGCCAGACCAATAGAATTGTCTCTTAACTAGTGTATATGTCTTCTGTATTCCAGGATGACTAGCACTTGGACTATCGTGAAATTCATATAAAATACGCGGTTTGAGTCTGAAGGTATATACACTCTACCTTTGTAAAGTAAGTAACCGTTATCGATGGAAAAATTCTTCCAATGATTTCTTTCATCACTTGTGACATGTCTCCTTGAGACATCTCTCGAGACTTACCGTTGCTAGTGGAAGTGTCTGTCTCGTTAACGGGGATATCTTTATTTATTGTCAAGGGACCCCTCTTCTCTACGACACTCCGCGCATGGGCATAATGCAGATCATCAACGCACTTCCCCTTAAGTGATTCAAGAAAATCACTCTTAATTTGAGTAAAACTCAACTCGTTAACCATGGGCATCGACTTAGTGAATCAGCTACCACATTGTAACATCCTTTTCTATATCTAAGTTGAAAGTCGAACTCCTGGAGCAACTCTGCCCCATCGAGCTTTGCATTCTTTCAACTCTCTTTGACTAGATAGCCATTTGATGCTCTCATGATCAAAGACTATCTCAAATCTGGCACCATATAAATAATGCCTCCACTTCTTTAAGGCATGAATTATAGCACTCTCTTTCATAAGCTGAATAATTCTGTTGAGCCTTGTCCAACCTTTCACTTTCAAATGCAATAGATTTTCCCCCTTGTAAGAGGACTGTGCCTATTGCATCGTTACTTGCATTCGTCTCTACCACAAAGGGTTGATTCGGATCGACCACTTTTAGATCGGGAGCCGTAGCTATAGCTACCTTAAGTTTCTCAAAACTTCTTTGTTGGGAATCCATCCAAACGAAGGTCTTTCCCTTTCCTTTAAGCATGACGAAACAACTATCTTAGCATAATCTTGAATGTACTTTCTATAGAATCCAGATAAACCAAGAAAAATTTGTAATTTTTCTAAATTTGTGGGATGTGGCCATTTCAATATGGTTTCAACTTTCGCTGGATCCATACGAATGCCATCTTCCGAGATTATGTGTCCCAAGTATTGGATTTCTTTTACGAAGAATTCACATTTGCTCTCTTTGGCATAAAGTGAATGCTTCCTGAGTAATTCAAATACTCGCCGTAAGTGTTCGAGATGTTCTTTCTTGGTGCAACTATAGATCAGGATATCGTCTAGGAAAACCATGATAAATTTTTCTAAATAAGGTTTTAAGACACTATCTATGAGCGTCATGAATGTGGCCGGAGCATTAGTCAAACCAAAGGGCATGACTAAAAACTCGTAGTGACCAAACTTAGTTTGAAAAGCAGTATTTTGAACATCCGCTTGATGATATCCGGATCGTAAATCGATTTTCATAAAGTGCTTTTCCCCTTGGAGTTGATCAAACAACTCATCTATTTGTGGGGCAAAGGGTACTTATTCTTAATCGTGACCGCATTCAAACCATGGTAGTCTACGCATAGTCTCATAGACCCATCTTTTTTCTTCACCAATAGAATCGGTGAAGCCCAAGGCGAAGTGCTTGGTCGAACGAATCCACCTTTAAGGTATTCCATTAACTGTTGTTCTACTTCTTGTGCTTTCTTAGAACTAAGCCGATAAGGAGGCTTACTTACTGGCTTTGAGCCAGGTATTACGTCGATCGGATGCTCAACATCTCGGACAGGTGGTAATCCTTCTGGTAACTCATTTGGAAACACATCTTTAAATTGTTGTAACAATTGCTTTAAGGATTCATTAACCTCTTTATTGTTAACATGCTTTGGTTGAAAAGAAGTCATGTAAACACTGTGCTCGCTCAAACCACTTATGTTTTCACATGCGGAAAAAGAAAAAACATTATCAAGAATCATGTAACACAAAAAGATATCTTCTACTTCATTAGCTTTTACAAGTCGATTGAGTTCCATAGAGCATATGAGAGGTAAGGAGGGTACATCGTGTTCACCTTGCAAATGCACTTTCTTACCATCTACTTCAAACTCAAAAGAATTATGTAAATAACTTCTAGACAAAGATGGACCAATGTTATATAACCACTCGCGACTTGAAATTGTTGGATTATATCATCTCTAGATGGTCTACATCACCATTTTCATGGTTGTATTGGCCATTTATGAGGCCCTGTATTGGCATATCTTATTAGATATTATTCAGCATTTTTCTACCATTTTTAAGGCATTTTACAACATTTTTATAGCATTTTATGCTACTGTCCTGCTGTCGGCCTCCTACAGCTAGCCGACCAGCACTCTAGGGAAGTGTATAAGGGCTGACCCCTTTTCCCCTAGTTTATCTCATTCTTTTTGCATCCAGTTGAGGTCATTAGCAACTGCTTCTGCTTCTTACCATTGTAGATCACCTACGGGTGTCACGACCTTGTGAATTTATGTCACAATCCTGTGAATTTGTGCAGCGAACATATGGGCATGGTGGTCAGTATGCATAACACAAGTGTGTAAACATTTATTGAATGTTCACACTTGTGTTCAAATTTTGAAGGGTCCCAAGGGGACAAAGGTTTATAACCCATGGGGGACAAAGGTTTTAAAAACCTTTAAAAATTAAAGGAACCCCTTTTAGAGCATCATGGCCCTTTTTGGGGAGGGCCCACGTTATTTTTGGAGCTCTTTTTTTTCTTTGGGAAAAAGTCGGGCTGCATGCTGCACGTGGAGGAGGGGGCTGGCTGAAGACACGCGCGCAGGTGTTTTTACTCTCTCTCTCTCTCTCTCTCTCTCTCTCTCTCTCTCTCTCTCTCTCTCTCTCTCTCTCGACAGTGCGGCTGTAGAGAAAGTAGGCTGGACTGCTCACGGGCTAGACAGAGGGGCAGGGTCGACAGTAGGTTGGCAGCGGGAGCTGGGCAAGAGACTTTTCCTTCTCTCTCTCTCTCTCTCTCTCTCGACGATTGGCTGGCTGCATAAAAGCATAGCGCGGGCAGTCTGCAGGTGAACAACTCTTTCTCTTTGTGAGAAGGCCGACGGCCAGGACAACAGGTTTCTCTCCCCCATCGACCGATGAGAGACATCTTTGGATAGTGATGTATATGATGCTTACCTTTGTTGTTGGGGTTTTCCTTCCCAGATTTTATCCATTAGGAGCTCCTAGTACCTTACTTTTCCTCATAGTTGTTGTTTCAGTTTCAGTTAGTTGTTTAGTTGTTTTAGCTTTCCTTACACAGACATTGTATCAGATCCACCAATTGTTGTAACCTTTTTGGTCTCATAGGTCATTTTGGCCTTTTGAGGACGTTAATATATCATTTCATTTCATTTCATTTCTCTCTCTTCGTGAGTTGTTGGACTGCAAGGGTAGCGCTCGAAGCTACACTCAGGTTGCAGGTGGAGGTGTGGGCTGAAGCCTTTCTTCTCTCTCTCTCTCTCTCTCGATGGGTCCCGGTGAAGATGGAGATTGAGGCAAGGATGATGGTTGCTCTGATCACACGCATGCGAGCCTAAGGAGTACATATCTTCTCTTTCTTCCAGTCAGAGGGCTGTTCGGGGGTTCTTCTCTCGATTCCTTGTGAGGGGAGGGATTTGCAGCCCAAGAGGGCAGAAACAGGAGCAACAATTGAATGTTTCAGGAAGGGTTCATGGACTGTTTCATGGCTGTGTTTTTGGCTGCGTGCATGGGCCAATTGACTGTGTTTATAGGGCCTTGTGGATGTATCTTCTTGGCAGATTAGAGGTGAATAACAGTGTGGTGTTTCGGGCATAGGGCTGTGTGAAATCTCTATGCT
Source organism: Cibotium barometz (assembly GCF_041138505.1). Lineage (NCBI taxonomy): Eukaryota > Viridiplantae > Streptophyta > Polypodiopsida > Cyatheales > Cibotiaceae > Cibotium > Cibotium barometz. Next base: position 64,021,043 of record NC_141047.1, read on the forward strand.
AAGAGGACAAGAGTGCAGAAACAGGAGCAACAATTGAATGTTTCAGGAAGGGTTCATGGACTGTTTCATGGCTGTGTTTTTGGCTACGTGCATAGGCCAATTGACTGTGTTTACAGGGCCTTGTGGATGTATTTTCTTGGCAGATTATAGGTGAATAACAGTGTGGTGTTTTGGACACAGGGCTGTGTGACATCTCTATGCTAAGAGGACAAGAGGACTGATAGATTGGACATGCATATGTATAAGCCATGTATGGCCATGATGTATTCAGTTGAACTCTTCCATTGAATGTGAATAAAGAAATACTGAAAGGGGCGCCAAGCTTTGGGGACAACAGGTGTCGTTGTCTTTGTGTAGGAGCATTTTAGCTCCCCTTTTTGTCTGTCTTATTTGTTGAATTACGGTTGTGTTTGGGTGACTACTAGTCTACCGCACTTTGGTTTCTACTAAAGGTTGGTTTCAAGGTTCCGATGCCGGGACCATCACCAACTTTCCCAATGGGGTGAACTCGTGGTTGTCTCGAGGAAAGTCATTGCTGAAAATTTTAGCAAGATGTCAAACTATGAGGATGACTATGACTATGATGATGAGGAAGATTAGGAGACTACTCCTGAGAGGATTGAATCTCAAGATGTACTTGCAGGAGAACAGGGTGCAACAGATGCACGTTATGAGGATGTAACGCTGCTAGAAGATATGCCAAGTAAAGAGGAAGAGGATGCCCAATTTAAAGCTTGTTTGGCAGGGGCAGTGGATGTGCTCATGCAGCTCACGCAAAGTGAGAAGTTTGCTGAATTTATGAGGGCCCCTTCTGAGCCTAAGAAGAAGAAGAAGAAGGTGCGTTCTAGGAACCCACCTCAGGGTAACAGTGGTGCCTTCCCATAGGATCCTGCTTTTGGACAGTTTTCCAACATGAAGAACACTTATGGTGCAAACCCACAGAGTTCCTTTTTCGGGTAGCCACCTATTTCGCAGCAGTCGATGCATCCAGGCTATTTTGGCGGTGGTATTGTGTTCCAATCTATGACTGGGGGTTACCCTCAAGGAGCTAGTTTTCAGCCTGGTATGCAAGGCAACATGTATGGTGGTATGAAGCCTAGAATGCAAGGGAATATGTATGGGGGCATGCAGCCTGGAATGCAAGGAAACATGTATGGGGGCATGCAGCCCGGTTTGCATAGTGGCATGTTTGGAAACATGGGAGGATGAGCAGGATTGCATGGTATGCAAGGTGTGGGAACTGGCAATGTTGACCCTAGTATGGGCATGAATGCAGGGAGTAGCAATCTTGTGAAGCCACTTCCTTACGATAATCTAACACCTATGGGTAAGGCAAAGGATTATAAGGAAGGGGAAGGGGAAGTTGCAGTGAAATTTGACACGTTCAGTGGGGCCAAAGATAGGCTCAAGGTTCTTATCTTTTTACAACAGTTTGATGTTGCTTTTTCTGGTGGAAATTACACAGAGTCCTCGAAAGTGAGAAAAGCTGCGACTTTTCTAAAGGGCAATGCATTGCAGTGGTGGTCCATTCTTCTTTTGCAAGGCATAGCACCATCTACTTGGGTACAGTTTAAACAAGTGTTCTCTTCCGTGTGGCTCACATCTACGTTTGAGGTGGATGTACTGACAACGTGGCATAAGTTGGATGCATCGAAATGTGAAAATCTTGAAGATTATAACAAGAAGTTTTGGAAAGCTTTGCTCCCAGTTACTTCAGTTACTTCTTATCATGCAGTGCCACTGTCTGAGTAGGTTGAGAAGTATTGTTGTGGGTTGCCCAAGGAAGTGCGTGACTATTGCATTAAGACCCAAGTAACAAATGTCACATATGATAGAGAATGCTATGACGGCAAATGCGTTACTCACTGGGGTTTTAACTGGATTTAAGGGTAGCAAAAGCATTGGCAAGAAAACTGAGAAGTCAGGGCATGCATCTCAGGATGCAACAGTGGCTACAGAGAAGCGGCGTAAGATATTGCCAATGCCCATGAAAACTCCTGAGCAGAAGCAGGCTTTGTTGGATGCCAAGAAATGCTTTTTCTGTACCGAAGAGAGACATATTTCTCTCAATTATCCCAAGCATAAGTCCAACAAGGACTCTGACACAAAAGGGGAGTCCAAGAAAGCTAAGCCTTCTGCAGGATTAGTTCCTGATCTTGTTGGGGAACAGTCAGGTGGTGAGGAGACTGAGTTGTGCAGAGCATGGGACAAAGTTAGAGATCATAATGCTTTGATTTTCTTTGACATAGGTGCTAGAGCCAACTTTATCTCACTAAATTTGGCTGGCAGATTGGGGATCTGTGCAGAGGAGATGGGGCCTTTGTATGAGGCTAATATGGCTTGTCTTGGGTATGTAGAACCCATTACCCCTATCATTGGGAAGCTGAGGCTTCATGTGCAGGGTTATGTGGAGAGTGAGGAATTTTATATTATGCCACTTGATGGGTGTGATGTTTTGTTGGGTATGCCAGGGTGCCATAGAGTACATGCGGTGGTGGATACGTATGACAGGAAGATTACTTTGACTCATAGAGGGAAAGAGCACATTTTGGATGTAAAGCTTAAAGGGGAATCCGTTCCTATTATATCGGCTTCGGCCATTTCATCAGTAATGAAAAAGCATCTCTCCGCGTACTTGGTTTTTGTTAAGGATGCAAAAGATGATGAACCTCAATCTAATTTGTCTATGCTAGATAAAAACAGGACCGATTTCCTATGTGAGTACCAAGATTGCTTTTCCGAGTCATTGCTAGGAGAACTTTCTTCGGAAAGGCTAGAAGATCATGCTATTGATCTTATTCCGGGGAGTACCCCACCGGGGAGTACCCCCCACCAAATAGACTGCCGTACCGTGTTAGTGCAGCCCAATAAGAGGAAATTACGAGCCAGATACAAGAGTTGTTGAAAAAGGGGTTGATTCAGCCAAGCTCATCTCCCTTTTGCTCACCTGTGCTCTTAGTGCAAAAGAAAGATGGTTCTTGGCGCATGTGCATAGATTACAAGGCACTAAACAAGAATACCATCAAGAATCGATTCCCTATTCCGAGAATCGATGACATTTTGGACCGCTTACAGGGCTCCACAGTCTTTAGTCGGATAGACATGAAAAGCGGGTATCACCAGATATGCATTAGACCCGAGGATGTGCATAAGACAGCATTTCGAACCACCTTTGGGCTATATGAGTTCTTGGTCATGTCCTTTGGCTTGACAAATGCTCCCGCCACCTTTAACAGGATGATGGATAGGATTTTCCGGCCTCATCGAGCATTTGTGGGCACATTCTTTGATGACATGATTGTGCATTCACGCTCAGAGGAGGAGCATAGGGACCATTTGGCCACAATGTTTGAAGAACTCCGGAAGCATAGGTTGGTCATAAATAGCAAGAAGAGTGAGTTCTTCTTGGAAGAAATACACTTCTTGGGGCACATCGTGTCTAAAGATGGAGTCCGTATGGATCTTTCGAAGGTAGAAGCAATTCTCAATTGGCCAGATTTGAGGATCGTGCATGATGTACGCAGCTTTTTGGGATTGTGTTCCTATTACAGGCGTTACATGTACGGTATTTTGCTGAGATTGCTTCGCCCCTTCATGCTTTGACAAAGAAGGGAACTGCGTTTCGATGGGTTGATCGGGAAATTGCAGCCTTTAAGAAGTTTAAAGAAAAGCTTACTTCAGATCCCGTATTGGTACTACCGGATCTCCGAAAGGCTTTTGTTGTCCAATGTGATGCATGTGGGAACAACATTGGCGCAGTTCTCATGCAAGAAGGATATGTGATAGAGTCGTATATTGCAGAATGCCTAGAAGCATTTACAGGTCTATGAGAAAGAGATGTTGGCTGTAATCCATGCTCTTTCTACATGGAAACACTATTTGCTTGGGGTTGATTTCATTGTGCAGACAGATCATCAGACCTTGTGTTATTTCCTCACGTAGACGTGTTATTTCCTCACGTAGACTAAGCTTTTTGAGAAGCATATGAGATGGGCCAACGTTTTGTCTATGTTCCACTTTCAGATTGTACACGTGGAAGGCAAAAAGAATGTTGTGGCAGATACTTTGTCACGCAAGCCACAGGTCTCAGCAGTTTCACTTGCTTATCATCATGAGCTTGATGAGATGAAAGAGCAGTATGCGCAGGATGAGGATTTTGGCAAGGTTTATGATCAGATGTCTGAGGGTGAGTGGCATGATCATTATACTCTCAGGGATGGCTTTTTGTTGATGCATGGTAGTGTCACGTGCATCCCGCACTTGGATGCCACGTAGACATATCTATACGGAAGGTGTAGGACCTGGGGTGGAAAACTGATCCCATGTGAGCCCAGTCCGGGACAAGTGAGCCAGGGTTCCACTCTAGTCGTCCGAGGTCAGGTGTGCATTGTCCTGCACATGAAACAGTGCTAGTGCGTGCTGTGAGTCTCCCTCTGGAATGATGTCAGTGGTTCTATGTATCTCGTATGATGTTGGATGCCAGACCTCTGTGTAGACATGTAGGTTTGCATGTAGAATAGGGGCCAGCCTATAGGGCTACCCCCCAGAGCCAAGCATAAGGCTCATTTAGTGGGCATGGGGAGGTTTAGAGCCACCCCAAGGGGCCAGGAGGGCCCCATGTTGTGCCCACTTGCTCTAGTTTGGGCTGGAAGGGCTGTAGACCAGTCCTAGGGCCTCTGGACAGGCAGCCGACAGGGCATCCAGCCCTTAGAGGCTGTCAGCCAGGTGTGGGGCAGCCCACACAGGCTGCCCAGCAGCCAAAAGCCATGCGCTTAGGGGCCAGCTCTCCATAGGAGTGATGTGCAGATTTTTATCAGCATTAAATATTATTTAATGCAGTCGTGAGGCTTTTTAAGTCAGCCGCCTGGATTTATACCAGCCGACCAGCACCCTGAAGGGGTATAAATACCCATAGCATAAATTCAGTCCATTCATCTCATATTTCACCAAGTGCTGAAGTCAATCAAAGGGCCAAGACAACCAAGGAGAAGCTAACGCAAAGGGGTGAAGGATTGAAGGTCAAGTGCAGAGGATTCTTGTTAGGTGCAAGAAATGCCATGACCATTCTCAGAGGCTAATCCAGAAGGGGCAGCCAAGGAAAAAACCATTAGAGCTAGGACATGGAGCACAGAGTGCAGATTGGCTAGTGTGGATTTGGAGAAGAACCAGATGATGCTGTCGGCTGATTACAGGACCTGTCGGCTGCATGGTGGAGGGCAGGCGCTTCAGCGTTTTCTTTATTTGGTCCAGTTGGCTGGCCGACTGCTGGTCGGCCAGCACTTCAAATTCCAAAGGGCCTATAAAAGGCACTCAAGGCTCATCATTGTATTCATTCACTCCCATAAGGGGTGGGTCCTTAGGGTCCTTAGTCTAGGACAGATTTTGGGTGTATACCACCTTTTGTATGAACGCAGCCTAGGGCTGCAGAATTAGGTACCTTTTTGTACCATAGGAATATACTGAATTTCCAGCATATATCTCTCTCTCTCTCTACTGTCCCTTTTGTCTGCGTTTTGCATCAGCATGTTCTCAGTGGTGTTTAGGGCTGAAAGAAGATTCCCAGAGCTTCCACGTGTTACAATTCTCCTCAGCCAAGAAGGTTCAGGTTCAATCTTTTATTTCAGTAGTCCTATAGGTCAGATGTGGCCTCTAAAGGACGTTAATATAGTTTTCTTTCTTTCTTTCTTTCTTTCTCTCTATTTTTATGCACATCTACATTCAGTTTTGTGCGTGACAAGTGTGCTGATTTCTGAGCATTGAAGTTACCGATCTCCCCTGAAGCTTCCGCATGTTATAGTGGTATCAGAGTCTACTTGAAGTGTAAAGATTCAGCAAGAAACCAGAAATTTTTTCTCGCTCGTGTGGTTGGTTTTCAGACTCCGGTGGACCACCCCTTTCGGAGTGACTCCTGTCCCTCGAAGGACGGTTGGTTTTCAGCCTCCGGAAGTCTCCCGCACACATAGTGGATGGTCAGATTGCGCTTCGGAAAGGAGGTACATTTTCCTGCTATGGCGAGCTTCGACGACGAGAGAGACCAAGAACCTTGGGACCAAAGTGCACCAGGCAGCCCAGCTAGGACATCAGGCAACAGAGGATGCGAGCAATCGTAGACCAGAGTATCAAGTTGGAAGAGCAGAAGGCGCTTTGGAAGAGCGCATCCGTTCTCAAGTGCCGCGTTTTTCGTCTCCTCCTCCCTCTTCTTCCGTATCCCAAATTCTAGATCCTCTACACAGGGACCCTCTCGAAGGGTCATGACTGCAGCCGAGTTCGATGCTTGAGTTGTAGATACGTGCATTGGAGATCCGACAACGCGAAGACGAAGCCATGTGACACGTGGAACATGAGCGTTACCTTGCGGCTTTGGACGCAAGATTTACACCAGTGGCTTTCTCGAATCATTTTTTCGAGAAAATGAACTTCAGTAAGAATAATGGTAAACTCGATCCCACAACTCTTTATTCATGGTTGCATCAATTTGAAGCTTACTTTGCCGTAATTAGAAAGAATGATACTGACAGAGTGATCTTAGCCAGTTGGTACTTGGAGGGTGAGGCCATTCCTTGGTGGACCCAGTGGGGTCATGTCCACACTACATTAGGTATGGCAGCTTATGTTTGGGACGAGTTTGTTCGCGACCTTAAGCAGCGGTTTCTACTACCCCATTACCTTGAGCGACTTGAAGACGAGTACAGGGGAGCGCGTCAGAACGTGCAACCAGTCCTTCAGTTTGCCAACAGAATTTCGAACTTATGTTTGCAATTAGGCTTATCTAATACGGACAAGAAAGGACAATTTTTGTATGGCGTTGACATGCAAATCTAGTGGGAGGTGCGTATGTTTAGACTAGCCATCTTCGAAGACGTACTCTCGCTTGCGCTGAGTGCTGAAATGAAGCTCAATGGTGGCAGGCCCAAGACTTCCCAGCCGACTACTCCCAAGGTTACCTCCTCGAGGGGAAAAGGCTAGAACCAGATGGGGTTTTCCCCAGGATAGAGCACGGGAGCCTCTGGCTCCAAGAACTCGACCAATGTGTCCAAGCTTACTCTAGAACAGAAAGCGGAGGCAAGCAAGACTGGTGGCAAGTTGAGTGCTGAGGAGATTGCTCAGTACAAGAAGGAGGGTAGGTGTTTCTTTTGTCATACAAAAGGACACACTTCTCGGGAGTGTCCTAAGAAGACTACCACTCAACGGCTGAATAGGGCTAAGGTGTTCTCGAAACTCAATTTAAAGAGTAGGTATCACCAGGTGAGGATTGTGGAGGGAGACATCCCCAAGACAGCCTTCCGTACAGAACGGGCCCACTATGAATTTGTGGTCATGCCTTTTGGTTTGACGAACATGCCACATTCAACCACACGATGATGCGTGTGTTCTGGGAATTAATTGGAAAATGTGTGTTCATATTTCTGGACGACATACTAGTATTTTCAACTACGATTGAGCAGCATGACATTGATGTGGAGAAAGTCTTGAAGTTGTTGGAAAGCAACGAGCTCTACGTCAATGAGAAGAAGTCGGAATTTTATTTGTTCGAGGTTCATTACCTTGGATATATAATTAGTGCAGAAGGCACATTCGACTTGATCTAGCCAAGGTGGCCGAGATTGTCAATTGGGAAGTACCACAGACTTCGTATGACATTAGATCCTTTGTGGGTATATGCCAGGCATACTCCACCCACATAGACAAGTTTTCTGACCTCTCGGCGGATCTCACCGATCTGCTAAAGGGTGTTAAGACAAGAAGGCAACGGATTCGAATGACTCCACGAGCGTTGGAGGCATTCAAGAACCTCAATGTGGCTTTATCAGCAGCGCCTTGTTTAGCACTTGTCTCATGGGATGAGCCATTTCAGGTGATCACTGATGCGAGTAACATCGCAAATTGAGGTGTATTACAATAGAATGGTCATCCGGTAGCTTACATGTCTCATAAGTTACTGCCCGCAGAAAAGAATTACTCAGTCTACGATCGTGAACTCCTACAGTAGCCGGGATATGGAGGGCTGACATGCTTCCCACATGGGGGTCATACACAGACCGGAGGCATGGTGGTGGACTACATTATGGGGTCTTTGGAGGCATCATAGCTTGTCACCTCATTCTCCATCCCACCTCGTCCTAGTGGGGCATATCATACATACTTGGCATTTTCACTAACCGGATCACGAGTAGAGGATGGGCTCCTACTCATGGATCCCTTGGCACCTATGGATACCATTACAGCCCAGCTGGCATCACTCCTACACATGGCTGCATTACAGAGCTTCCCACATCGTGTCCACTCAAGAGAGCCTGCGAGATCTGGGACTATGCCCCAGATTAGATGGTATGATGACGAGTGCAGAGCCCTATACTCACGGCTCCGCATACAGAGAGCCTTGGGAGCCATCACAGAGCAGGAGTCGAGGAGAGAGATGAGGAGACTTACTCGCCGCAAAAGGCGGGCCTTCACAGAGCTCTGAAGTGCCGCCATGAGATAGGGCTACCTCTACTCATGAAGAAATGAAAGAACTCTAGGACACCGACACCCATTGCAGACCCATAGACATGGCGCACATATGCAGAGGGCCTATACCACGCCCCACAGGAGCCACCTATACCTCATACCCCCAGTATGGTACAGGATGGAGCTAGCTAGGTTGCATATCATGTATGTATACTCCATGCATATAGCTTTGCATTCTCCTAGTAGTAGAGCTCCATCACCTCCCCCACTCATTGTACTTATTGCACGCCCACATTCAGCTTTTTAGTTCAGTACTTTTTCATTTTGTTGGGATGACACAAGATACCCCACACAGGTACACTGATTCGTCTCATAGGCCGAGTTCGGTCTTTTGGAAGACGTTAATAAAATCTTTCTTTCTTTGTCTCTCTCTCTCTCTCTCTCTCTCTCTCTCTCTCTCTGGCGACAGGCTGGCTGCAGAGAAAGTAGGCTGGATTGCTCATAGGCTGGACAGAGGGGCAGGGTCGACAGTGGGAGCTGGGCCCTCTCTCTCTCTCTCTCTTTCTCTCTCTCTCTCTCGACGATTGGCTGGCTACATAAAAGCACAGGGTGGACAGCCTGTAGGTGAACAACCCTCTCTCTTTGTGAGAAGGCCGGCGGTCAGGACGGCAGGTTTCTCTCTCCCATCTTCTCTCTCTCTCTCTCTCTCTCTCTCTCTCTCTCTCTCTTCGTGAGTTGCTAGACTGCAAGGGCAGTGCTCGAAGCTACACTCAGGTTGTAGGCGAAGGTGTGGTACCAGGCAACTACAGGACGATCATGATTGGTCATTACTTGGCCAAACTATATGGCTCTATATTGGAGTCGGAGCTGAGCCGATGGGTAGAGAGGCATGGTCATCGAGCACATGGACAGGCTGGCTTCAGGAGAGGATTTACTACCTTGGATCGCATATTGACACTTTGGGCACTTATTGAAGAGGGTAGGGCACAGAAGAGAAGGATATACTGCTGCTTTGTGGACTTCCGCAAAGCCTTCGATACTGTACCATGTGCCAAGCTTATGCACAGATTGCATGACATTGAGGTACTCGAGGATATGCAGTGGGGGATATGTGCTTTTTATGAGTCTGTGACAGGTAGAGTCCGAGCTCCAGGCGGACTATCTGATAGGGTGACCAGCACGATAGGGGTGAAGCAGGGATGCCCGCTATCGCCCACCCTCTTTGGACTCTACATTGATGCGGTTTCTGATTATGTAGACAGATTAGGAGGCCCAGGGGCATGCCTCGCAGGGGTGTTGATACCCATCTTGTTATATGTTGATGATATTGTTCTAATCTCAGACTTTCCGGAGGGATTACAGAGACACCTGGATGCATTACAGGCTTTCTGTGCGGATAGAGATCTGACAGTGAACCTTGGGAAAACCAAGGTTATGGTGGTTAACACCACACAGGCATGGGTGACGAGATCAGAGCCTCAGTTCACTTTTTGAGGGGAGCCGGTAGAGTACGTCAGGTCATATGTCTACTTGGGAGTTACTTTCACAGGACCGCGTTTCTCCCTGAAGGAGGCATCAGCAGCTAGATTAGCTCGAGGGCATGTAGCCTTGGGGGCACTTGAGAGGCAGTGTGCACACATACCGTTTCAGGAGCCACGCACCAAATTGTGGCTATTTGATACGCTTGTCACACCGACCCTCCTGTACGGAGCTCCAATTTGGGGGCCCAGTATACATCATAGATCTCAGAGAGGGACAGATGAGAGATGGAGGCAAATGGAGAGACCACTGATTATGATGATTGCCCGCATGATTCGGAGCAAATCAGCAGTACCACATGAGATTGTTCGGGCTGAGTTGGGTGCCCCACGAGTAGTAACCGAGGCCCTATTCCAGGCAGTTACCTTTTTACAGTGGCTATGGGAGCTCCCTCAGCAGAGGTACTTGCGATTGGCATTGAACTCATCCATACAGTTGGCACAGAGGATGGAGATACTCATTGCTGGTACGCTCAGATGAGATCATGGTTTGACCTACATGGTTTGCGGATAGAGGCACTACCACCCTTTTAGTACAGTCTGGATTGTCCATTTTTGGATCTCACCCTCTTAGAGCAAAACCGTGTGATCAGGATGGATATCATCAGAGTGGACACACAGAGGACATGGACTAGCCCCCTTGAGCCCTTAGGCACGAAAATGGCTCATTACAAGAGCCATTTTCTACACCTCTCACGAGATGATTTTATCACCCACCCGACATACATGGATGTACACCTATCACATGGGATACATTGTGCCATTGGACAGATCCAGACCTCATCACACCAGCTGCGGATTGAGACAGGGCGATATGTGCAATAGATCTTGGATGACCGCATTTGTCAGCTATGCTACCAGGAGGTAGAGACAGAGGAACACTACATTTGCTGATGTATAGTCTATTATGAGATCCGAGGGAGATATCACTGCCTCTTCCGAGAGGGTTTTGGGCCGTTACGCAGGGTCATGGAGTTTAAGGATGAGAGATGCCTGGGATTGTTTCTACTTGAGCTCAAGAGACACAGAGAGACCCTCTTGGCAGATAGGAGGCCGAGCCATGATGTACCTAGACAGAGGACCGTGACAGATTTCTTCGGCACCAGCACCAGCAACCCAGCCCTCACACCTCCTGATACCTCCTCCATTGGGCCATCAGGGCACCGACCACGCTCCCAGGGAGTCACCACTGATAGAGCAGTTATCTTATGTCGTGCTCGTCGGCCACGCCCACCAGGATCCCGACCACGGCATCCTCACCATCACCAGATTAGAGCCATTATTACTCGGCATCGGAGGCGCCTACCTCTCTTCTACGACCTTTCCATTCTAGACAGCCCCATGGCGGAGATACTTGATCTAAGGAGAGGGCAACACTTCAACTGATCAGCATACATGGATCTACCTGATATACATTTTTCAGTATTTTCCAGTATTTTCTACTCAGTATCATCTCGGAGTCTTACAGTTATGTTCTTATAACTGTAGGACAATCAGTTTATTGTACTTTTTAGTTTTATTTAGTTGTTCTCTTTGATGAGACACCGACTTCAGATTTACTCTCAGTTTTGGTCTCATAGGCCATTATGGCCTTTTAGAGACGTTAATATATCATTTCATTTCATTTCATTTCTCTCTCGATCAGTCTTGATGAAGATGGAGATTGAGGCAAGGATGATGGCTGCTTTGATCACATGCATGCGAGCCTAAGGAGTACATATCTTCTTTTTCTTCCAGTCAGAGGGCTGTTCGGGGGTTCTTTTGTCTGGTCCTTGTGAGGGGAGGGATTTGCAGCCCAAGAGGGCAGAAACAGGAGCAACAATTGAATGTTTCAGGAAGGGTTCATGGACTGTTTCATGGCTGTGTTTTTGGCTACGTGCATGGGCCAATTGACTGTGTTTACAGGGCCTTGTGGATGTATCTTCTTGGCAGATTAGAGGTGAATAACAGTGTGGTGTTTCGGGCATAGGGCTGTGTGAAATCTCTATGCTAAGAGGACAAGAGTGCAGGTGCATAGGCCAATTGATTGTGTTTACAGGGCCTTGTGGATGTATTTTCTTGGCAGATTATAGGTGAATAACAGTGTGGTGTTTTGGGCACAGGGCTGTGTGAAATCTCTGTGCTAAGAGGACAAGAGGATTGACAGTTTGTACATGCATATGTATAAGCCATGTATGGCCATGATGTATTCGGTTGAACTCTTCCATTGAATGTGAATAAAGAAATACTGAAAGGGGCGCCAAGCTTTGGGGCCAACAGGTGTCGTTGTCTTTGTGTAGGAGCATTTTAGCTCCCCTTTTTGTCTGTCTTATTTGTTGAATTACAACTGTGTTTTGGTGACTGCTAGTCTACCACACTTTGGTTTCTACTAAAGGCCGGTTTCAACGGGCTTCATGGTGTGGTTGAACGTAAGAACATGACTCCTCAGGAGATGTTCCGTGCCATGCTTTCTTCTTCTGATCTTCCTCTCTCTTTGTGGAGAGAAGCTGTGAGCACTATTGTTTACATCATCAACCGTTCTACAAAGGCGGTTTCTCATATGACTCTAGAGGAGGCTTTTACAGGATAGAAACCTTCCGTCTCTCATTTTAGGATTTTCGGTTGTGATGCCTATGTTCATATCCTTGATTCTGACAGATCCAAATTTGATCCCAAGAGAATCATGACCTGATGATTCATTTAGAATCATGGTGACATGAGTGTGAGTTTATGGGCATGTTGGGATTTAGAGTGGTTCATGATGCATTATAGGAGTCATTAAGATGAACTTGGGCCAATGTTGTGACATGATTTTGGGGATGAGAAATCACGGCCGTGATTCTGCAAAAAATCACGGCTGTGATTCGGTGATCACGGTGGAGAATATGATTAGGTTGTAAGTGAAGTGATTCTCAGGGGTTGTTAGCACTGTGTTAGCAAGTTAGTCCTTCGGAGATCCGGGGGAGGGGCTTCTCCCTTGTCCTGTTGCGCCTGCTTGTGAGCTGCTTTGCCCCTGCTTGCGAGGCGATCAAGAAACCAAGCGGTCCACTTCTGGTTATTGCTTCACTTTAGGTCCCGGCTTCGTTTCCTAGCGATCCAAGAAGCAGGATATAGTCTCAATTTCTTCTATTGAGGCTGAGTACCGGGCTTATTTGGATACCTGCTGCTGTGAGCTGTTATGGTTGATGCCGGTGCTGAGTAATCTTGATGTTCTTTGAGACTCCTCTGTTTGCATTTTTACAGACAGCGAGAGTGCCTTGGCGTTGGCTTGAACTTCATCTTTTCATGGTAGGGCCAATTGCATTGAGGTCCATTTTCACTTTGTTCGTGAGCTGGTTGCTGACGACATCATTTCTTTGGTGTATTGTTCTTCTCAGGACAACCGAGCTGACCTCTTCACTAAATGTCTTCCTTGAGATTCTATCGATCAGCTCCTGGCTTGTATTGGAGTCGGTCCACCGTGCTGGAGCTGAGAGGAGGTGTTGGACTGTGTTCATCTCCAGCATTTATCCCAATTAATGCTCCATTCACCACCGTTAGGTACCTATGAATTGCAAGTTTTGGGTCATCATTCAACAATTGGACTAGTCCTTAGTTCTAGATCCACATTAGGCAGCCCTAGGACAGCACATGGAGCATCCGATTTAGTCATTATGCATGCAGTAGAAGTTAACTCACAACATTCAAGTGTCCAGATTGTGTATTCGCAGTTTAAGTGATTAATGCTAGTTAAATGCTGATTAAGTTGCTAATTAATATGTTGGATTGCAGGGTATTTCCATTGCATGGGATCCACCTAATTGGAAGATTCTTCCGGCTACTTTCAGTTTATGTCGTGTACCAATATGTTACATCGTCAGGCAGCTCCGTTGTGATCTTCACATTTCTTTGCTTGTCTGCAGCGGCAATTGTGTTTCTAATTGTGCACCGTCCCTGGAGAGGTCGCCTGCTTACCACTTATCAGGTGTTATATCAACTTAAGCTTTGCTGCTTGTATATGAGTCTCATTACAGGACTAAGCAACTGATGATGCTTATGGATTCTGAAGAACAGCTTGTGCCCACAATTATCAATGGGGCTTTACTAGCACTTTCATTTGTACTGTGGGGACAAGGATTGCGAGCTTGTGGTCCTGTTAGGTAACCTCTATGTCCAAGCCTTAGCGTTTCATGCTTTTATAGATATAGATATGATGCGTGCCATTTGTTATTCTGTTGATTTGTGTTGTCAACCTGTTCGTCTTTGGCAACACATTTGATTTTTGTTTGCGTGGTCTTTATGATAGTGGTACCATGTGCATTGCTGTTCATGACTTGGAACTGTTACCTTTTTTGGATCTCTCTCAAATGACTCATTGGCAGGGTACACATGCTCATTCCAAAGTTGTACTTGCTGTCCATATCATTGGATCTATCTCTCAGTCCCTCCAATGTGTCACCTGCCTACTGGCATGTGAATCCAACAACCAAGCATCTTTAACATTTGTATTTGCATTCATTAATGACTCATTGGCAGGATACACATGCTCATTCCAAGGTGTTGTACTTGCTGTCCATATCATTGAAAGTACACAGTGTAGCACTTGGGTGACTCATTTTTAGATTCATGCTGTCCACAATCATAATCATGTGCTGGCTGCACATTGTAGGTCATAATGTGCATGTTGTCCAACAACAGTTATATGTTTAACATGATCAACATCATCATGATTGTCTGGTTGCAGCTGCAACACATCATCTGGCATGCATTCAGTTTTGTGTGTCAAAGTAGTTGAAAGAATCGCGCTTTCATTAGTGCAACCCTGAGGTCAATCTAGTTGATGGTGCAAATGGAATGTGATAGCAAATGACCTTACACTTTATGGACGTTGCATAAAATCTTAAGTGTTGTTTTTGAGAGTGGAGTCATATCCTGACTGTATGACATCCATTTGATACGGACTTTTAGCCCTTCTTAAAGAGTTGCTGCTATAAATCTCCAATACCTTGATCATCAAGGCAGAGTTGATTAGATCCCCATGAGCTGCTCTTTGATAACATGGAATATCCAAAGGACATACATCATCCACATTATAGTTTGCTCCTCTTGCTCTTCTTGAAAGAGCACATCTTTGTTTTTAGTGATCTGTTTTGATAGCCCATTAACCTTTGAACACGATTAAGATGGCAAAGGAATTACAACTTTTAAAGCAATGAGAAAGTGTGGGATCATACATGTTAAGATTGTTAACACATAATAAATTGGTTCAGCATCAGACAGCTTTCAATGAGTGTATGTCACGACCCTAAACTAGTTGGCTGATAAATTGGGAAGGATCAAGTGGATCAAGACCTGTAAAATAATGGTTTTGGCAAGGATTGGTGGAGCAAGGCATGATATGAAGCAAAATGCTCGAGGATGGGAGGTCTGAAAGACAACAATATACATGGTGGCATGAGGATACACGTCGGCACTTGCAAGCTGTAGGAGGGAACAGCAGTCTAAGGCAAGCTATGGAAGGAAGGCATGAGGATACACACCATGACTGGCAAGTTGTAAGAGACTAAAGTGAACGCCAGTCTAAGGCAAGCTATGGAAGGAAGGCATGAGAATACACACCGTCACTTGCAAGTTGTATGCGTGAACACTAGTCTAAGACAAGCTATAGAAGGAAGGCTGCGTTCATGGGTGAAAGCCAGTCTGAGGCCAGCTGTTGAAGTAAGGCTGGGTTCGTGGTTTAAGTCAAGTAGGCTAGAGAGCCCAATGGTGTATATTGATTGGGGAAAAAATCGGATGTGGATGAGTAGGTTCATATGTGTGTGTCTGAGTTATGCCTCTGTCCTAGCAGTTCTAGATCAGCTATCGAAGCTCCCTTCATAGGAGCACATGGGCATGGGGCTTTGCCATCTATTGTATCACTTCAGTAATAGAGTATTCTTCTCTATCTGTGTTATTGTGCAATTTGAGTTATGAAGTTTTGTGCTGTGAGAGATCCTACTTCTTGTGAGTGTTTTCTTGTATACACCGCACATTGTATCCTCTCACATGGTATCAGAGCTCTGGCTTGGTACAAAGCTTCTTTATTAATTGATGTCTAGTAGTCCGCTCACCACCATTCGGTGTTGATGGAAAGCTTAACAACACCAATTATCCTCCTTGAAAGTTCAAGCTTAAGGCCATTCTTTCCTCCTATGAGCTCTAGGACACCGTCATTGGTGTTGATGTTCACTCCCCACCAACAAGGAATGCAGACGGCAACCTTGTCCAAGCTTCGAGACCAAGCTTTCTCTGCTAACATAAAGAAGGGTAAGGATTCTAACTCTTCAAATCAAAAGAAAAAGGTATGCTTTTATTGTAGCAAGAAAGGGCACATAGCCAAAGAACGTAGAATAAAGCAAGCAGATGCCAGGAAGGGCACTCTAAAGACTAAGGAAGAATCTAGTCGTGTTGCAGAAATAGAGCTGATTGGTGCCATTGAAGAAGTGTGTAGTCAGACACCTAATGTTGCAGCACAGGATGATTCTTAGATCATCGACAGTGGGGTTTCTAGGCACATGATCAGTCAGAAGGATTGGTATTCCTCCCTAAAACTTGTGGGAGATGACATCATGGTGGTAGTGGGCAATGATGCAAAGTGCCCAATAAAAGGTTTAGGTACTATTTCCCTTATGTCTAAAGAAGGTTGTACAAAAAGTCTTTCAAATGTTCTTTGGGTTCTAGATATGAAGAGAAATGCCTTGGCCATCACGGACCATGGCTTGTACGTTCACTTCGACAAGAATGGTGCAGTCATTGTTGATGGAGATAGTAAGGTCATTGCAAAGGGCATTTGGAGCATAGTCACCAGAAACGAGAAACGGGAACGGAAACGTTCAAGGAATGGAAACGGGGAAATGATTTTTTAAGGGTGGAAATGGCCGTTTCCTGTGATACTATGACTTGGGAAACGAGAAACGGCAATGGAAACGGATGGGGTTTTGAAACGGAGAAACGTGTTTCTAGGGACTGAAACGGCCGTTTCCTGTGACTATGATTTGGAGGAACAACTTCTATGAGCTTTCGGCGTTTGCAGTCCAGGCCGATTTGGGTAGCAACAAACTTTGGCATGAGAGATATGGGCATCCCAGTATGCACACTCTTTTAGAGATGCAGAAAAGTAAACTAGTTGAGTATTTGCCACCAATTTTTGACAGTCTGGATGTATATGGATGGATAAGCAACAGTGAAAACCCTTTCCACAAGGTGCTATTTTTAGGGCCAAGGCTTCTCTTTAGCTCATACATGTTGATCTCTGTGGAAAGATGAGTACAAGTGCACTTAGAGGTTCTTCCTATTTTTTCACATTAATAGAGGATTACAATAGGAAGATTTCGGTGTATTTTCTTAAGGAAAAGTATCGGGCTTTTGGAAAGTTTTGCATTGGTTGAAATTGAGACGGGAACAAAATTGAAGCATTTCAGAATAGATCGAGGAGGAGAATTCATGTTTGATGAATTCCTAGGTTTCTACAAGGAAAGAGGCATAAAGCAGAGGCTCACTGCTCTGGACACTCCGCAACAAAATGGTGCTGCAGAGCGCAAGAATTAGAGCACGAAAATCGCGTTGTTGAGGTGTCAAGGAGTATGCTTAATGGCAGGAATCTACCTAAATCCTTTTGGGCTGAGGTAGTTAACACGGCTGTATACATTCTTGATAGGAGTACAATGAAGGCTGTTAAAGGGATGACTCCATTATAGGTCCCCTCGGGTAAGAAACCTTCAGCTGCACACTTGAAAGTTTTCAGATGTAGATGTTCCAAATGCTTAGAGGACCAAATTGGATGCCAAAAGCCATAAATGCATCTTCTTGGGTGTAGGTGGTCAATCCGACGGACAAGACAGTCGCTTACTGATCGAAAATGGATTTGTCAATGCCTAAGCCCAATGGGTTCGGACTCTCTTTCTACTATGTGCTTCCTACTTTATTAAGTTAGAAGGACTCTCTTTCTTGTCCCAACTTGGATCTCAGCAACATTCGTGGGCCCTATGTCTAGCCCTTTTGCAGAAACTGAGCTGCTCGTCTGGTGCGAGGTCTCATATCCGGTTCTATGGAGTGTAGGGGAGCGCTTGTCGGCGAATAGAGAGGAGGGAACACGTGTTTTTGAAGAGAGTGTGTGGCATGGCGAAGAGAGAGAGAGAGGAAGCATGATACAACAGTGGTGTTCCAGAAAAAAGTGTCAAAGAGAGTGAGGGGAGCACATGGCAGGGAAGAGAGAGGGGAAGGCAGAGAAAGGGAACACTTTTTGTTGAGCACAGAGAAAGGGGACTTATGTCTGACTCTTAGGGTGCGAGAGAAAAAAGGGGACAATTTTTTTGTCAAAGAGAGAGAAAAGGGGACAATTATGACGAGGAGAGAGAAGGAGACTTTTTCTGTCGAATAGAGAGAAACGAGACACTCTATGTAGATGAGGTAGAGAGGGGAACAAAGAGAGAATCTAACATCTGGAAGCATGTGGTTGAAGAGGGAGAAGAGAGAGAGTGATAGAACAGAGACAGCGAGAGGACGACATAATGCAGAAGGGTAGCTTCTGGTCGGAACGCGCAGAAGACCATGTTGGCGATGTCGAGGTGGCGGTTGAGATGATTATGCAAAGGAGGGGCGGTTGGCAGATGTTGATGGGTAGTGGTAGAGGGATGCTTCTTGCCATGCCTTCGATCAGTTATGGTTTCTCCCAATCCCATGGCCTCAATTGCTTCCGTCTTCTCCAAGCTGGAAGGGGGTAGTGGAGTGATTTCTACCATTTGGCATGCCAGGGTGCTAGCTGCTTTGAGCCAGTCTAGCAATTCTGCATCTTCTGTGTAAGGCATGATGCCTTACTCTTCATTGGAGTCGGTTGGTGTGGGCACTGTGGCGGTGACTGTGCTACCACGTACTTCTTGATCCAGCCCTCCTTCCAGCTTGAGCTCTCATGGCCCAGTGGCATCAGGGATCCATAATTTGTCCGATCCCCAGTCGTGCAACACCCACACGGCGGAGTCTCTCATGATTATTTATTAACAATTTAAATTATAACCTCTTTTATTCTTGTCCTCATGCTATCCTAACTGTGTATCAAATCTTATGTTCGTATGGTAATTTTTGCACTCTATAATCACTCTCTCTCTCTAAGTTTATTTCTTCTCTCTCTAGAAACAAGTGTCACTTAATTCACATGGATTAGATAGACTTAGATAGGCTTTAGTATGTTCTCTCTCTACAATTCGCATGTTCCTATGGACCAAAAATCTATTTGCCATGTGCCCAAGAAGGAGCTTCAGGGCGGGTCGGATTGCATGTAGAGACGGCGAGAGGCCTTCTTGGGCACATGGCGCAGGGGTCCGTTTCTCATTGATTGGGCCGGCGAGAGTGCTTAGCATTGGTGTGGCCCTCCCCCTTCCCCCTCCCCCCAACTGCTTTTGTAGAGGTGGTTTTCATTACGAGAGCAGCCAGCCAAGGATAGAAACACCCCTCCCCAGTTTGTGATTTGCTGCCTTTGAGGGTTCTGAGCATGTACATTTAGCCCTCCGGCTGCTTTTTTAAAGCTAATAGAAGGATTGATGGCACTGTTACTCTTCCTGTGGAGATGATCGGCTCCATATGGTTAGACATCATTCACACCTTGTGGAGGTCTGGGAGCACCTTATTGGTGATTCAGAGTGGATGCAGTGTCACTGTGTCGCTGTGTTACACACATTGAGTCCAGGCCCCTTCCTCATCACTTGAGGGGACGATGGACCTTTTTGGCACTATAGGCCCCCAGTGTTGTTTTTCTTACCCCTCCCCCGATGTAACCTCCGCCAAGAGTGGCCAGATGGAGATGGAGCCCACTCTTTGATTTTTTTTGTTTCACTGCTTTGAGGGATATACATATCAGTGTCCATTTTGGGGCTATTTTGTAGTTCACTTTCTGCGATGAAGGATTGTTTTTCGGGAAAAAAAGGGATTGGGTTCCCTTTACAACACCCGTCCTTTCCCTAACTTCCTCATTTATCCTTCTGCCTCTATCGTGCCTGTGCAATCACCTTCCCTTCTTGAATCTCCAGCACGCTGCAGGCTTCTTGACAAGTTCCCATTACAGCCATCAAAGCTTCTCCTTCTGGTGTTCATGGGTTTTGGGCCTTGGCTTCAGACATTTGATTTACAAAAATTCAGCAATAAAGTTATCCTTTCTTCTCTATCCTATTGTGTTGTGTGCATCTGAGCATGTATGGAAAGATCATTGTGTGCTCATTAATTAGTTGCACCACATAGCTCATAGTAGAGCAAGCCAAAATGCGGGCCTATGAGGGTGGAGCTCTAATAGTCAAGAAACCAAATCTCCTTTCTCAAGAATTTAGTTTTTATTATATTGTGCCAATCATTAAAAAATTTAAGTATTTAATTTTCTTGTCTTCTGTTTAATCTCTTCTTCAGAACGGTAATGGCGGAATATGTAGGATCTGTGCTTGGTGCGACATCAACTCTCATTCTTGGTAGGGGCGGTGGGAAGTGGAAAAAGGTGACTTCAACTCCAGATACAAGACTTAGAGTCCCCACTAATAATGTGTGTTTTGCTCTAGTAAGGGTCCTGTGATGATGTGTGTTCTTGATGTTCAGGTAGCAGGCTTGGTGGCAATGCTTGCATCATACTTTTTTCTCTCTCAAGGATGGGCCATGTCAACTTATTCACCGTTTTATATCCGTCAATGCCTCTCATATATAAATGACAAATATAACTGCTTTTGATGTTATGACATTTATCAACCTTGACCGGAAATTACCGTATAGGAATGATACAAGTGCAGGTGAAAGCTTTCACGAAAAGGGCTACATGGGGTTCTCTTCAATGTTGCTTGCGATTTCAGCAGGCGTACTTGCAGGCCTCTGTAGAGTAATTGCTCGGCGTGTTTCATTAAAGGTTTGACTTCTGACCTCATAATTATGAAGTTTTATTATCCTATTTTGAGGAGCTATAAATATGAAAGCTGTATCTTCAAAAAGTAGTTGATGTGATTTTAAGGATTTTATTTCCTCTACTGGATGTCTTAGTATGTTTATGATCTATTTGTATTGGCAGAAGCCCATATTGCAATGAAGGATGCCTTATTTGGGTGCCTCACATTTTGCATGAATAGTGGACTCCATAGATATTTCTACAGGAGTCCTTGCCACGTGTGCCACCTTTCAGTTAATGAATTGGGTTTCATAGAGGGTAATGGCTCTAAATTTTTTGTAAAATCTCCTAGCTCTCAAGGCTGGTGATGAAAATTGTTGAAATAAACACCAATGTGGTACTAAAAAATCCATAGGAAATTACTACGGATTTGGTTTTTTGACTATTTGTTTCTCAGCTTTTTTGGTCTCCTTTGGTTTTTCTTGGTTTGCTTAGAGTCAATCTGTGTGCTGACTGAATCAAAATCCTCATCAGTCTCATTCACGTAGATTGGTTCATCGGATGCTCCCAAGTTTACCCGTTCTATTTTCTCAGCAGGTTTACTCTCCTTTAGAGATTTCTTTCTTCTATGGCTCTTTTTTATTTTTCGATCTTGCTACTGAGGTATATTAAGATAGGGTTCCATCTTCTAGAGAAAAGCCAAGAATATTGCAAGAAGATAAGGGAAGATGGGTTTTGTTGAAGGAAGGAGGGGGGAGAGGAGTGAGGTGCACGAGAGGGAGAGGGAAGGAGTAGGAGAGATGTCCCCAATAGAGCCTTCCATTAGTTAAAAGAAAGTCCGCCAAGAGGCGTAATACAACTCTGTCCAAAACAGTGAAAAAACTGAAGAAATGAAGGGGAGGCTCCCTCCATGGCTGGCCACTCTCCAGGGAGGCTACATCATACGGGTTTGGGGGGGGGGGGGGGGGGGAGGGGGGCAAACAAACCGGTGGCCTGTAATGCCATGTGACCATGCCCTCCTCTCTGGAGAACACGGGACCGGTGCTCTAGGTGCAGCAGAAAGCAGCCCTCCATGTCTGCATGCGCTGATGTTAGGCATTGTAGGCGTCCCCAATGCGGTGATGCGAGAGCTAAGGGCTAGGCCTGTTAGGCACTGTAGGCATCCCTAACCGGAGTCCCCTGTTAGGCATTGTAGGCGTCCCCAATGCGGTGATGCGAGAGCTTAAGGGCTAGGCCTCCACCGTTGTCCTCATAGAATAGTGCTGGGCCGGCCTCCACCGGATAGGCAATCGCCCCCAGGTGACGGTGGGAAGTAAAAAGACAGAGAATGTGCCGCCAGACCTGTTGGGCAATCCCGAAGGCAATGCCGTTGTCATGGGCCCTCGCATTTGCAGGCCTTCGGGCAATCCCAAAGACAATGCCGCTGTGATGGGGCATCGCATCTGCGACACACTGCTTCCTGTGCCGAGATCGCGAGCCATGTGCCCGCAAAAACCGCCAGGCTCCAGTGAGCTAGTAACCACAAGAAATAGGAAACCTTGCTGGGGGCGGAAGCTTTGCCAGAAATCCTCGAGGAAGGAGATCGGGATCCCTTGAGCCTGCCAGTGAGTGGTGGCGGTGGGGGAGCCGTTGATCTGCTGCTGCAGAAGGATTTGCCAGCCTAGTTGGGCTGAGTACTCGAAGAAGGTGATTAGCCAAGGGACAGGTGGGGTTCAAGAATTCCTTCTCCTTTAGTAATGATATATTACTAGTGGGAAACCTCAGTATGAGGTGAAAACCCACGAAGGAATATGCACTTTACAATGGCGTGTCCCAAAAGGGCCCATACTAAAGTTCCTCAAAAACAGTCAAAGAAAAGGGAGAAAGTCTGCAAATCAACATCCTGGCTCGCATAACAACAGTGTAGTGTTTGTCTCGCAAGGAGAGCGTGAAGGAGGAGGTGTCTGACATATGCTGTCCGAACATGAATCGGTTCCGGCTGCTCCAAATTGTCCACATAGCCCAGAACCATACCCAGGAGAAGAATGCAACATAAGGCCGGAGTGCAATTGTTAGCACTCCAAATATCCAAAACTGTTTCCCAAAAAAGTGTGCGGGAAATCTAATGCGCAAGCAAGTTGAAACCCTGTCTAGGAGCAGTCTGAAAGGTGGATAGGTTCAAAGAAGGTGCGACACCGTCTCAGTCTACGCACCACAGTGGCGGCATGGGGAGACACAGATACGCCGCAAGTGCAGGAGCACACCCACTTGGAGAATTCCAAGCATACATTTCCAGAGGAACATGTGTTCTTTCAATTGCAAGACGCTCTTCCAGATCCCTCTCAAACATTTCCTCCACCATAGTAATGGTTTTTGTAAGTGCCACATATCATTACATACAAGCGTAATCCATGGCGGTGGTTGCAGCCTCACATATAAATTCTTAGCCGAGATGGCATCCAAGGGCACTCCCAAGACTTTCCAGTTAGCTAGGCGGTCATGCACTTGAAGCGGTGGTATTGGTGCAAAGGGGGGACAACAACTCACATATCTCACGCCACAAAGGTCTATAATGCATACCCAATCCCAAGGCACGTCGAGCCATAGGGAAGGACTTAATGTTTCCAGCCTGGTCCACCACGTCATGGATCTCAATCATGCCCTTTTTTGCCAAGAAGAAAGCTTTTCTTGGCTGTGTGAAAGCCAACGGGTGGGCAATAGCCGTAGTCCAATGTATGCTTTCAGCCCTCAGTGAATTCCCTTGCACCATGTCACACAGCCATTCCATGTCACATGCTATAATACTTTCTTCCAGTATTGAATAAGGTGCATGCTGTATGGGCAGCCAAATATCTTTCCAACAAAACGACCAAACATCACCTCCCAGTGTGTAGTAGTCCTTCTCCACCTTCTCAGTGGAGAAGGACCAGTATTGAATAAGGTGCATGCTGTATGGGCAGCCAAATATCTTTCCAACAAAACGACCAAACATCACCTCCCAGTGTGTAGTAGTCCTCCCAGTGTGTAGTAGTCCTTCTCCACCTTAGATCACATCTTCACTTCGAGGGCCATTATTGAGGAAGCTACCTATTCAAGGTTCCAATTCATAGAGAATTATTAAGCCTCGCCTCGTTTACCACCACTCCCTGAAAACATAGTGCCTTTGCAATTATGCAAGCTTCAATACAAGGAGCATAGAATGCCACCTGATTCAAGACTATAACTAATGTCAATCCAGTTATACAACCTGGATACATACTTTCCGAAATATTGGGCACCTTGATATCAAGGCACAATGGTACACCAAAACCTGTAATGGGACTGCAAGGAGCAAGTAGGCTAGCCGCACTGACACCAGAATAAGGGAACACAGGTGTACTGTTGCTTTGTGGATTTTCGCAAAGCTTTTGATAGTGTCCCATGGGCTTATCTTTTCAGGAGACTCGAGGAGCTTGAGATCTCAGCGGATATGATATGGTGAGTACTAACACTATATGAGTCGGTGACATGGAGAGTACGGGCAGTCGGAGGTATGTTAGAGGAGATCAGGAGTACTATTGGGGTGAAACAAGGATGCCCAGTATCTCCCACTCTCTTTGGACTGTATGTTGATGAGATTGAGAACTTCATTGACAGATTGGAAGTAGATCTACACTGGTTGATACACTCCTCTATGCCGATGAAATTGTCCTATTTTCAGATTCAAAGGAGGGACTGTAGAGGCATTTGGATGCTTTGGGGGCTTTTTGTGAGGAGTATAACCTCAAGGTGAACCTTGGAAAAACCGAAGTGATTTTCAACACATCTAGGGCAACAACAAAGAGAAATCGGTTTACATATGGTTGCGGAGTGGTGGAGAGTCTAATCATACCAATATCTGGGCATTACTTTCTCAGGATTGATCTTCACAATGAGGCCAACAACAAAGACACGGATGGCGCGAGGGCATGTTTGGCTAGGTTCGAGAGGCAGTGTTTCCAGGCCCACTTCCAGGAACCAAGCACAAAGGTGTGGCTCTTTGATACCTTGGTCACTCCCCGAGTATTCTTATGGGATAGATTTTTGGAG
Organism: Cibotium barometz; assembly: GCF_041138505.1. Classification (NCBI taxonomy): domain Eukaryota; kingdom Viridiplantae; phylum Streptophyta; class Polypodiopsida; order Cyatheales; family Cibotiaceae; genus Cibotium; species Cibotium barometz. Next base: position 64,045,925 of record NC_141047.1, read on the forward strand.
ACCAGACTTAGGACACAGTGATTGGCAAAATTTAGAGAGGATACTGTAGGCTCGTGTTGGGCATACAAGTCCTGCAATCTCTGCCACATTCCCCAAGCTGTCTTCTCTTCACGAATGCTGAAAAGTAATGAGTCTGACACAGACAACATGATAGTAGATCTTGCCAGCTCATCCATATCTTCCCGTTGTGGGGATAAGTCAACTCATGACTGTGTGACTCCCCTATCACACATGTATATTGCACTAGTACACATAGTGCACTTAGTACATTAAAAGTACTAAGTGTACTATGTACTATAACTTATGGGCTTGTACACACTATAAGGGTGGGCATAACGCCTTTACCCCAACAACCTCCCACTTAAAGGCAAAGTGCCCTTAAGTAAAGGAAAAGAAAAAATCAGCATGTACATGATAATATACAAGACCATATCAAGGCTGAAACTGGCCTCATCCAATGCCCATCAAGTGTCTGCAATGAGCAAACCGCTCCGGAGGCAAACTCTTCGTCAACAGATCAGCCGGGTTGTCATCCGTATGAATCTTAACAAGCTGAATTTGCTTGTTCTCTATCACCTCTCTGATGAAGTGATACTTCACATCCACATGCTTCGTCTTTGCATGAAAAACAGGGTTCTTTGCCAACTGAATGGCACTCTGACTGTCACAATGCAACAATGGAATATCCCCTGTATAGCCCAAATCAACCACTAACCGAGATAGCCATAATGCCTCCTTGCAAGCCTCTGTGGCTGCAATATACTCGGCCTCTGTAGTAGATAAGGCAGTGCACTTCTGCATCCTGGATATCCATGACACAGCACCTCCTGTGAATGTAAACACATAACCGGTAGTAGACTTTCGGTTATCTGGATGACCGGCATAATCCGAATCCGTGTAACCATGCACTAATGCATCCTGTTTGCCAAAGCAAATGCACAAATCCTGTGTGCCCTTCAGGTATCTCATGACACCTTTCACTGCTTCCCAATGCTTCTTGCCAGGGTTGGCCATGTATCTAGAAACCACTCCCACTGCAAATGCAATGTCCGGCCTAGTAGCAACCATGGCATACATGAGACTGCCACAAGCTGAAGCATACGGAATCTTGGCCATATCAGCCCTGTCTCTATCTGACTGTGGGCTGTCCATAGCACTGAGTTTCACATATGGAGGCAAAGGAGTACTAGCTTTCTTCCCCCCGTCCATATTGAACCTCTGCAAGACTTTGCCAATGTATTCCTTCTGAGACAAATACAACACATGCTGATTTCTGTCCCGAAGTATCCGCATACCCAAGATGTGATTTGCATCACCCAAATCCTTCATATCAAAGGTTTGATGCAGCCTCTGCTTCAAGGCATCCATCTCCTTACGAGATTTCCCGGCAATCAACATATCATCAACATACAAAATGAGAATCAATAGACTGCCATCCAAAGCTTTCTTGGTGTACAAGCAGTGATCTATGTCACTTCTTCTGAATTTCTGAGATTTCATGAATGTATCAAATTTATGATACCATTCTCTTGGTGCCTGTTTGAGCCCATAAAGACTCTTTTTCAGCTTGCATACAAGCTTCTCCTTTCCACTCACTGCATAACCCTCTGGCTGCTGCATATATATCTCCTCATGGAGATCACCGTGAAGAAAAGCAGTCTTCACATCCATCTGAATCAAGTCCAGATCATCATGTGCAACCAAAGCTAATACAGCTCTAAGTGTGGTCATTTTGACCACTGGAGAGAAGATCTCATCAAAGTCCACACCATATTCCTGCTTGAAGCCCTTAGCCACTAACCTGGCTTTGTATCTTGGCTTTGCATCTGGTGCAACTTTGAGCCTGTATACCCACTTGCATGGCAAAACTTTCTTGCCTGTAGGCAAATGCACCAACTTCCATGTTTCATTTTTATGCAGAGAATCCATCTCTGACTTCATGGCACGCTCCCAAAGAGCCTTGTCTGCCCTCTGTAAAGCCTCTTTGTAACATGAGGGCTCCCCACAGTCAGTGAGCATCAAGTAGTCAACCCCTGGAACAAACCTGTCAGGGGCTCTGGAGGGTCTAGTGGACCTCCGTACCCAATGACCATCATTTGCAGGTTGCTGTCCAGCCTGCATATCACCCATTGGTGGCTCCTGTTCCATGCCATAAGGCTGAAATATCATGCCCGGTATCTCCTCCAACTGTGGTATATCCATAGGGATATCTTCTGCCATCTCTGGCTGTCCATTTGGACCATTTTCAGCACCATTTAAGGGCTGGTTTTCCTGCTGTAATGGCTGATTTACAGCCCTTTGTTGTTGTCCATGATGTCCATCATCATCAAAGATGACTCTGCCAGGCTCCTGTTGCCTTGCAGGCTCCTTATACATGCATGTTTCATCAAAAATGACATCATTGCTGCGTATGATCTTTCTATTCATGGGATCCCAAAGTCTATACCCCATTTCACCTTTTTTTTTTTTTTTTTCTCCGAGAAAAGATCCTTTCATTAGTTATGTAAAAAAAACGCCCGTAGGGCTACAAAAGAGATCTCTCCTGCTCCTAACAGAGAGAAGAGCAGTGAATACATCATGGCAGCCCGGGAGACTCTCCCTAGGTGCTGCAAAATACAAGCATCAGTCTAAAGGACTGAGCGGCTAAATCATACAATGGGGGGGGGGAAGAGCCAAACAGGTGGCCTGTAGTGCCAACGGGGGGATCCCGTGTGTAGGGTGTAGAACGGGCCGCAGCGCCAAGTGGTATGAAAGGCCTGGCGCCGTAAAATCGCCTCATCCGAGTCTCCCCGGATGCGGTCGTACTGTCCTCGCAGGGTGTGGATCAACTCCTGCCAAATCCCCCGAACAGTCTCTGCTGGTGGCTCTAATCTCCCCTCAAAGGCCGTGAAGCACCGGGCCCTCCAGGTGAACCAGATGGTGAGGCTGCTGAGGAGCTCCCATCGTAAATCCCTCTCCTGTGTCCAGCTGTCGGACGAGAAATCCGGTGCCGAAACCAGGCGAGGCTGGCCCCTAATAAATCTGATGGCCTGACTGCCCTGCTCCATCTCATAGCCCATAGCAGGCCCTGACGAAGTCGACCAAGCAGCGGCACCCCACGTAAACATACCCTCTGGAGAGAGGGGGGCTAGAATACGCAGCATCCGCAGCCAAATCTGCTGTGCCTGAGGGCAGTCCCAAAGGCAATGTCTCTGTGTCTCCATAGGGTGGCCGCATCGGACGCAGGCCGCCGGAAGACCGCTATAAACAAGCCAAGTGCCAACTGCTGAGCCCCTGTGGGCGACCAGCCACTGAAAAGCCGAGATCCTGCGGGCCTGTCGACTAGCCCAGAGTCGAGCCCAGAAATCCTCCAGGAACTCCTGTGATAGTCCCTGCAATCGCCAATGCCCCGCTGCCGCTGGAGAAACCGTCCTCCTCGCCGTCAAAATATGCCGTCCCAGCCGAACAGTATACTGGAAAAATGTGATCTCTGTGGCCTCAAGGGATGCATAAGGATCATGCCACTCGTACTCTCCGGGGTCCCACTGTAGCCGGGCCAAGGGGCGCGCTGCATATGCCCATATACGCCAATCCGGGAGCACGTCAGCAGGGTCGGGGTCAATATGCCACTTCCGAGAAGCGGCAGCCACTACCCGAATCCTCTGAAAGGTGCACTCTGCAACCAAAGGCGACTCCACCTCCACTCTCTGGAGTCGGCCCTCATCCTGAATCTCATAATAGAGGCATCTGCCATCCTCAGTGCTAGCTCTGACAGCAATCAGGATCTCCAACTGTGTGAAGGCACCCATCCACCGTGGGGCCACTGGCTCGAGAGGTGTGAACCACTCCTCTGAAAGTGCCTCCTGAATATCATCCCTCATAATCAACCCCCCTCTGAAGTGACTCAGCCTCTCCACCTGGGTCTCCTCTGGTAGACTGCAGAAAGCCTGCCAGTCTCCAAAACTACGAGCTGGGCCTGCCGCTAAAGGTCCCCAGGCTAGACGAGGCCGAGAACCCAGCATATGACCCTGCTCTGTACGAATCGCTGGGCTCCAGATGAGCGGCTGCCTGGCCCGCTCCTCAACACAAGACGGAGGCCGCTGAGAGAGCCCCGGTCTCAGCAGCTCCCAAGCTCTCAGGATACTCAAAGCAAATCTGTCCTCCCATCCTCTACTGAGGCCTGTCCTCCTCATCTCTATGAATATCCAGCGAATCTCTGGTGCCCAAGTACCCCCTGCAAGAGGCGCCCGGGCCTGCAATCGCTGCAAGAGGAGCTCTTTCCAAGGCTCAGCGCTTGGAAGCAACCCCCGAACAATAAGCTTCCCCAATAAGGCTCTACTCTGATCGACTGGATCTATAATGCCCAAACCGCCCTGAGCCAGCGGGAGTGTAATAACTGCCCATGCAACCTTTGCCCGAGCTGGCTGACCGTCCCGCCCAGACCACAGAAAGTTCCTGATCAGCCTCTGTACCTGGCTGATGCAAGAGCTCGAAAAAATCCAGCAAGACGTAATGTACCACATAGTCGCTAACAGCACCTGATTTGCCACCACCACCCTCCCAGCCAAGGATAGTCGAGCTGTACTCCAATACAATAGCTTCTTCCGAATGCTCAGAAGAAGCGGGGCAATCTGCTGCTCAGGTGACAAATCGAGGCCAATCTGGCATCCCAAATACCGCACTGCTGTGCCGGGAGGAATCCATCTAAAACCGGGGTCCGGACTCCATGCCGGAGTGGGAGCACTACTGATCCAAAAGGCCACTGTCTTGCGCCAATTGATCAATGCTCCCGAAGCTGCACTAAAAACCTGGAGCGACTGCTCTGCCCGAATAAGATTGGCCTCTTGGCCATGCAAAAATAAGCCCGTGTCGTCTGCAAACTCAGCATCAAGCAAATCCTCCCCCCGGACTGGGAGCTGAAGTCCTCTCAAACCAACCTCCTCTGCCGTCAAATACATACTCATAGCCTCCGCAAAGAAGAGAAAAAGGAAAGGGGCGAGAGGACACCCCTGACGGACTGATCTGGTCAGCTCAAAACTCGGCCCCCGACCTCCTGCAATCAGCACCTGGCTGCGAGCTGTGGAATACAAAGCTGCCACCCCTCTGATCCATCCTGGCTCAAAGCCCAGGCGTAGCATAGTGCCCTCTAAGAATCCCCAATCAACTCTATCGTATGCCTTCTCAAAATCGAGAAGCAACACGACCAAGTCCTCGCCAAGAAACCTAGCTCGGGCCGTCGCCTCCCAGAAAGTAAAGATGTTGTCAAGGATACTGCGCTCCTTGACAAATCCTGTCTGAGTAGCATGAATCAACTCCCCCAGGAAGGGCTGGATCCTCAAACTCAAGGCCTTTGCCAAGACCTTGTATACAGTATTGAGGATCGTAATAGGCCTCCAATGCCGAATGTCATCCGATACTCCCTCCCCCTTGGGGATAAGATAGATCAAGCCCTCTGAAAAGCTCTGCGGCATCACCCCAGTGTCCAAAACATGCTGAAAGCCCCTGCGGAGGCCTGGCCCCAAAAGGTCCCAATAGCGCATAAAAAAGGCCGGCGTCAGTCCGTCCTCCCTTGGGCAACTATGTCGCGGCAGGACCCTCAAGGCCTCGGCAAGCTCAATCTCTGACAGAGGCGCACCTAGAACTGTGCGCATATGGTCTGTGACCCTCCTCTGCACATGGGCCCACACAGTCTGTCTGCATACATCTCGATCCTCAGTGGCTGGCTCCGCTGAAAGCAAGTCACGATAAAAAGCAGTGGCAATGGCTCTGATCTCCCCGAGCTCAGTAGCTATCGATCCATCCGGTCTAGCAAGCTGGCGAACCCCTGCTCGCGCATGACGGGGTCCAGTGATCTCAAAAAACTCCCCAGTCACTCTATCACCAAGCTGCGTCCACTGAGAGGCCTGACGACGATAGTAAAACTCATGTCTCTGCTCCTCTGCCTCTCTAACCTCCTGGCGTGCCTGGCTCAGCTGGGACGCCACCCACTCACATGCAGGCTGCTGCTCCTGAAGGCGCTGTAGCGAAGCAAGGCTGCGTCTCAGCCGTTGCTCCCGCTCGCGAATCTCTCCCAGTCGTGTCAAAGCTGCAGCGTGTAGAAAAGAGCTAAGATCAATGAGTCCCTGGGCACACTGGCCCGCTGCATCCTGGTCAGAGCACTGACTATCATGCCAGATCCTCTCAATGTCCTCAGCGAGACTGGGGTCTGCAAGTACCCTCTCTGGGATCCTCAACTGCAAGCTGGGCTCCCGTGTCCCCTCCTCCAAAGTCAGTATAACTGGCGCATGATCTGAAAATGAGGTGCCAGCAAGAATGCCGACGGAGCCCCCTCGCTCCCCCAACCAATCGCCCACATAAAAGCGATCAATCCGAGATAGATTAGTCCCTCCCTGCCGGCGATCCGACCGAGAGAAACTAAGACTGTCCTGAGACCGGGAGAAAGCCCCATGCTGCCATGCATCAGTGATCCTCAGTGTCATACAAAACCGGTCCCAAGCTGCAAGCTCCGTGCCGTGCACTGTAACATGACTGCCTCCCACCCTATCTGCCGGGTCCTCAAGCATGTTGAAGTCTCCCCCAACACACCAATGTGCGGCCTCTGGCAATGCATCTGTAACCTGAGTCCAGAACTCTGCTCTGGCACTAGCATGATTGGGCGCATAGATGTTGAGCACACCCAATAGCTCATCATGCATCCTCAGAATGACATACTGTGCTCTACCAGGCACAATGATCCCTCGGTCCACAATGGCCTGCCGCCATGCATCTGCAATAACCATGCATACTCCTCCCTGTCCACCCAACGGACCAAACCCTGCAGACCAGAAAGTGTCCCATCTACCAGGCATCACCGAACCATATCTCCGGATCCTGCTCTCACCCAAGTGGTGCTCCTGCATCATCAGAATGTCAATGCTGCCACCAACCAGACATCTCTGTAGCTCCTGCCTCAAGCAGCCTCGATAGCGTATAAAGTGTGCTCCGCCAAGGCCCTGTACATTCCATGAGATGATCCTCATGGATGTCCTACTGAGGTGGATGCTGTCTCAGCCGTACGGCGGGCCTTCGCAAGCGGCTTGGATGGAGAGTAGTCCCCATCCGAACGGCTGCGAGTCTGCCCACCCGGTGTACTGCAAGAAGCCCGGATCAGGCGCCAGTGGCTGTGACCCATGGCGACTGCCTCCTGCTCTGACATAGTAACCTCGTGAATGCTCACATATCCTGGGTCGCGCGCCAAATCTGCAACTATGCGCACGACCAAACGCCGAATCCCGGATGTATCCACACCCCCGGGATCCAAGACAAAATGAGCCAACTCCCAAAGTCGGCCTAGCACATCTGTAACCTCCAAATCGCTCATGTGATGAGAAAACTCAACTGCCTGAGTCTTCAACGTGCTGAGAGCGAGCTCTAGAGTCCACTCCCGGTCACAAGGTCCACATAGAGGGAACGAGAAGGCCACTGCTGAGTCTAGTGCCTCCTCCCCGCGGGCCGGAGGTATCACTACATGCACTCGGATGGGTGCTGGCTCATGGGGGCCCTCTGCTCCAAAAAGCCGTGTGAAGGTATAATCAAACGCCGCCGAGCGCTGTCGAATGCCGAGGCGACTCAGCCGACTACGAATAGATGAAATCCGTGAGGCCCTAATCGGCATAGGTCTCCTCTGTGATGCTCGAGCGAGGTCAGTGCTCAGCGCCCTCCGGACTGCAGGTGAGCGCCAGGGAGCTGCCAGGACCTCCCGGGAAGGCGAGGCGGGCGGAGGGGGAGGAGGGGGAGGCGAGGGAGGAGGAGAGGGAGCCGCTGCCGAGACCGGAGCGGGGGCGGGAGGAGGCGATGGTGGAAGCGAGGCGGTGGGAGGGGATGGGTGTGGGGGAGGTGAAGGAGGGGGAGCTGGCATCTCCTGGTCCTCGGTCGCTGCAGGGGTCTCCTCCTGAAGGGGAGCAAATCTGTTCCTCACGGGAACCCAGTGAGGCTGAGACTGTGGCTGCTGCTGCAGCGGTACCTGGGCGTGCTGCTGTGGCTGTCTCCCTCGACGGCGCCCCTGTCCAGGCTGCCACTCCGAGGTCTCTGTGGCCTGAGCAGGTGTCCCTGAGGCAGCCTGCCGAGCCGAATCTGTGGGCGGGCCATCCGTGGCCTGCTGCTGTGGTGAGGGCCGAGGTCTCCTGCGAGGGCAGGCCTTGGCCAAATGACCGACCTGCCTGCAAATGAAGCACTGGTTCGGGAGCCCCGAGAACTCCACTCTCTGATCTATCCACCCCCCCCCTATCCTAGGTAGCTGAATGACCTTAGGAAGGGAGGAGATGTCAGATACTAACACTCTGACCGAAAGTAGCCCAGCTGCTCTGGCCACCACTGAAGCTGCTGAGGGGCCCGTCTCAAGAACCGAGCCCACCAGTGCTCCGAGCCTGGAGAGGAGCGGAAGATACTCCCGGCGGAGACCAGGGAAACAAACTGTAATATGGAAGAGGCGCTCTCCCTGCTCCGCCGCAGCTGGGTCAAATCCATGCTGCCAAGGCCTGAAGAAAGCCCGAGCACCCCTGATATCCAGAGGACTCATGGCAAGGACCTTGGCAACGCTCTGGGCGGCCTCGAACTCGATCTGATAATGTCCCCGGCCCAAGAGCTGTACATCAAGGATCTTGCCCACATCTGCAAGAAGGCGAGCCTGAAGTAGATCCCTGATCTCCCCTCTGCTGGGGCGAGTGCCGACTATACGGCAGATGGTGGAGTGAGCCTGAAGGCGTTCCACCTCTGCGGTGAGGCTCGCTTCCTCTTCCGGCGAAAGAGAAAGCCTGATGGGGAGGACCTCGGTGGCGGGCGAGGGGGCTGCGGAAGAGTCCCTCTGAGACGAGGCGGGAGGAGTCTCCATCAGAGTCTGAAGCTCAAGCGAAGGCGAGGCGAAGGCGGAAAACCTGCAAGAAGCGGGCTGCACACCAAGAGGCGGAAGGACGGAAGACGAAGAGGAAAAAAAAAACCAAAACCCCCAAGGGGTGAAAAGCAGCACGACAAAGGAGGGAAGGGGGGGGCGGCGAAAAGAGGAGAGGCCCAGAGGGGGGGGGGGGGGGGGGGGGGCGGCGACAACGCGAGAAGGAGGGAGGCGGGGCGCTGCTGAATGGAGGCGGCGAGAGCAGGCGAAGAGGCGGGGGGGCGACCAGGCGGCAGCGGGGGGGGGATGGCGAACAGGCGGCAGCGGGGGGGAACAGGCGGCAGCGGGGGGGTGATGGCGAACAGGCGGCAGCGGGGGGGGGGGGTGGCGAAATGGCGAAGAGGGGGGCGCAGCGGCGAGGAAGGAGGGGGGGGCGGCGCAGCAGCGAGGAAGGAGAGGGGGGGCGCAGCGGCGAGCAGAGGGAAGCAAGCGGGGGGCGGAAGGAAAACAGGCGCGAGGAGGGGGGGGGAGCGAGGGTGCGCAGAGCAGGGTGAGGCGGGGAGCTTCAGCGAGCGGGCCCAAAGAAAAATGTACCCCATTTCACCTTTGTCACCATATCCTAGGAATATGCATTTGTGAGACTTAGGATCAAGTTTGGTGCGCATTTCCCTGCGTATGTGCACGTACGCAACGCAACCAAACACTCTCAAGTGCTTGTATGACGGAGGCTTCCCTGTCCATACTTCTTCTGGCACTTTCCCACCAAGCCTCGTGTTAGGTGACCTGTTTATAAGGTGAACGGCTGTCATAACAGCTTCAGCCCAAAAACCATGAGGTAATGCAGCATGTGACAACATAGAACGGACCTTCTCCTGTATGGTCCTGTTCATCCTCTCTGCTGTCCCGTTTTGTGGAGGATCATAAGGAGTAGAGAGCTCCCTCTTGATGCCTTTAGCATCACAAAAGTCCTGAAACTGTTTGGACGTATACTCTCCACCATTGTCGGAACGCAAAGCCTTCAGTGTTTTGCCAGTTTGATTCTCAACAAGAGCAACAAACTTCTGAAACACTGAGAATGTATCACTCTTCAAACGAAGAGGATAAACCCACACCTTGCGTGTGGCATCATCTATAAAAGACACAAAGTATTTTGCCCCTCCCAAAGAAAGCTGAGGCATCTCACATACATCTGTATGCACAAGCTCTAACTGAGCATCTTTCTGTCCAAGAGCTTTCTTGTGGGGGCACTGTAGTTGCCTACCATATATACAATGCTCACAAAACTGAAAACTTGAAAACTTTAGAGAAGGCAAGTAACCCAAACGAGACAATTGCTCCATTCCCTTGACACTCATGTGTCCCAACCGGCTATGCCACATAGAAATTTCCGGCAGCTCGGTTGCATTTACATTAGCATGGTGACAAACACCTGCATGCATAAAGTAAAGAGTGTCCACCTTAGAGCCTCTGGCAACAACCAGTGAGCCCTTACTAATCTTCCACTTTCCACTACCAAATGTGGTAACATAATCAGCATCATCAAGCTGTCCAGTAGAAAGTAGATTCTTCTTGATCTCAGGCACATGCCTGACATCATGGAGCATAAGCTGTGAGCCATCTGAAAATACAAGCCTCACATCACCTCTACCAAGAATCTTGCATGCATGGTTATCACCCAAATAAACCACTCCTTCATTGCCAGCAGTATACCTGACAAACAAGTCTCTGCAACCTGTGACATGAAAGGAGGCACCTGAATCAATGATCCATGAGTGCATACCATGACCACCTGTAAGAAGTGAATGGGCATCAAGTGAAGACGTAAAGAGGACCTCATCCTCACTGCCACCTGCATGTGACACATTGATTTCTTCGATCTTGACTCCACTTTTGCCCTTTGGCTTTACATCTTTGGCTTCATCCTTCTCTTTGTCTTTGCCTTTTCCCTTTTCTTTTTGATCATTTTTCCATTTGTAGCATTGCTTTTTGATGTGTCCCTTCTTGCCACAATAATGGCATTCCAAATCCTTTTTGGAGCGAGACTTGCTCCTTCCCCGTTCTTGGCTTTTCCCCCTTTGCTGGGATCTCCCACGTGCATTCATTGCATTGGACTTTCCAACAGAGTTGTTTTTCCTGTTCATCTCTTCTTGAAGAAGAGCACCCTCAACATCTGCATATGACAGCATAGCATTCGAATTGCTAGTGGCTGTCCTGAATGTGTCCCAACTCTCTGGCAAAGTGCATAACAAAAAGGTGGCTTTGAACTCATCGTCCATTGCCAACTTTTGATTAATGACCTGGCTGACAATGCCATTAAACTCATTTAAATGGGCTGTCATAGACGCCCCTTCCTTCATCTGAAGACCTATGAGTTTCTTCAACCAATACACTTTGCTTGAGGCACTTTGTTGGGCATACAAGTCCTGCAATCTCTGCCACATTCCCCAAGCTGTCTTCTCTTCACGAATGCTGAAAAGTAATGAGTCTGACACAGACAACATGATAGTAGATCTTGCCAGCTCATCCATATCTTCCCACTCTTCAGCAGTAAGAGAAGCGGGCATTACACCCCTTTCTTTGATAGGCTTGTGCTGCTTTTTCTGGAGCAACACATTGTAGCACTGGGTTTGCCAAATATTATAATTCTGCGAGCCTTCAAGCTTCTTGATGTGAAGCAATGAAGAGCTCTCACCTGTGGTTGCCATAGCAATATGCAACCTTTAATGCCTGACTCCCTGCAAATGTGCAAACACTGCACCCAAGATGTGCAAACACTGCACCCAAAGCACACAAAGTGCTCACAAATGTTCTCCCAAGCTTTATCTCCCACTGCGGAAGCACAAATGCAACTTTTCTCCCACTTTATGTGATGAAAACACCAAAATCTGGTTGCTGCAGATTTTGGACAGCACCTTAAATGTGCTCTTTTGCCCTTCCAAAGTACTGTACAGCAGTACCAAGTGCTCACCAATGATGTACCAAACCTGTACCGGCAATTTCAGCAGCTGAAATTGAATCTTTTGGTCACTCAAAACAGTGTACAGCCATGCCAAAACATGCACAAAGCTGTGCCAAATCTGTACCAGCAGGTACAATAGCAATAAATGCTCTCCTGGCTGTCCAAATGAGTGAAAATCAGACTTTTACAGCCCTGTACACTGCATACAACAGTTCCGAACAGAAATTGGGCAAAAGCCCCTTGACTGCAAGCTGATTTTTGAGGATTCAAGGCATAAATGTCTTGCCTGCTGCTTTGCCAAGCTCAACAAGCATACGAACTTGAAAAGCCCCTTGATTTGAGATCAATTTCTGATCATGCATGGTACATTGGCGCACATGAAGGCATCCAGAGTGTTCACGATGCTTCCCCCTGGCCACATATACATCAAATACATGAAAGCCCCTTGATTTACAGGCACATTGAGTGCTTGTAAGGCATCAGCACATTTTCCACAGCATCAAATGCGATTGCCTGCATGCAAATCAACCAAATCGGCACAAAAGCCCCTTGATTTGCACTGCAATTTGCTGCAATTTTGCCCAAATGTGCGATTTTTCACATCATACAGCATGTATGAGTGCTTAATTGCACAATTACATCAAAAGCCCCAAATTTTGACATCCAATTTCCTGCAAATTGAACTTGATTGTGACCAATTTCCTGCAAATTGATCCTGATTGTGACCAATGTCACCCAATTTTGCCAATTTTGCTCAAAAATTGAGCAATTGGGCACCTGTACCTGCTCAATTGATTAAATTGATAAGAAATTCGCAAAAAATTAGAGGCAAATACCTCTGAAATTTCTGATTTTTTCTGATTTGCAGGTTGATTTCTGTTGCAGGAGAGGGGGGGCGTGATGAATATGCTGGTGCTGTATTGATGCAGATGCTGATGATCCTGCAGCTGTGCAGGTAGGGAGGACGGCTGGTTTCACCTCTGCTGAAGGGGACCCTCAAGGCCTCGGCAAGCTCAATCTCTGACAGAGGCGCACCTAGAACTGTACGCATACGGTCTGTGACCCTCCTCTGCACATGGGCCCACACAGTCTGTCTGCAAACATCTCGATCCTCAGTGGCAGGCTCCGCTGAAAGCAGGTCTCTATAGAATGCAGTGGCAATGGCTCTGATCTCCCCGAGCTCAGTAGCTACCGATCCATCCGGTCTACCAAGCTGGCGGACTCCTGCTCGCGCATGATGGGGCCCAGTGATCTCAAAAAACTCTCCAGTCACTCTATCGCCAAGCTGCGTCCACTGAGAGGCGTGACGACGATAGTAAAACTCATGTCTCTGCTCCTCTACCTCTCGAACCTCCTGGCGTGCCTGGCTCAGCTGGGACGCCACCCACTCACATGCAGGCTGCTGCTCCTGAAGGCGCTGTAGCGAAGCAAGGCTGCGTCTCAGCCCATGCTCCCGCTCGCGAATCTCTCCCAACCGTGTCAAAGCTGCAGCATGCAGAAAAGAGCTAAGATCGATGAGTCCCTGGGCACACTGGCAGGCTGCATCCTGGTCAGAGCACTGACTATCATGCCAGATCCTCTCAATGTCCTCAGCGAGACTGGGATCTGTAAGTACTCTCTCTGGGATCCTCAACTGCAAGCTGGGCTCGCGTGTCCTCTCCTCCAATGTCAAGATAACTGGCGCATGATCTGAAAATGAGGTGCCAGCGAGAATGCCGACGGAGCCCCCTCGCTCCCCTAACCAATCGCCCACATAAAAGCGATCAATCCGTGATAGATTAGTCCCTCCCTGCCGGCGATCCGACCGGGAGAAACTAAGACTGTCCTGAGACCGGGAGAAAGCCCCATGCTGCCATGCATCAGTGATCCTCAGTGACATGCACAACCGGTCCCAAGCTGCAAGCTCCGTGCCGTGCATTGTAACATGACTGCCTCCCACCCTATCTGCCGGGTCCTCAAGCATGTTGAAGTCTCCCCCGACACACCAATGTGCGGCCTCTGGCAATGCATCCGTAACCTGGGTCCAGAACTCTGCTCTGGCACTAGCATGATTGGGCGCATAGACGTTGAGCACGCCCAATAGCTCATCATGCATCCTCAGAATGACATACTGTGCTCTACCAGGCACAATGATCCCTCGATCCACAATGGCCTGCCGCCATACATCTGCAATGACCATGCATACTCCTCCCTGTCCACCCAAAGGACCAAACCTTGCAGACCAAAAAGTGTCCCATCTACCAGGCATCACCGAACCATATCTCCGGATCTTGCTCTCACCCAAGTGGTGCTCCTGCATCATCAAGATATCAATGCTGCCACCAACCAGGCATCTCTGAAGCTCCTGCCTCAAGCAACCACGATAGCGTATAAAATGTGCTCCGCCAAGGCCTTGTACATTCCATGAGATGATCCTCATGGATGCCCTGCTGAGGTGGATGCTGTCTCAGCCGTACGGCGGGCCTTCGCAAGCGGCTTGGATGGAGAGTAGTCCCCATCCGAGCGGCTGCGAATCTGCCCACCCGGTGTGCTGCAAGAATCCCGGATCAGGCGCCAGTGGCTGTGGCCCATGGCGACTGCCTCCCGCTCTGACAAAGCAACCTCGTGTATACACACATATCCAGGGTCGCGTGCTAAGTCTGCCACTATGCGAACGACGAAATGCCGAATCCCTGAGGTATCCACACTCCCGGGATCCAAGAAAAAATGAGCCAACTCCCAAAGTCGGCCTATCACATCTGTCACCTCCAGATCGCTCATGTGATGAGAAAACTCAACTGCCTGAGTCTTCAAAGTGCTAAGAGCGAGCTCTAGAGTCCACTCCCGGTCGCAAGGGCCACATAGAGGGAACGAGAAGGCCACCGCTGAGTCTAGTGCCTCCTCCCCGCGGGCCGGAGGTATCACTACATGAACTCGGATGGGTGCTGGCTCATGGGGGCCCTCTGCTCCAAAAAGCCGTGTGAAGGTATAATCAAAAGCCTCCGAGCGCTGTCTAAATCCAAGGCGACTCAGCCGACTGCGGATAGATGAAATCCGTGAAGTCCTAATCGGCATAGGTCTCCTCTGTGATGCTCGAGCGAGGTCAGTGCTCAGCGCTCTCCGGACTGCAGGTGAACGCCAGGGAACTGCCAGGGCCTCCCGGGAAGGTGAGGCGGGCGGAGGGGGAGGAGGGGGAGGCGAGGGGGGTGGAGAGGGAGCCGCTGCCGAAACCGGAGCGGAGGCGGGAGGAGGCGATGGTGGAAGCGAGGCGGTGGGGGGGGATGGGGGTGGGGGGGGGTGAAGGAGGGGGTGCTGGCATCTCCTGGTCCTCAGTCGTCGCCGCGGGGGTCTCCTCCTGGAGGGGAGAAAAGCTGTTCCTCACGGGAACCCAGTGAGGCTGAGACTGTGGCTGCTGCTGTAACGGTCTCTGGACGTGCTGCTGTGGCTGTCTCCCTCGGCGGCGCCCCTGTCCAGGCTGCTACTCCGAGGCCTTTGTGGCCTGAGCAGGTGTCCCGGAGGCAGCCTGCCGAGCCGAATCTGTGGGCGGGCCATCAGTAGCCTGCTGTGGTGAGGGTCGGGGTCTCCTGCGAGGGCAGGCCTTGGCCAGATGGCCGACCTGTCTGCAAATGAAGCACTGATTCGGGAGCCCCGAGAACTCCACTCTCTGATCTATCATTCCCCCCCCCTATCCTAGGTAGCTGAATGACCTTAGGAAGGGAGGAGATGTCAGACACCAACACTCTGACCGAAGGTAGCCCAACTGCTCTGGCCACCACTGAAGCAGCTGAGGGGCCAGTCTCTAGTACCGAGCCCACCAATGCTCCGAGCCTGGGGAGGAGCGGAAGATACTCCCGGCGGAGTCCAGGGAAGCAAACTGTAACATGAAGAAGGCGCTCTCCCTGCTCCGCCGCTGTTGGGTCAAATCCATGCTGCCAAGGTCTGAAGAAAGCCCGAGCACCCCTGATGTCAAGGGGACTCATGGCAAGGACCTTGGCAACACTCTGGGCGGCCTCGAACTCGATCTGGTAATGTCGACGGCCCAATAGCTGTACATCCAGGATCTTGCCCACATCTGCAAGAAGGCGGGCCTGAAGAAGATCCCGGATCTCCCCTCTGCTGGGGCGAGTGCCGACTATACGGCAGATGGTGGAATGTGCCTGGAGGCGTTCCACCTCTGCTGCGAGGCTCGCTTCCTCTTCTGGCGAAAGAGAAAGCCTGATGGGGGTATCCTCAGGGGCGGTCGAGGGGGCTGCAGAAGAGTCCCTCTGAGGTGGGGCGGGAGGAGCCTCCATCAGAGTCTAAAGCTGTGGCGAAGGCGGAGCGAATGCGATACCTGCAAGAACCGAGCTGCACGGAGAGGGAAGGCGGGAGGATAAAAAAAAAAAAAGAACCCTAGGGGGCGGAAAAAACAGCAAGAGCCGGGGGGGGGGGGGGGGTTAAGGCGACGAAGAAACAGGGGGGGGCGGGAGCAGCGCGAAAGGAGAGGCGGTGGGGGAGAGAGGACTGGCGGAGGGGGGGGACGGGGCGCTGACGAGGGGAGGGGGCGCGAAGGCGAACTGAAGGGGGGGGGGAGGGGGGCGCTTCAGTGCGAGAGAGGGAGAGAAAGCGAGGAGAAGGGGGGGGCGCGATGGCGAGAAGAGGGGGGGGGCGCAAAAGCGCTGGTAGGCGGGGGACAGGGCGCGAGGAAGGGGAGGCGAGGGGCGAGCAGCGCGAGCAGGGGGTGACGGCGGGAGCTTCAGCGAGCTCGTAGTAGGATTTTTTTCATTTAATCTCAGATTTACATATCAGAGATGAAGATCAGCATTGTGGTGGAAGAAGTTGTGTTAACATTATTAAGTGACTTAAGGGCATTCATTGTGAATGTGATCTTCGTAATAATCAGCCATGAAGAGGTACATGCATCAACCTCTCACAATTGTAATCATCAACTTCTCATGCAATAGAGATGCTCTCAACTTTCTGATGTTTTCCTGTGCATCAATGCTTGTTTAATTGTTTAATTAACATTACATACGTGGTGTCAGTTGGTGCGTTGTCCCACACATAGTTACAATTCAGAGGTGTTAGACCTTCCTGAACAGTGGCACACTTAACAAGCAGTTGGGTTACATTGCATGCAGTTACAGAGGTGCCCAGAATCTGGATATGAACTCCAACAAAAACATGACCGCATGAACATTTCGACAGATCATGAAGCATCAAGAGATCACTGCTAACTTGCATGGTTCCATGACCTTCTATTTGCAGCTGGCCATCATGACATGGAGAATTTAGACGCTACATTTCCTGCCCATAGTGCCTTTGTTATCAAGTGGCATTATTTTATCATAAATTAGTAAACTTGTGGTCACTAGAAACAAATGTTTATTTGCCATCTATAAATATATCAAAGATTAGTGAAATATTTTGTCAAGCACTTCAAGTACATGGCTCACTTTTGGTTGATTTTGTGGGTATCATTCCTGATATGGATTATTTGATGGTGTTGCTTGTGCCAGACACAAATGAAAAGGCGCTTGCATGTTGTGACTGTTACCGCAGCAGCCTGCTTCCTCTTTCCTGTAGCAGTTTTTGAAGCAACACAGGTGACATGCCCATTCTTGAAACTTCTAGTTTTTTTGTGCAAGTCTGCTTAGCATTTTAACTTCTAGTATTAGATGCTTGAATAGATTGGTTGATTAAACAATAAACAATAAGATAACAGAAACTGTCACTAGATCATACACAAATGTGCTGTTGTGGGATATAATAGAGGCTACCAGGACCTGACTAAGATTTGAAAATATTCATGCCCAAGATCTCTTCCTGACAAGGTTAGTGGGTCGATCAACAAATGTTTTAGGGAGGTTTTGATGAAAAGATTGACAAAACGTGGATTTTCTTCGTTGGAGACCCTTAGTTTTAGCCACTTTTTTGTCATCCTCATGAACCTTTCATGGTCTCAAGATCCAGATTCGAAACAAATCCTTAACTCCCAAGCATAGATATGGTGCCGGGGGCTCACCACCAAAGCATAGGTGTGTCCAGAGCACCCCCAAGCTAGAGGGTATACCAACACCACAACCATGCTAATCGTTGTTTCCCATACCAGCAGAGCCCACTTGTCCTGTGGCTAGAAACATGGTGTAGCCACTAAGGGTGCCCACACTGGACTGTTCCGGCCAGACCATCCCAGGGTGCCACGGTGGACCATCCCAGGGTGCCATGTCGGACCATCCTAGTGTGCCACACTGGATCATCGTGAACTGTTCCACTGGACCATCTCAGAGCATTCGGTGGACTATCCAGAAACGAAAGATACATGAGAGGTGCATGCACCGGCATTGAAGGCACCACATTGTCACTCAAATGGGCATCAACGGACTCCACTGCCTCGTATGATTCATTTAAAATGGCCCCTCAGCTCATCCTTGGAGACGTCCTTTTCCATCTAGTCCTGTTCATTGAGTCTTATTCATCGAGTGCTGTAGTCACTTGTCATTGCCATCTTGTGTGTCTTCCTACTCACTGTGACCACTGCTAGGTGTGCACAATACAGTGAAGGGCTTGTAAACAGCTTCTTGGGAGCAATGCAAGTAATGTCTACAGTATTCTTGTCATTGTGCTATGCTCATATTCTAATCTGTCTTAGTCTGTTCTTGTGTACATTGTGTGGTGAGTATTGAGGGCTCCGGACAGTGTCGAGAGGAGAACCACTACTTTAGTGTTCCAGGCAACCAACTTTGCTACAGGTACATTAAAAACTTGGGATGCCCGATGGGACACTCGAAACTTGGAGTCCTGTTAGCTCACCTCTTGTCTCTGTGTCCTCTCTGGATGCCCAATACACGGCACACGCTCTCGTCCTAGTCTGGTGAGCCCAACCAAGAGTCTCCTCTCAATACGCTGCTATAGCCAGGAGAGGTGCAATTACGTACCACCCACGGACCCCTTCCACCCTTCCCTATGGGTAATCCCATCTGTGGCCCAGGAAACTCTCCTGGCCCGGAACCCCTTTCCATAGTGTTGGGCCTGGTAAACGTCCAGCGTATTCATTGAGTGCTGTAGTCACTTGTCATTGCCATCTTGTGTGTCATCCTAATCACTGTGACCACTGCTAGGTGTGCACAATACAGTGAAGGGCTTGTAAACAGCTTCTTGGGAGCAATGCAAGTAATGTCTACAGTATTCTTGTCATTTTGCTATGCTCATATTCTAATCTGTCTTAGTCTGTTCTTGTGTACATTGTGTGGTGAGTATTGAGGCCTCCGGGACAGTGTTTAGAGGAGAGCCACTACTTTATTGTGCTGGGCAACCAACCTTGCTACAAGCACATTCAAAACTTGGGACGCCAATGGGACACTCCAAACTTGGAGCCTTGTTAGGTCACCTCTTGTCTCTGTGTCCTCTCTATATGCCCAGTACAAACTCTCGTGCTAGTCGGGTGAGCCCACCAAGAATCTCCTCTCAATACGCTGCTATAGCCAGAAGAGGTTCAATTACGTACCACCCACGGACCCCCTTCCACCCTTCCCTATGGCGGCCAACCTTGGTAATCTCATCTTTGGCCTAGGAAACTCTCTTGGCCCGGAACCCCTTTCCATGGTGTTGGGCCTGGTAAACGTTCAGCTTTCCACTTTCAAAGGATTTACTGTTGAAGATGTAGATGACCACATTTGGCGATTCATTTCTATGTGCAAGAGTCCAGGTCTAGAGCGGGAGGATTCTTTCTTGGTACTTTTTTCGTCCACTCTAGAAGGCTATGCCATAGTCATAGGAAACGGGGGAAACGGTGCCCCGAAACGGGGAAACGCTGTTTCCCCACGTCGAACTCACCGAAACGGCTACAAATGGGGCACCTTGGTCGACGCTGCCTACGTGGCATATTTTAATTAAAAAAAAAACGATGGCAAAACGCCTTTGATATGCGCTACCCACGTGGCATAAAATAATACAAAAAAAAACGTTGGCTGGCCGTCCCAGTAGCGATGCCGTTGAGAAACGATGGCTGGCCCAAAATAAATTGTAAGGCTCCGCCTTTGATATTCGCAGCCCACGTGGCATTAAAAAAAAAAAACATTGGCTGGCCCACATGTGATGCCCGTTGAGGAAAAATGAACACGTCGCCTCCTGCCCGTTGCTTCCTTCCCGTTGCTCTCCTTGCAACTTGTCTCAACACCACACCATATAATCTCTAGTACGAAGCTTGTTTTGTACAGTGTACTTGTCTTGTACACAAGACTTGTTTCCTGTGAGTGTGACACAAGTCCCTAGAGCTGAGATTCAAATCCCAAAGCTCCAGCATGGTCCTGTCTCCCCCCCTTTCTCTCTTACCCTCCCTTTCTCCCCTTCTGGAGCAAGGCTGAAGTTGGAGCAAGGCTAAGGTTGGAGCAAGGCACTTCTCAACTTGGTCCTCCACAATCAATAACTTTTAATCAGTAAGTGTTTAAAAAAATAATAATTTGTAAATGAACCTTGATTTTTTTTAAAATGATCATTGACTATTTAAAAAATAGATGGGAAGCTTCTTAATTAAATTGCACCTTTTTTATTAATATAACAAGTCCTTTTTCAATTAATCCCTCTCTTCTTCTTATTGTACTGCATTCAATAGTTTGCACTAATGGCATTCTATGAGCGGGGTTGTGGTTGTTGTTCATGCGTGGATGAGCGACAATACATCGAGACAGCTCATTGTCGATGCCCTTTGCCTCTTCGAGAGAGCCTGACATTGCAAGAGGCAATCTCTAAGAGGGCTCAACGATGTCATTGCCCTCCCATGTGGTTTTGGGATGATGAAGATTGCTTGCGATTGGAAATGGTCCCAAGACACACTTGAAGACGAGCCCCCATATGGCAAAACCTACAGCTTGTAGAAGAACCTGCTGTGGTCCTAGTTGATGCGAGGCACCTACTAGTCATGAGGATCAAGACCATAAAGCCCATGTAGAAAGTCACTTGTTGTAACTATTTGCTAATTTTAAATGAATAAAGAAATTTATTTTTCTTCGAACTTTGTTGGCTCTATTGTGTACTTTCTTTTTTTAGACTCTCATGGCACCTTTTCCTTATTGTCCATTGCAATGACCTTTGTTCCTCGGTCCTTCTTTGTTGTCTTTGCATCCATGGCCTCCATGGATCATTCCACCTCAAAGAAGTCTAAATCTACGGAGTGGTCTTGGTGGGATGAGGTCCTGGCGGAGGGTGCCTGCAAAACAGGAGGCGCGAAAAAGTGGACATGCAAATATTGTCTCCTTACGAAGTCAGGTAGTGCAACTCGTATTCGAGCACACCTGTTTCATGAGCATGGACAAGACATTGCATTCTGTACCAACATCACTAGTGAAGCACGAGAGGAGCTTCGTCAGAAAGACAAAGCAACGTGGGCATCTTCATTGGCTCGGAGAGCAGGGGTGGGAGTAGATCCTTCCACATATGTGGGCACTTCAGGACAAACCTCTGGAACCACTAGGTCTTCATATGGTGGAATGCCTTCATTTTTTGGACCCACTGCAAGTCCATTTGGTGCACCACCACCAGTAGTGGGCGCGAGGGGTACTGTTCGATCTAGGCAGAGTACACTTTAGAGTAGATGGGACCCAAAGAAGGAGGAGGTGGATGGTAGTGTTGCACGCTTCTTCTACCATGATGCCATTGCCTTTCAGGCTGCTCGTAGCTTCTACTTCAAGGACATGGTGCGCAAGATTGCAGAGTATGGATCCACCTACACTCCTCCATCATCAGAGGCATTGAGAACCACCTTACTAGCGAAGGAGAAGGGCACAGTTGCTGCAACAACAGAGATTGTTAGGTCCTCTTGGGACAGGAATGGCATCACGCTTATTGCAGATGGCTGGAGCGACACTCGGTCCAGATCCATTCATGGTGTCATTGCCTATTCCAGAGGGCAATCTTACTTTATCTCATCGCATGATGCATCCGAGACCGGGAAAAGTGCAGAAGCACTCTTCCTAGAGTGGTCAGCAGCCGTACAAGTGCTGGGTGAAGAGAAAGTGATCCACTTTGTAGCTGATGGAGAGAATGTGAACAAGGCAGCCGGCAAATTGTTGTGTGATACGTATCACATTTTCTGTATGCATGGCGCACTGCCTCAACAATCTTCTCAAGGACATCGGGAAGTTGGATTGGGTTGCCCCCATCATAGAGTAAGCCACCTAGATTGTATCCTTCATTTACAGGCACACTTTCTTGCTGGTTGAGTTCAAGAAGAAGTCATCTAGAGATTTGTGCAAGTATTCAGACACTCGCTTCCGATACAACTTCCTCATGTTGGGGTCCCTTAACAAGTGTTCTTGTGCCCTAAAGCAGTTGATGGTGAGTGATGAGTATGAGAGGCATGCATTGTATGGAACCGTTGTAGGGAAGGCATGTGCGTCAAATATTGGGAACCCTCTTTGGTGGGAGTAGGTGAGACGCATCATAGCTTTGGGGAAGCCGATCATCCACAGTCCACTTGTTGAGGATGACAGATTCACTTCAGCCATGCATTAAAGATTTATGAGGGGATGGACAAGATGGTGGAAAAGTTGGAGCACATTGAGCAAGATGAACAGAAATACCAGGTTTTAAGGAAGCTATGCCAAGATAGATGGAATATGTACCATTCACCTATGCATGCAGTAGGTTTTAAGGAAGCTATGCCAAGATAGATGGAATATGTACCATTCACCTATGCATGCAGTAGGTTTCATGGATGATCCCCAATTTCAAGCAGGCAATCAATACAAAGATTCAGAGGTGGCAAATGGATGGGACATGATTTTGGAGAGACTTGAGCCTGACATTGCAAAAGAGAGAACTATCAAGGATCAACTGGCAGATTACAGGGCTTGCAAGAGGAGGTTTGGAAGAGCCAATGCTTTGGCAGATCGCTTCACCACTGATCCATGTGTTTGGTGGGAGGACTATGGGGCAGACACTCCAGAGTTGCAACAATTGGCCATCAAGATTCTGAGCCAAGCGGTCAGTTCGTCTTGTTTGGAGCAACTATGGAGCTCATTTAGCCATATCGCTTCAAAGAAGCGAAACCGGCTTTGCACTCAAAAGACCAATGATCTAATTTTTGTGAGTGCCAATTTGCTTCTTCTTGAGCGAAATGAGAACCCCCAATCTTGGAAGCATTGGTCAGAGGAGGATGAGAAGGGTTCAAAGGCAGAGGAGCATGCCAGTTTACCGCCTACGCCGATAGCTACTTTGGGCGAGGCAGGGGATAGCGGCTCCAACGACTTTCTAGATTATGATGATTTGGGCTCAGACGATGTGCATCTCTCGCAAGTTTGAGTCTACTCATGATTTCCAAACTTGGTTGATGTATTTGCATTGTACTTTCTATTCTTAATTCAACAAGAAATTGACTTCATCTTGAGGTGTCCTTTATGCAAATTTGAGAAAGTCTCGCTGTTGAGTTTGTAATTACTAGTTTTTGGTTCTATAGTTTAAAATCAAAGTATATGTGCCGTTTCCTAGCCGTTCCCGTTTCCCGCGATTGCCGTTTCCGTTTCCATTCCCGAGGGAGGTGCCGTTTTTGTTTCCGTTTCCCGTTTCTGGTGACTATGGGATATGTAGACAAATGGGTTAGTCAATTCCCAACTGATCACTTTGTGGACAGGGCCACCCTGAGGAACACCTTCCTCTGCACCTTTCGACTTGGTAACTACGAGGACCGCCTTCTCCAGGAGCTAGGGAAACTGCAACTACTACTAGGGGAGAGCGTGTTAGGACTCATGACACGAACCATAGTGCTGGTGGCCCACTTGGTGATTTACCCTGGCGACTTCATGGTGTGTCAATGGGTGACACAGGCCTTGCCCAAGTCCACTCAATAGGAGATTCAGGAGAGTCGGCCGCCACCAGCCACTTTGTTGGACCTTCAGGACCTAGCATCCCAATGAGAAAATGAAGGTCTCATGTTTGAGCGCGATGTGGGATCTACACCTCCAACGACAACATCACTGGATGACCTAGTGGCTTAGCTATATAGTGGCAGCTGGAGGCACTCAAAGTGAGCCAAAAATCTCAAAATGTGGAAAGCACTTTGCTCCATCTCAACAAGGAGATTGAGGAACTCAAGACCCAATAAGAAGTAAGGGGTTGTGGTGTGCCATATGCCCATCTTTGGGACACACTGTCTGTCCAGGAATGCCCAAAAGGGGGGTACTGCTTCTTCTGTAAAAAGGGGGACAAAGATAAAGACTGTTACTATTTGAAGTTCCGTCAACTTCATCAACAAGCCCCACACCTCCCCTCAACAACCTCTGTCACCATTCGGCCACCCAATTGGTCCACCCTTGCTTTCTCATTATGTATATACATTGGACTAGCGTCCATGGAAGTTATGGAGGGGATTGATGCCAATCATGTGATATTGTGGATTTGGCTTTCCACCTAGACTTGTACTTGTGTGTACATGCTCGGAAATGCCCGGAGGATTGGTGTTCCTTTGGGTCTGGTACCTCGTGTACTTGCCTGGAACACATCTATTTTGGTATAGTCTCATGAACGGGTATTGTCCATACCAATGTTGCATTGCATAGCATCTTTATGTGCTTGCGTGCAAATTGAATTTGCATGCAGTTTTCATGCTTGCTTGACCAATATGTAGCTCCGGGTAAGGAAATGCCCGCCTGCGAGCTGTGTGTGTGAAATTGTCCACTACATGGTTATGTGGCATGTGATAGGTGGTAAGTATTGGTTATCTAGCATAAATTTATAAGTGAGTGTGTACACACTTTATTAAGTTTATAAATTATGACTAGCCTTGTGTTCCACACACTGATGTCCCGAGGTGGACAAAGCTCAATATCCACCTCCCAGACCTTATCCCCTTTGTTCAAAGAGAGAAACCATCCATGTGTCAATCCTTGCTTGGACTCCAACTCACTTTTCCTCTCTGCCGCCTGGTGGTGGACAGCTCATCATCTCTCTCTTCTCCCCTCTCTCTAGTAGTTGGTGTCCCTTTGAAGAGGCTCTATGGCTGTATTTTCTGCACTTCCTCCTTCCCTACACTATATCCAAGCTTCCAAGGGTGTTTTCAGGCCATAAGCACTCTCCTACACACTCCCAATAGCTGAAATTCAGCAAAATAGTCCTTTTATTTGCTATAATTTTTGGTCTTTTGGCTGAAAACCCTAATTTTAGCCTTCCTTTCTCAAGTTGGACCATAGGGGAAGCTTTCCGAGGGTTCCGTGCAACTACTTGGAGACTTTTGTCTCAAAGGATCGTGACAAATTGAAGATTTCAACACTTCAGGCACTTCCATCGCAAAGACTTCCGTTGACATCGACTCTACTTGCAATTGGTAAGCTTTAATGCTCAATTATGGAAGCAAGTAGTAGGAGGGAGGAGTAAGACTCCATGTTAACATTGTTGAAATATACAAGTGAATAGGGTGTGTGCGGGAACAAGCCCTTGGCAAGAGGCTATAAAAGAGAATCTATAAATGTGAGAGAACCTGTGAAAAGGTGAGAAGCATCTACTGGGAGAAAATAAAGGGTAGCTTGAGGAGATTTAGGAGGTGTGGAGATATTCTGGGAAGGTGGAGAGAATCAAGCAAAAGAGGTGGAGTGAATCAAGGAGAAATCAGTGGGATTGGATACTTGGATGTAAACCCTATAAATTGAAGCATTGGCCTAATGAGTATTTGATTATCCATGCCTATATTAAGCTATCAGTTAATTGCTCACTAATCACGTCTTAATTATCATCTAATCTCTTTGTTAATGATGTTGATTCTAGCATTTGATCCACCATAGCTCATCACATTGTTGTAATTTTAACATGGTATCAGAGCCTAGCCTAGAATCCATCAATTAGTGAGCCCATTATCTTGCTAATCACTTGGCTAATTAGGATTAGTAGATAATTAATATTTTTACCTCTTTTTCAACAAACCCTCTATATCCCTAGCTGGTGGAGGAGATCTATCTCCCATCATACATCAAATTAGCTCAAGCCACTTTAGCCAAACATAGCTAACATCCTTGTGCTCCAGCCCATCCAAACAGAAGCTCAAACCGCCAGCGCACGTTGCTGTTTCACTCGATTTAGCATGTGTCGTTTTTATAGAGAAAATCTGAGATTTCTGCTTAATCAAATGCAATGGCTCTAATTCCTCTTGGTCCTAGGGGTTTTCAGGTGTGCTCTACAAGCTGGTGAAGACAGATTTTGATTTGATTAAGTCTACAGTGAGATCCAAGCTCTTCATTAAATCTGCAGGTGACTTTGGTAAAATAGAGATTAAGCATTCAATGTTTGGTCAATCTTGTGTTTCTGGGCTACTTGTGCGCAAGTATAGCATTTGTGAGGTGTTTTCATGCTCGGTTATTTTGGAAGAGACGGTGGTGTATAGCTGGGCCAGGCCATCTGTTTCATATACTTGTGAAACTCTTACTCCCTTAACGCAATAGATATCCTTCAAGGGCGAAAGGGGGGGGGAACCAATCCACCTTCTTGTCCCTAGTGCTGTGTCATTTCTTTTCGTATTTCCAAATTGTATAATCAATTGCCATGTACTTTTGACAAGAGGTATGGCTGTGTATGTGGGACATGGTTGTGATCAAAGGATGGTAATTTTGTGATTTAAGTGTTAAATTCTGTATAACCACGCACCCGTTTGTGACAGAGTTCCCATCACGATGGAAGTGAACCGGGGTGTAGTGGGAGATGGGCAGTGGTGGTGAGGATGGTTGGGAAAAACTGAGGCGAAAGGAGAGATAGGCATGGTTGGCTCCAAGGGGGCGGGTGGGAATGGGTGCTAGCAACTGTGTCGGACAAGCCTCCTGGGCATCGGACTCTCCCAAACACCTGCTCATATAGCCTGTATATGCCCCACATCATGTTTGAAGGTATGCCTAGTGTCTGTAGTCGCCGAAAGAGGCGCTCTCTGGGCACAGTATCAAATGCCTTGCGGAAATCCACAAAGCAACAATAGAGCCGTTCCCTCCGTGCCTAGGCCTGATCAATCAGGCACCTCAATGTAAAAATGTGGTCGATGGTCGAGAAGGCTCGACGGAAGCCTGCCTGGCCTGCTGCTCTCAATCCCCCAACCTCTGCATGAGTGCTCAGCTTTGCCTCCAAAACTGCCCTGTATAGTTTGGCCAATATATGGCCAATCATGATGGTCCTGTAGTTCCCAGGGTCTAGTACATCTCCCGCTTTATGGATCGGCACAATAGTGTGCATCGTCCACTCAGCCGGAAACCCCTCTGACAGAGCTCTGTTGAAGAGATGAGCAAGAAATGGTGCCAATGTATCAATAGCATAGATGAGATGCTCTCCCTGTAATCCTGTATGATCTGTCGCCCGTCCATGTTGGAGTCGGCATATGGCCCTCCTAACCATAGGTGGGGTGAAGAAGGTGGAGACTGTGGAGCATGGCTCTGTGGGCTGTGGTATAGCGGGCTGTGCAGGCACATCATAAAGTTTCTCTGCATATGTATGCCAGGTCTGAGGGTCGGTAATAGGTGTGGGAGGAGAGCAACAAGAGAGAGAAAGAAAGAAAGAAAGAAAGATATATTTACGTCTACGAGAGGCCAAAGTCGGCCTATGAGACAAAAAATAATACAACTGTGTTCTTCCGGTCATCGGAAGAAAAGAAAGAAAAGAAAAAGTGTGCATATGTTTGGATACAACTGTGAATCATCATGGATCGGTGGAGAGCAACTAGAGAGAGAAAGGAAGAAAGAAAGAAAGATATATTAACGTCTACGAGAGGCCAAAGTCGGCCTATGAGACAAAAAATAATACTACTGTGTTCTTCCGGTCATTGGAAGAAAAGAAAGAAAAGAAAAAGTGTGCATGTGTTTGGATACAATTGTGAATCATCATGGATCGGTGGAGCCCATATACAAACAATATAAGGGGGGGTGGGGATGTGGATGGAGTGCTAAGGCAAGATGCATCTCTATATGCTGAAGGGGTAGTACAAGCATGCTATGCAGATCTATGTCTAACTCCATCCAGTGCCATAAGAGGGATATAAGATATCATACATCGCCGATGCTGAGGCTGTGAATGGCGTGAACATGTACCCTCAGTCTGAATGAAAGCGAGCTACCCTCTCCTGTGTCTCCATCTGGTGCCTCATTCGGATAGCTGCTATCTCTCGGTGACGGAGTCGGGGTGCTCTATGTCCAGTCTGTCTAGGTCTCCTCCTGGCTCTCAATTCCTCTGCTCTCTGTGCGGTCACCCCACGTGGTACATCAGCTGGCACTGGCATAGCTCTCTGGAAGAAATCTGTGAGCTGGGACTGTCTCCCACCCCTAGTGGGAGCGGGTGTCTGGAGGAGTCTCTCTCGAGAACTATGAAGCTCTAGTAGTAGTCTGCCAAGCTGTCGCTGGTCTGAGGCCTCCATCAACTGATGTAGTGAAGAGTGCTCCTCAAACAATCCTGCATATCTATCTCTGACCCCCTGGTGGGCTCTACATCTACATACAAAGTGATCCTCAGTCTCCACCTCCTCGCGGCACAATCTGCGTATCCGCTCAGCTCTGGGAACCCGTGCCGCTCTCCCAGCCTCTATCTCTAGCTGATGTAATGAGACTCGTAGCTGTCCAATAGCAACGCGAGCTGTATGAGCCTGTAATGATGTCTCTCTGTGACGCTGTATGTCTAGAATGAATCTCCCTAGTATGCGCTAGTCTGCTGCCTCAAAGATCTGGCGTAGGGAATGTGGCTCTCTGAATAAAATGGGATATCTCTCTCTGATGGCTGTATATGCTCTGCATCTGCGTACATAATGCTCCTCACTCTCCACCTCCTCTTTGCACAATTTGCATACCCTCTCCTCTCGGGGGATCCGTGCTGGTCTGCCAGTCTCGATCTCCAATCGATGTGATGAAACTCTAAGTTGACCAATAGCCACTCGGGAGCCGTGTGGTAAAAAGCCCTCCATGTATCTAGGCCTCTGTATAAATCCATCATCAGTGATACTCATGAAGTGATCTCTGTACTATAGCATCTTCGATGGAAGAGGGTGTGTAGGCGATATCCATGTCTCTCGTTTATAGAGCTACCATAGGTCCTGTCTCAATACTTTGTTCCTCTCACTATGAGAAAGACGGATATGTGGTGCATCCCTGTCATACTGCAATGGTGGTAGATGATCGATGTCTAGGCCATGCTGTGAGAACCAATGTGTGACCTGTGCATACCATGATCCTCTGTCTCCTGCCTCAGCCAGCTGTCTAGATGCCTCAAAAGCTCTGTATGACAATCTGTCATGTGGCATCTCTCTGAATCTGTCTAGCAAGCATATAGTCTGGAATATGGCCTCTACCATCATAGGAGGCGCAACAAACTCTGCTCGGATAATGTCATGAGGTACTGACGGTTTGCTGCGTATCATGCGTGCCATCATGAGGGCCTGTGGTCTCTCTATCTGTGTCCACCAAAGGGTAGCAAGGCCTGGCACCCATACCGCTTCTCCATACATCAGTGCTGGTGTGAGTAATGTGTCAAATAGCCACCCCTTCGTCCGGAGCTCTTGAAAATGCGCCTGGTGGCACTGTCTCTCTAGCATAGCCAATGCTGCATATCCCCGTGTCAATCTAGCTCTGGCTGCTGAATCCATGGTGAAGCGCGTGGCTGCTGCAGAGAAGGTAACCCCTAGGTACTTGTATGATGTCACCACCTCCACCTGGCGTCCTGCGAGAGTGAATGTTAGCTGATTCCTGCCCTGTCTCGATGTATGAAAGACCATAACCTTGGTTTTCCCAAGGTTCACACTAAGACCCCTCTGTGTGCAGAAATCATGGAGTGCATGTAGATGCTGCTGTAGACCTCCTAGAGACTCAGACACTAATACAATATCATCAGACACTAATACAATATCATCAGCATAAAGCATAACATGTAATGAGGTACCTGCTAAATCAACTCCATCTCCGCCTCCCTGTGTAATGAAGTCAGCCACCTCATCAATGTATAACCCAAATAGCGTGGGGGAAAGTGGGCATCCTTGCTTCACACCAATGGTGCTAGCAATAGTCTCGGACATACCTCCTGGGCATCTGACTCGCCTAAAAACCTGCTCATATAATGCATAGATGCCCCATGTCATATCTGCTGGTATGCCAAGAGACTGCAGGCGTTGAAAGAGCCTCTCTCGTGGTACTGTGTCAAATGCCTTGCGGAAATCCACAAAGCAGCAATAGAGCTTTCTCTTCCTCACTTTGGCCTGATCAATCATACATCTTAAAGTGAATACATGGTCACTGGTAGAGAAAGCTCTCCTGAAGCCTGCCTACCCTGATGAGCGTAAACCTGCTCGCTCAGCATATAAGCTAAGCTCTTGCTCCAACACTGCACCATTGAGTTTGGCCAACACGTGGCCAACCATAACCGTCCTCTAGTTGCTCGGATCGAGTATATCCCCTATTTTGTGAATCGGCACAATGGTGTGCATCGTCCACTCCGCAAGCAAACCCTCTGCTAGTGCCCTGTTAAACAGGTGTGCAAGAAAAGGAGCCAAAGAACCTACTGCATATATGAGATGCTCACCCTGGAGGCCCATATGGTCGGCGGCCCGTCCATGCTGTAGGGGGCGGATAGCTTCCTTTAGCATCGAGTGGGTAAAGAAGCTAGCTGTGGTAGGTCGAGGCTCCTGTGGCTGAGGTATAGGTGGCTGCTGTGGGGCGTGGTATAGGCCCTCTGCATATGTGTGCCATGTCTGTGGGTCTGCAATAGGTGTCGGTGTTCGGGGCTCTCTGAAGTGCCGCCATGAGATAGGGCTATCTCTACTCATGAAGAAATGAAAGATCTCTAGCTCTTGTATCTCTGCGAAGGCCCGCCTTTTGCGGCGAGTAAGTCTCCTCATATCTCTCCTAGACTCTTGCTCTGTGAGATGGCTCCCAAGGCTCTCTGTATGCGGAGCCGTGAGTATAGGGCTCGGCACTCGTCATCATACCATCTGTTCTGGGGCATAGTCCTAGATCTCGCAGGCTCTCCTGAGTGGACACGATGTGGGAAGCTCTGTAATGTAGCCGTGTGTAGGAGTGATGCCAGCTGGGCTGTAATGGTATCCATAGGTGCCAGGGGATCCATGAGTAGGAGCCCATCCTTTACTCTGCCAGTGTATATGTCTGCCATGTCATGTGTGAAGTAGATGGTAGTGTGTGGCGTCGGTATGTGGGGGGCTGGTGATACTGGTGATCCGGCTACTGAAAATGCCAAGTATGTATGATCTGCCCTAATAGGACGAGGTGGAATGGAGAATGAGGTGACAAGCTGTGATGCCTGCAAAGACCCCATAATGTAGTCTACCACCATGTCTCCGGTCCATGTATGACCCCCATGTGGGAAGCATGTCAGCCCTCTTGATCCCGGCCACTGTAGCATCCCGTTATAAATAACGAGACGATGCCTGGCTCCCAACTCTAGTAAGTGGTCCCCATAATGTCCTCTGTCTGGTCGAGTGTCCTCTGATGCCTGACTAGCCCCTATCTCCTCTGGATCCACAAGGTGGAGGATCTCCATGTCATCATAGTCATACACCTCACATTGTCTGCTCTGTGTGTGGGCATTGAAGTCACTCGTAAGAAATACTTCCCCTAGTGTAGAATAATGCATAATCTCCTCTGACAGACAAGTGTATGGCGAGGCTCCTGTCTCCTCCTCCTGTGGCATGTCCTCTGTAATGACATATGAGGATCTTGATGATGGAGGAAAGTAACATAGGGCTATGTATATAACCCTGTCCTGTGAGAGTTGTAAGCTGACCCACATGTATCTGGCCTCTGGATCCTATGCTACCACTCTCAGCCTCCCCCGTAGCTCCCATCTGAATAGAATTGCTACTCCCCCCGACCCTCTCGAGGTACCCTGGCGTGTGGTCCTCCTGTATGCTGACTCCCACTGGAATCCCTCTACTCGAGGTAGCCCTCTCTCTGGCCTCTGATGTGTCTCTGTCAGAAGTATGATGTCTCTCCCCACCATAACATGCTCCAGTCGTCCAGGCTGCACCCATAGTGAACCATTACAGTTCCATACTGCCATGTGTATCTCTGTCAGTGGCCTGGTAAATGTCCCACAGGCCCGAAACCGCTAATCCATGGGCCGGCCATCAATGATGACCCGACCATCTCGATAGAAGGCCTTTTTGCCTTCTCTCCTCGCGTGTAAGACTCGTGGCATGCAAGGTCTCCTATGCTCTAGTTGCATCCTCGTGAGATCATCATCCAAGAAAATAGGAGCTCCCTCTAAGCCTCGTAGTATGACCCTCTTCCTCATGAAGGTGACCCTCTCTGTCTCTCTTGCAATTTGTAGGATGAGGGCTCGCTTGCGTGTTGAGTCTTTCCCGGCTCTCCATGCTTTGGTGAAGGGGAGAGGGTCCTCTTCCCTGTAGCCTGCTTCATGCATAGAAGCTGTCCATCTTTCTCGGGAGTGGAGTTGGATGTCTCGGCTATACCTGTGACTCGAATGTTGAGGCGGCGGGCATGCCTCATCTTCTCCTCCTCAATGGTGGTGTGAATGATTTGATGTTCTTCCCTTTGAGTCTCCTCCCTCACTTCTTTGCGGATGTTCTTCTTCACCACCTCTACCCATCCTGACTGCTTGGCTTCGAGTTTTCCCTCCATGTCCATTTTGATCTCCTTGGATATCTCTTCTTTGATGGCCATGAGAGTGTTCTCATTGATCTCCCCTTCTTCCTTCTCGGCGTTCTTGACGGCTACCAATTCCATTTTCAAAAGGCCAAAATGACCTATGAGACCAAAATGTTACATCATGTCCATGGAGCACATCATCATGGTATTGAAAGTAAAACTAAAGAAAATATCCGTGCAACAAAGAGCCTCAAGCTCTCGCATCGACCAAGAATATCTCCCATAGGGTGCTGCAACATTAGGTGGTATACTACTAATTCCACCCAGTGGAGATGGTGTAGTGTAGTACATCATACATGGGGCATGGGGCAAGGAGGACTCTCACATCTCCTGTGCCCTGGTGTAGCCTCTGGACTCTCTCCTCTATAGCTCTGCGGTATCGTGCCTGGATCTGGGCAGACTTGGCCTCTGATGGAGTAGTGGTGGTCCGTGTCCGGGTAGTCGCGGTCTCCTGGCAGCTCTTATCTCCGAGGCTCTCTGTAGTGTGAGCCCTCATCGCGAGGTAGATGATACAGGGGGAGGGGGATGTGGCTCGCATATAGGCCCCAAGAAGCTAGTGATCTGTGGCTGGGATTTTTGGCTCGGCACTTGTAGAAGCCTCTCTCTATGTCGATGTAGCTCAAGGAGCAAAAGGCCTAAGCATCTTTGATTAGAATACTCCACCCGGCTAAGTAGGCCAAAACCCTCAGTGGTATCTCCCTTTGATCTCATAATATACAGGGCATCTACATATGTAATGCTCCTCTGACATCGGTCGCTGAAGCTCCCGCCCCCCCTCCCTGCTCGCGTTGCCTGCACAGCTGCGCCTTCCCTGCCCTTCGCCCCCTCGCCTCCCCTCGCTCCTCGCGCCTCCCCTAGCCCCCTCGCCTGCCTTCGCTGCTACGCCCTGCATTGCCCGCCGCCTACCCACTAGCCCCTCCCGCCTGCATTCGCTGTTGCGCCCCCTTCCGCCTGCCTTCGCTGCCGCCGCCCTGCTCTGCTCGCTGCCCTCCCTCACCTTCGTGCCCCCCCCCCTTTCTTCGCGCCCTCCTCCCCTCTGCAGCGCCCCGTCCCCCCCCTCCGCCAGCTCGTTTTCCTCACCTCCCTCTTGCGCGCAGCTCCCGCCCTCCCCCCGCCCTCCCCCCCTAGGGTTTCTCCTTCGCCTTCTTCCCCCCCCCCCCCCCCTCCCTTTTTCATGCTTCCTCCCCAAGGGGGTTTTGTTTTCCTTTTTGCTCCGTCTTCCGCCTCTCTGTGTGCAACTCGGTTCTAGCAGGATCCCGCCTTCGCCTCGCCTTCACCGCAGCTTCAGACTCTGATGGAGGCTCCTCCCGCCCCGCCTCAGAGGGACTCATCCGTAGCCCCCTCGCCCGCCCCTGAGGACACCCCCATCAGGCTTTCTCTTTCGCCAGAAGAGGAAGCGAGCCTCACCGCAGAGGTGGAACGCCTCCAGGCTCATTCCACCATCTGCCGTATAGTCGGCACTCGCCCCAGCAGAGGGGAGATCAGGGATCTTCTTCAGGCCCGCCTTCTTGCAGATGTGGGCAAGATCCTGGACGTACAGCTACTGAGCCGTGGACATTACCAGATCGAGTTCGAGGCCGCCCAGAGCGTTGCCAAGGTCCTTGCCATGAGTCCCCTTGACATCAGGGGTGCTCGGGCTTTCTTCAGACCTTGGCAGCATGGATTTGACCCAGCTGCGGCGGAGCAGGGAGAGCGCCTTTTTCATGTTACAGTTTGCTTCCCTGGACTCCGCCGGGAGTATCTTCCACTTCTCTCCAGGCTCGGAGCACTGGTGGGCTCGGTACTAGAGACTGGCCCCTCAGCTGCTTCAGTGGTGGCCAGAGGAGCTGGGCTACCTTCGGTCAGAGTGTTGGTGTCTGACATCTCCTCAGCTGCTTCAGTGGTGGCCAGAGCAGCTGGGCTACCTTCGGTCAGAGTGTTGGTGTCTAACATCTCCTCCCTTCCTAAGGTCATTCAGCTACCTAGGATAGGGGGGGGGGATGGATAGATCAGAGAGTGGAGTTCTCGGGGCTCCCGAATCAGTGCTTCATTTGCAGGCAGGTCGGCCATCTGGCCAAGGCCTGCCCTCGCAGGAGACCCCGACCCTCACGGCAGCAGGCTACTGATGGCCCGCCCACAGATTCGGCTCGGCAGGCTGCCTCCGGGACACCTGCTCAGGTCACAGAGACCTCGGAGTGGCAGCCTGGACAGGGGCGCCGCCGAGGGAGACAGCCACAGCAGCACGCCCAGAGACCGCTGAAGCAGCAGCCACAGTCTCAGCCTCACTCGGTTCCCTTGAGGAACAGCTTTTCTCCCCTCCAGGAGGAGACCCCCGCGGTGACGACTGAGGACCAGGAGATGCCAGCACCCCCTTTTTCACCCCCCCCCACCCCCACCCCCGTCCCCTCCCACCGCCTCGCTTCCACCATCGCCTCCTCCCGTCTCCGCTCCGGTTTCGGCAGCGGCTCCCTCTCCACCCCCCTCGCCCCCCCCTCCTCCCCCTCCGCCCGCCTCACCTTCCCGGGAGGCCCTGGCAGTTCCCTGGCGTTCACCTGCAGTCCGGAGAGCGCTGAGCACTGACCTCGCTCGAGCATCACAGAGGAGACCTACTATGCCGATTAGGGCTTCACGGATTTCATCTATCCGCAATCGGCGGAGTCGCCTTGGCATTAGACAGCGCTCGGAAGCTTTTGATTATACCTTCACACGGCTTTTTGGAGCAGAGGGCCCCCATGAGCCAGCACCCATCCGAGTTCATGTAGTGATACCTCCGGCCCGCGGGGAGGAGGCACTAGACTCAGCGGTGGCCTTCTCGTTCCCTCTATGTGGCCCTTGCGACCGGGAGTGGACTCTAGAGCTCGCTCTCAGCACTTTGAAGACTCAGGCAGTTGAGTTTTCTCATCACATGAGCGATCTGGAGGTGACAGATGTGATAGGCCGACTTTGGGAGTTGGCTCATTTTTTCTTGGATCCCGGGAGTGTGGATACCTCAGGGATTCGGCATTTCGTCGTTCGCATAGTGGCAGACTTAGCACGCGACCCTGGATATGTGTGTATACACGAGGTTGCTTTGTCAGAGCGGGAGGCAGTCGCCATGGGCCACAGCCACTGGCGCCTGATCCGGGATTCTTGCAGCACACCGGGTGGGCAGATTCGCAGCCGCTCGGATGGGGACTACTCTCCATCCAAGCCGCTTGCGAAGGCCCGCCGTACGGCTGAGACAGCATCCACCTCAGCAGGGCATCCATGAGGATCATCTCATGGAATGTACAGGGCCTTGGCGGAGCACATTTTATACGCTATCGTGGTTGCTTGAGGCAGGAGCTTCAGAGATGCCTGGTTGGTGGCAGCATTGATATTTTGATGATGCAGGAGCACCAGTTGGGTGAGAGCAAGATCCAGAGATATGGTTCGGTGATGCCTGGTAGATGGGACACTTTTTGGTCTGCAGGGTTTGGTCCTTTGGGTGGACAGGGAGGAGTATGCATGGTGATTGCAGATGTATGGCGGTAGGCCATTGTGGATCGAGGGATCATTGTGCCTGGTAGAGCACAGTATGTCATTCTGAGGATGCATGATGAGCTATTGGGCGTGCTCAACGTCTATGCGCCCAATCATGCTAGTGCCAGAGCAGAGTTCTGGACCCAGGTTACGGACGCATTGCCAGAGGCCGCACATTGGTGTGTCGGGGGAGACTTCAACATGCTTGAGGACCCGACAGATAGGGTGGGAGGCAGTCATGTTACAGTGCACGGCACGGAGCTTGCAGCTTGGGACCGGTTTTGCATGTCACTGAGGATCACTGATGCATGGCAGCATGGGGCTTTCTCCCGGTCTCAGGACAGTCTTAGTTTCTCTCGGTCGGATCGCCGGCAGGGAGGGACTAATCTATCACGGATTGATCGCTTTTATGTGGGCGACTGGCTAGGGGAGCGAGGGGGCTCCGTTGGCATTCTCGCTGGCACCTCATTTTCAGATCATGCGCCAGTTATCTTGACATTGGAGGAGAGGACACGGGAGCCCAGCTTGTAGTTGAGGATCCCAGAGAGGGTCCTTACAGATCCCAGTCTCGTTGAGGACATTGAGAGGATCTGGCATGATAGTCAGTGCTCTGACCAGGATGCAGCGGGCCAGTGTGCCCAGGGACTCATCGATCTTAGCTCTTTTCTGCACGCTGCAGCTTTGACACGGTTGGGAGAGATTCGCGAGCGAGAGCATGGGCTGAGACGCAGCCTTGCTTCGCTACAGCGCCTTCAGGAGCAGCAGCCTGCATGTGAGTGGGTGGCGTCCCAGCTGAGCCAGGCACGCCAGGAGGTTCGAGAGGTAGAGGAGCAGAGACATGAGTTTTACTATCGTCGTCAGGCCTCTCAGTGGACGCAGCTTGGCGATAGAGTGACTGGAGAGTTTTTTGAGATCACTGGGCCCCGTCATGCGCGAGTAGGAGTCCGCCAGCTTGGTAGACCGGATGGATCGGTAGCTACTGAGCTCGGGGAGATCAGAGCCATTGCCACTGCATTCTATAGAGACCTGCTTTCAGCGGAGCCTGCCACTGAGGATCGAGATGTTTGCAGACAGACTGTGTGGGCCCATGTGCAGAGGAGGGTCACAGACCGTATGCGTACAGTTCTAGGTGCGCCTCTGTCAGAGATTGAGCTTGCCGAGGCCTTGAGGGTCCTGCCGCGACATAGTTGCCCAGGGGAGGACGGACTGACGCCGGCCTTTTTTATGCGCTATTGGGACCTTTTGGGGCCAGGCCTCCGCAGGGGCTTTCAGCATGTTTTGGACACTGGGGTGATGCCGCAGAGCTTTTCAGAGGGCTTGATCTATCTTATCCCCAATGGGGGAGGGAGTATCAGATGATATTCGGCATTGGAGGCCTATTACGATCCTCAATACTGTCTACAAGGTCTTAGCAAAGGCCTTGAGTTTGAGGATCCAGCCTTTCCTGGGGGAGTTAATTCATGCTACTCAGAGAGGATTTGTCAAGGAGCGCAGTATCCTTGACAACATCTTTACTTTCTGGGACGCGACGGCCCGAGCTAGATTTCTTGGCGAGGACTTGGTCGTGATGCTTCTCGATTTTGAGAAGGCATACGATAGAGTTGATTGGGGTTTCTTAGAGGGCACTATGCTTCGCCTGGGCTTTGAGCCCGGATGGATCAGAGGGGTGGCGGCTCTGTATTCCACAGCTCGCAGCCAGGTGTTGATTGCAGGAGGACGGGGGCCGAGTTTTGAGCTGACCAGATCAGTCCGTCAGGGGTGTCCCCTCGCCCCTTTTCTTTTTCTCTTCTTTGCGGAGGCTATGAGCATGTATTTGACGGCAGAGGAGGTCGGTTTGAGAGGACTTCAGCTCCCAGTCCGGGGGGAGGACCTACTTGATGCTGAGTTTGCAGACGACACGGGCTTATTTTTGCATGGCCAAGAGGCCAATCTTCTTCGGGCAGAGCAGTCGCTCCAGGTTTTTAGTGCAGCTTCGGGAGCATTGATCAATTGGCGCAAGACAGTGGCCTTTTGGATCAGTAGTGCTCCCACTCCGGCATGGAGCCCGGACCCCGGTTTTAGATGGATTCCTCCAGGCACAGCAGTGCGGTATTTGGGATGCCAGATTGGCCTAGATTTGTCACCTGAGCAGCAGATTGTCCCGCTTCTTCTGAGCATTCGGAAGAAGCTTTTGTATTGGAGTATAGCTCGACTATCCTTGGCTGGGAGGGTGGTGGTGGCAAATCAGGTGCTGTTAGCGACCATGTGGTACATTACGTCTTGCTGGATCTTCTCGAGCTCTTGCATCAGCCAGGTACAGAGGCTGATCAGGAACTTTCAGTGGTCTGGGCGGGACGGTCAGCCAGCTCGGGCAAAGGTTGCATGGGCAGTTATTACACTTCCGCTGGCTCAGGGAGGTTTGGGCATTATAGGTCCAGTCGATCAGAGTAGAGCCTTATTGGGGAAGCTTCTCGTTCGGGGGTTGCTTCCAGGCGCTGAGCCTTGGAAAGAGCTCCTCTTGCAGCGGCTGCAGGCTCGGGCGCCCCCAGCAGGGGGCACTTGGGCACCAGAGATTCGCTGGATCTTCATAGAGATGAGGAGGACAGGCCTCAGTAGAGGATGGGAGGACAGATTTGCTTTGAGTATCCTGAGAGCTTGGGAGGTGCTAAGACCGGGGCTCTCTCAGCGACGACCTTCTTGTGTTGAGGAGCGGGCCAGACAGCCGCTCATCTGGAGCCCAGCGGTTCGCACAAAGCAGGGTCATATGCTGGGTTCTCGGCCTCGTCTAGCCTGGGGGCCTCTAGCGGCAGGCCCAGCTCGTAGTTTTGGAGACTGGCAGGCCTTCTGCAGTCTACCAGAGGAGATCCAGGTGGAGAGGCTGAGTCACTTCAGAGGGGGGTTGATTATGAGGGATGATATTCAGGAGGCACTCACAGAGGAGTGGTTCACGCCTCTCGAGCCAGTGACCCCATGGTGGATGGGAGCCTTTACACAGTTGGAGATCCTGATTGCTGTCAGAGCTTGCACTGAGGATGGCAGTTGCCTCTACAATGAGATTCAGGATGAGGGCAGACTCCAGAGAGTGGAGGTGGAGTCACCTTTGGTTGTAGAGTGCACCTTTCAGAGGATTCGGGTAGTGGCCGCCGCTTCTCGGAAGTGGCATATTGATCCCGACCCTGCTAATGTACTCCCGGATTGGCGCATATGGGCATATGCAGCGCGCCCCTTGGCCCGGCTACAGTGGGACCCCGGGGAGTACGAGTGGCATGATCCTTATGTATCCCTTGAGGCCACAGAGATTACCTTTTTCCAGTATACTGTTCGGCTGGGGCGGCATATTTTGACGGCGAGGAGGACGGTCTCTCCAGCGGCATTAGGGCATTGGCGGCTACAGGGACTCTCACAGGAGTTCCTGGAGGATTTTTGGGCTCGGCTCTGGGCTAGTCGACAGGCCCGCAGGATCTCGACTTTTCACTGGCTGGTCGCCCACAGGGGCTCAGCAGTTGGCACTTGGCTTGTTTACAGCGGTCTTCCGGCGGCCTGCGTCCGATGCGGCCACCCTATGGAGACACAGAGACATTGCCTTTGGGATTGCCCTCAGGCGCAGCAGATTTGGCTGCGGATGCTGCGTATTCTGGCCCCCCTCTCTCCAGAGGGTATGTTTACGTGGGGTGCCGCTGCTTGGTCGACTTCGTCAGGGCCTGCTATGGGCTATGAGATGGGGCAGGGCAGTCAGGCCATCAGATTTATTAGGGGCCAGCCTCGCCTGGTTCCGGCACCGGATTTCTCGTCCGCCAGCTGGACACAGGAGAGGGATTTACGATGGGAGCTCCTCAGCAGCCTCACCATCTGGTTCACCTGGAGGGCCCGGTGCTTTACGGCCTTTGAGGGGAGATTGGAGCCACCAGCAGAGACTGTACGGGGGATTTGGCAGGAGTTGATCCACACCCTGCGAGGACAGTAGGACCGTATCCGGGGAGACTCGGATGAGGCGATCTTACGGCGCCAGGCCTTTCACACCACTTGGCGCTGTGGCCCCTTCTACACCTTACACACGGGATCCCCCCGTTGGCACTACAGGCCACCTGTTTGGCTCTTCCCCTTGTATGATTTAGCCTCTCAGTCCTTTGTACTGATGCTTGTATTTTGTAGCACCTAGGGAGAGTCTCCCGGGCTGCCATGCTGTATTCACTGCTCTGTCTCTCTTATGAGCAGGAGAGATCTTTTGTAGCCCTACGGGCGTTTTTTATATAACTAATGAAAGGATCTTTTCTCGGAAAAAAAAAATAAAAAAAAAATGTAATGCTCCTCTGACTCTACCTCTCTGTGGCATAATTTGCATACTCTATCCTCTCTAGAGGTCCGTGCTGCTCTCCCTGCTCAATCTCCAGAGTGTGAGAGCAAACTCTGATGTGACCAATAGTCACGCTCATAGCGTGAGACGTGTACATCCATGTAGCCTGGTCGTCTTTCAAGTCCATCCTCGTGTGAATCTTAGGAAATGATCTCTGTAGTACTGCATATTTGTGGGAAGGGGACCCAACCAAGTCTCCTTGGTGTGCATCTGGATCAAATCCTGTCTTAGAACTCTATTCCTCTCTTCTCGAGAGAGTGTAAAGTATGGGGATTCATCATCATACTGGAAGGGCGGTAATCTATCCATGTCGAGCCCATGTGCTGAGAACCACTCATCTAGGGCAGCATACCATGATGGGTGATGGCCCTCTGTGGCAATACTCTATGAGGACTCCAGGGCTAAGCAGGGTAGTCTCTCTGGACCCATGGCTTTGATGCGTCCGATGTAGGCTATGGTCTGAGAAAGAAAGAAAGAAAGAAAGCTGTATTAACGTCTACTAGAGCCCGAACTCGACCTATGAGACAAATCAATGTACAACTGTCAATGTCCTCTGGATGTCCAGAAAAAAAAGGACAAAATAAACATGAAATAAACTATGAAAGTACTGAGCTAGTGGGGGGGGGGTGTGATGGATGGAGCACTACTGCTAAAGGCTCAGTATATGCAACCTATATGCGTAGGGTATAGAAGAATGCAATGTAGATCTGTCTAGCTCCAACCAATACCATAATGGGGGTGTAATACATGATACATAGGCGATGGCGAGGCAAAAATCCCTCAGAGCATGATCTCTGGGTGTGAGTGTAAGTGAGCTAGCTGCTCCTGGATATGGTGCTGATGTCGAGCCCGTATCTCTGTAATCTCCCTCTTATGTAGTCTGGGGGTCTGGTAGCCTTGTGCTCTCGGTCTACTAGAGGCCGAACTCGACCTATGAGACAAATCAATGAACAACTGTCAATGTCCTCTGGATGTCTAGAAAAATGACAAAATAAACATGAAATAAACTATGAAAGTACTGAGCTAGTGGGGGGGGGGGGGTGTGATGTATGGAGCACTACTGCCAAAGGCTCCGTATGCAACCTATATGCGTAGGGTATACAAGAATGCAATGCAGATCTGTCTAGCTCCAACCAGTACCATAATGGGGGTGTAATATGTGATACATAGGCGATGGTGAGGCAAAAATACCTTGGAGCATGATCTCTGGGTGTGAGTGTAAGTGAGCTAGCCGCTCCTGGATATGGTGCTGATGTCGAGCCCGTATCTCTGAAATCTCCCTCTGATGTAGTCTGGGAGTCTGATAGCGTGGTGCTCTCAGTCTCCGTCTGGCTTGGAGGTCCGCAGCGCGCTGAAGTGTAACCCCCTCCTGTGTCAGGGTAGGCACTGGGATAGATCTCTGGAAGAAATCAGTGAGCTGGAGCTGTCGTCCACCTCTCCTTGTGGTATGAGTCCGTAGCATTGCCTCTCTGTGGCGCTGTGTCTCTAGCAAGAACTGGCCAAATCTGCGCCGGTCTGCGGATTCCATGATCTGGCAGAGTGAGGGATATCCATTGAAGATGGTGGTGTATCTCTCTCTAATGTCACTATATGCTCTGCATCTACATAGATAATGCTCCTCACTCTCAACCTCCTCCTGGCATAGTCTGCATATCCTCTCTGCTCTAGGGATCCATGCTGCCCTACCTGCCTCAATCTCAAGCTGGTGTGATGACACTCTGAGCTGGCCAGCCACTTGGGCACTGCGAGGCATGTACACATCCATATTTCCGGGTCGCTGAATAAATCCATCCTCTGAGATGCTCATAAAACAATCTCTATAGTATAGCATCTTCGTGGGCAAGGGCTGGTGGGGTGTGATCCATGTCCGCCTCATATAGCGCTGCAATAAGTCCTGTCGCATAACTCTGTTCCTCTCACTCTGTCAGAGCTGCATATGTGGAGCATTAAGATCATACTGAAGAGGTGGTAAGTGATCTATGTCCCACCCACACTGCGTCAATAGCTGTATCATCTGTGCATACCATGATCCTGTGTCACCAGCCTCAGCTAACTGTCTGGATGCCTCAAAAGCTCTACGTGACAATCTGTTCGGAGCCGTGGCTCGCACTCGATGAATAAAGCAGACCACCTGGAAGAGAGCCTCTACTAGCATGGGTGGTGC
Source organism: Cibotium barometz (assembly GCF_041138505.1). NCBI lineage: Eukaryota > Viridiplantae > Streptophyta > Polypodiopsida > Cyatheales > Cibotiaceae > Cibotium > Cibotium barometz. Next base: position 64,088,285 of record NC_141047.1, read on the forward strand.
AGCAAACTCTGCTCTGACAATGCCATGTGGTACAGATGGTTTGCTGCGAATCTGTGCATACCATGATCCTGTGTCACCAGCCTCAGCTAACTGTCTGGATGCCTCAAAAGCTCTACGTGACAATCTGTTCGGAGCCGTGGCTCGCACTCGATGAATAAAGCAGACCACCTGGAAGAGAGGCTCTACTAGCATGGGTGGTGCAGCAAACTCTGCTCTGACAATGCCATGTGGTACAGATGGTTTGCTGCGAATCATCCGTGAGAGCATCAGAACCTGGGGTCTCCCGATCTGTGTCCAAGAGGCGGCCGAGAGTCCGGGTGCCCATACTGCCGCTGCGTACATTAGTGCGGGTGTGACCAGAGTGTCGAATAGCCACCCCTTCGTGCGGGGCTCCTGAAAGTGTGCCTGGTGGCACTGTCGCTCAAGCATGGCCAGGGCAGCATATCCTCGTGTCAATCTGTCTCTGGCTGCTCGTGCCATAGAGAAGCGCCCTGTTGTACTAGCAAATGTAATCCCCAGGTATACATATGAGTCCACCACCTCAATCTGTCTCTGGCTGCTCGTGCCATAGAGAAGCGCCCTGTTGTACTAGCAAATGTAATCCCCAGGTATACATATGAGTCCACCACCTCAATCTGGTCTCTTGCAAGAGTGAAGATCACGTGTCGTCGGATCTGCCCCGACGTATGGAATATCATAACCTTGGTTTTCCCAAGGTTCACTGTCTGCCCTCTCTGTGTACAGAAATCATCTAAAGCCTGTAGATGTAGCTGTAGTCCCTCCTGTGACTCAGACACTAGAATGATGTCTTCAGCATATAGCATAGTGTGGACAGGTGTACCTGAGATGTCGATCCCGCCTCCTCCCCCGCGTAGAATGAAATCAGCCACCTCATCGATGTAGAGCCCAAAGAGAGTAGGGGAGAGTGGGCATCCTTGCTTCACACCAATGGTGCTAGCAATGGTCTCAGATAAGCCTCCTGGGCATCGTACCCATCCCAGTACCTGCTCATATAATGCATAGATGGCCCATGTCATCTCTGTGGGTATCCCCAATGACTGAAGTCGCTGGAAGAGTCGCTCTTGTGGCACTGTATCAAAGGCTTTGCGGAAATCCACAAAGCAACAGTAAAGCCTCCTCTTCTGCGCCTTCGCTTGATCAATCAAGCAACGCAGAGTGAAGATGTGGTCGATAGTAGAGAAGGCCCGTCTAAAGCCTGCGTGGTCAGGAGTGTGTGGCCCCTCGCTCTCCGCATATGTACTCAGCTCTGCCTCCAGCACTGCTCCATATAGTTTGGCCAGTGTGTGGCCAATCATGATAGTCCTATAGTTACTGGAAAGTACTGGAAAATGTATATCAGGTAGATCCATGTATGCTGATCAGTTGAAGTGTTGCCCTCTCCTTAGATCAAATATCTCCTTAGAGAGAGAGAGTTATATTAACGTCTACGGAAGACCCCAAGGGTCTATGATACCATGGATATACTGAGCCATGGAAAAGTGAAAGAAAAAGTAAAATGAAAACATCTGACAGTACATGTGATCAACAAATGATCCTGTGTAGAGTGAGATATGCTGTGATCAGCTAATGACGATACCCGCCTCGGCCAAAACCGATCTAATGGTGGAGTGAATGTCAGGCCTCTGTGATGGGAGCGTGTCATGTCGGCGGAGAACCTCACGAATCCATCTCTGTGTGGTGGAGGGTCCTGCTACTCTGGGTCGGGGACGTCTGGCTCGTAGAATGGATCGAGCTCTCTCGCTAAGAACTCCTCTGGGGCATGGAGCTAGACCGTGGGTACGGGTGGTGGGCTCTCATGTCGTAGTAGAGGAACTGTTGTGGGCAGTGGATTCCGATGTGGATGTGTGTACCACAAAGAAATCTGTAATGGCTCTTTGTGAGGTGTCCTGTCTGTCGGAGCTGGGGTTGTCTCTCAGCATGCTGCTTCAACACTACATTCTTGTGTCGTCTTAGCTCCATCAAGTACATGCCCAAGCACCTCTGATCCTCTAACTGTATCACGCGTGTGAGTAGTCTGAATCCCTCTCGAAAGAGGCAGTGGAATCTCCCCCGTATTTCATAGTAAGCCGGACAACTGAACATATAATGGGCCTCATCCTCTACTGCTCCTGTGATGCATACTGTGCATGTCCTCTCCTCATGCGGGATATCCTCAGCTTTGCGAGTATCTACTCTGAGGCGGTGGGATGATACCCTGAGTTGGCCGATCGTGATACGCATAGCATGTGACATGTGCATCTGTATGTATCCCAGTATCTCAAAGAATCCATCCTCGGAGAGTCTCAAGAAGTGATCTCTGTAGAACTCATACTTCTTACCAATCTCTGTGACGGAGACACCCATGTCTGGTGTATGTGTAGCCCAAGTAGATCTAATCGGATGATCTGGTCGATCTCCTGTCGTGAGAGATCAAGTTAGGGGGAATCCAGGCTATACTGAAATGGGGGGGGGAGACGGTCCATCTGTATGCCATGTGCATGAAACCACTCGACTACCTTAGAGTACCATGCATGTGTTGGTAATGGTGGTGGCCGTTTCCCTGAGGAGGAGGGCAGTCCAGCGCATCTCAATTGCTCCCTGTCCCTCTCCCTCTCGCAATATAATTGCATAGAGGACTCTAGTGCTAGTCATGGGAGGCGATCTTTGTCAAGCGTGTATACATGCTGAATATAAGTGATAGTCTGAAAAAGGGCATCTGTAACTAGTGGGCCCACCCCAAACTTTGCATGTAGAATGTAATGTGGTACAAATGGCTTACTCCTGATCATGCGTGACAACATCATCACTTGTAGCCTCTCTATCCTCCTCCAGTGACCCTTCCCTAGGCCTGGCCCCCAAAAAGCTGCACCATACATGGCCGCTGGTTGTACTAGAGTATCGAAGAGCCAGCACTTAGTGTGAGGTTCTTGGAAATGTGCCTGGAAACACTGTCTCTCCATACGGGCTAGGGAGGCATGCCCCCTCGCAAGTCAGTCAGTGGCAGTTGTAGTCATGCAAAACAAAGGGCCTGTAACAGTGACTCCTAGGTACACATACTTCTGCACAATCTCCACTGGGGCATCTCTATATATGAAAGAAAATTGTGAGGCAACTGCATAAGATGTGTTGAAGACCATAACCTTGGTTTTGCCCAAATTGACTGTAAGGTCTCTCTCCCTGCAAAATCTGTCCAATGCATTTAAGTGTTTCTATGAACCCTCGGCTGAATCTGAGATCAAGACAATGTTGTTAGCATATAGCAATATGGGCACTACTGTCTGAGCCAATGGTGAACCTCTTCCTCTGAAACTATCCACAAATACTGCAATCTCATCAATGTATAGGCCAAAGAGTGTAGGTGAGAGTGGGCAGCCTTGCTTAACCCCAATAGTGCTACATATATCTCCCGAGGTCCCACCGGGTGCACGTACTCGGCCGAGTACTGCCTCATATAGTGCCATCACACCCCATATGATCTCATGTGCAAGCGTCCTATGAGACAGGATCGAGGGACAGAGTCAAAGGCTTCGCGGAAATCCACAAAGCAGCAGTACACATGTCTCTTTGAAGACCTCGCCTCCTCTATGATAGCCCGTAAAGTAAATATATGGTCCAGCGTGGAGAAGTTTCTCCTGAAGCCTGCCTGGCCTGATACTCTATTTCCCATCCTCTCTGCCATAGAGCTCATCATGTCCTCTAGTACTGCCCCATAGATTTTGGCCATTGTGTGACCAATCATGATAGTCCTGTAGTTACCTAGGTCTGTGGGGTCTCCTGCTTTGTGCATGGGGACAATGGTGTTGGTAGTCTAGGAGGGTGGGAAGCCTTCACTGAGTGCTCTGTTAAAAAGACTAGCAAGAATGGGAGCCAAGACGTGGTACCCATGGGCAAATGTTCTGCGCGTAGATCCTCATGATCTTTTGCTCTTCCATTATGCAACTTTTTAAGAGCCCTAGTGACATTGGGGGAATCAAAGAGATAAGATGATGTAGGCCGGGGGATGTGTGACATTTGTGGTATAGGTTGGTTTGGCACATCATACAACTGTCGTGCATAGGCTTCCCAAAGGCTAGGATCTGTGATAGGTGTAAGTGCTCTTTTTTCTTCAAGAATGCGCCAAGCTTTTGGGTTGTCCTCGCTCAAAAAGAGCCGGTATAACTCTTGTTCTCGTCTGGCGAGAAATGCCCGTTTCTTTCGGCGAGTGAATGTACGGAAGATGCGTTGCATCTTATGTGCTGAAATCAGCCCATGTTCCCTCTCGCATAAGAGGCGAAGCCTGGTGGTTTTGCACTCTTCATCATACCATCCATTCTGGGGTTGGGATCCCACTGGCAAACTTGGTGTGGAGCATGTGGTGTAGGGGAAGTTGGCGTGGGTGGAGTCATGGATGGTGGAGGAAAGCTGGGATGTAATGGTTGAAATAGGGAGGGATAAGTCAAGAGCTGAAATGTGGCGGGAGAGGTAGTCCTCATAGATGTGGTCAACTATAGAGAGAGAGAGAGAGAGAGAGAGAGAGAGAGAGAGAGAAGAAAGAAAGAAAGAAAGAAAGGTGTATTAACGTCTACTAGAGGCCGAACTCGACCTATGAGACAAATCAATGTACAACTGTCAATGTCTTCTGGATGTACAACTATATATAGAAAGAAAGAAAGAAAGAAAGATATATTAACGTCCTGTCGAGGCCAAAGCTGACCTATAGGACAGATCAGAATACATCTTTGGTTACAATCCACTTCGGGGTATCGGTTAAAGAAAAGTGCATGTGGGATCAAAAAGAAACTAACTTCAAAGCTCTCATGACTCATGAGAGTTACATGTTACAATGGTAAAATCACCATGTGCTTAATGTGATTAGATATGTATAAGTATCAAGTTCATGTCCTTCAAAAGGAGGGTGGACCTTTAAAATCTTTGATGATAGCTTTTCCTCCTCTATAGACCGCCCACTTCCCTTGTTTCCTTGCTTCTCTGACTTTGGCCAGTTCCCCCGCTCTATTCTTTAGTTGTAGTGGGGTCAACTCATCAGAAATCCACACCGAGGTACCTTGCAATGATTTAGTCTGCTTCATTACCTTGATCTTATCAATCATATCATAGTATCGAACCCTAGCCTGTTTCCCTTTAATTTGAATGTCAGTTGGGTCACCAAGGTCTATAAAAGGTACCACTTTAGTGAGTCGTTCCTTTATGATATCTACATCCAAGATGTATCCCTCTAGCTGTTCATCTGTGTTGGTACCTACTGACCAATCTTCTGGCAAGCCCCCAATTCGAACAAAAGTTTCCAGGCTTTTGACCCTTTCATTTTCTTTCAGGACTGACAGTACTTCACTGACAAAGTTCTCTGATTTTACCTGAGGTTTTGTGCTTTCTTGTTGTGTTTCCTGTATTTTTTGGGTTGCTTCTTGGGCTGCTTCCTGAATCTCCTGCTTGTTCTTGATGTCCTGCAATTGAGCTTCGAGGCCAGCAATCCTTGTTTCTTGACTGGCAATCTTTGTTTCCTTGTGTGTCAGCTCAGTTTTGAGGGTGGAGACCTCCTGCTGCAATTTCTTCAGTTCTCCCATGATGAAGATCTCCCATGGGGATTGAGGTTTGATAAGGGGTGGAAGGGGGGGTGGGTTCGAGGCCATGGTTGCAAATGACTTCAGTTTAGGTATCACGGGGGTGCTGAAAATAGCCCACAGGGAGCCCCCCCCCTCCCCCTCAGGGGGGTACTGAATTTAAACCCTACTCAAGAGAGGGTAAGGGCGAGCAGAGGAGCAGAGGAGGGGGCTGCTACTACAGCGGCGACGGGAGGGGCAGGCCCTGCTGCAGCGGCGACGGGAGAGAGAGAGAGAGAGAGGAAGTGACGGGGAGAGAGAGAGAGAGAGAGAGCGGAGAGGGGGGGGGCTGGGTCTGTGGCGGGAAGAGAGAGAGAGGAAGTGACGGGGAGAGAGAGAGGGAGAGAGAGAGCGGGGGGGGCAGGAGGGCAGGGGCAGCAGCAGGTGACGGGGAGAGAGAGAGAGAGAGAGAGCAGGGGGCGCAGGCCGAGAGCAGGGGGCGCAGGCGACGGGAGGGGCAGGCCCTGCTGCAGCGGCGACGGGAGAGAGAGAGAGAGAGAGAGAGAGAGAGAGAGAGAGAGAGAGAGGTTGCTGACCTGTGTGGGGAATCAGGGAGACTTACCGACCTTGCTGTCGTGTGCTTATGCAGATAAAATCTGGGGCTAAACTTGATGGGCTTCCATTACCATTTTGGACTATTGTGCTTAACACCATATTTGGTATTGTTGTCACATTTTATGTGGATTTAATGGCAGAGGAGAGGTGATAACTTTGTTTCCGAGCATGTTTTCAATCTCTGCTATGCTTACGTTCTTTCATTTGCAGTATCAATGCATTTAGGCCTTCTAAGCAAATATGATGTTTTCATCCTTTGATGTACAAACATTTGGGTGCAGCATGTTTCTAACTTAGAAATTATGTGATATATAGATATATTGTACCCCCATGCTTATATATGATTTTGCTTCATGACTGCACGTTTGGGCTGTAGTTGTGTCCTTTATTGTGGGGTGTTTATGATAAGTATTGTCCTCAAGCATACCAGGATGAGCTACGTTTGTTTTTTGACCTTTGGTACTATGAGAGATGCGATGAAACTCCATGACGGGGGAGCTAGAGGTAAAGGTATGGGCACAATTTGTTGCTTGTGGGGGGAAGATAACTGCCCCTTTTGTAGCTCATCTTCTCAATGCTGTCTACAAGGGTTTTCCTCAGACTTGGTCTGTTAACCTGCGTAAGTCTATGGAACCAAGAAATTACTGAATCATCATGCGAAACTATGACTAAGATCTTTTGCAGAGAAGGGCAGGCCTGTTTTAGACGTAGTTACTCTACCTTGGATCACATTTTCATTGGGCAGTTATTGAGGAGGCACATGCTAGGTCTTTTTACATACATATGGAGACACAAGCTTTAAAGCTGGTAGTGTGTGGCATCGTTCTTCGTGCCCAACAGATTCTCCTTGATTCTTGGAACATATAGTACATCCTTCATGCTACTTTCCTTACCATGCAAAATCACGGGCACACTGTCAATTCCCTTGATTTGGTAAAAAGAGGGATCTGCACAAGATATACTTCTACCACCAGCAGCGGGCTCAAAATTTGTGAATGCATCTCTCCATGAAGTGATGTGTATGATAGCACCACTATCAATATACCAAACCATGTGCTTTGTATTGTGAGCACTGAGAGATATTATGGCATGAATCAACATGATTAGAAGTTGAAGTGACATTGCAAAAGTCATCACTCACCTCCTATAATCAAGAATGTCGAATACTGCTTGTCCTTAGTCATAACAAGATTGGCATGCTCCACATGCTTCAATTTACTCGAGTCCTTTTGCAAGCCTTTTCTTGCATTCATTTATGTAGTGTTCATGCGTTTGTGGGAGTAGTGACACTTGGATAATGCACTTCTCACTGGTGATCTCACTGTCATCATCCCGTATGGGACCCTCACAAAGCTTTCGTGATCACTCTCCAGCATATCAATGGTGGAGGATATGGTCCAAGCCAACCCGGTGGCTTTACATGCTAAAAGTCCACTGACCTCACAGAATTACTGCCCACTTACTCCATATATCTCTCCTGCACATGAAACTTGTGTGCAAACTTGGAGAAAATAAAGAGTGGTGGAAAGGTTACGGGAAAGAAGTAAAAGGTAAAAAAAAACCTTATAAGGTTGGATGAGAGAGTGTGGACGAGGTTTTCAGCCCTGTGAGAGTAGAGGTGTCAATGGTGTTCTCCAAGCCTCTAGAACCCTGCAAGTATATGAGCCAATAAACAGGTATATGCTGAATTTGCAAGGGCAAGTGAGTTTTCTTCAAAAGCTAGCTTTAATTTTGTGTTTTCTTAAAAAGCTAGGGATTTAAAAGATACCCCGCCCCCCCCCCCCCCCCCCCCTCCTTGCTTTTTACACAAGCAAAAACACTCTTGCTTTTCTTTTTTGTTTTAAAACTCCACCTAACTTTTATATCCAATAGAAATATCTGCCCCTCTATATTTGGCCATATCTACTCTGGGTGCGAGCTTTTTTCACCATGTTCCACTCCTCTGGATGCGCCCATCTCAGGTCAGCCTCAACCCGGCCTCTACTCCTTGAGCGCCGCCCAGCTCAGCCCCCACTCCTCCTGCGCCGGCCAGCCCAGCCCAAGGCTCAGCACTGCTGCTGCCCATTTTGGCCGCCGCCCAGCCTCTGGCTGGCTGTGGCTGCCAGTGAGTTGCTCTGGGCATGGCTGAGCCGCTGGCTAGTGGCTCTGGGCACAGTGTATGCGCTGCTGTGCGGGCTGATCATGGCCTTTTTATGGCTGCGCTCTAGAGGCATCCTGAGTACCATAGACAAGGCGCCTTACAAGCTTGCACACCATGCTAAAAGCACACAGCCGGGACAGTTTTTGGGGAAAAACATGTCCACGCATCACATGCATGTGATGCTCTTCATGCTTGGAGAAACAGCCAGCCTCCATGCCTACTTGCGCTCTGCTCCCTCTCACATGCGCATGATGCACATCAGCCGGGACAGTTTTTGGGGCAAAACTTGTCCAGCATGTGATGCTCTTCGTGCTTGGAGAAACAGCCAGCCTCCATGCCTACTTGCGCTCTGCTCCCTCTCACATGCGCATGATGCACATCACAAGAAGCGCTTTTCAGTCCTGAAGATACATTTTGTTTCTCTCTTTTTTTCTTTTCTTTTTTTTTGGGAAAGAGATCCTTTTATTAGTTACCAAGAAAAACAAGCCATAATGGCTAAGTACAAACTCGGCTCCACATGTGGAGCAAGAGTCAAGAAACATAGAAAGGGGGGAGGATGCTTTTCTCCTCTCGCTGGCTGCTCTAGGAGGTCATACAAGGGGGAGGGGGAAACAACCACACATGTGGTCATAGTGTCAAGTGATTGTCAGTGAGAAAAGGACCGTGATGCCAGATCCTCAAAAAGGCCTCCTGACGTTTTCGCATGCGGTCTGAGCCACCCTGAAGCTTCCCCCACTGTCGACGAAGGGTATGAATGATATCAAGCCAGATTCTTTGGATGGAACCGCTGGTGGGGTGAGGGTGCCTTCGATGGCTTCGTTGCACCGAGCTCTCTAGATGTGCCACGCAGCAATACTATTGCAAATCTCCATTGACGGAGGGTATGAATGGATATCAAGCCAGATGCTTTGGATGGAACCACTGGTGGGGTGAGGGTGCCTTCGATGGCTTCGTTGCACTGAGCTCTCTAGATGTGCCACGCAGCAATACTATTGCAAATCTCCATCTCTGGCTAGAACATGGGAGTCCATTGACCAATAGATGGAGTTGGGACTGGCATTGCAGAAATATGAAGGTGAGAGACCTGAAGGAGACTTGGGCGTGGGTTTGGATGGAGAGTAGTCATTGTCTGTCTTGGGGCGAAGCCGCACGAATCCTACCATGCATGTGGAGCCACTCCGTCCAAGCCTTGGAATATGCATACTCTGGGCTGCACTTGTCACGACGTAGGTATCTGTAGGAGGGAGGAAGGAGTACTTCCGCTAAAAAAGGAGCACCTCTAGGTTGGAGGACACCAACTCCCCTTCTGGGTCTCTGTGGCCAGACCCACCCTCCTCCATCCGTGCTAGTGGCCAGAAGTGAGTGAGCACGTCGATAATACGTAGATCATGCAAATGATGTGAGAGCTCTATGGCCTTCCTGTGAATAGTGGCAGACACTGACTCCATGCTCCATGGAAGGAGATGATCATCTCACTACTTTGGGGTGGAAGGCGTGGACCACACAAATATGAATGGGAGCCACCGTCTCCTTGAAAATATTGGCTCTTTCGACTGGGAGGCATCGAAAGAAGATGTAGTCAATTTGTTGCCCCAGCACTCGGGGGGGGGGGGGGGACTTGGGAGGGACAATCCACACTGGAGAGGCAACGATGGTCATCTCTACTGGCTCCGTACAACGATGGATCAAACGAGGAACCAAACTAGCCTGCTGCCTCCTCTCCGAGCAAGGTGTGGCTAGAGGGCGGCGGGAGTGATCCGGTGAGGCGCCTTCGAGGGAGGGAGGCTAGGGGTTGCGAGGTCGGGCCCGTGGAAAGCTCTGAAGGGTTAGAGGGCCTCGCAGGAATCTGAATGCCTGGAGCGGGATCATGCCGAGGCAATGGTCTCCTGGAAAAGGAGGGGCCAACGGCGGGTTCGTCGAGGGAGCCGTGTGTGTGTGTGTGTGTGTGTGTGTTGGGGGGGGGGGTGTGGGCATCAGTGTCGGGGGTCTACTGAGATAAATGCTCGTAAACAGTTCTTTGACAAAACCGTATCCTTTTGTGGCATGTCAACTTGGCACGCTTGGTGGCACTGCTCTGCTCCGGAAGTTGGACGGTGGTTCTACCTCGGGCTAGTAGTCTGCCACTCTCCTGCAGTGGGATCCTTAGAGGCCGAGCCTTGGTGCTCTGCTGCCTGGGGACGGGTATCCTCCCCACCCCCCTGATGAGGATCTGAATTGGGGCCGCCGCTCTGCAGGGTTTTGGGGGGGGGGGGGGGGGGGTTCCTGGACTGGCGACGAGGACAAGCTTTAGCAAGGTGTCCCATCTGCAAGCAAATGAAACATTGGCCAGGGAGGCCAGAGTACTCAACTCTCTGTAGACCCCAGAGGCAAGGAAACGATATGGCATGAGGAACTGACTCTGGAGAGGCTATCAGATACGAACAGATGGAATCCCGGCCTTCCGAGCTAGAACTGAAGTGGCGGTGGGGGGGATTTCATCACTCTCCCAATAACACCACCTATCACTGGGAGGAGAGGAAAGTATTCCTTCCTTAGACCAGGAAAGAAAACTGTCTCGGGAAAGCTTGAGTTGCCAGCCAGAGGGTCGGACGATGGGTCGAAGCTGTGCTGGCACCTCGCAAAGAAGGCCTGGGCTGTACGGAGTGCGATGGGGCTCAGCTGCATGACTTTGTCCGATGCTACAAGCGAATAAAACTCAACGTAGTGGTGTCCATGCCCCATTTCTAGCCTTGCGAAGAAGGCTTGCCTGAAAAACAGGTTCCTGAATTGTCCACGTGCCGGGTGGCTACCCACAATCTTGCAGACCAAGGTGGAGGCTTCCAGAGATGCGACTGTTGAAGCGAGGAGCTGGAGGTCCGCTTCTGAGAAAGAAAGGCAAGGGACCGCGGCCTCGGTCAGGGATGATGGAGTGGCTGCCATGGAGTCCTCCTGGAGGTTCAAAGACCAGAAGTTGCCAACACTTTCCGCAGAGAGAAACTACCCGTGAGCTGAAAGCACCTGTCCAAGGAGACAATGAAGAGGATTTTGGGGGGGAGGGGGTGTTGGGAGCAACAAGTTGGAGAGGTGGAGGTGCTGAATGAATGTTGGTACGGGAGATGGGCTCACGATTGGGAGGAGGCGGCGGCGCAGGAAAAGGCGTGGCGGAAAGGAGGTAGGGTGGTTTTCCTCCTTCCCTCGCTTTGTTTGCACATCCATGCAAAGCTTTGATGGCTAACCAACCAGAAAAGGCACTTTCTTGTGCACTTCCGGCATCAACCCTTCAATCCCCACATCCGTGGGTTCTATCTGCGTTAGATACAGGCTTTGATACCACTGTAAAGTCGTCACTAGACTGTGCCCCTGGAATATCTGACATAGAACCACTGTGGGCAGGATAGAGGACATACCTGAGAAACCCTAGCAAGGTTTCCATAGACCTGATGCCGTACGCATCGCATGACCGCAATGGATTGTGGCTAGCAACTCACCACCCAACCTAGAGTCCTATGGGGGTGAGTCCTCTGGACCCACCCTCGAGCTTGAAGTCTGATTGCCACGAGCTTGCTAGTCACGATGACCCCAACCTGGCGTCCCATACCACCACCCATTTGCTATAGTAGGGTTGGTTTCCCGGCACACTAAGGTTGTGGTTCTCCTTCGGACAATATGTATGGAGTCCTCTCAATAGTTACGGCACGGTGCACACATGAATAGACAGGTTAGACTATGGGTGTAGCACAATGACAAGAATACTGTAAACAATACTTGCACTACTCCAAGACATTGTTTCATACCCTTCACTGTATCGTGCACACCCAACAGTGGTCATAGTGAGTAGAACAACACTAAGGCGGCAATGACAAGTGACTACAACACTCAATGAACAGGACGAGATGGAAAGGCATTCAGTGGAATCTTCCATCTTTGCTAGATACCCATTGGAGGTGACGTTGTGGTGCCTTCAATGTTGGTGCATGCACCTCTCGTGTATCCGTTGGTGGTGGGCTTCTGTTTTGGGATGGTCAAGCATCCGGGTGATCCATAGTGTGGCAGTCTAGGTTTGGGTGATCCAGTGCATGAGCTTGGGATGCTGTGTCCTGAACAATCCAATGTGGGCACCCTTATAGGTTGTCCACCACTAGAGTGCTCACCATCCTTGGTGAGGAAGATAGAAAAAAAAAAGAAAACGGCCTCAAAGGAGAAGCAAGGTGAGTATGATGATGGTGGAAATGTTTGTTTTTTTCTTGTGTTGTTGGGTAGTACAAATACTGAGTGGCGGGGGTAGTAGAGATGATTTCTTCTTCTTCTTTTTTTTGTTGTGGGGTGGTACAGACGTTGATAGGATTTTTTGTGCCCAAAGAAAATGCCCAATAAAGATGTCCACCCCAACCCTAAGAAAATGAAATAAATCGTCGATGCATGGTTAGAAACTTTAGAAAAGATAATTGCTGCATTGCCACCTTCCGAAATGGAACTAGCCGTTGTCAGTTAGACCAAAAGAAGAAAGCGCACTTGCATGTGCAGTAGAGGAGAGGGAGATGCTCAAGAACGAAGAGAGCGCATGGTTGCGGGAAGCGTAGAGAGAAGGATTGTATAGTGTGTGAGCCTGGTTGCAGAGAAGAGAGTCGTGAGAGAGCCAAGGTGTTCTGTGGTGAAGTAGCACTGAGAGAGCTGGCTATTGAAGTCTGTTTAATTTTGAGAAGAAGACGACACGGGATCTGTTTGAGGAGACTTGAGTCTGCCTAGAATAGAGGTTGCAAAGGTGAGAGGGTCTTGTAGGAGGTGGGTTCCCTAGGACCTCTGGAGCTACAACTTTGTTGGAACTTGGACCAGCTCAAAGCCTTGCTCAACAATCCTCTGCAATATCTGTTGTTGGAAGTGTGCAGGGTATAGCTGTAGCTCTTGTTGTTTTTGTTGGTCTTGGGGAGTTGAAATATAGGATTTTTGTTGAGGATTATTGTGTGGAAGTCCCTTGGGTCCATGATGTTCTCTCTTATCTGTCAAATCCCAAAATCTCAGGGTTGCTGAGATTGGCTCGGTTTTATATTTTCGCAAAAGGTCTAGTTGTGTGGGATTGATGAATTCTTATGTTTGGGTTTTAGCTGTGTTGTTTTGATAGAGTTTGTTGAAAAGAACCAAGTGTGAGTGAAGAGCTGACTTGTGTTGAACAAGAACTGTGTCAGTTAGCTTGTGTTTGAGTTAGCAGGTTCTGACTGAGGCAGTTGGAGTCAGTTGTGTGTCAGGATAGATCAGCTGATGTTGTTGAAGCATTGGCCTGGTTTTGATTAACACTCGTGAGGTCTGGGCTGACAATCAGAACTAGTCATAAGTCAGTTTGATATGTTGGGCACTGGTAGTGGTCTAGGTGTCAACTGAGGAAAGGTATTCCAGAGTCAGAAGACTGTCAGCTATTGTTAGCTGTGAGTGTAGGGAGTTGAGTCTTGGTGGGGTTTGAGTGTGTTGAGGGCTTAAGCGGGCCAGTGGACACAAGGGAGAGGAATTCTGATCCAATTGGATCGGCAGAGTCAGTTTGGTCAGAACAGTCAGATTGGAGTCAGCGGTGAGTCTTTGGTGTGGTATCTCTTTGAGATTGGAGCAGCCTGAGAGTCACGGGAGGTCAGACGACACGTAAGTGAAGATTTCTGCTTCAGTTGAGACAGTTGAGTCAGCCGGGTCTGGTTCAATCAGGTTCAGTCAAACAAGTGTCAGCAGAAGGTTGGCAAAGGGTCAGCAAAGTGTTAAGCTTTTGGGGTTGTGAGTGTTAGGCTAGCTGATGTTGAAGGATTCTAGGAGAGCTTGGAGGACTCATTTCTGACTGGGGTCTGCAGCAGTTATCCGACTCAGTATACAGTCAGAAGTAGACTAGTTTGTGTTAGCTGAGAGTATCTCTGGTCAGTTGGTAGTCAACTAAAGTCAGCTGAAGAGTTATAAGTGAAGATTAAAGCCATTAGAAGTCAGAGCTGACCTGGGAGGACATTTGGAGTCGCCAGCTGGGCTAGTTTGAGGAGTTTGGAGTGTGCTCAAGTATCCACCTGTCTCAGTTGAAGATCAAGGAGATATCAGCGGAGTGGTCAGCTACTTTGATTTGGTGTTGTCTGCTGGTGATAGTTCCCTCCTCACGGTGGTTTGTTTTAGACGGGCTATAGAGGAAGGTCTCCTCGACACACCAACGTCAAGTTGGAAGAGGTGGGAGCTACAGGGCAATACGGAAGGCGAAGGAGACTCTGCAACTAGTTTTGTGGGCGTGCCCCCAGGTGGAAGGGGGTATGAAGCAGAGATGGGTGCTCGGCAACGGTTGGAGGGGGGTGAGTATGAGAAGGCATGGGAGGTGAGTAGGAGCAAGGTGCGCCGCACGGGGGAAGTGACCATCGGGTTGGCGAGTAGGAGATTGGGGGAGGTGAGTATGAAGGAGGGGGAAACGAGTATGACATTGGAGGGGGGGCGAGTATGGAAGAAAGGGGGGTGACCATGAAAAAGACAAAGAAAGGGGCGAGCATGAAAGGAGGGATGTGAGCATGAAATGTGGCATGGGAAGCGAGCATGAAAAAGGTCAAGAAGGAGGCGAGTATGAAAGGAGGGGGGAAGCGGGTATATGTAAGATTGAATGTCCCACAACCTTAGAAGCAAGGAAAGGAGAGGAAGGGAAAGGGGTTCCCTTGTCACAGCTGCCTTGGAGAGGAGAGTGGGATCGTAAGCTGTTGGAAAAGTGGCATATTGTTCTTCCCTCCAAGCTTTTGGATGCTCCCCTCCAAGGGGATGACAGGTTCTTCAAAGGACACTTGTGTAGATTCTGTGCTTGGGCATTTGGAGATTGGTCGGGCCCATTGCTTATCGACCTTATTTGAGAGAAGTTTGACCACCCTGCGCCCTCTGTGGTAGCCCGTGAGACAGGCTCCTCTAGACCTACTACCTCATAGTGCTCTGATTGAGAGTTGGACTCTCTTGGTACCGCCCTCTTACATCATCCCTTACATCATCAAGATTCTAGACTCTTCTTCACCATTTATACTTCACACACATCATTCTAACCTTTGACAACCTTTTCCCCAGGGTTCACACACTCCCATACATTGACTCATACATGATAACATATCCAGCATATCCAGCACCACATTTTCAACACAAGGCATTTGTCGTGCCACAATATCCCCTACTTTGTCTCCCCCTCAACCATCGAACGTCTTGTCCCATGTCTGAACAAGGCCTTGTTTCTCATGGTGATGAGTCGGAACTACTTGATAGGCTCCAAGCAGTGGAACGCCCGGCATCCTACATACTGGACATCATGGACCTAAAAGGGCTTGCCCAATGGTTGCAGAAGTAGCGAAAATCTAGGTGCTCAATGGCAGCCACTACTTGAGCTTGTGGATAAGATTGTTTATAATTAGTAAGTGGTTTAATTAATCCAAATAATACTGATAATTATTTCTAATGCTAAGGCTGAGAATGCAATGGTGAGCTTAGCTTTGATACCAAGTTGAGTGATACAAGATTTGAGAAGGCTATGGAGTGTGTGAGAGTCGTAAGAGACAGCTATGGTGGGTGGAAGACGAAAGACGACATCATTAGAGTTTGATATCAACACTAATAGAGATAATTAAGGTATGAGTCTAGGCTAATCCCAATATCACGACTTGCATTGATGAAAATGAGCTTGCATACATCCATTTGTAGCCAGAACATAGAGCACCTCAAGGTGTCCACGGACATTGAAGGAATTAAGAAAAATTGACAAGAACCAAGCAAATTTGACGCTGTAGTTGGTGCTCAGAAATTTGGGGAAAAATGGCCATTCTTCATGTCCATGCACCTTCATGACCATTCCAGCTGGTCCCGGGGGCTTTCGAACATGTTGAACATGCTGGTGGCTTCAGAATTGCGTTTGTTGGTGTGTAGAGTGAGATCCAGACCTGCACCTCTCTTTTGATTGAGATTGAACATGCTGGTGGCTTCAGAATTGCATTTGTTGGTGTGTAGAGTGAGATCTAGACCTGCACCTCTCTTTTCATTGAGATTTCATTAACCTTCTGAAACCCTTGATTAAGTGTGTTAGTATTGGCTTAATCCCTCTTTCACTTATTGCTATTTCACCCTCTTAAATTACTTGGTTCAATTGTGAGTGTAACTATCCCAATGGTTTACCCGAAAGCTACGTACATTCTTTGGGATTAGTGAGTAAATAGTGATCTTAATCACGATTAGCATCCAAATCTTGTCCAAATCTTTGTAAGGGAGTAGACACTGCGGAGATACAACTATAAATCTCAGTAAGATCCTCCTCGATCCTCCTCATTGAGCCACAGCTAGCCAAATCTTAGTGGTGAAGGATTCCATACACGGCAAACAAAAGCCATGTATCTCTACTCATGCAAAAGGAGTTTTGGGGAGCAATAAATGGCGATGAGCTCAAGGGAGTGAGACTCGGGTCAAAGCATGGACAATTAAGGAGAGAAAAGCCATTGCCATCAGTGGGTTAAGCCTTGGGAATAATATCATTCATCACATTAGCAAAAAAGTGCATGTCTGAGAAGCCTGGGATGAGCTAGAGAAAGTGTTTGGGGCTAGGGCTAAAAAATTAGAAATAAATATGAAAATTCAGTTTTATGGGCTTAACATGGAGTTCAAGGACTCATTTGTGGAGCATGTTGGTAAGATGAAGAGTATTATGATACAACTTGCAGGTGTCAAGGCACCCATGAATGAGAAGGATGCAATAGCCGTCTTAATCGAAAGTACTCCTCAAGAGTTTTCATCGTTGGTAACAACTACTATAATCTTCCAAATCTTACTCTTGAAGGTGTCGAATCCTCCTTGTTTGAAGAGGATAAGAAACTAAAAGGTACACAACAAAGCTCAACAAATAATAGGGAGATTGCTTTCTTTAACAAGTCCAATGTCAAATGTAACATGATGGGACATGCAATGGCCCAATGTTTTCATCGAAACAAACCCAAGCTTGTATATGATGCATGTGGCAAGGTGGGCTACCTTGAGAAGAGTAGTTGGTCAGAGGAGAAGCAACAATCAAATGTAATGGTGGAAGCAACTCTTGATGATGCTTCAAAAGAAAGCTTTTCTAGATATAATGATGTCTATGATTATGTTCTATGTCTATGATCATGTTATGTCTCATGTCATGTTGATGTAACTATCTGCAGCCCATCTATGATGTAGGCTAAGTGATGTATATGTATCTCCATCAAGGGGGGGCAAAGAATGTCATGTCATGTATGTTACATTAGCTTCTTGGGATGACATCCAATTGGGCACCAAGGAGGCGTGTTGAAAATGTGGTGCGAAATGTGATATCGGATACGTTATCTTGTATGATTCAATGTATGGGAGTGTGTAAACCTTACGGAAAAGGTTGTCAAAGGTTAGAATGATGTGTAAAGTGTAAATGGTGAAGAAGAGTCTAGGAGGGCAAAAAGGGAGACTCTTGATGATGTAAGAGGGTAAGTGGAGGATACCTAGCAATTGGCTACGAATTGATGTATGCAAACTCATTTTCATCAATGCACGTCGTGATATTGGGATTAGCCTAGACTCATACCTTAATTATCTCTATTAGTGTTGAGATCATACTCTAACGATGCCTTCTTTCATCTTCCACCCGCCATAGCTCCCTCTTGCAACTCTCACACACTTCATAGCCTTCTCAAATTTTGTATTTCTCAACTCCTTGGTCTAGACCTTCTTCCAATTTCAGCTCATATAGACTATGCTCCTAGCCTCCTAGGGAATCTACAAAAGGTCAGAACCCTAGTCATGGAGAACTCCTTTACTTCTAAGCTAGAGTCATAGCTGGATCACCCCAAAGTCGAGCAAGAATAGTCTGGATGGCCGACCAATGGGAGTCACCTCCCATTGGTCGGCCATCCAGACACAAAAATGGCCTGGTCTTGTTGCTTGGAGACCCTTTGCATGGAGTGTGCATTCTGGCATTAGGTTTACCTCGGAGCCACCATCAACAATTGCCCCGGAAAGCGGGGTGCCATTAATCTCCATAGAGAGTCGGGAGCTCCAGTAGTTGGGGGGAGAGAGAGAGAGAAAGAAAGATATATTAAGCGTCTACTAAAGATACAATAATGTTCATGGCATATCTCATCATGGAATGGAAAATAAAAGAGAAACAAAACATAAACATAGATATCTCAGTGGGGTGATACAAAATTGTCCATGGAAACTCATCATGGAATACTAGGAACATAGAAACATGAGAGAGAGAAAGAAAGAAAGTTGTATTAACGTCTTCAAAAGGCCAAAATGACCTATGAGACCAAAAGATTACATCATATCCATGAGGTACATCATCCTAGGTAAAAAATAGTTAGAAAGAAAGATAACAAAAATCTAGAACTATAAAATCTGATCTAGGTACATGAGCAGACAGCTCTCATATCACCCTAATACATCCCTCATGGGCCGCTGTGACATGGTGCTCAAGGTGGTAAAATTGAGCCGGTGCGAGAATAACCTACAATGATGGGAGATGATGGCCCGGATCCTCCTATGGTGGTGTGGCCGTAGGCGACGCCCATGGGGTCTGGGGCGTCAAGCTCTGCATAACTTAGTCGCTCTGTTGAGTGTCACACCTCTCAGCCGAGCTCCTGCACTAGCCTGTGGTCCGGGTACGGTGGGTGGATCGGCCCTCGGAGCGCTGGTCTGGAAGAAGTCGGTGAGAGGTCTCTGTGTTGGTCCTGGAGCAAGTACAGCTGATCTAGATCTCACTAAAGACTCCCTATGTCTGCGGAGCTCTAGAAGAAAAAGTCCCAGGCATCTCTGATCCGGGAAGTCCATGATCCTGGAAAGTGGTTTGAACCCACCTCGGAAGAGGTGATGGGACCTCCCCCGAATCTCATAGTATACAGGGCATCGGCATATGTAATGATCCTCTGTCTCGGGCACTGTGTGACAGAGCTCGCATATCCTATCCTCTAGTGCGGCCGCCCTAGGCCCATATCTGGTAGTTTCCACTCTCAGCCGGTGGGACGAGTTGCGGATGGCTGATCGCACATTTCACCCCAAAAGATAGGGGTGTGTCCATGTAGTGTGGGCGGATGATGAAGCCATACTCTGTTAGGCATAGGAGGTGATCTCTATAGAGGGCCATCTTTGTCCCCAGTGGATGACTAGGTGAACTCCATGTCCTCTGAGTATCCAGTCTGACAATGTCCTTCCTAATAACCCTGTTCCGCTCTATGCGGTTGAGAGCAAAAGACGAGGCCTCTATGCTGTATTGGAACGGGGGGGAGTGCCTCCATCTACATGTCGTGCATGCCAAACCAAGTGCTGCCTTCCTATGCATACCAGCACTCTGTATCTCCCTCGAGTGTCAGCTGTCTCGAGGACTCTAGGGCTAGGCGGGGGTATCTATCTAATGGAAGCTCGCTCCCATAGCTTGTGCCAGTATGTCACTGTCTGGAACAGAGCCTCTGTCACTATCGGTGCAGCCCCCATCTCTGCCCGCATAATCTCATATGCCACTGATGGCTTACTCCTAATCATGCACGAGATCATCGCTACTAGGGGCCTCTCCATCGGCTTCCACCCATCATATAACTCCTCTGTATCTGTCTCGGCTCTCCTCTATCTCCTCTTGTGGTATAAGCTGGGACCCCAAATGGGGGCACCATACAGTTGTGCAGGTGTAACTAGAGTATGAAATAGCCAAAGCTTCGTCCTCGGCTCCTAAAACTGTATTTGTGAGCATTGCCTCTCTAGCAAGCCAAGGGCTGCATATCCCCACATCAATCTAGCTTTGGCCGCCTTCCGCAACGAAAATTGAGGTCCAACAAAAATGATCGCAAGGTATACATATGAGGTAACATACTCCACAGGCTCTCCACTGTATGCAAACTGTATTGCAGATCTACTTATCCAGTGTGGGAAGGTGTTAAAGATCATCACCTTGGTCTTTCCAAGGTTCATAGTGAGGTCCCGGTCCTCACAAAAGGCCTGCAATGCATCCAAATGCCTTTGCAGCCTCTCTGGTGAATCAGAAATAAGAACAATATCATTTGCATACAAGAGGATCAGTATCAGGACTCTTGCTAAATGTGCTCATGGTCCTCCCTGTTTGTCTGTGTAATCCGAGATCACGTCAATGTATAGACCAAATAGAGTAGGAGACAAGGGGCAGCCTTGCTTCACCCCGATAGTGCTATGTATGATCTCTGACTCACCTCTTGGAGACCGTACTTTGCCTGTGACTAACTCATAGAGTGTAATGATCCCCCAAAGCATCTTTGCTGGTACTCCCATATCCTGCAGTCTCCTCATCAGTCTGGCCTGTGTGGGACGGTATCAAAAGCTTTGCAGAAATCCACAAATCAGCAATATATCCAATGCTTGTGAGCTCTCCCCTCCTCAATGATCCCCTGTAGTGTAAAGACATGATCTAGTGTGGAGTGTCCTCTCCGAAAGCCTACCTGCCCTGGTGCTCTGAGTCTCTGCTACCCGGACCATCTACTAAGCTCATGCTCCAAAATCAAACCATAAATCTTGGCCAAGGTGTGACCAATCATGATAGTCCTGTAGTTGCTAGGGTCCATGGGGTCACCTGCTTTCAAGATAGGTACAATAGTATTCGATGACCAGCTGGCGGGGAAGCCCTCACATAGAGCCCTGTTAAACATGTGAACCAGTAAAGGGGCTAGCGTGTCCCTAGCATGAGAGAAATGCTCGATGAGGAGTCCATCATGATCTTGTGCTCTCCCAGTGTGCATCCTGTCACTAGCATCTCTCACCATGCTTAGGTGAAAGAAGGAAGAGTGTGGGGGACGGGGTTTGGGTGGATGGGGGAGAGGTGGCTGCTCGGGGGCATGGTAGAGAGAGGTAGCATAGGTGTGCCAGGTGCCGGGTGAAGTAATCGGAGTCGGTATGCGATGATCTTGGAAGAGCGTCCATGCCTCCTTACAGTCCCTCCCAAGAAATAGCTGGTATAGCTCTTGCTCAAGCCTGGTAGGTAGGCTTTCTTCTTCCTCCGTGTGAGACGTCGGAAGACCACTCATGCGTGCTGGTGAGTGGTGGATCCTAGTGCCATCTCCCGATGTAGACGCGCTCGGGTATCACGACATTCCTCGTCGTACCAGCTATTCTGTGGGACAGTCCCTCTTGGTGATGTAGGGGTGGCTCTGGAGTGCAGGAAGGCGGCTGCAAGGGACGTATGGACGGTGGCTGCGAGCTGTGTGGTAAGCTCATCAAGTTGGATGTGGGGGTTGAGATCGGAGAGGACACGGTAGACGTGATCAGAATAGATGGAAGAGGTCTCTCTTGTGAAGTGGTATCTCGGGTGGCGGTGATGGGCCAAAGTAGGTGGTTGGGTGGAGCTTCAGCATGTGATACAGGTGGTCGGGTGGGATGAGGCTGCACGGTTTCTTGAGACAAAAAGGGCCCGGGACATCGACCTTGCAGTGTGCTACTTTGCACCCTCCACTTCTAAATATGCCACCCATGGAGAATCCCCGTACCTGCCCCTTTATGATGACATTATGAAGTTTTCCAGTCTAGGGGACATCGTGCTGGCTGGAGACTTCAATGCCCGCACCGCATGTGCACAGGTACCCTTCTTTGAGACAGATGATCCCATAATACAGCAGTTAAGGTATCTGTGAATGCTTTTGTTTTAGTCTGAGACTCCCGCTGTTCTATAGTCTCTGATCAACACTTGCATTTTAGACAGGTAGGCTGTACATTTGATCTTTGCAGCCTTCCACTGTGGTGGCATACATTTGCATGTCAAGGCAGTAATATTTACCTGAACCTTGTGTGTATTTATCAATGGATTCTAAATCAGGGTTACTGTATGGTGCAGATTGCACGTTCCTGTTGCCTCACCAAAACATCTTCTGGTGACAAGCGGCTGCATAAGCATCCTCGAGAGGATTTATGGAATGGATTTTTCCTTTCTAGGCTTTCTCATCTGTGCATCATTGCTTGGGATAGGTTCGTGAAGCAACTTTACCAACTTTATCGACAAAAAATTTATGAGATGCTATATGCATTGTGCTCCAAATGCATGGAGACTGTAAATGCTAGAGCTTGGCTTTCTGTTGTCATTAATTATGTCTCTGTTGAATGTATCAAAACAAAAACCCCTATGTGCCGTTGTTCTGATTGCTTTTCTATGTCCAAATGTTTGTTTATAGGAATCTTTGAGTCTACACCATTGGAAAAAATTCAGAGAGATCCTGTACAGTTGCCCACGCTGTTTGATGACATTGCTGAGTCACATAACTCTCTCATTATGTCACCAGTTTTCGATCTCAAGTATGTCTTCCCATAGACCTTTTCTACTTATTAAAACAAAACAAGTATAGGTGTACACGTTCTTTGAGGTACATGTAAACCCTCTTATGGTGAGATTGTGGAGGAGAAATATTTTAGCCTTGTAGAGAGCTTCCTAGCCATACGATGTCCCATTTTGAGCTGTGCTTGCAGGTCTGGAAAACAGTAGTGTTACCTGTTATTGCCCAAATTAGCCTTTGTTGTGAATCAAAATCAAAGTCAGTGACAATGCTTCAAGGTAACATCTGAGCTGTGATGTCGTCATCAACAAAGAAAAAGAATTATTCTGCAGCTCTTTGAGTTCAGGTTGGCAGTGCAATGTCAAACACTCTGAAGGTTTGAACTTTAGTTTACATCAAGGTTTCCAAATTGGAGATGCTGCTTAGCCTGAGTATGAGAACTAACCAAGTGTGGCTGCACTCCCTCGGAGAGGCTCACTCCTCAACAAAAGTTCTTAGAAAAGAAAGAGAACACAAAACGTGTTTGAATGTATGCAGCTGTAGGTTTTTGTAATCAAAGCTGGAGTTATGTACAAGGCGTGCTCAAGCCTCTGTATACAGTACGAGAACACAGGTCTATGGATATGGACAGTTTTTTACATGCACCAAAATGTATACATACATTTCCCCACTTATCCCGAAGTATATATGTTGCATGGTCTTTCGAATGCTGAATAACGTGCTATTCCTTTTTCACGGAAAGCTTGCATGGTGAAATGGTAGTGCATGTGTGTGTGTGAGAGAGAGAGAGAGAAAGAAAGAAAGATATATTAAGCGTCTACTGAAGACCCAATGGGCCTATGAGACCAAAGTGATACAATAATGTCCATGGAATATCTCATCATGGAATGGAAAATACTAAGAACATAGAAACATGAGAGCAGCATGAGCTTCAAGTAGATGGCTATGAGAGAGAGAGAGAGAGAGAGAGAGAGAGAGAGAGAGAGAAATGAAATGATATATTAACGTCTCTAAGAGGCCATAATGGCCTATGAGACCAAAACTGAGAGTACATCTGAAGTTGGTGTCTCATCAAAGAGAACAACTAAATGAGACTAAAAAGTACAATAAACTGATTGTTCTACAAATATAAGAAAAGAACTCTGAGACTCCGAGATGATACTGAGTAGAAAATACTGGAAAATACTGAAAAATGTATATTAGGTAGATCCATGTATGCTGATCAGTTGAAGTGTTGCCCTCTCCTTAGATCAAGTATCTCCGCCATGGGGCTGTCTAGAGTGGAGAGGTCGTAGAAGCGAGGTAGGCGCCTCCGATAATGGCTCTGATTTGGCGATGGTGAGGATGCGGTGGTCGGGATCCTGGTGGGCGTGGCCAACGAGCACGAGGCGTCTACTAAAGACCCAATGGGCCTATGAGACCAAAGTGATACAATAATGTCCAGAGAGAGAGAGAGAGAGAGAAAGAGAAAGAAAGAAAGAAAGATTTTATTAACGTCTTCCAAAAGACCGAACTCGGCCTATGAGACAAATCGGAGTACCTGTATGGGGTATCCTCTGTCATCCCAACAAAATGAAAAAGTACTGAATAAAAAAGCTGAATCTGGGTGTGCAGGGGATGGAGCTCTATTACTAGGAGAATGCAAAGCTATATGCATGGAGTATACAATCATGATATGCAACCTAGCTAGCTCCATCCTGTACCATACTGGGGGTATAAAATGGTATACATCAGTGAAGGGGGTGTCCACAGCTCCCTGAAGAACATGCCTGGGTGTGCTCTGAAGCGAGCCAGTCGCTCCGCACCCTCTCTGTGAAACTGAGCTCTGATCTCTGTCATCTCTCTCTGGTATAGGCGTGGTGTCCGAAAGCCAGGTGTCCTCTGTCTCCTGCGGGCTCTAAGTGTCTCTGCTCTCTGGAGAGTAATTCCCTACCGTGTAGGGGCTGGGAGGGGTATGGATCTCTGAAAAAATGTAGTAATCTGTGTCTGTCGCCCCCCCTCTGGAGCTGTCTGAGCCTGTAATAATGTCTCTCTGTGGCGCTGTATGTCTAGAATGTATCTCCCCAGTATGCGCTGGTCTGCTGTCTCAAAGATCTGGCGTAGGGAATGTGGCTCTCTGAATAAAATGGAATATCTCTCTCTGATGGCTGTATATGCTCTGCATCTGCATACATAATGCTCCTCACTCTCCACCTCCTCTCTGCACAATCTACATACCCTCTCCTCTCGGGGGATCCGTGCTGCTCTGCCAGTCTCAATCTCCAATCGGTGTGATGAAACTCTGAGCTGACCAATAGCCACTCGGGAGCCGTGTGGTAAAAAGCCCTCCATGTATCTAGGCCTCTCTATAAATCCATCATCAGTGATACTCATGAAGTGATCTCTGTAGTATAGCATCTTCGGTGGAAGAGGCTCTGTAGGCGATATCCATGTCTCTCGTGTATAGAGCTGCCATAGATCCTGTCTCAATACTCTGTTCCTCTCACTATGAGAGAGACGGATATGTGGTGCATCCCTGTCATACTGGAATGGTGGTAGATGATCCATGTCTAGGCCATGCTGTGAGAACCAATGTGTGACCTGTGCATACCATGATCCTCTGTCTCCTGCCTCAGCCAACTGTCTAGATGCCTGAAAAGCTCTGTATGATAATCTGTCCTGTGTCATCTCTCTGAATCTGTCTAGCAGGCATATAGTCTGAAATATGGCCTCTACCATCATAGGAGGCGCAGCAAACTCTGCTCGGATAATGTCATGAGGTACTGACGGTTTGCTGCGTATCATGCGTGCCATCATGAGGGCCTGTGGTCTCTCTATCTGTGTCCACCAATGAGTAGCAAGGCCTGGCGCCCATACTGCTGCTCCATACATCAATGCCGGTGTGACTAATGTGTCAAATAGCCACCCCTTCGTCCGGGGCTCCTGAAAATGCGCCTGGTGGCACTGTCTCTCTAGCATAGCCAATGCTGCATATCCCCGTGTCAATCTAGCTCTGGCTGCTGAACCCATGGTAAAGCGTGTGGCTGCTGCAGAGAAGGTAACCCCTAGGTACACGTATGATGTCACCACCTCCACCTGGCATCCTGCGAGAGTGAATGTCAGCTGACTCCTGCCCTGTCTCGATGTATGAAAGACCATAACCTTGGTTTTCCCAAGGTTCACAGTAAGACCCCTCTGTGTGCAGAAATCATGGAGTGCATGTAGATGCTGCTGTAGACCACCTGGGGACTCAGACACCAATACAATATCATCAGCATAGAGCATAATATGTACTGAGGTACCTGCTAAATCAACTCCATCTCCGCCTCCCCGTGTAATGAAGTCAGCCACCTCATCAATGTATAACCCAAATAGCGTGGGGGAAAGTGGGCATCCTTGCTTCACACCAATGGTGCTAGCAATAGTCTCGGACATACCTCCTGGACATCTGACTCGCCCAAAAACTTGCTCATATAATGCATAGATGCCCCATGTCATATCTGCTGGTATGCCAAGAGACTGTAGGCGCTGAAAGAGCCTCTCTCGTGGTACTGTGTCAAATGCCTTGCGGAAATCCACAAAGCAGCAATAGAGCTTTCTCTTCCTCACTCTGGCCTGATCAATCATACATCTCAAAGTGAATACATGGTCAGTGGTAGAGAAAGCTCTCCTGAAGCCTGCCTGCCCTGATGAGCGTAAACCTGCTCGCTCAGCATATAAGCTAAGCTCCTGCTCCAGCACTGCACCATAGAGTTTGGCTAGCACGTGGCCAACCATAACCGTCCTGTAGTTGCTCGGATCGAGCATATCCCCTGTTTTGTGAATCGGCACAATGGTGTGCATCGTCCACTCCGCAGGCAAACCCTCTGCTAGTGCCCTGTTAAACAGGTGTGCAAGAAAAGGAGCTAAAGAATCTACTGCATATATGAGATGCTCACCCTGCAGGCCCATATGGTCGGCGGCCCGTCCATGCTGTAGGCGGCGGATAGCTTCCTGTACCATCGAGTGGGTAAAGAAGCTAGCTGTGGTAGGTCGAGGCTCCTGTGGCTGAGGTATAGGTGGCTGCTGTGGGGCATGGTATAGACCCTCTGCATATGTGTGCCATGTCTGTGGGTCTGCAATAGGTGTCGGGGTCCGGGGCTCTCTGAAGTGCCGCCATGAGACAGGGCTATCTCTACTCATGAAGAAATGAAAGATCTCTAGCTCCTGTATCTCTGCAAAGGCCCGCCTTTTGCGGCGAGTAAGTCTCCTCATCTCTCTCCTCGACTCCTGCTCTGTGATGGCTCCCAAGGCTCTCTGTATGCGGAGTCGTGAGTATAGGGCTCTGCACTCGTCATCATACCATCTGTTCTGGGGCATAGTCCCAGGTCTCGCAGGCTCTCCTGAGTGTACACGATGTGGGAAGCTCTGTAATGCAGCCGTGTGTAGGAGTGATGCGAGCTGGGCTGTAATGGTATCCATAGATGCCAGGGGATCCATGAGTAGGAGCCCATCCTCTACTCTGCCAGTGTATATGTCTGCCATGTCATGTGTGAAGTAGATGGTAGTGTGTGGCGTCGGTATATGGGGGGCTGGTGATACTGGTGATCCGGCTAGTGAAAATGCCAAGTATGTATGATCTGCCCCAATAGGACGAGGTGGAATGGAGAATGAGGTAACAAGCTGCGATGCCTCCAAAGACCCCATAATGTAGTCTACCACCGTGCCTCCGGTCCGTGTATGACCCCCATGTGGGAAGCATGTCAGCCCTCCTGATCCCGGCCACTGTAGCATCCCGTTATAAATAACGAGACGATGCCTGGCTCCCAACTCTAGTAAGTGGTCCCCATAATGCCCTCTGTCTGGTCCAGTGTCCTCTGATGCCGGACTAGCCCCTATCTCCTCTGGATCCACAGGGTGGAGGATCTCCATGTCATCATAGTCATACACCTCACACTGTCTGCTCTGTGTGTGGGCATTGAAGTCGCCCGTAAGAAATACTTCCCCTAGTGTAGAATAATGCATAATCTCCTTTGTGTATGGCGAGGCTTCTATCTCCTCCTCCTGTGGCATGTCCTCTGTAATGACGTAGGAGGATCCTGATGGAGAAAAGTAACATAGAGCTATGTATATAACCCTGTCCTGTGAGAGAGAGAGAGAGAGAGAGGGAGAGAGAGAGAGAGAGGAAGAAAGAAAGAAAGATATATTAACGTCTACGAGAGGCCAAAGTCGGCCTAGGAGACAAAAAATAATACTACTGTGTTCTTCCGGTCATTGGAAGAAAAGAAAGAAAAGAAAAAGTGTGCATGTGTTTGGATACAATTGTGAATCATCATGGATCGATGGAGCCCATATACAAACAATATAAGGGGGGGTGGGGATGTGGATGGAGTGCTAAGGCAAGATGCATCTCTATATGCTGAAGGGGTAGTACAAGCATGCTATGCAGATCTATGTCTAACTCCATCCAGTGCCATAAGAGGGATATAAGATATCATACATCGCCGATGCTGAGGCTGTGAATGGCGTGAACATGTACCCTCAGTCTGAATGAAAGCGAGCTACCCTCTCTTGTGTCTCCATCTGGTGCCTCATTCGGATAGCTGCTATCTCTCGGTGACGGAGTCGGGGTGCTCTATGTCCAGTCTGTCTAGGTCTCCTCCTGGCTCTCAATTCCTCTGCTCTGTGCGGTCACCCCACGTGGTACATCAGCTGGCACTAGCATAGCTCTCTGGAAGAAATCTGTGAGCTGGGACTGTCTCCCACCCCTAGTGGGAGCGGGTGTCTGGAGGAGTCTCTCTCGAGAACTATGAAGCTCTAGTAGTAGTCTGCCAAGCTGTCGCTGGTCCGAGGCCTCCATCAACTGATGTAGTGAAGAGTGCTCCTCAAACAATCCTGCATATCTATCTCTGACCCCCTGGTGGGCTCTACATCTACATACAAAGTGATCCTCATTCTCCACCTCCTCGCGGCACAATCTGCATATCCGCTCAGCTCTGGGAACCCGTGCCGCTCTCCCAGCCTCTATCTCTAGCTGATGTGATGAGACTCGTAGCTGTCCAATAGCAACGCGAGAGCTGTGGCATGTATACATCCATGTACCGCGGTCGATGTATAAACCCATCCCCTGAGATGCTCATAAAGTGGTCTCTGTAATACAGCATCTTCGGTGGTAGTGGGCTCTTTGGTGCTATCCATGTCTCCTGTATGTAGTGCTGCCATATGTCTTGTCTCATCACTCTGTTCCTCTCATTGAGAGAGAGGTAACCTCGTGGAGCAGACTGATCATATTGAAAAGGTGGCAATCGCTCAATGTCTATCCCATGATGTGAGAACCACTGTAGCATCTGTGCATACCAAGATCCAGTTTGTCCAGCCTCGGCCAGCTGTCTGGATGCCTCAAAAGCTCGGCGGGATAATCTCTCCGTGGGCATCTCCCTCATCCTGTATATAAAGGAGATCGTCTGGAAACAATGCCTCCACTGCCATAGGTGGTGCAGCAAACTCAGCTCGAACAATGTCGTGCGGGACGGATGGTTTGCTGCGTATCATCCTCGAGAGCATCAAGATCTGTGGTCTCTCCAGCTGCCCATGTGGAGGCTGCAAGCCCTGGTGCCCAAACCGCTGCTGCATACATTAAGGCTGGTGTCACTAATGTATCAAAGAGCCACCCCTTCGTGCGGGGTTCCTGAAAATGTGCCTGATGACACTGACGCTCAAGGCCAGCAAGAGCTGCATACCCCCGGGTCACTCTGTCTCGGACTGCCTGAGCCATGGAGAAGCGTCCAGCTGAGCTAGTAAATGTGATGCCAAGGTAAACATGAGAGCTCACCACCTCGACCCGCCCTCCTATTAATGTGAGAGTAGTGTGGCTCCTGAGCGCGGGTGAAGTGTGGAAGATCATAACCTTGGTTTCTGTGAGCCCCTGCTGTGCGCAGAAGTCATCAAGAGCCACAAGGTGTCTTTGAAGCCCAACCTGCGTGTCGGATACCAAGACGATGTCATCAGCATAAGCATAACATGGACAATAATACCTGATAGCTCAACCCCAGAGCCTCCTCCCTGTGTGATGTAATCGACCACCTCATCAATATGGAGCCCAAAGAGCGTGGGGGAGAGCGGGCACCCTTGCTTCACACCAATGGTGCTAGAGAGAGAAGAAAGAAGAAAGAAAGATATAGTAAGCGTCTACTAAAGACCCAATGGGCCTATGAGACCAAAGTGGTACAATAATGTCCATGGCATATCTCATCATGGAATGGAAAATAAAACAAAATGAAAACATAAATATAGCTATCTCACTTGGGTGATACAAAACTGTCCATGGAAACTCGTCATGGAATACTAAGAACATAAAAACATGGGAGCAACATCAGCTCCGAGTAGATGGTATACCACTCTCCAAAATGTCAAGCATGGGGTTGACGAGTATGACCGAGAGGTCTCCCTCAGCTATGTCACGTGGAAAGGTAGCTCAATGGCGGTGGAGCATGTCCTGGATCTGGAGTTGATGAGGTGATCGTGGCCGAGAGAGAGAGAGGACTCATCAGTATTTTAGAGACATGGTTGATGATGTAGTCCTTGCTTTGATAGCTGAAATTTATGAAGATACGGATATTGCTTGGTACCATTTTGCATCCCGTATGCAAGGGGTGATTATAGGTTATGGTAAATGGTTTATGGGTGAGGAGAGAAAATTCAGCAGCTGAAAAATTAGCCATGGTCATTCTTTGTCTCCTCAGGAGGAGGGCCAAATAGCATCAATTTGAATTGAATAATTATATAAAGTTGCAAAAGTGGCAAGTCAGGTCCAAACAGAAGCCTATCTTGGACAAGGGTTGCTCATCTAAAGCTTTTTTTAAAAGTTTACATTTAACTAGCAGACAAAAACAATGCATCTCATGAGTGCAAAAGGATAACGGATAGTGAACACAAAATGTAGTGCAGTGTGACTCACTTTCAACAAGTTCTTGCTGAATGTGTGTGACTCACTTTTAGCAAGTTTTTGCATCACCTCCTGTGGAAACCCCTTCTTTGACACATGCATGTACATAATTGCGCGAGAATGTCAAAGAAATAATAGATATG
The DNA here is from genome assembly GCF_041138505.1 of Cibotium barometz. Classification (NCBI taxonomy): domain Eukaryota; kingdom Viridiplantae; phylum Streptophyta; class Polypodiopsida; order Cyatheales; family Cibotiaceae; genus Cibotium; species Cibotium barometz. Next base: position 64,118,854 of record NC_141047.1, read on the forward strand.
TAGGAAGCCTTTGAACTAGAAAGCCTATTTATGGAGATACACAATGTAGTCAAGACCTTAGGCAAATGGAAATCTCCTAGATGGGATGGGTTGACTGTGGAATTCTGTTTGCAAATCTTGGACCTGCTTGAGAATCCATTATTACTCATGATTAATCAATCATGGCAGTCGTGTGCGATGCGAGCATCTTCGAAAGGACTAGTCAGATTAGTACCAAAGAAGCAGCTCTGTCACAATCTTTCAGACTGGCATCCAATTACTCTTTTTTTCCCCGGAAACAAGATCCTTCTATTAGTTAGCAGAAGATAGCCTTAAAAGGCTAAGTAAAAACTCGTTTCCAAGTACGAAGCGAGGATCAAAGAACGAAAAAGGGGAAGGACGCACTTCTCCTCTGGCTGGCTATGAGGAGAAGGCTATCTCATACAATGTGGGGGGGGCAGGGGCGGATATAACCACATGGGTGGTCTATAGTGCCAAGTGGGCTCTCCACCACTATCTATGAGAAAAGGACTAGGTTGCCAGAGCTTCAAGAAGGCTTCCCGAGGATTCTACGTATGGGCAAAACCACCCTGAAGCTTCCCCCACTAGTCGCGGAGGGTATGAATGATGTCGAGCCAGATGCTTTTGATGGACTCCATTGGCAGAGTGTGGGTGCCTTCGATGGCTTCGTTGCACCAAGCTCTCCAAATGTGCCATGTGGCAATGCTGCTACAAATTTCCCATCTCTGGCTGGAACCAGGAGTCCAGTGACCAGTCGATGGGGCTGGAACTGGCACTACCGAGATGCGAAGGTGAGAGACCCGAAGGGCTAGTCTCACACTTTTGTTCTCGTAAGCCATGACAATCTTGGCCTCCCCATGTAATAGTGCAGGAGGAGGCCTTGTCCATAGTGAAGATGCAAAGAATCCACTGCCAAATTTGCTAAGCCTTTGGGCAATCCCAAAGACAATGTCGCTGAGACTCCTGAGGATGTCCACATCTCGGGCATGATGCTGATCTACCTCCAATGGCCAAACTCCTATGTGCCAGTAGCCACAAAAGAGAGTGTTCTTCTAAGGTCGAAAACAGTCCCATAGCCTCTTCAAAGAAAGTGCGGTGAAACGCCCTGGGACTGGCAGTGTCCTGCTGCTGCCGGAGTGCCCTTGACCTCAGGCATCTGGATCCTATGGCCAAGCCGTGTGGTGTATGCCAAAAATGGGGTACCCAGAGTCTCCTCCCTATCTGCCGGATCACGCCAAGTCCACTCTCCTGGGTTCCATTGGAGGTGCGTGACGGGCCGGCTCTCCCAAATCCATAAAAGCCAAGAGTCTCTCCTTGGCCACCTTGGACGGTGGTGGGTCAATGTGCCACTCATGTACATGGAATCCGATCACCCTTACCCTCATCCGCACCATGATCCGCTAGGCATCCAATTACCCTCATGTTTGTTATATATAAGATCATCACTAAGATAACTCGGAGAGTCAAAAAGATACTGCACAGAGGATTACATCAAGCCCAATATGGTTTCTACGTCAAAGATAAATCATTGATAACATCTGTAATGCTTGTATATGATTGCCACAGACTACAAGGAAATGGATGAGCTGTAGTTAGACATGTTTTTCCACTGTTTTTGATCTTGAAGAAGTTTCCCTCACTTTTGAGGGCTTCTTTCCTTGTACAATGAAGTAATAGAACATCACTTTTTACAAAAATAAAATAAAAAATAGTGTGTTTGTGTGTGTGTGTGTGTGTAAGAGAGAGAGAAAGAAAGAAAGATATATTAAGCGTCTACTAAAGACCCAATGGGCCTATGAGACCGAAGTGATACATTAATGTCCATCGCATATCTCATCATGGAATGGAAAATAAAACAGAAAGAAAACATAAACATAGCTATCTCACTAGGGTGATACAAAACTGTCCATGGAAACTCATCATGGAATACTAAGAACATAGAAACATGAGAGCAACCGAGATCCATTACAATTCCAAGTAGCGACTTTGAGTGTAGTCCCATAGGTCTCGCGCCGTCATGAAGAGCGCCTCTCCATAATCACCACTCTAATGGGAGTGCCGACCTCTCCCCCTGCATCTTTCTCTCTTCGCTACTTCCATCTCTGCGCCCCTTTCATCTTTCTCTGTCATGTACATAAGAAGCTTCCAATAAAGCGTGTCACCTATAATGTACAGGGTAGTTGCAATCCTCATAAATGGAGTTGTTTATGGGATTATGTAGATATTTTGAAACCAGATATAGTTTGTTTGCAAGAACACAATCAGCATGAGTATGGTGGCCAATTTTGCCATTTTGCTTGATATGACATTTTCTGTGCCGCACGTAAACAATTCTCGGGTGTTACTTTTCTTTTGAGACATGAACTAGAGCCAGCATTGGAATATAATGATTCATTGGGCCAACGTATTATTGTGCAATGTACTTTGCAAGGTGAAATTTTCTAGTTTGCAGAAGTGTATCATCTCAATCTTCCCATGAGCGGCCAAGGATTTGGAATTTCTTCAATTCCTATCCTTGGTTGTCAAATACTTTTTTTTCCCCTGGAAAATGATTCTTCTACTAGTTAATGAAAAACAGCCACAAAGGGCTAGATACAAACTCGCTTGATGTACGGGGCGGGAATCACATGATCATAAAGGGAAGAGACACTTCTCCTCCGGCTGGCTGCTCTGTGAGGAGAAAGCTATCTCATACAGGGGGAGGGGAAGGGAAACAGCCACACAGGTGGTCTGTAATGCCAAGTGGGGTCACCACCTCTATTTGTGAGAAAAGGGCTAGTCCTCTAGAGCCTCAAGAAAGCTTCCCACCGCTTTCGCATGTGGTCATGTCGAGCCAAATGCTCCTGATGGACTCAGCTGGCGGAGTATGAGTACCCTCTATGGCCTCGTTGCATCTAGCTCGCCAAATGTGCCAGGTTGCAAAGTTGCTGCAAATCTCCCATCTTTGGCATGAGCCTGGTGGCCAGTGATATGCATGTGGGGCTGTGATATGCCAATGTGCTGTTGCTGTTGGGATGCCATCAATATCTGGCATCTGGATCTTGCGGCCTAGCCGCACAATATATACAAAGAAGGGGGCATCCAGAGTCTCCTCCTGATCAGCGGGGTCATGCCAAGTGCACTCTCCCGGGTCCCACTGCAGGCATGTGAGAGGTCGGCACTCCCATAGCCATAGTTGCCAGAATCTCTCCGTGGCCACCTTGGCCGGTGGTAAGTATATGTGCCACTCCTATGCCTGAAAACCAATCACCCTCATCCTCTGCTAGGTGCAGCCCCTGAAATCATCTAGGGGAGCTCGGATCTCTCTAATTTGCCATGGGATCCAATAGAAAAAGTGAGCAAGACCACTGTCCTCATCTCATTCGTGGACCGCCGCCACGAGAATATTAAACGCACCTAGCCACACTGGGGGCGGGGTCTGGGATAGGAATCAACCACTCCTGAGGGATAGCTGAGTCGATGTCAATGCTAAGCCTGTCTCTACCCCATACCCCTTTCAAGCCTCTCTCCTGCACCTTCGGGGGTAACTGCTTGTGTGATCCAATCTCCAAGGGACATGGCCAGTCCTATGCTCAAGGCGCCCCATGATACATGTGGTCCGGGCCCCCAACATGTGGCCACTGGGTAAACGGATCAAGGGGTTCCAAACCAAAGGCTGCCGAAGCCGCTCCTCTGAGGCTGCCGGAGCTATATGTCTAAGGGCGAGCTTGAGATGATCCCAAGCTCGAAGTAAGCTAGCTACAAATCTATCCTTAAAAGCTGGACTAAAACCGCGGGCCCACATCTCTATGAAAATCCATTTGGTGCTCTGCGGCTTGCGGCCAAGGGCCCCCAAGACTCGAGGTGCGGTGTGAAATCCGGACCAAGAGGAAGTCCTTCCCGGGCTCACTGCCGGGAAGGAGTCCTCTAGTAACTAGCTTGTCTAGCAGGGCACGACTTTGAATAGCAGGGTCAATGAGGCCTAGCCTCCCTCTACGACGTGGCTAAATAATCACTCTCCATGCCATCGTGGCCTTGGTTGGCCTCCAATCATTACCGGCCCATAAGAAGTTCCGGATCAATCGCTGTACATAGTCAATACATGCCCGAGAGAAGGCCCAACAGGAAGTGATGTACCACATGATGGCAAGAAGTACATGGTTCACGACCACCATTGTACCTGCCAGGGAGAGCCTCGTAGAACTCCAGTATAAAAGCTTCTTCTAAATACTTAAAAGAAGAGGGGCAAGCTGCTGCTCAGGAGAGATATCAATGCCCACTTTTCAACCAAGATAACGAACTGGAGTGCCCCTCGGGATCCACTGGAAAGACTTTTGTTTGTGGAGATTTTAACAACTCTCCACAAAGGGAGGATAATACATTTGGCTTTTCTCATATGTTACATGTTGAGCATCACAATTTCATTTTGCAAACAAACGCATCTGATCTTTGGCTTTCTACTATGGTTGGAAGTCCAGGATTCACTATCTCCCTAATGCTCACTCAATATTGGGCTAGATTGGGCCATGGTTACATAAAAATGCATTTCGCCCTCTTGAAACGGAACGAAATGTTTCTAGCACGGAACATTGTGAAACAAAACGAAACCTCTCCATGGAAACGATGTTTTGCCCAATGTCAAGGTTGAAAAACGGGCGGAAGGTTTTTTTTTGTGCAAAAGTGAATTTTGGCCGTTGTTTGCGCCCCTTGTTTTGCTACCCGTTGCCACTTAGCGCATCCCAAGGTTGACTGTGGTTGCATCTTGTTGCAGCCCGCTGCTTCATTTCCTTTCCTCCTCGTCTTCTCGTCCTCCACTCCTCTTCCCTCCTTCTCTTCTTCTCCTTCATGCCTCCTCTTCCTCTTCCCTTCTCCTCTTTCTGTCTTCTCCTCCTCAGTCCACCCCTCCTCTTTCCTCCTCTTTCCCTCCACCCCTCCTCTTCCTCTCTTTCTAAGCTCTCACCTTCTTCCCTGCTAACTTACTTCTCTCCTTAACTTGGGTTTGCATCAGAAGCAAGTGTGGAAAACTATTACTATGTTGTTGCGGCCTTTTGAACCCATCCCACTTTTGGTTGATCAGGACAGACTTCATGATTGGCAACTTGTTGGTCATACTAGCACTCTTCGATTGAATACGCTTTCGGCAAGTAATGTGTACAAAATGTTGCTTCCTTCACCCTGGATAATGTGTACAAAGTGTACAAAGTAATGTGTACAATGTGTACAAAGTGTTGCTTCCTTCACCCTGGATTCAACCTCATGCTGATGCTTTATGGGATTTGCATAAGACAACCAAATGGTGGATACAAAGACTTCGAATGATTTGGGGTTGTAAGTTGCCTCTCAAACAGAGTCTATCTCATGGAGATGTCTTCTGGGAATACTTCCAGTTTTTGCTTTTCTAGCAAAACGACACATCTCCAGTGATAGATGTTGTAGCTGCTGGTTGGCCAGTTCTAGGGCCGTCAGCGAGTGGCTGTGGACAAATAATACCAGTAATAGTCATTGGATGCTGCACTTTTCAGCATTTAATGCTATGCCTTTCAGCATTTAATGCTGCGCAACCAATATGTTCCTTTTTAATGCTTGGCCGAATGCACTTACAGAACCGACTTGCTGCCTATTATGCATCAGTAATTGCATTGCCTATGGGCTAGGCAATGGGCCAGCCTATGGCCTCAAGAGTCTGTCCAAGGGCTGTTCACAGCCCTAGACAGCATATAGGGCCAGCCGACAGCATTAAGGGGCACCATGCTCCAGTCGGCCAGTAAGGCTGACTCTACATGCACTTACCCGATGAATTCTCCAAGTGGGTTAAGAGGACTGACCTCTAAGGCTTCGGAGGCTGACCTACGTAGCTTGTGCCTGACTATCCTTGGACTAAGGGCTCACAATGGGGTCACGATGTACGACAAATATTACTACAAAAGGTACTAAAATGGTGCACTGATGATCATGCTAGTGTGTCACTATGTACCCCAGAGGGTGCACTTGACATTCCCTCCTGCTTAACTTTGCAGCAGGAAAGAGACATCACTTAACTTCTGAATGACTAGAAATGGGCCGAAACTTCGGAATGAAAGTTTGGGACAACGCTTGCCCACTTTCTCTAGCCGTTGTTTCATGATGCGGGGATATACCCAATCCCCTTCCTTAAAGTTAGCATCTGGCCTGGATTTGTTGGCTTGCCTAGTATATGCTTCCTGAGCTTTGGCAAGGCGCTCGTTAACTGACTCCATGATTTCCAAGAATTTCTCGATGGTTTTATTGGACTCAAGAGATGGTGACACTTGTGTTGTCAAAAGAGATGAGAACCGGTGACCAAATGCTCATAAGGCATCTAGCCAATACTCAATGAGTGAGTATCGTTTAGGATTGCCGAAACAATGGAAGGTATTGTTCCCATTTCGACTGTTGGTCATGGCAGAATGATTTGAGAACGTCAAAGGCCAATTGATTGTATATTTCTGTTTGTGGATGGAATGCACTGGATAGCTCCAACTTAGTCCCAAAGTTGTCAACAATGCTCTCCAAAAATGGGACGTGAATTTTGGATCTCCATCTGATGTGATTGTCTGTGGCAAATCACCAATGGGATACCAAAACCGAATGAACAAGCAAGCTATGGCCTTGGTTGTGACTGTCTGGTTGCATGGAATGAGCATGCAAAACTTATTGAATTTGTCCACAATTGTCATACATTGTTTCTAGATCCAGCATACTGATGTTGTGAAAAGGTCCCTCAAGAATACGCAAAGGCTGAAGAAAACCCTACATGTTTTGGATGAGGAACTTTCACCTTTCGACATATCTGACATGATTGGATGTGTTGGTAGGCATCTTGTCGCATCTTAGGCCAATAGAATGACCTCTCTAACTTCTCTAAGGTACTGTTGATACCCCTATGACCTCCAACAAGAGAATCTTTGAGTACACAAAGTCGGTTCGTGAAAAACAACCAACCATCCTGTATACTGTAGTGGCCTGGTTCTAAATTGAGGGCCAACTGATATTGAGTCCCAAACTCTTCTGAATCCTGATACTGTGCTTTTGTACTGGTGGCCAAGTCTTATCTTGAATTTCTAGCATAGTGGACTCCTGCAATGTTTGGATTGTACCTTTTTGAGTAAGAGCATCGACAACGGGGTTGTTTTTGCCAGGGACATATTCAACCATTCCTCCAAATTGTTAGAACAATTGACTCTATCTGGACTGCCTGTCACTCCATTGGGCAATGGGCATGGTTTGCAACCAGTTAAGTGCCTGGTGATCTGTCTTAACTATGAAGTCCCTCCCGTAAAGGAAGTGCTTTCAATGCTTAAGAGCGGTCATCAGCCCCAGGAGCTCTTTGTCATACAACGGCATTATTCAACTTGCGGCTGTAATAAGCCACTGGCCTACCATCTTGTTGTAAAATAGCTCCAATGGCCAAGTTACTGCTCGCATCGGTAATCACCTTGAAAGGATCATCTCATGATGCCAACTTAAGAACGGGTGACTCAGAGGCAACTTTCTTCATTGCCTGGAATGCCTCTAAAGGCTTGCCCGTGACGGACCCTTTTTGACAACACCCTTGAGCAAGTCAGTGAGAGATGTTGCAAGGTCAGAAATCTTGTCCATGTGTGTGCTGTAGGCCTAACAAAGACCCACAAATGAGTGGATTTTTTGGGTTGTAGTGGGAACATCTCAAATGAGAATGGCCTGTATCTTTTCAGGATCAAGGCTAATACCTCATGAACTGATGATGTATCGTAGGTGATGGATTTCCAGTACTCCAACTCACTCTTCTTGGCATTGATAAACAACTCATTATCCTGCAAGAGTTGCAAAACCTGTGACACATCTCGCTCATGCTGCTCTGCAGTCCCTAAGAAGATAAGGATGTCATCTAAGAACTGCCCATGTCAAAGAGGACAATGAAATGTTGTCCCCTTGTAGTGCGATAGGTATGGATGAGAGCCTTTGTTTGTCCCTCAGCCTCACCCTCCTGCTTACCATCAAATACCACTGGTGGTATTGAATTCAAAGTGGGCAAAAGCTGAACGGCATTAGAGGTTGATGGCGGAGGTCTGGGTGGGGCTGCTACGGTTGCTACTGTGGAAATGGATGCCTTAGCAGACTTTTCAGCCTGCAACTTAGTGCAATCTTTCTTCCTGTGCCCCACAGTGTGACAGGAGAAACAACGGTTCTCTGTCCTATACCGTGTCTATTCATCCGGTTGGAGATAACCTCTAGTGTTGCCCTCCTTAGCTTTTTCCTCGGGAGTTTTCTTGGGCATAGAATCCTTCTTATTGCCCAATTGACCCTGACAGTTTTTCTTTGGGTCCTTTTGGTCTTTGCTATTTTGAGCCCCCTTCAGGTACCTAATGTTATGATATGCCCTACTGCTGGGCCATTGTAATGACCTTGTTGGAATAGGTCAAAATAGGGGAACCATCTTGAGTGAATTTGTAAAACTTGTCCTCAAGATTGGTCATATATTGTGGTGGAAGAAAACGGCCTTTGAGGGTAGCCCGGTAGCCACAAAGGTAGGCCAACGAAATTGGAATTGGCCTGTGATGGGGTATGTGTGAAGTTGTGACCAATATTGCCACCAAGTAACAGCTTCCCCAGTGAGTTGGGGTGCTGCCACATGGACTTTGTCTTGTGAATCTGTAATTTTAGCTAATGGAAAATGTGCTTCAAATTGATGAATACATTGAGTAACAACAGCATGATCATACTTACCATCATACTTGCTAAAATTTGGAGAGAGGTGGTAGGGGTGCTGGAGGACGAGGAATTTGGAGCCGGCTGGGGGAGATGTCAGAATCTGTGCCATCGTCTGCTGATGCTCGACATAGCCTCCCAGACGAGTCTTTGCTAAAACTCTCGGTCGGCAATTTCTTGATGGCGCTGGTCATCCTCATAGTTGCGTGTGGCTTATCTCGTTCCTTGGCACATCTTTGTTCTTTTTGTTCTTTTGCTTTTCTTTTTGCTTCTTCACGTCTTTCTTCGTCTTTTCTTTCTGCTTCTTCACGTCTATATTCGACTTTTCTTCTTTGTTCCTCCATAATGAAGAGGATCTATCTGAGATGCCTTCTTTGGGCTTCTCTTTTTATGCGGCAAGTTGTATCTTTAGAGAATTTATTTACTCCATCATTATTCTCAGGAGCTCTTCTATGCTTGGCGGAAGCGTACTTTTTGTTGGTGTTAGTGTGTCACATTGGACGCTTTGTGTCCCCATAACTTCTTGTGGCTTTCTTCTTGATGTGATTTCTCTCCCGACATGGTGGAGGCCTGGATGTTTTTTCCGGACCGTAGTATTACCATCCACCAGATGCTCTCACCTTTTGAGGTAGTCGAGTTGGGTCACCAACCTGATGCTCTGATACCAATGTTACATGCACTAAGGTTGATCGTGATAACACACAACATGGCCTTCTTTATACCTTTATGTGGTGAGAATCTTTAGCATCCAATTCAGAGATTAGAGAGAGAAGAGAATGAAAGAGTGAAGTAGATGACACCTTACTGGGTCCCAAATACCAACTGAAGGGGCCCCTTTGCAAGGAGTATTTGCTTATATTATTCTTTGGAGAATGCTGCACAATGCTCGAGTAAACAAGCGATATGAATGCCCAACGCAAGGACGGGGAAGACCATACGTCGACGGAGTATCCACCAATCCAAGGCTCTGCTGAAGACTCTTCGGGCCACTGATGCAAGTCTAGATAGTTGTAGGACTGCACTTATGCTGGTTGAATGCTGAAGAGGACCTTGGATGATAGCGTGGAGATGATTGGATGCTGAACTGCTGTTGTACTTGGCTGAAAATACTGAATGATGGAATGACGGATGAAGCGCTGCTTTTATATGGCTTCAGGCTGATCGTCGGCCAGTGGCTGTGGACAAATAACACCAATAATAGGCATTGGATGCTGCGCTTTTCAGCATTTAATGCTATGCCTTTCAGCATTTAATGCTGCACACTCAGTATGTCCCTTTTTAATGCTTGGCCGCCTGCACTTATAGACCCGACTTGCTGTGCCTATGGTCCCACTACTGACCAACTGGAGCATGGTGCCCCCCTAATGCCGTCGGCTGGCCCTATATGCTGTCTAGGGCTGTGAACAGCCCTTGGACAGGCTCTTGAGGCCATGGGCTGGCCCATTGGCTAGCCCACAGGCAATGCAATGCAATGCTTACTTATGCATACGTACTACTAAGGCTAACTCTACATGCATGAATTCTCTACAACAAATTCTTCTCTACAAGTCAGGGTTGTTTCCCTGAAGAAAATCACCCTTCTACAACTGGACCCACTTAAATATCCACAACAATAATCTGTCTGATATCGCGTACCAGATGGGACACCAAGGTATACGTATCTCCATTTGAACCTTCCAAGAGATCAACTACTCTTGGATTTCTCTCTCAGATGACCCGTGCATGGTCTAGATCTAGTCCTTCATATTTATCTACCAAATCTAGTTTTTCAGATCGGTCTACCATGAATTCGAGCAATCAAGGAGAATCCTCGTCCATGTTCAACTAAGTACAATTTAACAAGCTATCAAAAATCAACTTCCCGGTACTTAAGCAAACTAAACTACCTCCATCTATGTTTTCTCCTCGTGGGCGTGAAACCCACAGAACCCTCTAACAGAGGGGAAAGAGCCATCAAGTCTTTGAAAGGAACCATCAAAAGCAAATAGAAAAAGCTTACCAGAGACTTCGCCCGTGCATTGTGTGATCTTCTGCATTTAGGTTGCTTTGATACCAAGTGTTGCAATCCCACGGATCTCCTAAACGCAAAACATGAGTGATTAGTTTAAACCCCTTAAGAGGGGTTCGGGCTAGCTCACCGCCCAACCGTAGGTTCGCGTCCGCAAACCTACCCCGAACCAAAGGCTACGGCTTCAATCCCACAAACCCTACCAGTTAGCACTGGTATACCACCAACATCTGCTTGTTGAGGCCTTTGACAAGACCATCCGTGATCCATCAAATCCAATCATGTTCTAAACGGTAATCCTAGTCTATCACAGACCATAGAGTGAATAATTTTTTGTGAACAATAATAACCCAAGTCTCACTTATATAGTGGCTATTGCTGCTATAAATAGCTGTCGCGTCATAGATAGCCAGCATACTTGGTATTATTAACCATGAGCCTTAGCCACCTGTATTAGCCTACTTCCTCTAATCCTAAGGCTTCCCTAACCTTGTTGGATTAGACCACTAATCCTAAAAATTAGTACTAGGTACACAACATCAAAGACCAAGGTGATGATATTTAACGCCTCATTGAATAGCATCCAAGCATTAGTTCACCTACATGGGAGACCCGGTGGATACTGTCACATCATAAAGATCAGTACTAGGTACAAAACAAAGATCAGTGTGATGATCTTTAACACCTCACTTAGTAGCATCTAGGCATTAGTTCACCTACATGGGAGACCCTCTGGATACTGTCACATCCTATGTATCCACTTTCTTTGGCCCGATTTTCACCAAGCGTCCTACAACCTAGGCTAGATTGACGAGAGGCTATGTAGCTCTAGCCCTACTCACGAGAGACTTCTCTCAAACACGATTCCAAAAGCCTAGTACTAAGGGATGTCTCACTGATACCTTGGTAAATCCCAGATGTGATGTATGGGCCCCCTTTCTCGGGGGCAGACCTTGGTTGTTGAAATATATGATGTACAAGGTTAAGGATGAGGGAAAGAGGTAATGGAGGTGTAAACACACTCAAATAAAGTGGACATGTGGGTGGAAAAGGGATCTAGGATTAGCCCAACCTTAGCCTTTGGTAAAGCTATATAAAGGGCAGGAGACCCTACTTTTTGAAACAACATGAAGGAGAAGGGTAGGCCAACTTTGGAGTGGTTGAAATAGAAAGTAATACAAGAAGCTTTTTATACATCTTGTGTCCTCTCTCAAGCTATGGAGTCTCCATGATGATTCGGTAAGTTGTTTATGCTTGTTCACTCTTTTTTTTTTTTTTTTTTTTTTTCCGGGAAAAAGATCCTTCTATTAGTTAATGAGAAAACGCCATAAGGCTACAAAGCTCACCTCGCAAGGAGGGATAAAACACAGTGAACTCCTGAGCTCCACCCCCGTGGCTGGTCGCTCTCTGGGGGGGGCTACCTAGTAGTACATGCGGGAGGTGAGAAAAGCCAGACTGGAGGCCTGTAGTGCCAAGTGACATCCTCGCCCCTCGCGGTGAGGAAAGGGCCAGGGTGCCAAGTGCGGAGGAAAGCCTTGCGGCGCCCTCTCATGCGATCCGAGTCGCCCTGGAGTTTCCCCCAGTGTCCTCTCAATGTGTGAATGATGTCCACCCAGAGGGCCTGTATGACCTCCGCCGGTGGAGTCGCCTGGCGGTCAATGGCCTCCCTGCATCGGGCTCTCCATATGTGCCAAGCCGTCATGCTGCTGATCATCTCCCATCTGTGCCCGACCCCCTCCTGAGGGGCTGCCGATGAGAAGTCTGTCTTCGGAACCACCGCCATCGCCCTGTCAGAGACCTGGATGGTCGCGCTGCCAGGGACGTCCTCATATCCAAGGGCCGGGCCGCTGTCCGTGGCCCAAGCCACCGCACCCCACGTCACCAGCATCTCACCTGGTGAGCCTGCAAAAACCATCCTGAGAGCGCGCTGCCAGACCTGCTGAGCCTGTGGGCAATCCCATAAGCAGTGCCGCTGCGACTCCTGTGCATGGCCGCACCGAGGGCAGGACGCTGGGTGTCTGCCAAAAGCTAGCCATGCCCCCACAGCCAGTCCTCTATGCGCTGTGAGCCAGAGAAAAAGCGTCACCTTCCGGGGCCGGAAGCTGACCCAAAGGCGCTGCCAGAAGTCCCTAAGAAAGGCAGGGGAGAGCCCCTGTCGCCGCCAATGCTCGGCCGCCGCCGGGGTGCTCGCTATCCTGTGCCTCTGAATCCGCCGCCCCAGCCTCGCTGTGTACTGAAAAAAGGGGATGCCTGGGCTGGTAGGGGCCAAGTAGGGATCTCGCCAAAACCACTCACCTGGATCCCACTGAAGGCGAATAAGAGGCCTGCTGTCCCAAGCCCATAATCTCCAAGAACAGTCCTCTCCTATCGAGGCCGGTGAGGGGTCTACATGCCACTGTCTCTGATGAAAGCCGACCACCCGCACCCTCTGAAGAATACAACCCTGGAGCCCATCCAAATCTAGTCGTGTCCTCTGAAGCTGGCCACCCTCTCCCACCTCGAAAGTGAGTGGGGCAACTCTCTCCGCTGTGCCGCAGACCGCTAGAAGGATCTCATGCCGAGTAAAGACACCCATCCACTGTGGAGGTGGAGGGTCCTGTACTGGGGTCCGCCACTCCCGGGGGATGGCCGCCTCAATGTCCTGTCTCATCAACTCTCTGCCCCTCATCCCACTGAGTCTCCTCTCCTGGGCCTCTAGAGGCAGCTGCTGAAAACATATCCAGTCGTCCAGGGACTGGGCTGGGCCGGAGCTCAAAGGGCCCCACGACACGTGAGACCGCGATCCAACCATATGGCCACTGGGAAGTCGAATCAAGGGGTTCCAGATCAATGGCTGCCTCAGGCGCTCCTCATCGGTGCCCGGAGGAGTCTGGAAGAGTGACGGCCTCAGATGCGACCAAGCCCTCAGAAGGCTAGCTGCAAAACGCTCCTCGAAGCCAAGGCCCACTCCTCTGGATCGCTGCTCGGTAAAGATCCACCTAATGCTGGGGGTCCAGGGGCCGCTAAGAGAGGGGGTGCGGCTGAGCATCCTGGAAACAAGAAACTCCTTCCACGGCTCAGCGCCTGGCAGGAGGCCACGAACTACCAACTTGCCAAGCAATGCTCGGCTTTGGCAAATAGGATCAACAATGCCCAGGCCGCCTCTCTCCCTCGGCTGAGTGATCACCGCCCATGCCACCTTGGCCCTGGCGGGCCGCCCGTCGCCACCGGACCAAAGAAAGTTCCTGATGAGCCGCTGCACCTGGCCAATGCATGCCCGAGAGAAGGCCCAGCAGGAAGTGATGTACCACATAGTAGCAAGCAGAACCTGGTTGGCCACAACTACTCGGCCAGCCAGAGATAAACGAGCGGTACTCCAATACAGAAGCTTCTTCCGAATGCTCAGAAGAAGGGGGGCTATCTGCTGCTCCGGAGATATGTCAATGCCCACATAACATCCCAAATAATGCACTGTAGTGCCAGGGGGCAGCCACTGAAAACCGTCAACTGGCCTCCAAGTCGGGGGGGGCATAGAGCTGACCCACAGCCCACACGACTTGTGCCAGTTGATCAAAGCGCCCGAAGCTCTGCAAAACCTGTCCATGGCTAAGGCGAAGCGGCGGAGGTTCTCCTCACCTCCCTGAAGATAGACAGCAGTGTCATCCGCAAACTCCGAGTCTAGGAGCTCCTCCGAGGTACGGATGGGAAGCTGGAGGCCCCGCAAACCTGTATCCTGTGCCGTCAAAAAAGTGCTCATGGCCTCCGCCACAAAAAGAAAAAGAAAGGGCGCTAAGGGGCACCCCTGCCGCACCGAGCGCGAGAGCTGGAACCTCTCTCCGTGCACGCCCTGTATCAGCACCTGGCTATGAGCCGATGAGTAGAGTGCAGAGACCCCACGGATCCACTGAGGGGGGAAGCCCATCCTCTCCATAGTGCCTTCCAAGAAGGCCCAGTCCACCTGATCATATGCCTTCTCGAAGTCGAGAAGGAGCACTGCCAGATCCTCCTGTCGAAATCTAGCCAGAGCCGTAGCCTCCCAGAAGGAGAAAATGTTATCCAGAATGCTCCTATCCTGGATGAAGCCAGTCTGCGTGGAGTGGATGATGTCCGGAAGGTGAGGCTGAAGCCGCCTGCTGATCGCCTTAGCTAGGACCTTGTAGGCCGTGCCTAGCAAGGTGATCGGTCTCCACTGTCTAATCTCCAGTCTGTCTCCTCCCTCTTTGGGGATCAAGTGGATCAAACCCTCAGCCATGCTGTCCGGCATGACTCCAGACTCCATAATCTCCTGGAATGCCAATCTGAAGCCCCTGTGTAAGAGGCCCCAGTACCTCTGGAAGAAAGCCACCGAAAGACCGTCCTCTCCTGGGCATTTGCCCCGAGGTAATGCCTGAAGAGCCTCCTCCAGTTCCGTATCCGAGAAGGGGGAGAGAAGGGAGTGCTGTAAATGGGCCGGCACAACCGGTCTCGTGAAGCTCCAGACTGCCTCCCGAGCCTCTCTCACCCTGTCATCTGCTGGCTCAGCAGAGAGAAGGTCCCTGTAAAAATCTGTGGCTATAGCCCGAACCCTGGGGGGATCCACCACAACCTGGCCATCAGCCTGCCGGAGACGCCTGAGACCCTCTCGTCTGAAGCGAGGCCCTGTCGCCTCAAAGAAGTCTCGAGTCACTCTGTCCCCAGCCTGTGTCCAAAAGGAAGCCCGAGCATGGAATCGGAACTCCACCCTCCTCTCCTCGATGGATCTGATCTCCGTGCGAGCTGACTCCATCTGCTCTGAGATCCAAGGGCTCGTAGGATCCCTCTCCTGGAGTCTCTGGAGGGACGCTAGACTCCTCCGTAGGCTCCTCTCCTGCTCTCTGAAAGCCTCCAGCCGGTCCAAGGCAGCCTGTCTGAGCATCTGGCTAATCTCCTGCAAGCCACTGGCAAGATCGCTGGCTGCCGATCCTCTCCTGAACTGCAGCTCCTGCCAGACCTGCTCAACTCCGATCGCGATCTCGGGCTCCTCTATGAGACAATCTGGAATCCGGACGCTCTGGCTCTGCTCTCCTCTCGTGGGGTCCTCAATCTGGAGAAGCACTGGATAGTGATCTGAAAACGAGGAGCCTGCAAGTATGCCCACTGTGCCACCTCTATCACAGGCCCACTCATCAATGTAAAACCTGTCGATGCGGGATAGGTTAACCCCTGTGGCCCGTCTATCCGAGCGCGAGAAAGATAGGCTCCCCTGCAACCTGCCAAACTCCGGGAGAGTCCACGGATCCTGGCCTCTCACCTGAAGCACTAGTTCCTCCCAGGCAGCTAGCTCCGGCCCATGAATGGTCTCCTGGCTGCCCCCCATCCTGTCCTCTGCATCCTCCAGCATGTTGCAATCCCCTCCGAGGCACCAGTGGTCTGCCAAGGGGAGGGACTGCCGAATGGTGCTCCAGAACTCGGCTCTCCCGGTCGCCCCATTGGGGGCGTAGAAGTTGAGGAAGCCAATGCGGTCTTCCCCAACCCGAAGGATGATCCACTGCGCACGACCCTGGACCAGAATGCCAGAGTCCACAACTTCAGATAGAAGCTGCTCGCTGACTGAGATGCATACTCCACCCTGGTTCCCCTGGGAGCCATATGCCGGTGACCAAAAAGTGTGACTCCTGCCTGGCAAGATCTTCCCGCAGGTGCGGGTACGCCCCGCAGAAAGGTGGTGCTCCTGGATGAAAAGGATATCGATGGGTCCTCCAACGAGAGCCCTCTGGATCTCCTGGCGAAGTCTGCCCCGGCCAATGTAGCAGCGATGTCCACCGAGACCCTGGATGTTCCATGAGAGGATCCTCATGGATGAGCTATGGCAAGTGAAGCAGCCTCCACTGGCTCACCCCTCTCAGCCGGCCCGGATGATCTGCCCTCCACTCTGTGAGTCTTGGGCGCCGGCTTGGAGGGAGAATAATCACTGTCTGTCCGGGTGCGGAGTCTCTCCAAAAAGAGGGTGACCTGTCTCTGTGTCCAGCCCCACTCCGCCTTCGCCCTGTCCAGGGCATAGGCGTGAGACCAATCCTCTGCATATATGTATCTAAAGGTAGGCTGCACCCTCGGGGCGGCATGGAGGAGAATCAGAAGCACCGCCTCAACTGAGGTGTGGACCGGATCCGCCCGCCAGTCTCCTATACCAAACAGGCTCATGCGGGCTGAGTGTAATCGGGTCTGCAATAGGTCCGTGAGCCCCAAGTCACTGAAGTGATGAGAAAACTCCAGTATCTGATCACGCAAAACTTCCTCTACAGAGTTGCAATCCCATGCTGTGTCTGGGGCAACACTGAGAGGAAAGGAGAAAGCCACCATGCTGCTCACCACAGAGGGAGAACGAGAGGGATGGCACACCACGCAAACTCGCAAGGGCGCGACCAGTGTCTCGAACGGGCCAGCATCCAGCTGGAGGCACCTGAAAAAACCGTAATCCACTGGTAGCCCCATCACTCGCGGGGGCCCCCCAGGGGAGGCTGGAGAGAACTCTGTGGCGGGCGAGGCGAGGATCGCCATCTCCACCGGCCCGGAGTGGCGGTGGAACAGCCGCTGGACTGTGCTCTGGCCTACCCAGCTGCGCTGCCCCGGGGCAGTGGGTGGTCTGGCGAAGTATCCTGGAGAGGCCGAGGGAGGGATGGGGGCTCGTGGCGAGGAGGGGGGGGAGCGAGGAGAGGATGGAGAGGCATCTGCCAGAGGATAGGTGTCAGGGGGGGCCGCCGGGGGAGGCGGGAGAGGGGGGGCTGGGGGGGGAGAAGGAAGGGTGGAAGGAGTGCTCTCCGGGTGAGGGGAAGGGGAGCCGGGGGTCGAAGAGTGCGGCCCAGGATCCTCAGGAATCTGCTCCAAGGAGGGTGGGGGGCCCCCCGCGGGGGGAGGTGGGAGCGGGGTCTCCACGTGGGAGGCTCCACCAGCGGCCTCAACGGGCACTGAGTCTGAATCCTCGTCCATCGGGGTGGGACCTGCTGGCCGCCTATCCCTGACAGGAGCATAAGTGCGGATAGGTGCCTGTACGCCAGCCGGAGTCGCCTGTCCGCCAGCCTGTGCTGCCTGCTGGCGTCTGCGACGACGGTCCCTGCGGGCCGGGCGTTTCCGCCGGCGAACCTCCTGCCATCCGCCAGCCTCCTGGGACTGCACGGCATCCTCCGCCGGGGCCTGCTCGTCAGATGATGGCGCCTGCTGTGACGAGCCGGGGATGTCCGGTCTCTGAAGTGGATGGCCACCCCTCGGGTCTCCTGCAGGGGGTCCGGAGGCGGCATAACGTGAAGGATGAGCCCCCTTGCGGGGACAGGCGCGTGCGAGATGGCCCATCTCCCGACATATGTAACACTGGCCGGGGAGGCCCGAATACTCCACGCGCTGTATCATATGTCCTCCAGAAAGACAAGGGAGAAGGATCGTCTTCGGGAGGGACTCCGGTGACGGAACCACAACCCGAATGGCCGGGAGTCCTGCTGCCCGAGCAATCACTGAAGCCGCTGTCTGAGGCGTCTCCACCACCTGCCCGAACGCCTTGCCAATGGATGACAAGAGGGGCAAGTACTCCCTACGGAGTCCAGGAAAACAGATAGTGACGGGGAAACCTGTCGCGCCTGCTAGCGGGTCAGAGGCGGGGTCGAAACCATGAGTCCATCGCGCCAGGAACGCCCGGGAAGAGCGGAGGGCAATGGGGCTCCGAGCCAGCACCATCTGAGCTGCCTGTGGGGACTCAAAATCCACCTGATAGTAGCCACGTCCCAAAAAATCCACGCTGACGATCTTGGCGGGCACGCCAACAAGGCTGCCTTGCAGAAGGTCGCGAAGCTCTCTCCGCATCGGACGGCTACCCACTATCTTGCAGACCAAGGAGGAGGCCTCAAGAGCGGAAACTGTGGAAACAAACAACTGAAGATCTTCAGCTGTGAACTCCAGACGGAGACCGGAATCGGCAGGGTTAGTCGGAGCGGCTTCCATGGAGTCCTCCAGAGGGAAAAAGCCAGAAACCGGGGTCACCAACGGGAGGGACACAGCCCTGCGAGGAAAAAAGAGAAGCGGCGGGTTACAGGATAGCGGGGGCGGGGCGCGGGGGGGGGGAGCTGCGGCGGGGAGGAGTTAACGGTGGGCGGAGGGGCGGGACGGAAGGGAGGAGAAAGAGGGCGGAGGGGGGAGAGGTGGCGAGGGAGAGAAGAGAGGGGGAGGCGAAGGATGATAGAGGCGGAGGAAGAAGGAATGGGGAAGGAAGAAAACGGCGGGGGGAGAGGCGGGGAATGCAGCGAGGAGGGAGGCGAAGGAAGAGAAGGCGGGGGGGGAAGAAAGCGAAGAAGAGGAGGGAGGCGGGGGAGTGGAGGCGGGGGGGTGCAGGCGGGGGAGAAACGCGCAGAAGGCGGTGGGGAGGCGGCGCAGAGGGGTGCGATGAGGAAGGCGGGGGAGAGGGCGGAGGAGACCGCGGAGGGCTGGCGGGGGGGGAAGGTGAAGCGCGATGGCGGGAAGCAGCGGGGGGGGGGGGAGAGCGGAGCTCGCAGGCGAAGCGGGTTCAGTCAGTGGTCTTGCTTGTTCACTCTTTGGACGTCTCTTGTTTCCATTGCTTCCACTGTTGCATGCTCTAGATACCCATTATTCTTAACGTGGTATTAGAGCCATGTATGGTTGAGATCCCTCTCTATCTCTTCTTCACAATCTAAGACATTCTCAAAACTTTAGCCTTCTTTAGGCAAAAGAGGTGTGGTGGTGGAAAAGGCCTCCAAGGAGAGGAGGAAGAGGAGCACCATAAAGCAAGGAGATCTTCACAATGCAACAACAAGAGAGATGCTATCTTGCAAAAACGTGAGCCAAGAAAGAGCTATCTTACCTAAACTCAAGTTTTACTCAAGGTGACCCAAACTGCAAGCAACAGAGGGACATTGTGGAAAACGCAAAGCCTAGCTTCGTATAGAGCAGCAAGAGGTTCCCTCAACCAAAACGCAAGGGGTTGGAGGCATATCAGCCCCAAACACACTCAACGACGACGGCAGCAAGAGGTTGCCTCAGCCAAAATGCAAGCAAGGGAGCCTTGTTGTGGCCAAAACGCGAGGTTTGGAGGTATTACAACTCAACATCGGCTGCAGTGTTGTCCATCTCAACAGCAGCGCTTGCTCACTGCAAAACATCCAGCAACGAGCCTTTGCAGCAGAAGTTCTCCTTCTGCAGCAAGTCCAGCAATGACCTTTTGCAGTAGTGTCATCTCCTCACTGCAGTGCAGAGTGACAGTGTTAACAGCAACGCAAAATCAGCGCACGTTGACTATAGCAAACAACGGCTCCTGCAGCAAAATCCGGCAACATGACCTGCAGCCACGGCCTCTACTAGAGCCAACGGTAGAGGGCCTTGCAATGACTCCTTTGGCAGGCAACAACATAGCGCAACTGGACCTGTAGCAACATCCAACGAATCTGGTGAGCTGCGTTTTTTTTTTCATTTCAGAAAATAAAAGAAAAAAATTCAACTTTGATTTCAAAGGTCGTTTACCTCAGGTGTTCAAACCTTTCTCTCAAAGGTTGCCAAAGTGATCTCACTCATCTTTGCCCATCAAAGTGCATAGTATTTGTTTGCGTTTTAACCCGCTCAAGCACACCATTTTTTAGACTTGAATTGTTTTGGAGTTAGACACTGCCCTTGTTTTCTGGCAAGTGGTAAGACCTCTCCTACCCCTATCAATCATGTCAAAGGAGATGGCAGCCTTGATTGTGAGGGTTTCCAGACTGGGCAAGTTCAACTAAAATACATGCTCAAAGGTTTATGGCCTTTGTTAAAAGGCACGAAGAAGGTGGATCTTGAAGATCCGGAGGTGGTAGAAGATGATGAGAGCGCTCATGCCATTATTTCCCTTCATATTCATAAGAAACTCATTCATCTTGTGGCAAGTATGAGATTAGCAAAAGCGGTTTGGAATGCAAAGCACTCAAAGATTGCATTTAAGGTCAAGTTTTTTGGTCTTGAGATGCAGGAGGGTGGCTCTCTTGGAGACTTTGTCAGCAAGATGAATAGCATCATTGCAAGCATTGATGCCAAAGTTGAAGAAGGTGATGCTATTGCCGTGCTCTTGAAGAGCATGAAGAGCATGCCCCCGTCATTCGATAGCCTCGTAACCACATTGAAGCACCTCCTTGATTCAATATTTGAAGGTATTGTTGCGTCAGTTCTTGAGGAAGATATAAGGGTCAAAGAAAAGGGTGGATCTAAATCTACATCAAAAACTCAAGCTTTTGTGATGAAACATGGTATGTCCAAATCCCACTTGAAATGTATTTTTTGCAAGAAGGGGGAGCATGTTGAAGCCCAAAGCTTCAAGAAAGATCCATCAAAGTGAAAATGTAACAAGCGTGGTGAAATAGACCATTTTGGAAGAGAATGTACCAAAGATATCACTAAGGTTGAGGGAAATTATGTAAGTTCCTCACATGGCGAGAAACTCTTCTAGTCGAGGAGTGAAACATGTTTGCTGGAGTTGAAAGTGAACCACATTACTCTATAACATCTCTTTTGTAAAATCCTATCATATAGAGGCTATCTACCTTTTCTTCTATCCTGTGGTTGAGAGGGGGTCTTTTTTTGGGAACTTGTATGTCCAATGCTCACCTTGTTCCATGGTGGCATTAAGAGGGGGGGTTGAAATATATGATGTACAAGGTTAAGGATGAGGGGAAGAGGTAATGGAGGTGTGAACACACTTAGATAAAGTGGGCATGTGGGTGGAAAAGGGATCTAGGGTTAGTCCTTGGTAGAGTCTAATAAAGGGCAAGAGACCCTACTTTTTGTAACAACATGAAGGAGAAGGGCAAGCCAACCTTGGAGTGGCTGAAATAGAAAGTAATACAAGAAGCTTTCTATACATCTTGTGTCCTCTCTCAAGCTATGGAGTCTCCATGATGATTCAGTAAGTTGTTTATGCTTGTGCATTCTTTTATGCTTTGCACTCCTCTTGTTTCCATTGCTTCCGTTGTTGCATGCTCTAGATACCCATGATTCTTAACATCGGTGAGGAGAATTGAGAGGCTTTATGTCATGATGTTCTTCCACACAATCCAAAGAAAATCGATACCACACTAGTAGTGTTCGGGGCAGCCTCCTTGATAATAGGTGCAATTTTCCACATGGTTACATACATACATAGCCTCCACACCCTCGACAGCCACCGAGGCTTTCTTGGGAGTCCTCTCGACAACTAGCTGAGAAAGGGCATGATTGGGTCTGGTATGCTAGTCTCACCAACTCGTTCCTCACATAAGGGAACCATGTGGACCACCTAGCACCTTTCCTGTACACCCTATATGCCCCCTTCCTTCATCTCACCAATCAGGATACCAACCAGATCATCCGATCTGATCTCCTTAGCCTACACACCCACACCAGATGGCTCACACCACTGAAGCTACCCTTGAAGATGCAGTTTTACACGTGCTACCTCTTAAAGGTCACAATGGATGAATTCATACAGAGGACTATTATATGATTTGTCATACATTGGCCAATCTTTATGAATCTGTTCTAGAGTCAAAGATCAACTCCCTTGCACAGAGACAGGGATATAGGGCGATTGGGCAGGCAGGCTTCAGGAAGGCATACTCCACACTAGACCATATATTTACATTGAGAGCCATCATCAAGGAGGCCAGGTCAGTCTTGTCCCCACTCTTGGGGATAAGGTGAATCAGCCCCTCCGTGAGGTATGGAGGCATCATACCCGACAACCACATTTCCTGAAGGGCAACAATGAAAGCATCTCCAATGTGATCCCAAAAAAGAATAAAGAAGGCAGGAGAAAGACCATCATCCCCGGGGCATGAACCACTGGAAAGAGCATGCAGTGCGTGATGGAATTCATCCTTCGAGAACGGGGCATCCAGGGACGAACACATAGCATCTGTAATGAGCCTGGGCATGCACTCCCAAACTTTCTGCCGTGCCACATCTCTCTGAGGGGAGGGCACCTCTGCAGTCAACAAAGACCGATAAAATTCTGAAGCAATATCCCTCACCTTATCAGGCTCAATCTGAACCTCACCCTGCGAATCCTGCAAGTACCTCATAGAGTCCCTGCTATGGGAAGGCCTGTGTGCTGATAAAAACTCTTTGTTGCATCTGCTACCCATCTGAGTCCAAAAGGCCTCGTTCGCATGAAAGGCGAACTCAGCCCTCCTGTCCATGGCCAACTGCAGCTCTGCTCTAACTGTGGTCAAGAGGTCTGTAATCCAAGTCGCATGTGGATGCTTTTCATGTTCCCTCTGAAGAGCAGCAACCCTACGCCTAATAGCTCTCTCCTTGTCCAGAACCTCCTGCTTCTTAGACAAGGCAATGCTATGATAATGATGGCTGGTCCTCTCAAGAGCTAGCGCAATATTATGACGAGGATCAGGACCGTCACACGATCTCCATATCTCTCTGATCTCAAGGGAATTGTCAACATCTAGATAAAGAGAGTCAGGGATACGGATACGGGGAGAGGCCGAGCGAGCCCCAAGCTCCGTGAGACACAAAAAGACGGGGCAATGATCAGATTTGGTGGTGCCAAGCATAATGGGAATGGTGCCTCCTCTGTCCAAGGACCAATCATCCACATAAAACCTGTCCAGACGTGCAAAGATGCTCTCATCCCCGCTCCTGCCGTTATGCCAAGAGAAAGATAAGGAATTTGGCCTTCTCTGGAAGTCATCCTCAGTCTAGCAATCCCTGCCAAAAAAGGACAGCGTGAACCTCTCCCATGAGGCTCGCTCCAAAGGGTGTAAACCCCCTTCGCGTCCACCCTTCTTGTCAGAAGGTTGCTCAACCATATTAAAATCTCCTCCCACTATCCAATGATCAACCTGGGGAATGACATTTGTAACGGTGTCCCAAAAGGCCACCCTTTCACCTCTCACGTTAGGTGCATAGATATTCAAAATTCCCAATTTCTGACCCTCATGCATGATCAATATCCACTGTGCTCTAGCGGGGATGATAACACCGTGCCCAATAACATGAGGTATAATAGATGCTGCCACTGAAATACAAACACCCCCTCTAGTCCCAATTGCCGAGGACCAAAAGGTGTGGCGAGAAAGCATCTTACCAGTTTTGCCACACTGAGATCTACCCAATTTGTGTTAGGGTGAAGCTGGTCCTTTAGAAGGCGCTTCCTACCACGGGTGGGAAGCCCTCCAAGGCCCTGAACATTCCATGAGATGATTCTCATGGAAGAGAAGAGGGTTTAACCCCCGATCTAAGAAGACGATGGGCAGCTTGAGGACGCCTCTCATAATGCTGGAGGACAGGAAAATCCACAGGGCAAAGTCCACTGACATGCCCTTGTCTGAGGCCCTGCACCGTGCCTGCATATGTACGAGAAACTTGTTCGCCCTGCGGGGCATCAAGGGCAATGGCATCATGCTGAACATCCTGCAAAACATGATCCCCACTGTGCTGAACATCTTGCATATCGCCCCCTCCAAGTAGAGAGGACTCCACAAAATCATCCTGATCAGAAATATCATCTCTCTGCAAAGATGCATCAGCTGACACATCCCTCTGACCATAAACATCATCTATCTGTACATGATCCGAGGAAGCCTTCCCATCAATTGCACCAGGGGGCGGGCGTGAGAGACAGCACGCCATACTTGGCGGACTGAAGGACGGGAAGGAACCAAGGGAGGTGGCGCCTGAGAGGCACGCTTACGAGGCCTCCTGCGACCTCGAGCCCAAGGACAATGTGGAGCAAAGTGACCTTGTAGGTGACAAACCCGGCGCTAATCGGGTTTACCTGCAATCTCCATACTTTGCTTGAAAGGGCCACAAGGGCCCGGAAGCAAAACATAGTCATCAAAGAGCTCAATGTCACGGGCAAGAACCATGACCTTGGGGACAGCATCTGCCGAGGCAGTGACCACTTGGGCAGAAGATGTCGGCAAGGCGTGAAGGGGGGGGCACTTGAAGAACAAGCCCAAAGGCAGACCCAATGGCCTCTAACATAGGCCAATATGCGCGCGGAAGACCTGGAAATCTGAGAGTAATCGGGAAGCGATTCCGGTCTTCCTCAACAAGGTCAAAATAGCTGGAGTAGGGAAGAAAAAATATCTTCCTCGGGCCCAATGGCAAAGGACTGCCCTTCAAAACCTCTCTAAGGCTGCGTCCTCAGAATCAAAATCCACTTGGAAGAAACCTCTTCCAAGCAACCTGACATCTCGAAAGTGTAGAGCGAGGTCAAAGGGGGCAGAGCCGCCAGGACCCAATCCCGAGCCTGGAGACGGGACGGGTGAGATCCAAAGATTCTGGCAATGAGGGTCGTTTTGGAGTCTTTCTCTATTTCGATGTAGAGGACCGCGAGCTCGGCTTCGGAGAAAACAATGGTTCGCCCGGCCGAGGGAGAATGATTAGCCATGATGCTAATCGAAGAAAAAGGCCGACTTGAACCCGGATGAGGAGCAATCCGAACCAAGGGGAAGAGGAAGGCGTTGAGGCGGAGGAAAGGAAAGGAGGGTGGAAAAGGAAACACAAAAAGAAAAAGGGAAGCAAAGGGAGAGGCTGATATTTTAAAGGCGAAGAGGGGCGGGGGAGGGGCAACACAACAGCGCTCGTTGAGGAAGGATGGGAGGCGATTAGAAGAGGGGAGGCGAAACGATGAACAGGAGGGCTAGGGCGGGCAAAGGCAAGAAGGGGAGGCAGAGGAGGAAAGGGGGCGAAGCAGGAAGAGAAGCGAAATGGCGCAACGAAGGAAAAAATGAGGAAGGAGGGGGCAGCGATGACGGAGGGAAGTGAAGGCAGAGGCGGAAGGGAACGATTCAGGCGATGGAGGAAGGAGGGGCGCAGATCGGGGAGCTCGGGAAAAACGAGGAGGAGGAGGGTGCAGTGATGAGGGAGGGAAGCGAAGGCGTAGGCGGAATGGAATGATTCAGGCGATGGAGGAAGGAGGGGTGCAGTTCGGGGAGCTCGCGGATACAGGCCTATATAGATACATGGCCAACCCCTTCTCCGCACAGTTCATCAGTCATCGTTGTCACAACTTTCTTTCTTTCTTTCTCTCTCACACATTATTGTATCACTTTGGTCTCATAGGCCCATTGGGTCTTTAGTAGCTGTGTAATATATCTATCTTTCTTTCTCACTTTTTTTTTGGGGTAAAAACCAATCCTCTATGACCAGAAAACAATATACATGGGGAGGAGGTACTTCAGAGACAAGTCATCCAAGGAAGAAAGTAAAAACAGTAGAAGACTTCAAATTGTGGGATGTCAATAGCCTCCAGCTGTTGGCAGTCGTGTAGGGACTGGAGAAGATTGGCACGAAAGAAAGCATAAGAATCCAAAGAAGGCAGTCGAAACATAGCATGATTCCTAGCCTTCCAAATAGTCCAAAGTGCCCAATATCTCACCAAATGATGAAAGTGTCAAATCCAACCGTACAAGATGGCGAAACACCAAAAATCTAGAAGTGTTTTCCTCCTTTGAATGATGGAAAACGTCCTCCGATCGTGTGAGTGCATGCTCGCAAGAAATATTTGGACTCTGTGCAATGCCAAAGAAGATGAGGAACAAACTCTGCATGTCATCCACATCCTAAAGCAGCGCTTCATCCCTCATTCCATCATTCAGTATTTTCAGCGAAGTACAAAAACAATTCAGCAACCAGTCATCTTCAGGCTATCATCGAAGGTCCTCTTCAGCATTCAGCCATCATATGTGCAGTCCTACAACTATCTGGACTTGGATCAGTGGGCTGAAGAGTCTTCAGTAGAGCCTTGGATTGGTGGATACTGTGCCAACGTACGGTCTTCCTCGTCCTTGCATTGGGCATTCGTATTGCTTGTGTACTCGAGCATTGTACAGCATTCTCCAAAGAATAATATAAGCAAATACACTTGCTTGCAGGGCAGGGCCACTTCAGTGGGTATTTGGGACCCAGTAAGGTGCCATCTACTTCACTCTCTCATTCTCTTTTCTCTCTAATCTTTGAATTGGATGCTAAAGATTCTCACCATATAAAGGTATAAAGAAGGCTTGGTTGTGCGTTATCACGATCAACCTCAGTGCATGTAACATCAAGATGCTTGCTAGAAGAGAACATGTGCCACTTAGCGTGTCAATGAAGCTTTAGATCATGTTCATGTAGAGTTCAAATAAGGTCAAAGAGAGGGGGCAGCCCTGTTTCACCCTAATCATGCTATAGGGATGTCTTGTGGGATGCCTCTTGGAGCTTTGACCTGGAAATTACTGACTCAAAAGTGGTGTAATGCTCCATATTATCTCAGGGTACACCCAAATTATGCAAGTGCATTTGTGTGTGTGTGTGTGTGTGTGTGTGTGAGAGAGAGAGAGAGAGAGAGAGAGAGAGAGAGAGAGAGAGAGAGAGAATTCTTTAGGGACTATGAGACCAAATGATGTTACATATGAGCCATGAGTAAACTGGATGTCAAAACAACATGAGAAAGAAAAAAACCAAGCTGCGACGGAAAAGAAAAAAACATTGACAATGTTTCAATGGAATTGATGTAGTAGAAACCTGCTGTGTCTGGACTTGTCATGTGTCTTCCTCTTCTATGACTCTGTACATGGGAGCTGCTCTATGGTACTCGAGAATGGCCTAGATCTAGAGTTGACAAGTAGAGGGTTTGAGTCTTTGGGGTCAGGGGAGCCAGTATTTGGCTTTCTGAAGGGCCTGTGCTCTCTTTCGGAGGACTTCACGAGTGTGTGGTGCCAACATGCCATGGGCCTAGGGAGTTCTCAATCAGTGGTGTTTCCTAGCTCTCTCCTGGTCCATCTATGTGAGCGGATGTTGTATGGGATGTGCTGGCTGAGGCTCTATAGCAAGGGCCAAAGAAGTTGGTTATAAATGTTTGTGCCGGTATCTAGCCACACAATGGTTTTGTCTGTGGTGACTAAGCACTAGGAAGGATAATCCCAGGCATCTTGATCTTTATAATGCATCACTTGTGACGAAGACCGGAACCCCTCCCCGAAGAAATAGTAGAAGCGTTCTCGTATCTCTTAGTAAATTGGGCATTTAAACATCAAATGCTCCTTTGACTCTTGTCTCCCTAGTACTACATCCCTAGTTATTTTGGGCATCTAAACATGCAGCGCTTCTTTGACTCTCTAGTCTTGTGGGATGTCCTCTGCTCTCCCCGTTTCAATCTGAAGGTGATGTGATGACACTCTCAGCTAGCCAATGGCAATCCACATGGTGCATGACGTGTCTAGGGGGATTAGCTCGGTGTCTCAATGCATTCATCCTCAGTGACCCTCAGAAATGGTCTTTGTAGAACTGAGCGTTGGGAAAAGCTCGGGCAGGGATACCTCTGTCCAGTGTATGTGAAATTAGCGCAAATCTAGGCAGATATTCAGTTGATCTCCTGTGGTAATAGATCAGGGAGGGTCATTCTAGGGTATATACTCAGAGGGAGGGAGGTGATCCTTTTGGTCATGGGACTCAAACCAATTTGTTAACCACATATTGGTTAACACATTCCTATGACAACTATGTCCGCACACTTATGTAATAGGCACCCGTGCTATATTGTAAATCTCGTCATTTGATGAGGGAAACGTCCTAAAGACGCTCCTAGGTATTGAGCTTCAAAGGACAGACAAGAGGATCTTGGTCAGTTGGCCAAACCATAGAGAAAAGCCTTATAACTATGTTTCGGGCGCCTCAGGTCACTTACTTCCAGGCGGCCTAGTGAGAAAAAGCTTGGAACTATAAAAGCTTGTTTGTAACGGATTCTCCCATTTGTGCAATAGAGGTGGATTAGACCCAGCTACATGGATACTCATCTTTCTCATGGGGTACGGTGTGCTATTGGTCAGATGCGCACATCCTCACACCAGCTAGAGATTGAGACTGGCAAATTCAGAGGAGTACCAGCTGAGGCCAGGATTTGTCAATTGTGCCAGATGGAGCCAGAGACAGAGTTACATTACATATGTCACTGTCCAATATATTATGAGATACGAGGCCGTTTTCACTGCCTGTTCAGAGAGGGTTTCGGACCACTTTCCAGAGTCATGAGATACCAGGATCAGAGATGCCTCGGATTATACTTGCTGGAGCTGCGTAGACATAGAGAGGGTCTCTTGAGAGGGCGGGGATCAGAGAGGGAAAGACACCTACAGAGGCAATTATAGACTTCTTGAGTAGTCAGGCCAGCAGGCATTGCAACTAGCCCCAGAGTATAGCCACACCAGAGGTACACTGATTGATCGGACTATAGAGCTGGGGCGGTCCAGGCGCCCCAAGATGAGAGGCCCATCTCGACATCGGCGGAGACTACAACAGAGGATCAGGACCATACTAGCACGGCATGGGAGACGTCCAGTCAAAGTACATGGAGGACATTGAGGATATCCGCCATCGACCGATGAGAGACATCTTTGGATAGTGATGTATATGATGCTTCTTACTTTTCCTCATAGTTGTTGTTTCAGTTTCAGTTAGTTGTTTAGTTGTTTTAGCTTTTCTTACACAGACATTGTATCAGATCCACCAATTGTTGTAACCTTTTTGGTCTCATAGGTCATTTTGGTCTTTTGAGAACGTTAATATATCATTTCATTTCATTTCCCTCTCTCTTGCAACTCTAATCTAGCATGTGTGGTGTGCTTAGGGTTAGGGTTTGGATTTGGGAGTGATTAGTGTTAATCACTTGTTTCCTCTTGCTTCCTCTCTCTCTCTCTCTCTCTCTCTCTCATGATTAGGCTAACCAACGCGATCCTCTTCCGCGGAGATCTCACACGATCTTCGCGAGAGAGTTTGCATCACCCGTTGGATTAGAGCAATCGCCTCGGTGTGACGAGTGCAAGAGGACAACGGTGACAAGTGGCTACGATGGAGCTCTTGAGCGATGCTCGAGCTCGGCAGATAAGCAACTTTTCGTGGAATTTCAATAGAAGTTTTAAAATTTTCGACGATGCAACCAGAGTCCATCTACTTGGACTCCGCCTTGAAGGCAAGGCCTTGCAATGGTTCCAATCCTTGGACCCTCGGCACAAAATCGCTTTGAAAGCGGGAAGAGACGCCTTCATTCTCGGATTTTTTCCCTTATCGAACCCAAATGGAGCCCCGTCATCCAACTGTTCCAATTGGAATAAACATTACATGACTACATCGCTCACATCAAGTACCTTGATCGCATTGCGGGTCAGGCATGGGCCCCCGCAACCGCTGACGATTTTGCTCCTCATGCGCCTCCTCATCCTCCTATGCCTATTCCACAAATGGCCAAGCCCAAATCCCCATGTTCACATCGAGAATAATGACACATAGTCTGACAGAGACTCACGAGGTCTGCACACCAAATTTGTTGAGGTATTTTATCCTCCTATTGCAACTATCTCTCGATCTCCACATCTGTCGAATAAGGACGAAATTGAACTTTCATATACTATTGTTGGTCCTCCCTATGATCACGGCCTCGCCTCTTAAGAAGCCCCTACTCATCAACGCGACCTGGCCGGCCTCTCTGCCTTCCTTTCCTCCCAAATCCAAATGCCCATTGGAACCTTGTTAAAAGGTAGTCCAAATTTATGGAATGACTTTCGAGATTGAATGGAACACAAACTACAGGCTCATGTGGACTAGGTAGCTCGAGATTCCTCGGATGAATCCGAGTCCCATCATCTAGACTTACTCCATCACCACCACCCACGACCCAAAGGTGCACCAACAATTCGAGTCAATGCATTGGGATAATACTTTGAAGGTGATGATACAAATGCAGCATTGTCCATTTCCTATAACGAACATATGGTCAAAGGCATCTTAGATGGAGGTGCTGGAGTAAGCATCCTCACACAAACATGCCAAGAAACCTGGGGCTAACCATGCCTCGATCTTACCACATTGGCGATCAAGCTTGCGGACGGAAACTCTGCAAAACCCTTAGGCCTAGTGCACGACCTCAAGGTAAAAGTCTGTGGCATGACATTCCACCCAACATTTGTAATCATGAACTTTCATAACGCCTCCTATGATGCCATCTTGGGTCGACCCTTTATAAGACAAACCCGACTGCTCCATGACTGGGACCTGCATAATGTCTACCTCTGCAAAGCGTCTCAAACACTAAAAGGTCAACTTATATACATGGCACTCACATCCCATGGCCAAATCCCCCCTTACAGAAGATTCTGTGACCACCGCCAGGAGCGATGATCTCTTTGTTTGCAATGCTTGACACCAAGCCTCTGGTGTTGTGCGAGTGTCATTCCCGGCCGCAATTGGCTTCAAATTCTTGCTACACTTGACACCCTCCCAGGTCGCAAACTCGGCACACAATTCGTGCTCCCAAATGGCCATGAACCTTACAAAGCCATTGCCTTGCGTAACACCCTGAGTGTAAGCGTAGCTCCACAACCTGAAACAACCACCCTTCGGGTCTGGATAGATTTCCCCTTTGGTAGAAACATGCAAAGAACACATGCCTTGTTGTCTCCCATTGCTAGCCATAATCTTTTGCCATGGGAAACATGGGTCTCTCTGGGCAAACCCTCTCTAGAAACTATCCATGCCAAAGTTCATATGCCGGGTGGCCAACGCATACAAAGTCGTGGGTCCTTTACCCAAATTCACATACTATATCTAACCCGGTTGCTTGTAAGTTCTGTGTGGTTTCCACAGGTGAGACAAAAGAAGTAGTCATCCTCGGAGGAAGCTGGGTCCAGAACACTACAGGTACAATCAACTCCGTTGACAACAAAGCTATCCTAAAGCTTCCCAGGGCAAGGTAACAATGATCCATTGGGACGGGGAGTGCATCGACTCTGATCCTTTGCCCCCATAGACTGCTTCCCCAAAGGGTATTCTCACACCCTCCCCAACAAGTGGTAAGTCTTTCACTACCCCTGAACTACCACCAGAACTCAACCCACCAAAAATATGGATTGGACTCCCGACTGCGAATGGTCTAGAACGGTGGCAAGCCCACATATATTCTATGGTCCACACTAACCTCATATTCTTGGAGACATCGAAAGCTTTTGGAAAACCCACACTAACAAAGGAAGACACTTACATTGAAATCTCACATGAAATGCGTCTAATGAGTGTTGGGTATTTCATTCCTAAAATTTCTATTGGAAATAACCAGTTGGAGTGTAGATTTCATGTTATAGATGCAGGAGCACTCCAAGGCCGAATTATCATTGGAAAAGAGTGGATTGATACCACTCACTACCAAATCAATTGGCGCGAAGAAACGGCCACCATGGAAATCAACGGCAAAAAGGCCGCCATCCTCTTGTGTCCCCAAGCGGAAATCTACACACCCTCACCCTTGAGTGCCCTTTTTCCTCACGCCCCCTCCTCATCACGTCTCCCCTGTTCTCCCACCCCATGCCTCACTTAAGTCGATCGATCGGTCACTATCGCCACCACCCACCAATGACAAACAAGCCTTGTCGTCAACATTGCTCCTCAATTGTACATCCTTGACCACCCACACTGCAAGCACCCCGACCTCATATCTTTATCATGACAATCAATGGTGGGTGCCCAAGAATCTTCTAGCTGCTTAGGGCTTCAATGATGGCTACACAAAAACTTTGGATCCCAAAAACCCAAGTGCAAAAAACCAACTAAGCCAACAAAAACCAACCTTAAGCCCAAGCTTCAGCGTTGGCTAGTACCCGACCACCTGTTATAAGCACAAGGCTACTATGAAGGCAACACTCGCCTCTGGCTACCCAAGCATGCTGCGTGTGCTCACATCCACCACACCAACTTCCCACGAAGCCGCGACAGAGTCCCACAACCAACAATGTTGGGTGTCTACCAATGTGCTCCATGCACAAGGCTTCCATGAAAGTAACACACACTTGTGGCTCTCCAAGCCAGAATCAAAAGCCTCTTCGTCGCGTCGACAACCACTTCATAGCTCAAAGCCTCGTGGTGGACAAAAAAATCGAAAGTCTCGCCAACCACCACTGACCTTCATCACTCGGCAATGTTGGGTGCCCAAATGTCTCTTAGAAACCCAAGGCTTCCATGATGGCAATTTCATCATTTGGCTCTCAAGGGTAACCCTCAGTAGTTCGCTAAAAACCACACCCACCATGCCAGTACCTGTCCAATCGACAAAGATGGTTTGGCGAACGGGCACCACACCCAACCCATGGACATTCCAAATCTCAATTCTCTCAATCCTTTCAACCCAAGCAGCCTCATCCATGAAGATCCACCCTGCCCCTCGACTTCGTCACCAAACCAAGGGGCAGGACTATACATAGCTGAGCTTATCCAACCACTCAAAGATAAACTCAAAGGTAAGCTCAGAACTCTAGCTACATGGGCCACTGTACAAAACCCACTTTAGGGGTACTGACCAATAAACACATGAAAAAAAAACATCTCTAGGTAATTATGATCTAGGTGATTAGCACCACGGGCACACCTTTTGCTCTCCGCCCATGCACAACACGTGCAAATCTCACTGGGCTCTGTCCTATGCGCACACACCGCTTAAAGCTTCATCATCGACAGCCATCCAAGTACATCTCTTGATGGGGGGACCATGGTGGGCGCCAACCTGGTCCATGGTACGATCTATCGCTTGGATCTTCTTAATCATCCCTATTGCACCCGAATAACTGTGCTTCATGTCTCATCAATCCTACCCAAGACTTCTTCTTCGGCTCAACACCTGGGTATCCATGCCATCAACTACCACTCTTATCAAAACAGGATCCTAGCTCCATGAGCTACCACGATAAAAGAAGACGAAGCATAAAAACAAAGCGAGAGAATACCGCGACCTGATGACTCAACATCCACGAGAGCCATGATACCCATTACGGTGTCTTGACACAGATGTTGGAGCTTCATGAACATCGCCATCGACCTACAGCATCTCGGAGTACAAGCAGTCTCCATGCGTGTTGCCTCCTTGTCCCTCCAGAATCTCCTCCTTTCCATTTGCTTACTAATCCATTATTTTACTAACTCCTCTTTAATCATACCATCTACCACTGGGATACTGGTCATTAAGTATTCCATGCTAGTCTACTCATTCAAGTACTCACTCCTCTAATGAGGATGTCCCACCGCAAAGGTGACAAGAAACAAAAAATACCAAAGAAAAAAGAGTACTACTGGGCATGTACAAAAAAGCAAACTCTAAGAGTCCATACGACTAGCTCGATACTTAATCACCAGTACTCCACTAACTTCTTTCCATCAGACTAACTCCCCCATCCCCTCTCATTTTCGGGATAGAAGAACCAATCAAGTGTGAACTTCCTCGCGTGCCTCACCAACCTCTCACTGATCACGAGGACGCGATCGACTTCAGGAAGGGGGGTATGTTAACCACATATTGGTTAACACATTCTTATGACAACTATGTCCGCACACTTATGTAATGGGTGCCTGTGCTATTTTGTGAATCCCGTCATTTGATGAGGGAAACGCTCTAAAGATGCTCCCAAGTATTAACCTTCAAAGGACACACAAGAGGATCTTGGTCAGTTGGCCAAACCATAGAGAAAAGCCTTATAACTATTTTTCTGGTGCCCTAGGTCACTTACCCTCGGGCACCCTAGTGGAAAAAGGCTTGGAACTATAAAAGTCAATTTCTCTTGTTTGTAATGGATTCTCCCATTTGTGTAATAGAAGTGGAGTGTTCTCTCTCTTCCTCTCTCTTGCAACTCTAATCTAGTATGTGTGATGTGCTTAGGGTTAGGATTTGGGAGTGATTAGTGCTAATCACTTGTTTCCCCCCCTCTCTCTCTCTCTCTCTCTCTCTCTCTCTCTCTCTCTCGTAACCAACGTGACCCTCTTCCATGGAGATCCCACATGAGCTTCGCGAGAGAGCTTGCATCACCCATTGGATTAGAGCAACTGCCTCGGTGTGATGAGTGTAGGAGGATGGCGGTGATGAGCGGCTACGGTGGAGCTCTTGAGCCATGCTTGAGCTCAGCGGATAGGAAACTTCTCACGACACGGTTAGGGTAGGGTTTCCTTAGCACAATTGGTAGTGCATGCATATCAACAATTGCTATGACCCTCTTATTTAGGAGTGCAGAGCTAAACATGGGAGGCGATCTCTATGCAATGTAGAGACGTGTTGTATGTATGTAATGGTATGGAACATCGCATTGATATAATCAAAGGGTCTAATCCTTGGCCAATACTAAAGCATGTGGCATTGACTTGTGATCATGCATGAAAGCATCATAACATGCAACCTCTTTACTCTCCTCGAGTCCTCTTCCAAATCTGGACCCAGAAAAGAGCATCATACATGAATGCTAGTTGAACCAAAGCATCAAGTAGCCAGCATTTGGTACTTGGTTCTTAAAAATGGGTCTAGATGCACTCTCCCTCCAAGTGGGCAAAGGTGGCAGGCATATCCTTTCGCATCTTGTTACTAGATGACTAGATGTACAATGGAGAGGGGGGAGATCCCCAAGTACATATGGCCAAACCAAATCAACCTCATCACCTTTCTATGAACTTGATTGAAGGTTTATGGTAACCAGTTGGGCTAGAACCGGTGGACACCCTGAAGTTGACTTAAAAAGACTTCTTTTTGAACCTGCAATAGATAAAGCTATCATCTCATGTTGATTTCTATTCCTTTGAAGATGGAGGCATTCTTGCTTAGCCATATAGAGTGGTGCCTTTAATGGGTGAAAGTGCAAGGTTTGGTTTAAGGTTTCTCATATTTATTTTATACACATTGCAAATACTATGCCACAAAGCACACTCATCAAAATGGAATATGCAGTTTCCTTTTAGATTTGATTTTGGAGAGCTAGCTTCTCAACTCTATGCTATGAATTGTCATGTGTTGTCACAAGCTTTTTGGTGTTGTCAAGACAATGTGGGCATGGATGTCAACCTTTCCGGGTGATGTTGAGTAGGTGGCATAAACTGAATTTAATGTTAAATTTTTTTTCAAAAAGGGAATACTAAAATGTGACGATTGCTATTGATAGGAAAAAACTACTATTTATTCCTTCCCTTGCTTTTAGCTAGGCTAACTTTAATAGGAGTAAGGGACTTTTCTCGTTTTAATGGTGAAAAGAAGTTTATAGTCCTAAGGTATCATGTAACCGTCTCTGGCTTGGTTTGAGAACAAATTGCCTCCCCTCCCCTCCCCTCCCCTCCCCTCCCCTCCTCCCCTCTTTCTTCTTCCCTAGGGTTTAACATGTTGGTCATTTCTCTCCTGCTCCCCTCTGTTGGAGTATGCACAAGCGTAAGCATAGACAATACAAGAGAGGGGGAGCAAAGGAGAGAGAGCTTGTGGACAAGATCACATTTTTTAATAGCATGAAGCTTTACAATGGCAATAGCCAGGTGTTGCATTGTGCTTGGATTGGACAACATGAAGTGAATATGTGAGGCCCCTTTTATAGTGATGCAAGGAGGCTGGCCGATTGCAGGAAGAGCTGGCTAACAGCCTCTCATGAACAACTTAAAGGGAGAAAAAGTATAAGTACCCAACACATGGGCACACCCCAAATACACAGAGATGGGCAATTTCTAACACCCCCATTGCAGATCATAGTGTGCAAGAGTTTGAAGAAGATAAGCTGATGAAGATGAAACCATGGACCCTCCAGTATTGTAGATACCAGTCACCTCGGAGAGAGCACGTGGCAAGTTGTTTCCTCAAAACAAAATGCCAGCACGAATAGCAATGGACTTTGCTTGGCTCCAAATTCCCACGCAAATGTGCAGTGAACTCCAAGAATAAGATGATGAGCTATTGGACACACCATGCCCGTAATCCCCCAAGAGTGGACTATGAACACATCACGTCCCAAAAACCTCGAACAATGAACTCGGAACATATCCTATCCATAATCTCTGCTACACCAAAGATGACCATGTCCTACCAGATTGTTAATTGTTGGAACTGTGACTCACGCTTCCCATGCACCAGAAAATGGAGCTGCTACCAATCCCCTTTCTCGCCCACAAGCTTCCTTTGGTTGGAAGCACATGGGGGAATTTGCATGTATACTAGAGAAGTCCTCCCGAGCCGGAAGCGCCCTGGGAACCCTAGATGAGTTACTAGAAGTATCTGAGTTATTGTCTTGTGTCGTGTTTTTGCCCTTCTTCTGAGATGAAGACTTTCCCTTGGTCTTGTCCTTCTTGGACAAACAATCTTTAGACAATTGTCCTCTCTTCCCACCACAGAGGTTATAAAAATGCGAATTTTCAATTTCGATCTTTGAGTCCCAATATGGGAAAATTGCAAGCTTTTTCAATTATGTGTCTTCACTTTACATATGATCACCCATAGGAGGTGACAACACCACTAAATTTTCGAAGTACAAAATTACCTTGTGTACATGCCATCACATTAATAGATAACCATCAATACTAAATGTTTACAACTCACCACACACAAAACTTGTCACTTCACAAATAATGGCTAGTATAAACAATAAATTTGAAATTGCAATTAGGAAATTTACACTACAAATCGAGTTATGTGAGCACTCCTTGTCATAACACAATACATATTATTGCGGAT
Source organism: Cibotium barometz (assembly GCF_041138505.1). NCBI lineage: Eukaryota > Viridiplantae > Streptophyta > Polypodiopsida > Cyatheales > Cibotiaceae > Cibotium > Cibotium barometz. The sequence continues at coordinate 64,155,984 of NC_141047.1, forward strand.
TAAATAAATATGTTTAGGGCATACTTAATGCCAAATAGTTTCTTGTTATGAATTAGCTAGCCTATGGCCCTGACACTGGTTTGATAAGATGAGGTTGATCAAGCATAAAGGTGACAGTCCTAATGAAGAGAGTTTGTTGATGAATAATCATGTGTTGATTGCATTACGAACATAAGACATGCATGTGGACATAGTACATATGTTTGCATGCAAGAAATGGTTTGTGCTCCATCGCTCTCCTTTCAAAATCTTGACATGTGCAGTAAGGTTCAGCCATGTGTATATCATAGTAATTCTTTGTTATCATGTGAAAAATCACATGACTTCTTTTGCATCAGATTCATCCAAACAAATAACTGTCTCGTGTGGATGCAGTGGTTGGCTCGACAAGTTTGTGACAGACCTAACTTTTCGTGGACGTCCGCATGGCTTGCAATGCCTTGATTCCATTACATACCTTGGTCTATGTGAGCTATTGTCTGTGTTTGACCTCTTCTTTCTTTGCACCATTTCTTTATCACCATGAAGTAATAGCTCCTCAAACATAGGGGTACCAGCAACTACTTCTTGCACCACACGACAACACAAGGACCTGACGTGCTACTAGAACCAACTCTCTTGAGAAAAGTATCCATATCGGGTCTAGTCCCATTATAGAGACTAGTCAAATATCCAAGTTTCTTTGCACACTAAATATATGAATTAATCACATTGGAGATGCATGCATCATACAATGAAATCTTTCTCTTTCCACCTTCTCCAGCTAGCTAGCTAGCATGCACACTTTCAGAAAGATTTATATTTGGAATGGCCATCCGCTCGTAAGGGCTTCTATAATCCTATAAGGTCCAAAGATTAGTATTACTCTCTAAATTCATTAAGTATATTCTTCAGGAAAAAGTACCAAGGATGTCATTAAACATACATCCATGTGTAGGCAGCCCTAACGAGAGATTTTGCCCGCACCATTTAAACCATTTTTCTAATGCTTTAATATTCTCCTTTGGCAAGGTCCCATCTTGCCACCATTTCCTTATTGTATTAGCTTGCTTGGATGCAGCCTCTATTGTTTTACATGACCTCCACTCCTCACACGCTTAGATGATTTTCTCTTTTGTCGTTTAGGACAAGTTTCTTTGTGTGCTTTTGCTCTGTTCCCAGTGAAAAAGACGATCTCTCTCGTCCAACAAGTACGTTATCGGAACCCCCAATGTACACTATCCGAATTGCAATCCAATTGGCTCATGCTTCATCTGTCACATGAAGCCAGCAAAGTCAGGCATTGGATGCCCACATTGAGCCATGACAACATTGAGATTTGAGTCTGCATCCTCTTCCTTTGTCTCATAAATAGCAATAACCATTAATTCGTTCAAGCTATACCAAAAGCATATGCATTACTTACATTAAAACATATTCTTAAACTTTTCATAGGTTTAGAGAGCACACGAATTGTACCTCGTATCGTATACAAAACAAGGCATGGTTGCCCACCCATCAATTCTATGTGTATGATTGAAATGCACCCATGCATTACACAGGTCCTATTGTCCTATTTAACACATGCGGTTCATAAAGTCTACCCTTGATCTTGGGCCTTTTGTGGACATTTTGAAAAGAAAGCATTTGTGTTGTCAGGGTCACTTTGACCAAGAAACCGACTGCCATGGAAAAATGGGAACATACACTTCCTTTTTAATTGGAGAATGTAATTAGATCCATCTCCTATAATAAATGCCTCTTTACGTTTCACACAGGCCACAATGCTCTTGAGCCTACAATCAAGTGAAAAATAATACATATTATAACTTATGTCACACTAGTCTGTTCTAATTAAGTTTAGAGAAAAAGGAAGTTGTCTTTGATTTTGCACCAACGGCATCATCTCTTCCAAGAAATTGCTAAGCTTTGTGTCTCCCGTAGCACCATTATTATCCAAAACAAGCGAGTCAAAAACTATTTGACGGGCCACAATCATTTGAATTTTTCGTGGACCACTCCCTCAATCCACCCTCAAAACTTTTTGAACAAGTTTCTTGATCCTTTTAATAGTTGCTCTTGATGTGCCACTTTGGATTCCATGTTTATGCTCGCCCATGTGCTCCACCAAGTGCGTCATTCCTTCATCTTCAAGTAGCACATAGTAGATCATACAATTGCATGTTGCAATATAAGAAAAAACTTTCTTGCAATAATGACATGTTATTCTTATCATCTCCTCTTTTGTCTTTGCTTACCTGTTTGTTCAAATATCCATGAAATAGACTTTGCAAGAAATAGGCACTCAGTAGGAGCTTATTCCCTCTCATCTGAACTTCTCGACTAAGGTTTTGTACACCAATAGTCCATGAGATGATAGCCTCTGCATTTTTCATTCCACAGTTGCTTGTGAAACAATTCTTTTCTTAGGATGCAAGCATGTAGATGTTAAATGAGGAGAAAGGTAAGAGTAGGGGCCACACTGCTTTTATTAAACAAACCACAACTACTTTTTAAAAAAGTTGGGCATGTCTAATGATTTTCATGAGATCCTCTTGTCAGGGGGAGAATAAAACAGTCTGTCCACCTCCCGTAAAGAATTACTCTCTGGATGCACATTTATTATTCGCATCTCTATAGCTTTGAAGAAATCCTTCAGGCCAGGGCCAGAACCAATCAAATAAATGTAGCTTTAAATGAAAGGCATCCATCATCAACACGATTTTATTAATTGAAAGATTTATTTTTTTAAAAAAATATATTACTATTAGCTTTTAATATTGTTAACGTTGAAACTAGAAAATACTTGCTTTAGGGTTTTCTTTTACTACTGGGCGACTTGAGGGTTTGCAATAATCAAATTTCGCATATCAGCATAATATCGAATTTCACCTCAAGGGTCCACTTGTAGAAGACAGATGAGCTTGATGGAATAGTAACACAACAAGACAACGGGCATCAACGTGTACCTCAAAGCAACAAGCAGCAGTCATGGATCTCTCAGAAGGTAAAAAGTCCCATACCCCATCAACAACTTGCACTGTTGTGTGGCTACCCGCGCGCAACAGTCTGGTCATACCCGAGGTATTTGGACATGTGATTTTCTTTTATGGATTTCTTTTACTCTCTTTTTAAAGCTCAAAGAACACCCACGCATGTGCGGGTGCTCAAGGAGCTCATGAGAGATTATGCCTCTTCTCTAGTGTCCCCAAAAGCTCTCATGTGGCTGTTGCAAGAGAGTTGTGGTTGTTGGGGGAGATTTGATATGGTTATTGTAGGAGAACTATGGCTGCTATCAGGAGAGCTACCACATAATAAAAGATGGTTGGAACCATTGACGATACAATGTAGCTCTAGGGTATCTAGATAAGGTATGTATAATCCTTGCATAATTATTATAATAATGATCAAATAGGTATCGGTGGGATTAGTGATTGCTATTTACATGGCAATTATGTTTTGCCTTGGGAGCTTCATGTGTGGGGGAGGAGGACTACATAGCCATTGGTGCCCATTAAGTTCTTGAGCTCTTGCATATATAGCTACCATAGGAGAGCCGCATCCCTGAGCATACTTGCCGTGCCACGATCAACATGTAGACTATGGCATAGAGGGTTGAGAAGAGGGCATCCCAATCTCCCTCCAAGTAGTTATTGATGTTACTCTTGGAGAAGAAAAACTCCATAAACAACACTAACTTCCTCACCCCATACACATCGTGTGTGTGTGTGTGTGTGTGTGTGTGTGTGTGTGTGTGAGAGAGAGAGAGAGAGAGAGAGAGAGACCCTTCTATTTGCAAAAATAGAAGGGAGAGAGAGATACCCTTCTATTTGTAAGAATAGGAGAGAGAGAGAGAGAGAGGATGGGTCTCCCTCAAGGGCTGTTACTCACTAGTCCATGATAGGAGGGAGTCAGATGGTCGGCGTGTTGTGCTTAAAAGGATAGGGTCATGTGCAGTCATAATTATTCTCCCACTACGTGACATCTTAACCTTAAGAAATTAAAGATAAAGATAAGGATAAAGATGAGTTCGTGATTACTTAATGAAATTTCTAAGGATGTGCTTAATTTGGAGATGCAAAGAAAGAATGTAAATGATGGATTTCAGGGCAGACGTGGTGGTGGTGGTGGTGGTGGTGGTGGTGTTGTGCTTAAAAGGATAGGGTCATGTGCAGTCATAATTATTCTCCCACTACGTGACATCTTAACCTTAAGAAATTAAAGATAAAGATAAGGATAAAGATGAGTTCGTGATTACTTAATGAAATTTCTAAGGATGTGCTTAATTTGGAGATGCAAAGAAAGAATGTAAATGATGGATTTGGTGGTGTTATTCATCATCCAACTACATGTCATGCTCCATAGGACTACATCCTTACGACATCTAATTTCATGCCATGCTCCATAGCTTGTGAAGCACTTGTTGTCCTCTAGGTGATAGGTGTTGTGCTAGTTTAAAGAAGGATGTTACTATGTAAGAAGGATGTCACAGCGCAGGTTTAACATAACTACTACTATTTGAAAGCTCAAGGAGCACCCGCATGCGTGGGGGTGCTCAAGGAGCACCCGCATGCGCGGGGGTGCTCAAGGAGCTCACAGTCGCTGATGTTGTCCTGGTTGCGGTTGCTAAATGTGAGCAAGGAGCTGCAATGCCATCAATTTTGGGCTTTCATAGTACCCTTTGAAATCTCAAGGACCACCTGCGTGCATGCTCAAAGAGCTATAGTGGTTGTACATTCGGACCATGGCTTGTACATAGGAAGTTTACAATTCTGTTGATTCCAAACAAATGATTAAGCTTATTTAGTTGAGGTATTTCAACAAATGGTTAGTCCTACTTGGCTTTAATTGAATAGCATCGATCAGTATTTCAACAACATCAAGTGTACATGCGCATAGATTGATAGATAGAGAATGTGGTAGGTAGGTATACATACATACATACATATATATATATATATATATATATATATAGAGAGAGAGAGAGAGAGAGAGAGAGAGAGAGAGAGAGGATAGAATGCATTTGGTGTGTGAAGTTAGGTTGAGAAATGGTTTTAATTGGACGTGTGGGTAATATAAGAGGTTTCCTTGAATGCTAGTGCGGTAGTAAGTTTGGCAAGTGTAGGATTTCAAGTTTAGGATGGTGCTTCTTGTTGGTCTAAAGTTATATCATGAAATTGTTTGTGATTTTGTTTGAAATTGATCTTATGCAACATACATTGTTGATATGGCTCCTAAGAGAACAAGCGAGGAAGAGATAAGTGATTTTGCTATATTAAATTTTTGTTGAGTGTAAATTAGTGGACTGATGTTTTAAGTGGAAGTTTTCAATGGTATTAGAAGAATCCACCAAGGAGGAGGAGGAGTGTCTTAAGGGACAGGAGGTACAAATACTTGGGTATCGTGAATCCAACACATGGAGAGGATTTCTTCACGGCCCTCTATGACCTTAAGTGGGAGGACAAGTCAACAATTTGCGTGACTCGTACAAGCTCTATTGCCTTTGTACATCGAAGGTCCAAACCGAGAGGTACTAGTATCTTTAGGTTCTTTTTTTGTTTTCAAGATTGTGTTGTGGTCTTAAGAATGAACACGGGGTTCATTGAATGTATAATCCAAGTAGAATGGTGTGTATGGTTCTTGTATACATTATATGGTTTGATAATGGCTTATGCATTGTATGTTATAATAGTTGTGCATGCAAGTTTATAGCCACTAGAAGTGGCAAGGAGTGCAATAAAATAATCTATGTGATGGCTTGGCCTTGCGGTCCATGCATTGTACCCCATGCAAGCATTCAGCCACATAAGTGGCACCATAATAATCCCAGATGGATTCGTTGTGGTGCCTTTGACATGTATGGCTCTTCAATTCTCTAGAAGTTTCTAAAATTCATTTGATTATGTATATAACCACATTTTATTTATGTGTGCTTATCCTTAAGTGTTGTTTGTGTTATGAGTGTTTGATAGCAAGAGGGAAATATTGCTTGCCATGAGCCTGTGACCCAAATGCAGCACACTTTTTTGATTACCAAAAGTTCAAGAGCTACATGAGGAGAGCGGCATATTGGATTCACAGGTATGGTAAGGCATGTCGTATTATTCCTGTGCTAGAGGTAGATGGGCCCACACTACCCAAATATTTTGAAACCTTGTTTAAAGTGCAACGAAGACAGCATGTGTTACAGGCATATTGTCACATTCTAGGCGAAATTAAAAGCACGGATGCTAAGAAGATACTCGAGCTAGTGCACTCAAGAAATAGGCTAGTTTTATAAGTACATGCCGTTCTTTTAATTTCTTTGAAAGTGAATATTGGTATATGTCTTTGTGAATGTATGACTAACAAACAAATATGGCATATCTAAACTTTTGTAGATGGCTTTCTGAATGTATGGCTAATAAATAAATTTGGGTCATGCCTCCTATCATGAGAGGGTGGATGGATTGTTGGGATGAGAACACAATGTTATCTCCCACTATACAAGAGAGGGGAATCACTCAATGGGAGTGTTTGGAGTGTCCATGGTGGATAGAGTATCCAATAGGAGTGATTCCTAAAGTAGAAAATGACACATATGCAAGTGAGTACTGTTTAGCAAATATGTCTTTTCGATATGTATATCATTGTGAATGTGTAAAATTATATGTTTTGTGTCATTTACGTCCATTTCTAAGGGTATCTTGAGGAAGTTTGTTCTACGAATGGGAGGGAGAAATCCCCACGCCAAAGAAGAGAAATGTAAAGGAGAGGGGGAGTGCAAGGAAGGGGAAGGAGAAGGAGAAGAAAAGTAAGAGAGGAGATGAAAATCTCACATTCACAGCTCTCTCCTCTCAAGAGGTGGATGCTATAAAAGAGGAGACAATGACAAAGAACAAGAGAGGAGGGATGTTGTCCAAGGGAGAGGCACATGATAGTGATTCAACGCCATCAATGAGTGCAAAACACCCAGGAAGGAACATGTTGTCTTCCTTTGTAGGAGAGTCATCCATGAATATAGTGCCATCTGAGAGATGACCATCTACATGGCAAAGAGGTATAGTTCCAATATCTTTACTTGAATATATTTTTGAGAGACATAAGGGCTTGCATGTAGTCAATAGTATACTTATTTACTTACAACCTTATTTAGGGTTTCAATATATTTTTGGGACATAAGGGCTTGCATGTAGTCAATATTTTACTTATTTACTTTTATGACCTAATTTAGGTTTTCAATATATCACTACGGTCGATGCATTACTTGTGGATGTGGAGGTTATTGATGACTTGCTTGCAAAAGGTTTGCATATATGTATTTGAGCATTGTGTTCTATTTTAAATGGTTATTGTTTGTGATGATTTATAGTAAATTACTATGTGTAGTATTCGAGAATTCATGGAATCTCAAAAGAATGACATGTATACGTATGATGGTGTACGATTTATAGGGGTTGCTTAGCTTGTCTTTGCCAATTTTCCCGCCTCGCTACTAGTTTCTAGATATCTCCGGCCATTGATAGAGCGTAAATCATGTGACTACACAAGCAAGCGTAATACTCTCTTATGTGATTTCTCTTTATTTGTGGATAAAATATTTACTTTGTTCTCTCTTTTGCACCAAATATTATAGAGGGCATTGAGAGAGAGGTTCTTGACTGGAATGTTTTCTCTACACGACTCGTGTGAAGGGAGTCGTAGACTTGGCACGAGTTTCTTTTAGACCAAGGATGCCTTGTCCAACATTTTGGAAAGATTTTGAGGTGTGCAAGAAGAGGTGGGTTTAAACTCCATCATACATAGACTTTCATGTGCAACGGAGAATATATGCATCTCGACACTGGCAAGGAGGTTTGTTTATGTTTAGTTATTTTTTAATGTTTGATGGTGTCTTCATTAAAGACCATCATCTTGAACTATGATTGTTTTGGTGGTGCATAGGTAATTGACTTCACTGTAGGCTTGTTCTACTATGCCGATGTGCCTATCCCTTGCTATGATAGAGAGGCAGAAGAGAAGGTGCCTCATTATATGCTCCTTGTGGATGCGGAGTTTTCTTTAGGAGACTATGAAAGGTGGAGAGTAGACTGTACGGTGGTGGATGGAGTATCTGGTCGGGGAGGTGCTGAAGGCTCGTGTGATTTTTTTAGGTATGTGAAACAACTTTCTTTGTTAAGAATTTGTGAGAGAATATAGAAGAGTACATGAAGATATGTGGATATTTTTATTCTTGAGGTTATGGTGCAGGTGGTTGCTTATCGCCACATTCATGATGAAGTCAAATTTGGTACTTGATATTTTTGCAGGTTGTGGAGGCCTTTGTTCAGCTAGTGCGGAGTTGTTTTGGCATTGCTCATTGCTTATAGTTGGACTCCTATACATACACTGAGTGGTTGATGAAGGTGGTGTGTGGTCCACCTTTGGAGTAGCTCTCTAGAGAGGTTGGACTTATCTTTATGAGTCTCTATTTCCTATGGATTATGTAGGTGATGGCTTTTGATGTTGTGTTTTTTTATGACTACTTTTGCAGCAAAGCCCAATAGCTCTTTTTTGAACATCTTGGATGTGTTCTATTTGCTATAAATTTAGGAACATGTTGACTTATTGACATTGATTTTGTGTATCCAGCTACATCATGGTGAAAAATTTATGATTATAATGAAAAATGATGAGTAACAATTATGTGCCCAAAAATGAGTACTATAAACTTGACCTTTCTATACTAAGCATCACATTTTAAAAAAAGTATGAAATTTTGTTGAAAATTGCATAAAAAGCTCGAAATGAAAAGCTCACAAAATAATTGCACTCTCTTTCCACATGAGAAGCAATGACTCTGACCTTTCTTTTGAACTAAAGTAAGTGCCTGATCTGAACTGTTAAGAGACACCTTGATCTTACCTTAAGAAACAAGGATGGACTCTTTCTCCAAAAGAGTAGGGAGCGAAGGTCATCAAAATCCAATTGAGTGGTTGTGACTTGACACGTCAAAGCTCAAGAAACCACATCATACTCCGGGGGAAGCGTGAGGATAATGGTAGCCAACTGAATAGATGACAAAGTGTCACCCATTGCTAGGAAGTGGTCATGGATAACTTTGACCTTCATGAGAAACAACTCCACAGAACTACCAGTAAGATAAAACAAATCATAGAGTTGCCCTTGCAATGTAACTACCCACATATCGATAAATCTCAAGCAAAGGGATCCTCCAACTTGGACCATACTTGATGAGCACTGGTAAGAGTTTGCACAGCCGGTGAGACCTCCTTTGTAATGGTTCTGCACAATCACTGAATGGGCCTTCGAATCACGATTCTCCTAATCTTGTAATTTCTCAAGGATCTAATTTCATTTAAAACCTCTACTTATGATTTTGTTTAGGTTACTAAATATTGCATAGTCTAGAGAGGTGTTACATTTTGTGCTTGAATTGGACTACATGAAGTGAATCTATGAGGCCCCTTTTATAGTGAATCTATTGTATTGTGCTTGGATTGGACTACATGAAGTGAATTTGTGAGGCCCCTTTTATAGTATTACAAGAAGGTTGGTCGATTGTAGGAAGATCTGGCCAATAGCCTCTCAAGACTAACTTAAAGGGATAAAAAGTATAAATACCCAACACATGGGCACACTCCAAATACATAGAGATGCACAATTTCAAACACCCTTCCCTTTCCCACAATATTGCATAGTCTAGAGAGAGGTTACATTGTGCTTGAATTGGACTACATGAAGTGAATCTATGAGGCCCCTTTTATAGTGAATCGATTGCATTGTGCTTGGATTGGACTACATGAAGTGAATTTGTGAGGCCCCTTTTATAGTAATGCAAGAAGGTTGGTCGATTGTAGGAAGATCTGGCCAATAGCCTCTCAAGACTAACTTAAAGGGATAAAAAGTATAAATACCCAACACATGGGCACACTCCAAATACATAGAGATGCACAATTTCAAACACCCTTCCCTTTCCCACTTCCAAGAGTCCTCCCTCTAGTGCATTTCTCTTCTCTTTCCATCTCTTGCATCCAATAAGGCCATACGAATTATCTTCTTTCTTTTTCTTCTTTGCACTTCTTTTATTTTTCTTTGGGAGGTGGAAAACTGTCACATAAGTATCTCCCCTTGCTCTTTTTGAAAAATCAAATTCAAAGAAAATTTTTATGGAATTTTTTGGTGCATAGCAATGTTCGTTTTTCAGTAGTTTTCATCACCCACCTTGAGAGCTAGGATCTACAAATTTACTTCTATTCAAAGAACTTATCAATTGTGTTTTTAGCACAATAAGATGTAAATTTATGTGACTTATACAACATGTTAAACTTTTGGGTTTTAGTTTAATTAAGATGGGAAAATAAGTTGATCACTATGTATAAAAAAACAAGGGCTCTTTCTTTGGGGATAATATAGTTATGATGTTACATGTCGAGGCTAGAACTGATGCTCCCATCTAGAGAGCACATTGTGATGGAAAACTATGGGATTAATAGAGCTTGTAAAAACTTATACTTCACATTGAAGATTAGAGATTTGAGAATCTTGCTTTGGGAAAACAATTGAGGGCTTATAAGGGTGAGCATGGAAATAAGGATAAAACCAAGGAAGAAGAGGATCAAGGAGAAGAGAAATTATGGTTGTCCACTCTCCTCATCATAATCATCAAATTTTGAACCATGTGGTGGTGATTTTTTTAAAATTTTCATGAAGGGGAGGGGGTTGGGGACAGGGGGATTGGTTTTATTTTTATAAAAACCCTGTACTCTTGTAATTAAAGGTACCGCTTTTCTTGAAAAATAAACTTATGAAACTTTTAACACTATTGTTAACCATGGACTCGCTTGACCTACCGCGTAAGACACTTTGCCATCTTACCTACTCGAATGGGCACTTATATTTTATAAGATGATGCTAGAACATATAAAGCGGCCCTATCTTGTGCATAATGTCAAATAGGAAAATTCTAAGGACTTTGTGTACATACTTGCTTAAGACTAGTAATATAGGCCATATGTTCAAGCCAAGAACTTACCTTAGCTTTGCGGAAGCATGTGTCGTCGGGTCTTGCCTTCGAGTCGTAAATGTAACTTCCCATTGTGGGTGTGCTACCTCAATCTCGTCGTCGGGTCCTCTCTCCATTGCCACACTAGAATGCTCCTTGGTGCCAAAGGGGTGAAGGGAGAGCTCTTAATGCCGAGATGGAGGTGAGAAGAGATGGTCTTTCGTGATGTTTCTCTCTCACAAAAGGTGAGGGAAGAAAAAGAAGCTAATATAAGAAGAAAGCCTATAATCAAACCTATATATAGCATTCATCCATCAAGTAAGCAAGATTCAATAACATGCAAGAAAGCAAGAAGAGGGAATAAGGAGAGCTCGTAAGAAAACTATTGCAAGGGAATGATTGTGTCTTGCTTATTGTAAAAGATGACTTACATACAAATGACTAGTTTTTACATTATCTTGGCCAAACTTAAAAATGGTCCAGTCTCTATTGCTAGTCTTAAGAAACTATGTACACTAAGTCATCAGACTTTTCCTATTTGACATTGAGCGCATGGTAAGGGTACTTTACATATTCCATCATCGTCATAGAAAAGTTAAGTGCACGTTCATATGGGTAAGATGGCAAAGTTCCTTACGGTAGGTTGGGTGAAATCACGTTAACTGACGGAGTGGTTAATATACTCCCCTTTATAATAGGTGGTGATCATGTTCTCGCGTTACAATGGCAAAGCTATTGTTGGGGTGAAAAGGTGTGGATAGTCCAAGATATGCCATGAAGATAGCAACGGAGTTTAAGTGGTATAGTTCGAGACTGATCCACAACCGAATGTATGGCACATGGATGTGAAGCTTTAGGGAGCCTTGATGGTAATCAGCTTGCTAAGGCGGCATGAAAAGTGATAGGAGATGTAGAGGTTTTTCATGTGAGGCCTTTGTTGGTTGTGGAAGTGGTGTGGACCCTTCAACTTGAGGTAGGGTGCTTTACATATTCCATCATCGTCATAGAAAAGTTAAGTGCACGTTCATATGGGTAAGATGGAAAAGTTCTTTACGGTAGGTTGGGTGAAATCACGTTAACTGACGGAGTGGTTAATATACTCCCCTTTATAATGGGTGGTGATCACGTTCTCCCGTTACAATGGCAAAGCTATTGTTGGGGTGGAAAGGTGTGGATAGTCCAAGATATGCCATGAAGATAGCAACGGAGGTTAAGTGGTATAGTTCGAGACTGATCCACAATCGAATGTATGGCACGTGGATGTGAAGCTTTAGGGAGCCCTGATGGTAGCAATCAGCTTGCTAAGGCGGCATGAAAAGTGATAGGAGATGTAGAGGGTTTTCATGCGAGGCCTTTGTTGGTTGTGGAAGTGATGTGGACCCTTCAACTTGAGGTAGTTGGTAGAGGTAGTCCACACCCTCTGATTAGCGAAATGAGTGCTAGGACCTCGTGGAATTATTGGCATGAATATATGGAGGTATGGGACAGGCTTGGTGCAAGAAGGTATTATGCTCGAAGAATCTCATAGCGTGATGTCTAAAGATTGGGATTTTTCGTGATGAATTCATTGCCCAGGTAAGGTTTTATTGGTGTTGAATTGGAGTTGAAGTAGAGGATGTAGGCATGGAAGCTAGTTGGAGATACCTGCTCTGCAAGGTCAATGGTTCTCCAAGCAGCAATGGATCGCACCATGGGTGAAACTTGCGCCTACCATGTTAGCCTCTGGGGCTCAAAGGATTTGATGTTCTTGAGCACTTAGCATAGAGGCAATGTGGAGCAAATGAGTGGTGTGGTTGAAGAGGAGGTGGCAATGGGATCTTATTGATTATAGGAAGGTCCAGACGATGGGTTGTGTCATCTTGCACCCCGTGGTCCCTCCATCCAGAAATCTACCTAGTGTTGGTGATAAGTCTTAATACATGCTCATGAAAGAACAATGTATATGTGTCTATCATATGCAAAGTCCGTGTAGATATTACAGATGGCATGCATGGGCATTCGGAAAAAGGTGGGCCCGTGAGCTTCTTCCAGTGAAAACTCCAACACGGCTTTCTTTGACACTTATTTGTCTACAATCTTTGACTCTTGCACATTGTTTAAGATAGGGAATTGATGTTAGTATGTAATGAGGGGCTCATCGAATAAGGTGGGTGTGAATGAGGTTGGATTGTCCATGAGAATGGAAGAATTTAGGACCCCCAGGTTGACAAGAACATGGAAAAACCGGGAACTCAAACATGGTGATTGGATTAGGGCGCCTTTCAAGCCTCTTTTTGAAGTGTTGTGGCTATTCAGCTTGCTTGCTAGAAGCATGGCGATGGTGGCGGGAAGAATGGAAGTACTACATCACTTACGGTAGCTTGGGAGTAAAATTTTGAATTGTTGAGCAATACTAACCTTGGGCATAAAGCATTTCTTTGACCTTTTTTGGAAATCTCAACCTTGCTTGATTAGCACGGATGTAGGCAAGGTTTGTGCCTTGGAGGTAGATGCAAAGCGAGGTGGATTGAGTCACTTCTTTGTGTGAAAATTATCATTTAAGTGTGTGGATCCAATAGCTCCATGGATTGTGATTGGGATGCCCATGTGATTGGACAAGACGGAGGATTCTCCTATGGGATCTTCACAAAGTCCCATCATGTCGTGCACAGATTGTAGGCTAGTAGCCTTTGTGAGTGTTTAGACACAGGAGTTGTGCTTCATGGATGAAAAGAGGGTTGGACTAAGCAAGAACGAGACTCAATGAAGAAGACAAGACAAGCAAGACAATCGGATCGAAGGCAAACAAGCAAAGTGTTGGCACGGGGCATGGATGCTATGTGCACGAATGGGATCCGGTGTCAGAGTACCTTCACAATGTATGGTTTAGACAATTGTGTGTGATTGGCGAAAGGCGTGAGTGCATGGATGGGTGCCAGATGGAAAGGACGGTGTCAGGTGTTTTTCTGAGAGGTGTTTTGGGCTTGTGTACATATGGAATGCGTGGCGTGTGAAGAGTTTTGCCCGAGAATGTGTTGCCAGGTGTACAGGGTGGACGGTTTGGTGTTGGTGGGCTTGTGCAGGCCTGTCCGAAGTAAGGTCAGCTCTGCAGGTGGTATCAGCTATTCGGTAGCTCGTATGTGTATGCGTCCAAAATAAAGTGGGCATTGGAAAGTTGCATCTCGAAGGTGTGTGGAAAGCATGGGCAATTAAAGACTGAAGGGGCCAAGGTAGCATTGAGCATTGGTGTGAAAAGGAATAGCATGGTGGCCATTTTCCAAAATAAATAAAATAAAAAATAAGGATCAACGTGGCCAGCTGGTAAAGTTGGCGTGGAGGCTTGAGCTACCGCCAACGAAGGAGTTCTGGAAGGTTGGCGAAAGCGTGGGCTGTGGGTGCTACCGGGTAAAAGAAGAGAGACACTTTTAGATGAAGTTGCCGCCTGACGGAGAGCAGCTCTGGGCGTAAGTAGCCACAGGCGCAGGAGAGAGCAGCTCTGGGCGTAAGTAGCCACAGGCGCAGGAGAGAGCTGCCAGAGGGTGTGTGGCTAGCGCAGCCGGAAGCACCGTTGGAGTGGACAGGACCGTCGTGTAAAGACTGGGGGTTCATGGACAGCGAGAGCAGGTGACTGCTGTCCGACGGGCTGGTAAAGTTGGCGTGGAGGCGCCCTGGTCATAGACAGAGACAGGTCAGGGAAGCCGCCTTAGAAGTGACTAGCGCAGAGGGCGCCGGATGTAGAGTGTTTGTTTTGGGGCGATGGGCTAGAGAGAGTGGCCTACGAACAGTTGGTGTAGGCCGCAGCTGGATGCAAGACAAAGGAACGGTGACTGCTGGGAAGCTGCCGTGAAGAGTTGGGTTTAGAAGAGGTGTGGACAAGCAAAGAGTAGGGGCTGGATGTGAGAGGAGCTTGACTTGGAAGCTGTACAAAGACAGGTGTTGCTGCTTGGCTGGTGGGGCCGGTATGTGAGAGGAGCTTGACTTGGAAGCTGTACAGAGACAGGTGTTGCTGCTTGGCTGGTAGGGCCGGTAACACTGCAGAGAAGTGGTAGAGGAAGTGGGTTCGTTGTGAGGCTGGCAGAGGATCAGCACAGAGAGAGAGAGAGAGAGAGAGAGAGAGAGAGAGAGAGAGAGAGAGAGAGAGAGAGAGAGATGTTGGTGTAGCTACTGATGACACACACAGAAGTGATGGGCTGCAGAGAGTAGAGGGTTAGCTGGTGGGGCGCCTTCTCAAGAGAGAAGTGGCCGGGTTCTTTCTGGTGTGATTGGCACAGCACGCAGGCGAGAGGTTCGCGGTGATTGAGGAAGTGGTGTATCCTCGGCAGTGACAGGTCAGAGTGTTGATGTGTTCGTGGCTGGGAGGCTTAGTCGTCAGACACAAGGTTGCAATTCCTGAGGTAGTGTGGCCGTGGTGGAATTCCCTTGGCAGTAAATCCAGGCCTGAGTGTTTGTGAGTTGTGTGAGTAAGGCTTCTGTGTCGGGAGAAGCTTGTATGAAGTGTTTTCTGGGAATATAATTGCTGGGTGTTTACTTTGGTCTATGGTGCCCCTGTTTTGTGTTGTCTTTCTGGCATGGGTGGTGTGGTGAATCGTGAGAAGTGTTCCAGCCGGTGGCTGGTGGTGCCTCCGTTGTGTTTGTCTTTTCCAAGTTTGGGAGGTGAAGGGCTATAGAGGCAGTGGTCTTTTTTTCTTATTTTCACCTCACATTCTTCTGGTGCCCCCAGTGAGGATAGCTCTGGGATTGTTCGACTGAGGAGAGCTCAGGGATTGTTACAGATTTTCAGGATGTGGTCTTATCCTGAATTTCATGGCAGGAAGGGTGAAGATGTGGTTGACTTTTTGGAGCAAATGGAGCTAGCATGCATTAGCAATCATGTTATAGATGAAGAGCAGGTTCTGAAGCTGACAAAGATTTTCTTGAAGAGAGATGCCCGAAGCTGGCTTAAGGATTTTGAAGTACAGGATACGGCATGTGAGCTACATGGTGTTTTGACCTTAGACAGGTTGAAAGAAGGCCTTTTGGAGCGTTTTCAGCAAGTGGAGGATTCTAGTGTGCTTTGGCAGGAGTCGAGCGTCTTGAAGCAGGTCCATGGGCAATCACTGGATGATTTTGTGAAGGTATTTACATGTTTGTGGGGTAAGTGGTGTATGACATTGAAGCAGGAAGTTCCTCCTATATTTTTGAAGAAGAGCTTGTTTATTGATGGTTTGCTACCCTATTTGAAGGTCAGGGTTGAGTTAAAGAATCTCAAGTTATTTGATGATGTAGTTAGGGTTGCTAGGGAAAAGGAAGGTAAGATTTTGAAGCAGATGGAGATGGGTATTTATCCGTATGAAGGTATTGTGTCTGCAAGGGATATGCATGTTAATTTGATAAGAGTCCTATGCAGAACGGCGAGCAACAGCCACACTTCCAGCTGTGGGTAGTGACCCATGCAGATCAACGTTGAGCTTCTGATCAACACCAAAAGCGTTTCCTCCTCCTCCTCCTCTCTCTCTCTCTCTCTCTCTCTCTCTCTCCACGCAGATCAACGCCGTAATCGTTTTCTTCTCTCTCCACGCAGATCAACGATGCTGAGCGTTTTCTTCTCTCTCTCTCCATGCAGATCTTTCGCTCCTCTTTCCACGCAACTCCACGTTCAAGGGTCCTCTCCGCTCTCTCCACGCAGGTCCTTATTGACGGCTGCGCTCCACGCAAGGCACCCTTCTCTCTTCACATCGTGCAGATCTCCATCTGCGCGGCGCTCGCCCATGTGCTTCTCATACGGTGCAAACTCTACCATCACTTCTGGAGCAGAGAAGGCCTGCCGGAGCTGTTATAGGCGGGCGCTAGGAATTGGTAGGTTTTTTTGTTTTTGTTTTTTATAGGCGGGCGCTAGGAATTGGTAGGTTTTTTTGTTTTTGTTTTTGTTTTTTAATATAATATTAATCGTTTTTTAAATGTTTGGAAAATTGGTGGGTTTTTTTATTAACTAGTCAATTAATTACTAAAAAATAAATTAAACCCTTTTTGGTTGATTTGATTTTTTTGTTTTTTTTAAAGAGAAAAAAAAGTAAAAAATGTATACATCAAAAAGGTAAAAGATACAGTTTTTTTAAAAAAAACTAAAAAGAAAAAAGAAAAAGGGAAAACAAGAGTTGAAAAAAAAGAAAGCATTCTGTTTTTGCTTCTTGTTTTTTTTGGGAAAAAAAACTAAAAAAGAAAAAGGGAAAAAAAAAGAAAAAAGAGAGAGCATTTTGTTTTTGTTTTTTTAGAAAACTTGAATTATGTATTAGAAAGAGTAAAAAGAGACTCCTACAAAAAGCTTTTTACACGAAGAAGCTTAACTTCCAAGCGATACATATATCCACTAGCTTACAAGGTCCATGATGTATTAGATCAAATCCTTATCTTTGATAGAGGCTGTTATGGCTTCTCTTTTCTTGTTCTCTATTTGGATTTCAGCTTCTTTAACCTCATTAGTGAGGTTAATCATAGCTGCTTCCATTTTGGTCATTTGAGTGTCTGAGTTCTTCAAATCCTTTCTGCTCACTTCTAATCCAAGCGTTAAGGTTATTAGTGAGTCTTAAGGCTACGGCTTTTGCAAAGATTTTTTATACAGTTGAAAGCATTGTAATTGGCCTCCAGTTGTTGATTTCCTCTTTAAGACCACTTTTGTGGATTAGCTTAATAACACTCTCATTAATGTGGCGGGGAGGGCTCCATAGGAGATAGATTCCTTCCACACCTGTATTAGATAGGGGATCAAAATTCTCTTGAAGCATTTAGATCTTTTTGGCTTTCAGGGTTGTTCGGAGGGCAAGGTTTTCAGGACCCAGAGGGACGGGCTTCCTTTATAAAAGCCATGGGCTTCTAGACGAGGATCCAACGAGGCTCAGGGTTTGGGTAAAACTTAATTGCTTGGGGTTCCCACTTGGCAGATCTTCGCTCATGGGTAGGCTTCTGGCTAAATGGTGGCTCCCTAGTCTTTGCTTGGGTGTCGTACTTTCCTTGGCTAGCCAAGGTACTCTTGGATACCCATTCCTTCTTAGTGACCTCCTTAAAGGGTTGCTGAGGTTGAGGTTTGGGGGGTAGGCTTGTGGTCTTTGCTTGGGTGTCGTACTTTCCTTGGCTAGCCAGGGTACCCTTGGGTATCCATTCCTTCTTGGTGGCCTCCTTAAAGGGGTCATTGTCTTCGGTGGTGGTGAGATTTTGTATCTTCATAATGATTTGAGGGGGTGGCCGACACGGCGAGGTGAGAGTGTTGTGTAGTGTTAGAGGTGGTGGCTTATAAGTGTACACACTGAGGCTTGGGCTATTGATATGTTTAGGGTCACATCATCCACCAAGGGTACGAAGGGGAGCTTGAGCATTGTAGCCCTTCTTCGTCAGCTAATCTGTGGTGGTGGCCATGATCCAATCCTTTCTGAGAATGATTCTCTCTTTCAATGTACGTGCAAGAGTTACATAAAACGCGACACAAGTTTAGATCTAATTAGAAACTCTACTTTAAAACAATCGACGGTCATAGATTGAAAATCTTTTACCACCTCGGTAATAGTTGGTGCGGATGGTGCAAGGGGTGGGTGGGCCCAATGAGGTCCGATTATCCCAAGACAACACGTTATACTAGTCCCGATGTTAACCAAAGAGGACCATGCAACTAGGTGGTCTCTTGGGGGAACTCTAACTGAAGGCGAGCTGTTTCCACTACTGGTTCATTTTCAAATGCATCGAGCATGACCAGGGATATGATTTTGGCACGTCCAATCATGTAAACCTTGTCCCAAACTTATGTGGAAGAGTGTCCATGGCTGCAAGCACGTGAATCCAATATTCGGAGTCGACAGGCTCTAGAAGGGGCTCATAATCTTGGTCCTCATCTTCACCATACAACATCGGGTTACAAGCTCTACAGATATCAGTCGTGGTGTGAGCTTTTATGTTGCATGTAGTGCAATGTGCACATATCGGCTAAAGCGGTCTGAGCAATTGTGTTTGATTCATTGGCGAGAATACCTCGATCCATGGGATGAATCTTCCATGTTTTCGAGTTTATTTTCAAGGAATGCTTAGCCTTGCGTATGTAAATGTAATTGGTTTCCCAATCATAAACCAGCCTTTCAAGGCCTTCTAAGGACCATGGTTTATGACCCTCTTCTCTTAAAATCCATCACCACAAATGTGTGGATGGTAGTGCTGACAACATCACTACCATCCAAGATTGTGGAGATCATTGTTCCTTTATAAATGAAAGTAACATGTTGTTCATATTGTCGCTTTCAAGGCAGTGCCCCTGCTTGTTCATAGGCACTTTTGGCTATCCTTTTGTCAGACTTGGATATGGAAGAAGAGTGCTCACTTTGGTATGGTGCATCTTCCTCTCCTCTTCAAGTTTAGCTTCCACTATATGGGCTCTTGAATTCCCATTCATCCACTCGGATAAGTCTCTCCAAAGTTGAGAATTTCCTTGTAAAAGAGAGTTTATTGGGACTCAAAGTTCTAAGGATAAGAAGGGTGTGAGGCTTGATATGTCCCTCATGTGATATTCATGCTCACTTATAGCTCGTACTCACTCAGAGGTGGGATCCAATTGGACCTACTAATACGTAGGGGATGTTGTGCTTTGATCTTCCTAGAAGATGGTGCCTTTGATAGGGCTAAAATGAAATCGCCACCTATCACATCCAAGAAAATATTTTGGTGACTATGATGACCCATGGAAGGCCAACTTTCACCTCTCTCACTGAGTCCTCATTCACAGCATCTTGCAATGCAGAATCTGATCATATTGGTTCTAGAGGCAGAGGTTTTCAAACTAGCTCTTTTTGCAGTCTCTTAAGAATGGTTATAGTTTCAGTTAAAGACTTTGGTGGATACTGAGGTTCCCTCATTGGTTCTTTGATTATCTCTAGGATCGGGTCAGGGATCGACTTGGGAAGGGTTAGTGGTCTGTGTTTGACCACTTGCTCAAGTGGCCGTGCTAGTTCACCTTGCTCCTTCCTTACAAGCTCTTGAGCTTATTTCATTCGCTCTTTTTTCAACATGGGATTGGGAAACTTCTTGAGTTTCTTTGGAATGTTTGGGTAGTTAATGGGTTTGTTTTCTTTGGGAAGAGCTAGTTTGAATGGGAGATCGTTCGTTGTCTCTTCAGGAGAGGGAGGAAGCCTCAGAGCTATCGTATGAACCACTTTCAATTGTCATGATGTCGTTGCCCTTAACAACTGATCGTGCTTTGCATTTTTTGCATCCTCTTTGAGGTCTTCTCTTGTGGACCTCATGTTTTGTCTCATTAGTCTTTTTAGGGGCTGATGATGCATCCTTTGGGACTTGCATTTCTTGCTCTAGTGCTACTGGCTTCGAGGTCGAAACTTGATCTCTCTTCTTCTTTGTTGCCTTGGATGTTTCCTTGGCAAACTTCCCTCGACTTGGTTTATAGCCTTGGATGTTTCCTTGGCAAACTTCCCTTGACTTGGTTTATAGCCTTGTGATGGCATTTATAATGAATAAGTCCACCTTGTACACTTAACACGTTAATGCTCATTGAAGTGGCTGATGTTGTGGCCACTAGAGTGATTGTCACTTGGTTGGAACAATCCTTGAAAGCATTTTCAAATCCACACTTGTAACATGTACCTCCGTATGGAATGAAACTAGGGGTTGGCATTGGATTTGGGGATGGAGTTGGGGCACTAGGCGTGATGGCCCTATGAGGACACTCGAGAGCACGATGATGCGGGCCCTTATAATGAAACAATTGCATCGATAGCCTCTGCGTGCCATATTATTGAGGCTTGTAGGCACTAATAGGGGTGCCCACACTGTTACAGTGATAATGTTATAGTGTTATAGTGTGGTGGTGTTACGTTACAATTATAGTGCTATGGTGTTACAGTGTTATACTCTGGTGTTGTAATGTTACAATGTTGCAATGTTACAATGTTGCAATCCAAGATGCTCCAAGTGGATAGTGTGGACACTCCAACATAAAGATTCCAGAGTGCACCACTCTAAGGCATTTAAGGCATCGCACTCCAAGAAAGGAGATGTGCACCGATACACATAAGTGCATCTAGTAACTTCGAAAGATAGGAGATGCTCACCAATGGTGGGTCACCGTGATGGCATCTTCGTCTCGTGACTCTTCAGAGTTATAAGACATTCTATCCATTCAAAGGGAATATAGGCTATCCTATAGTTCCACCTTGTCCATTTCTGGCTACAATGTGCTATTCCAGTGTACTCGAGTTCTATGTTCACTGTGTCAAGCAGAGCGTGGTGACCAATTGTTGGGTGTGTATGATGCAGTGAGAGTGGTGATTATAACTATTAGTTGGTAGTAATACAAATGGAGTACATTATTCTTGTGCATTATTCCTTTCTTGTCTAGTTTAATTAAGTATTGGTGAAGATAGTGATGGTGCGAACAATGGTTGAAGATGGCGATGGTGTGAACATATTCCTTTATATGTTTGAGTGCCATCTTACAAAAGATAAGTGCATGTAGCGAGCTAAGATGGCAAAACACCTTACGGTAGGTTGGGCATGTGAAACTATATAAACCTTTACACTCGGCTAGAAAACAAAAAAATTCCCAAGAAAACCTAACAAATAAAAAAAAGGTCGTGTATAGGTTAGGTGGATGTAGTGGTGGTCAACTGCAGTAGCAACTCCCTACCTTGAACTCTCCTGCCACCCCCACTGGTCATTATACTATCCCTTATGGTGCAGCCCCCTCCACTTGCTCTTCACAAATCCCCTTCATTTCCACTCCTGTGGCAATCCCTAACACTATGACAACTACCTTTTCCTAGAAACATCCTACTCGCTCCCCTCCAGCTTGCAATTTCCCACCAATAATGTTCTATAGGTGTGGGGAATATGGACACTTCCAATGCTGGTGTTTCTTGCCAGAAGGCTCACCTTTGTGTAAGTTCTTCCTTGAAGTGAAGGATCACTACGCTAGGGATTGTCCAAGACATACATCATGCAGTTCTGTTGCACCACCCCATTAGATTTAAAATTTCTCATCTCTCACCTGATTTTAGTAGGTGAGGCTACTCCTTCAACTTCCATGGCTCATCCCAACCCCCATCCGACATTCTTCGATGTTGTATCTCCTGGTTTCCCCTAAGAGAATCTAGAGGAGGTTCACCCCACTTCTATAGAGCAGCAATCATTCAGGCTCAAATCAAGGCTCTAGGACCACTAGAATGTGCTTTCACCAATAGCTAAGATGCTGAGGAATCTTCCCCACTTCCTACAAGTTGTGCAGGATTTCAAACTGTTCCACCCACCATCCTTGGGGAGCCCTCGTGGAACCCTCCTCCAAGGATAGGAAATCATTCCTCTCCATGGTTACCCTCCTCCAACAATCCAACAAAAGTCTCCTTGTATGACCTAATCCACTCCAGTCTAGCTATGCGCTAACAACTCAGCACTCCACTCTAAACCATAACTAAGTCAAACATTACAAAGTCTTCTAGTGGTGGTCAACTCATGGAGAATCAAATAGGACAAGTAACTGGATGTCTAGGGATTGGTTCTTCCACTACCTCCCTCAATGATTTACCCGCAGCCCTCACCTCATGCTTCAGATCAATGGAATATATATATCTCTCTCTCTCTACCATAATTGAGACAGATAATTCGGAGTGAATCATATGCCCAATTTCACCTTGGAAGCCGTGGGCCTTCCCATCACTAGACTTTCCAACTTCTTTGTTAGAATGGCCCACTAGCGGAAGGATACCCCCTTGGGGTTTGCGAAGCATGTTAGAGTAGATGTGCAAGGCACTAGCTTCTTTCTAGACTTTTTGATGATGATCAGCTTACCACAAATTCAAGGTGCTTACTCCCTTTTGATTGGATGTCTATGGCTGAGGCAAGATGGAGTGCTGCATGATTGGAAAAGAGACAATTTGTGGCTTCCCCAATCAAGTGGCCACCTTCAACTCCAACTAGAGTATGGTGTGGTTTAGGGTGTCCAAGGAGCCAACATAGCAGTGCCTCATGAGCCTCCATAGGAGGAAGGTGTAATACCCTATAGAGCGATGACTTAAAAATCCTTGATTGGCTCCATGCCATGGATGGAATGGCATGTAATAGAGTGGAAGCCCATGGAAGGAATGAAATCTTTGGTGACCCCAAGGTGGATTCTAGTCACATCAATGCTTGCAACAATGATGGGGATACTGAGACGATACACTTCTCTGCCCATGAAGGTGGGTTCCTAGCATGGTATATAAGGCATCCAAGCTAATTGTTCACACAAGCTATCTCATGTGTCCCTATAGAAGGATAGCCTAGGGTCCTTGATTTTTCTTACACAAACTCCAATATTATTTCTTAATTTTCTATCTATTTATTTGTTCATCTTTCTATTCTATCTTACTTTCTCCCTCTCTAATATTTCTTTCTTAATTTTCTATCTATTTATTTGTTTATCTTTCTGTTTTGTCTTACTTTTTCCCCCTCTAATATTCTTTCACACACCTCCTATCATTTTCCCTCTCTAATATTTCTTTCACACACCTCCTATCATTTTCTTTCCCCATAAATATCGCCAAATTTATTATGCCACTCCCAATTTCCCCCAGCCAGCTTAGGCCCACAACCTTCTAGGCTCGTACTTTTTCTCCTACTTGCCTCCTAGCCACCATGATGGCATCCTCTCATCTTCTATGGTTTGTGTTGGTAGTTTTGATAGTGGTGTATTGTGTGAGGATGGAAGAGGAGGAGTTTGTGTGGTGTAATCGGCTCTATTGGTGTTGATGAGAAGTGGTACAACCATGCAAGCAATGGAGGCTACTACCATGGAAAAGGTGGCCACTATGGCTATGGTGGTCATAGTTGGCCCTAGGACCTTCTCCCTCATTCACCCCCGCCCTAGCCATGTTTCGAATTGCATGGCATAGAAGTAGTAAATCATACAAGCCACTGCTACTGAAACTTAATAGCTCTAAAGGAGGGAAATGCAATTAGAAAGGAATCGGATGAAAATGCATAGAGATCTACTTGAGACCAATAAAAGTACATGCAGATATGTTTGAGGCCAATGAAAAAGTCAAGAAACTAACAATTGCATTAGAGCTTAAAGGAAAACATTTTTAGATAATACACTTAAAAGAACAATAGGTCTACATGTATAGATGGAATGTTAAGAATAAGTTGGATAACAACTATTTAGGAGGTGCATGCGTAAAACATGTGGTTTGTTAAGAAGATGAACCAGATGTCGTGCAAAGGTGTTTCTCCAAATCCTTTTGTTACATACATCTTTCTTGTTAGGAGACGTGTGTCTCCGGCAGTCTAAAATTCAAACACAAAGTCCTTCACCTCTTGTGTAAGGGTGGACGTTGTGTGGTGATGTCTTCGACAAGTGAGAGGCGAGACTTAGCTAAGTAGAAATTCCTCTTATGGATACCCAAAACCTTTGAGGCCTTTGCAGTATATTCACATCCTCGGATTTAGATGTTCTACTTAAGTTCGTGAACATCATCATAGCAGATCTCATCTAAAGATCTTGGTTGCTTAACTCGCATTAAGGTGTTGCGAATATTGGTCACAAGTGCTGCTTGAACATGTTGCTCTTGTCTTGATGTTTACACATCCTTGAAAGAGAGATGAATTAGGAGATTCTGAAAGAGTTCTTTTCTTGTGACGAAGTGTATTCCCCTTATCTATTGGTCGAAATAGTGTGCCCTTCTTTGCAAACCTTGCATCTTTTCTGCTCATCCACTATAGCGTTCTCGTCTTGCACAAGTGATTCCCTAATCCTTGCTTTTCGACATTGCTGCCTTTACCATGAAGAATCATATCTCGGGGGGTGCACTACTAATAAGAACCCCTATGTATCACGTGCATTCAAGGGGTATTTAAAAAACCCCTTACTCGTGAATTTTTCTTGAATAAAATGACCCCTTTTTCTTTATGTACTTACGATTTTTTCAAAATCCATTAAAAAAACCCCTTCTGTAAATGTATTTTTGTAAATTTACCTTAAATTTTTGAATTAAAAACCCCCTTCATTTGAACTCATGTGGTATACTTACATATTTTTAGGTGAACCCCCCGAGCCTCATATTGCCTAATGAGGTCCTTTGAATGGCTTGTGCATGAGGTGCATTGTGTAGGTTTCTCTATAGAAGGAGTGAATACATCTTAAGCTCACCTCATAGGATGCCTCGTTTCTAAAAGCACTGAGTCCCCCCTAAACCTTGAATGTTCCATGAAATGATCTGCATATCAATCTCGATGTGATGCAGCACTAGCGGAACTGCCCTCCACGCGAAGAGTCTTGGGCGAGGGTTTAGATGGGGAATAATCACAATAATCCCAATTTGTGCAGGGGCGAAGGGTTGAACCTCCAAGCTCCATCCTAGCCAGAGGCCAAAAATGGGTGAGAATGTCGGTGATGCAGAGATCGTGGAGATGGTGGAGCTCAATTGCCTGACCCTAAATGGTAGCTGCCACCACTAAATCAGGATCCCACTCTGTCCTCGGAGCTGCACTGAAGGGGAAAGAGAAGATTGTCACGCCATTATCTGGAGTAGAGGGCATGGAGTGGTGAAAAACCATACCTACCCGAACAGGGGCTGTTGTCTCCTCAAAATGTCCAGTCCCTTCTGTCAGAGCAGACACCAGTAGAAACTATAGTCCTTAGACTATCCCAGGATCCTAGGGGCCCCACCTAGGGACTCTAGCAGAAGAGCCTTCATCAAGGAGGCAACGATGGTCATCTCTACCAGATCAGAGAATTGGTGAATCAAGCGTGATGGACTGATCCCGCCAGCTGCCTCCGCACACCGAGACAGGGGTTACTGGGGGGCAACGAGAGTGCTCTAGAGAGGCAGATGGGGGTGGGACGGAGGGTTTAGATGAAGAAGGAGGGTCGGAGTGTATCGGCGCAGGTAAATTCGGTGACAAGATTGGGGGAGGAGGAGGGGAAGGCAGTAGCAGCAAGAGAGGGCAAAGGGGTGAAGAGGTCAGGGAGGAGGGGTGCTGCTGAGGGTGATCCATCATAGAGGAAAGTTGCTCATCGGGGGCTTAAAGAGGTCGGCTAGCCACTCAGAATACTGAGGGTCAGGGGGAATCTCGATGAGGTATCGGCCGCCATACTGGTGGGGCCAGAGGGGCACGCTCCAGGACTGAGAGGGTGCGTCACCAACAAAACATTGCTGGGATAAATGCTGGTAATTGTTCTTTGATAGAACTAAATCCTCCTGAGATCTGCTAGCCTGACATGCTCGGCGGGCGACGCTCGACTTTGGTGGTCATCTAGCAACCCGGGCATAACTTTTCACCGCTATGTCACCCATTGTCGAGGCATGGTGCTCTGATGCCTAAGGGTTTTCCCCTCTCTGTACCCCCTAGTGAGGGTCAACACAAGAACTAGAGGGAGTAACCATTGGAGGCAATCTCTTGGACTGCCATCATCGAGGGCAAGCTCTAGCTAAGTGACCCATCTATCTGCAAATGAAGCATTGGCCTGGGAGTCCATAATACTCCACGCATTGCTATATGGGGTCCCCATGGAGGCTAGGACTGACTTCGATGAGGCCACACAGCTGCGCAGAGGGATGGAATCCCAGTTGCCCTCTCGCGAGGGCCGAGGCAACGGTGGGGGGGACTCCATCACTCTCCCGATGGCACCACCGTGATACGAGGAAGGCACTCCTTCTTAAGGCTTGGGAAGCAAATTGTCACTAGGAAGCCCGAAATGCAGCAAATGAGTCAGACGCGACGCAAGATCGAAGCCGTGCTGCCGTCGAGCAAAGAAGTCCTAAGCTATACGTAGTGCAAGGGGACTTAGCTGCATGACTCAGTCCGCACCGATGGCGAGTTAAAATCCACTTGGTAGTATCCGCATCCTAGAGGGTGAATATTGGTGATCTTTGCAGGTTTGCCAAATGAGGCCAGCCTGAAAAAGATCCCTAAGCTGTCTGCACGCGGGGCGGCTACCAACAATTTTGCAGACCAGGGTGGAGGCCTTAAGAGAGGAAACATTCATGGCAAGAACCTGTAGATCCGCTTCGGAGAAGGAAATGCAAGCAACGACGATGGCTTCGGTCAGGGATGATGAAGAAACTACCATGGAGTCCTTCCTGAGGGTGAAGACATAATGAATTGAAGCTTGCCAAAAAAACTAAAAACCCCAAAAGCTTGGAAACATCAACCTACACGGGAGTTGAGGGAGGAGAGGGGCGAGGAAACAAAAAGAGAAAGGAAAAAGAGAGAGAGAGAGAGAGAGAGAGAGAGAGAGAGAGAGAGAGAGAGAGAGAGAGAGAGAGAGAGAGAGAGAGAGAGAGAGAGAGAGAGAGAGATAAAGAACGAAAGAAAGAAAAAGAAAAAAGAAAAAAAGAAAAGAAAAATAAAAAAGAAAAAGAAGAAAGAAAAAAGGGAAAAAGGGAAAAAAAGGAGAAGACAGGGGGGAGGCATTGTGTAACAAGGAGAGGGAAGGGGGGTTGGGCAGTGAAGAGGGGAACAAAGGCTAAAAGAAAAAAGCAATGGGTAGAGAAGCAAATTGGGGGCGAGGGGGCACAGGGAGCAATAGGGGTGGGCAAAAGAACGAAAGAAAGAGGGGGCAGCGAAGGGAGGCACAGCGAAACAAGAGGGGCAGGCAACAAACAAACAACGAAGGGGGGGTGGCGAGCAGTAGCACGACCAAAAGGGGGGGTGGGGTGAAAGAGCTTGGTTGACAAGGGGGAGGAAAGAGCAAGGGCACACATTGGGCTAGGGGGGAGAGCACAGGTGACACCACAAACGAGGGGGGAGCACGAAGCATGCACACAACTGTTCTTCAGCCACACATCATTCTTTGTCAAAACCCTCTTATGTGACATATTGTTGGAAATATCTTGACGTTGTCTGGTGGCTGGGTGATGGCCTCTATAGAATAGCAGAAAGCACACAAGAAAGAAAAGTAATGCGATTAGAACTGGGGGATGCTGAAATCGTAGCTCCAAGGGCACCTATCAGACCTGCATCCCTCAAGCTGACTGAATAGGACACTTCAACACCCCCGCAACCTCCATTTCTAGTAAAGAAGCCTCTTGCAACTATCCTCCCAGGTCAGCGCTCACCTCCAAAAGCTTTGGCCTTCCACCTAAGAGCCTCTCCTGACCACAGCTTCCCAGGTAACCAAATCCGCTCCCATCTGGATGCACAACAGCATGATTATGCCTCTGAAATCAACATCTATTCCTTAGACAGAAAATTGTCCTCCAGGATCCTTTGATGTCCTCTAGCATTAGCTGACTTCCTATACACAACCCCAGGACCTTCTTGGACCCTCTTCCGACTCTCTTTTGACCCTTCTTTAACCTTCACCTGCTAGAAACTGCCTCAGAATTCTGACTCCGAATCGGCCGACTTAGAAACCTTATCTAACACATAAAGCTTCTCGAAATGTCTGCAGACTCCTCCAAGCCCTCAAGCTACACCAAACTTGTAAGGATACCACACTATAGGCTCTCTGTTGAATTACACACTAGTCCAAAGCTGCCTCCGAACTGATTGACCCAACAAAGCTCACTAAATTGATATAACTAATGTAGGTCCTCTTTCCTCTATGTTAGCTGACATCTTTAGATACCCAGACCACTACCACACAAGGATAGAACCTTATGAAAATATACTCACTGCACTACCACAGAAATCTCATTAGACCACAAATCCTTCTGACTCCCTTCTGTTGACTCCAAACCAATAGCTCTGAACCATAAGCACCTCTCTCAAGCTTAGGAAAGCTAATCCAAGACTAATACGCCTTTAACTAACAGTTTTGATGCTCAGTGTGATACTCAAATAACTCTATTCCTCTCAACATAAGTTGACTGAGTTAGAATCGACTCAAAAGCAAGTCCCCAGACTTCAAACTCACACTCATAGGTACTCAAACTCCATCAACTCTATCAAGTCAACAGGTATCACAAATGAAACAACAAAACAAAAGTTTAGGTATCCACTCTCAGCTGATGCAAGCCAATCTCTGTGGATTCTTTAGATAGACAAAACATAGCAGTGTCTCAATGCCAACATAAAAAGAAAATGCAAAGGTAAACTCAAGGGTTCCCCTCAGGTGAACCTCGACCATAGGACTTCAAAGATCCATCTTAAGCACCTACAACTAAGTAGATATGATTTAGATCATGTCTCTAACAAAGGTTCTTCTCTCAAAGAACCCAAGGGTCACACGGCCAATTATGTGGTTTGCTACCTCCCTCTGCTCTGATCCAATAAAATCTTCCCGCACAACGTTTTCTTCACTATAAACTGAAAAAAAGCTGCAGTATCTCTAGCTTACATATTCCATTATAAAAATATACTTGCAGGAGACCACTCCACTGCAATCTGCACTCTCCTCTCTCTGGTGATAGCCACACCTCTACTGCATCTTTCTGGAACCCTACGTCGCCCAATTATTTTGCCCTCCCATGCCCTTTCTATCTCCATTTGTCCACCTGGGCCTTATCCTCTTAGCCACCACATGTCTTTTTCTATCTTGGATTCATCACACACTACCATATACACAATGTACCTTTACATTGTGTTTGTGAGGGGCTCACGATTCCCCTCACATATAGCCCAACCCCCTTTTCAAGAAAACATTTATGTTTTCATACTTTATTTATTGCAACTCTCCTTCCTACCAATCTACCTCTCCACCTTTCCAAGACCACGTCACAATCCCACAATAAAAACATATACTAACCATGCACAAAGAAATTTTGTTGCATACCACCCCCAGGGTCAAATGGCATCATCCTTCCAACCCATGAAAAACTTCACTCAAATCCTCCTCTTCATCAGGGCTCATCACCTGCTCTTTTTGTATCACCAAAACCTCACAAGTATTCACACCACCAACACCATAGTAAACATTATCATCACTATAAAAAATAAAACATATCCTTGATGTTCTCTGCTGCAAAACAACAACTGACAACCCACACCATGTAGCACCGACATCATCCTTACACACCAAATATGGCCCATATGAGTTATCCTTTAGGCCACCCACATCCTTGTGTCTAGAAAACTACACACAAACACCCTCCATACTCTTTCTCTCGAAGAAATCATCTCCCAATATATCCAATAAAGGTAGATGATCATTATTAGACAAACAAGGAAAACCCAAATAGCACTTGTCAGGCAGCCAAGTCCTCATTCACATCACTCTCATCACCCTCAACAACCTTAAACATTTTTGTTTCCTCGCTACTCTCTAGCACCCTCAGTTCCAAAACCTTAGGCATCTCTTCAACCTTGTCCAAGCTCTCTTGACATGGCCCTTCATTAATACATGCATCATCTCCCACATCAACTAGTATCTGGCCATCATCACTCTCATCCAAGCCTTCACTCTTCTCACATTCAAACTCTGTGCTAGCAGCATCTTCCTCATCTTCAAACCCTAGGTCACTTGACACCATATCCACCCTTATAGAAACATGGGACTTATTATGATCCTCCATCAGGTTTGACATTTCAACTTCCTCCTGTACCTACAAATCTTCTGACTCCAGCTCTTTGTCATGGCTCTTTGTCATAAGGTGCATCTATAGACTCTATATCTTTAACAACAGCTGGGCAGGTGACTCAAACCAGAATAGAACCTCAACTTCCTCTCCTTCCTGCAAGGAGTCTCAAGAGCTTCTTTCAAGCTCTTAGCTCCCTTATACTCTAGCTTCTCCCTCAAGACTGGGCTTAATAGACTGATCAAAGTCTGTAACTTGAACATCTTCATATAACCACCATACAAGAAGTCAGGCAAAGACATCTCTTTAGCATGCATGATTGCCCTCTCCCATGAATGCCAAGACTTTTCAAACCTTTGCCAGAAAATAAACTACACATTTGTCATCATCCATACACGCACCTTCCTCCAAGCTTCGTTTGTAGTCAAAACTTCATTTGTAGTCAACTTCTTTTGTAGTCAACTTCTTTGCAAACCTCTAGAGAACCAACAATGCCCAATTGTCTCTCACATCATCCTGCAAATCCTCATACCACAAGCATGCACAATCCTTAAGAAACAAAGGAAATGTCCTCAACCATTCTGCTTCACAATCTATGTTCCTCATCACAAGACAAAACAGTTGTACTTGTCTTAGAAACTTGGCTAGATCCTCTCCTTCAACTCCCCTAAACCTTGGGCATTCCATGATCACATCGGCTTAAGCTGACTCCCAAGTGGTTTCCAACCTGGCAAACACGGCCCTAAAGAACCTTTTGATCCTTAGTGGGGGCACCAAAACAATATGTGGTGGCTGGGTGATGGCTTCTATACACCATGAGTAGGCACACAAGAAAGATAAGTGTAGTAGGATCAAAACTGAGGGATGCTCAAATCCCAGCTCCAAGGGCACATATCTAACCTGCACCTATCCTCCTCTAGCTGACTGAAGAGCACACTTTAACACCCCCCCAACCTCCCTTTCTAGTGCAGTAGCCAGCAACTGTCCTCTCAGGTCAGCCCTCACCTCCAAAAGCTCTGACCTTCCCCCCCTAAGAGCCTCTCTTGACCACACAACTAACACCCAGATGACCAAATCCACTCCCAACTAACACACAGAATAGTCTCATTCTGCCTCCAAAATCAACCTCTAGTCCCCATACACAAAATTGTCCTCTACGATCCTCTGATGTCCTCTAACATCAGCTGACTTCACATACACAACCCCAGGACCTTCTTGGACCTTCTGCCGACCCTCTTTTGACCTTTCTCTCACCTTCACTTGCTATTGAAAACTACCGCAAAATTCTAACTCAAAATCAACCGACTCTCAGAAACCTTATTTGACACAGAAATCTTGTCCAAATGTCTGCAGACTCCTCCAAGCCCTTAGGCTTCACCAAAATTGTAAGGATACCACACTACAGGCTCTCTGGTGACTGCAACTATTAACCCCACAAATCTCACTAAACTGATATAGCTGATGCAGGTTCTCTTTCCTCTGTGTCAGCTATTGACACCTCTAAATACCCAAACCACTCACACCTTAAAAGGATCCAACTTAACCACTTATCTACTGGCAATCGACTCACTGCTACCACATAAATCCCATCAGACCACAAAGCCTTCTGCCTCCCCTCTACTGACTCCAAACTGTCAGCTCTAAACCACAAGCACCTCTCTCAAGCTCAAGCAAGCCAATCCAAGACCAATACACCTTCAGCTGATAGTTTTGATGCTCAGCTGACACTTAACTGACTCTATTTCTCTCAACATAAGCTAATTGAGTCAGAACCGACTCAGAAGCAAGTCCCCATACTTCAAACTCACACTCACAAGTACCCAAACTCCATCAACTCTATCAAATCAACACACAAATCATAACTAAAATAAAAAAGCAAAAGCTTAGGTATATCCACTCTCAGTTGATGCAAGCCAATCTCTCTGGATTCTTCAGATAGACAAAACATAGCAGTGTCTCAACAACCCTGAGACATAGGTGCCAACATAAAAACAAAACGCAAAGGTAAAATCAAGGGTTCCCCTCAGGATGTGGATGAGATCTGATGCAGACAAATGAGGAAAGATGTGATGAGATGGAAAATGATGTGATGAGAATAGGAATACATATGAAATAAATGAGGATTAATGTGGAACAATGTGGAAAGACGAGAGTTTGTTATAGAAACTGTATTTATGACCTGTTTTTAAATGACTGTTTTATGTCAAAAATGCTGGAGAAGCATTTTGACCGTCTTGTGAATGAGGTCGTGGAGTCCTATCATAAAGTTGCAACATCTGACGGAGAGTCAACGGAGGACGTCTCGCATAGCAAGGTCGGCCGAGGTCTTGACCAGCCTCGGTTCGATTTAAATGGTGAGCTTCGGGTATGGTGGATGAGAGACTAAGAAAGTGGCCTCCTATGAGTGAAGCATTAGGTGACCTGCGAAGGATCCTAGAGGATGCTGAGCGCTGGGGTCACCAAAGATACCCACACGTACATCGTGGAAGATATTGGAACAAGGAGTAAGAGTTGTTTTCTGAATTCAGGCATGGATCTCGTTGATTGACCTTGCTGGTCCTCCTCAATGGATGAGTCCATGGCTCTTTTATATGGATCTATTGGTTGATCTTGTTGATCTTCAAAGGAGATTCCATTTTGATTTTTATAAGTGAATATATTGCCGGGTACTATGAGCTAGGAACTATCGTGAAAAGGCCCCTGAGTGGACAGGTGGTGAGCGTTCTGGTCCAATGATGCCGTAGGTACACCAATGAAGGAAAAATAAAAAATTAGGATTCAACCGGATAATTTTAGAGGATTATGATCAGTGATACTATAGTTTCATTAAAAGATTATTTTAAAGACAGCTGAATCTGTGAAAAAAGGCATTTTCATATTGGGTGTGTAAGTGGTGTGACTAGTTTTAAGTTTGCATGAATATCCGGCTAGGGGGCCTGGGAATTCTTTTCCCTAGTACCCGGGGTAAAACCTAACCAAATTCTTAAATGGATCCCATCACTACAATGGTTGGGCGGACTGGATGGGGTAAGGCTGGACTGATGGATCCCTAAAATGAGACTCAATTCTGTTATAATATGATAGATAAAGTAAATCCTGGATAAAAATTGTTCTATGGAAAAGAATCAACGGTTGTGCCTCTCAACAATGAGGAAAAAAGCGATGGTCTCTATGATCCAAGTGCAAGTCTTTTCCTTGATCTGACTATGATACTTACGGGTTCGGTCAGGTCAGTTCAGTTAGTTAAGGCTCTTGACTACGTTAGAGTAAAAATATCATGGAGGAATCGCCCATGCTTTTCGGGCGAGGAAAGTTTTTCCAGATTCAGTTTTGGAAGAACCGAGGGATTAGTCTCTTGTCCGGATATTTGTGGGGGCGAGGCCCCGAGTGAAGGACCCTGCTCCACGCAAGAAGTGCTACTTCCGCTGCTAGCACCCCAAGATTCATTGCGCGATGGGGACAGGGATCTTTTAGCTAGTATCAGAGCAAATTGGCTAAAGTGAATCAACCGAGCAGCCAGAAATGTCAAAAATTTATGAAGTAGCAGTAAAAGGTTGTAATTGTGTGATGAAATTCATACAAATTGATATTCAGAATGAAGATTCATAAATAGGTAATTGGGTCTTCAAATGGAAGTACCGCAATTGTATGAAATCCCTGACTTGCTTGAGGCCTAGACATGATGATATTTACCTTAAAATTCCAAGGACCATGACTACCCGTATATACCGAGGGTATAACTGCAGCTCTTTACTGGTAGTATATACGAGTAAATCTAAGACCTTGAAATTATAAGCAAAAATGCTATCCAGATGATGAAGTCGAATGTGGTTGATATGATTTTAAAATTCTGGTTGAAAACTGATGAGTTGATTTGGATTCTGATTGAAAAATGATGATTCCTGAATTTTGGTTGAAAAGCAATAAGCTGAGCAAAACCACAATGAGGATGAATGGGACGAGTCCTTGTGATGATGTTCGTAACTGGAATGACATTAATGACTTCAGCAAATCACTATGAGATTAGGGGATTGTGCTGACAGATTGCTACTGTTAACACGACCCAGCGAACAAGTTAAGGGATGACAAATTAAAAACCTGTATAATTGAAATTCCCCTTGGAGGAATGTTCAGATGAAAATTTCGGTCTAATGGACTATATTTGTGTTAAGGATATGAATGATATGATCTGAATGAATTGTTATCTGATGATGAGTTCTATATAAGGGATCTTTATCCCAGGATTTTGTTGGTTCATCAGACTATAAGGAACCCCAGAATCAGTTGGATCTTAAGGGAAAGAGTTGTCCTCTAGTTGCAAGATGAAGACATCTCGCGTTTTTTAAGTGGGGTAGGATGTAAGATTCTTCCCTCCAGCTTTTGAGGTGTGCAGGTGTAAGAACCTCCCCTTCTGATCTTATAATTATTTCCCTCTCTGAAATAAAAGTAAGATCCTGTTTTACCCTGTTTTGGCCTGGAGAGAGAAAATGTCTAGAGGGAGGTAATTTAAAATTGAGATATTTTTGGATATAAAAATCCTCCTAGTGTCTAAAATGGTTTCCTCTGATACAAAAATTCAAAAAGAAATTTCCAATGTACAATTGGAATTAATTGAAAATAGGTATAAAGGACCTTAGCCTAAGGGTCCAGATTTTCAAAAATTTCGGATTATGGTCCAATTAAGGTTCCTATGGATCAATAAGATTAATCCAAATGTAGGGAGGAGATAAATTAAAGAATAAAAGAAACCCCCCTCCCCCCAAAAAAATGAGTAAATGCTCACATAAGATGAAGAGTGGACTAACGGCCAAACAAAACAATTAAAAAGCTAAATTTTGACACCTTAGAGTGGGGATCTCCCCTCCTGAAGGAGGCACCTTTTTTCTCATCATTACCCCCAATTTTTAATCAATAAAATGAGATATTTCATCTCTCCTCTCTCCTATTTCAAAACTAGATCCAAAAAGTAAGGTGAACTGACCCAAAAATGATCAAAATTTGACCAAACTGATCTGAAAAATTCTAGAATCAGTTTGCTTGGTTAGAGGCTCACTTTTTTCTATAAATAGAAGCCTCCCCCTTTGTAAAAGCTTAATGGTATTTATGCACTGTTACTCTGCTCCTGTCCTGAGCCATTTACATTGAATTTTTTAATAATTCAATTGTTTTTGGCCTAATCCTCTCCAAAGTGAATTGGTGGCCACTCTTGCTTCAAACAAGAGTAGAACCCTCAATCCCTCAAGCCAAAGGAGAGCTTACAAGCTCTATGTAAGTTAATTTTCTTACTTGTTTAATTTTGAATCTATGGTTTTCTTGATTTTCATGCTTTAGAGTTGATTGAATAAATGCTTTGCCTTTCCTCAAATGCTTTGCCTTTGAGGAAAAGGCCACCCCCTTCTCTTCTTTACATTCCAGCCTTTCTTAATCCTAGAAAGATTAACTAAGGGATTAATTAAACTCTTCTTATTGTTTACTCTCTTGAATTTAGAAAATTGTGTATTTGGGTTAATTTAAGTTAAAAATATGATGATAAAAATGAGAAATGGTCAACCATACAAAGGAGGTTATGGCAAAATTTTCTAGAATTTTGTGGAAAAGAAAGTTGTTTTTATGTTATTCCAAAAGAGTAATTCCCACCATTTTTTGCATCTAAAAGGAATTTTCTAATTACTCCATGTACATATTCACCTATGAATATGCATGGATATCACTGATAT
Organism: Cibotium barometz; assembly: GCF_041138505.1. Taxonomy (NCBI): domain Eukaryota; kingdom Viridiplantae; phylum Streptophyta; class Polypodiopsida; order Cyatheales; family Cibotiaceae; genus Cibotium; species Cibotium barometz. Next base: position 64,192,103 of record NC_141047.1, read on the forward strand.
TAATTATTAAATTTGATTTTTATGCATAGAAAGATGCATAAAGGATTTATTTTTATTTCAAAAGTGTTATTCTCATTAAATTTGATTTTTATGCATAGAAAGATGCATAAAGGAATTTTTTTAATTACAAAAGTATTATTCTCATTAAAATTGATTTTTATGCATAGAAAGATGCATAAAGAAATTTTTTAATATAAAAGCGTTATTCTTATAAAAATTGATTTTTATGCATAAATAGATGCATAAAGAAATTCTTTTTATTTTAAAAGTGTTATTCCTATTAAATTTGATTTTATGCATAAATAGATGCATAAAAGGATTTTTAATAAAAGTGTTATTCCCACTGAAGTTGATTTTTATGCATAAATAGATGCATAAAGAATTTTTATATCAAAATTATAATTCTCTTAAATTCTATGTTTAAATTCTATGAGTATTTGATATATGAATAATTAAATACTCTAAGAGAGAAATTTCTATCGTTTTATTTTCACACGGATTGTAAAAAGAGAATTCAAGAAATCTATCGAGATCGAAATATTCAGATAAATGATTAATCTATTCCTCATTGGAATTCATAACTAATTTAGAAATCAATTAAGTCAATATTCAAAGAAATAAATTCAATAAAATAGTAACTGAATTATCAAACCTTTTCGAGAAAGATATTTCAGGAAAAATCTTATCCGACTCGAACCTTGAATCAGACTATGACCAAGACCAAACTCTTTCGTCAATTTCGAGGAAGGAAGAAGTGACCAATTTAGAAAAATACACTAAAAACTCCCGCCAAATCAAAAACTAAGTTTGCGACCCTTCGAATTGATTTGTGGATCAAGGTTATAGAATTCGAGGAATTCTGGTATGAAATTCAGAATTCCGATCAAGAAGTTTTGGAGATACTGATTCAAGAAATACTCCTTGTATTCAAAAGAAAATCAAACTGAAAACTTGTATAGAAATGAGATGTGATGTGAATAGATGTGATGAGATGCGATGTGAATCAAATAGATGTGAATGAATGGATGGATGTAATGTGAATGAATGGATGGATGTAATGTGATGTGAATAGATGTGATGAGATATGATGTGAATGGATGGATGTAATGTGAATGAATGGATGGATGTAATGTGAAGAGATATGACGTGAATGGATGGATGTAATGTGAATCAAATAGATGTGAATGAATGGATGGATGTAATGTGATGTGAATAGATGTGATGAGATATGATGTGAATGGATGGATGTAATGTGAATCAAATAGATGTGAATGAATGGATGGATGTAATGTGAAGAGATATGATGTGAATGGATGGATGTAATGTGAATCAAATAGATGTGAATGAATGGATGGATGTAATGTGATGTGAATAGATGTGATGAGATGTGATGTGAATAAGATAGATGTGAATGAATGGATGGATGTGAATGTGAATCAAATAGATGTGAATGAATGGATGGATGTAATGTGAAGAGATATGATGTGAATGGATGGATGTAATGTGAATCAAATAGATGTGAATGAATGGATGGATGTAATGTGATGTGAATAGATGTGATGAGATGTGATGTGATAGATGTGAATGAATGGATGGATGTGAATGTGTATGTGAAGAATGGATGTGGATGTGCATGTGAAGAATAGATGTGATGTGAGAGAGAGAGAGAGAGAAGAGAAGAGAGATAATATGCAAGGGTCGAGTCCGAAGAGTTGCACTTAGCAAACCCTAATCCTAATGAGGATTGACTCCTAGATGTGAAGCCGCTAGGGGCTCACTCCAACTCTACTTGTGTCACCCAAGTAGAGATTCAATGGCTAGGTAGAGAGCAAGATGGAGGAAGCTATGGAAAGCTCAACCTTCACCTCATTCCACATGCATGCAAGAGGGATTTGGTACAGAGCAAAGAGATGGGAAAGAAAGAGAGAAGCTAGAGCATCACCATCCCTACAAGCACACACCAACAATCAAGCATGCAAGTACAACAAGTAAGCATACAATCACAAACTCATGAGAGAGAGAGAGAGAGAGAGAGAGAGAATACTCAAATGAGACTAATGGGATTGTCCATTTTCATATTTTATCAAATGAGACTAATGGGATTGTCCATTTTCATATTTCATCAAATGTCTTATATACAAGAGCTTATAGTTACAATGACCAGCCGCCCATTTACAATCGGGGGCCCAAAACTAGTAGTCTTCCTAGCTCTATGTACAACTATTCCTCATGACCGGCATTACATAAGCCATAAGTTCGGTCATCCCATGTCTCTTTTACATTAAGTGCTTTACGCGGTTACAAAAGATGAATACAATAAGCCTAGCCACGCTTGAAAGGTAATGTTAACCAGAGTGGTTAATAAGCAAGTTTTCTTAGTGCTACCGACTATATCATAGAGATAATCATTACAACATGGAGATACAAAAATGCCTTGTTAACATTCGCCACCCATTTCTAGTCCAACTTGATTTCTTACCATTATCTTAACTTACCACTGCCACTACCAATTCCACTTCCAACTCACACTTTCTCTAAATCCACCCAACCACTCCATATTGAAAATTATGATCACATGACATATGCGGAATGCAAAAAGTGAGCTTAGGAGAGCATGCTTAACATTATTGAGTGTCATATAGGATCATCGGTTGTGATTGAACCTCATAATGTCAAACTTAAAAAAGAAACCAAAATACAAAAACCAAAGGAGCATTTCAAGAGGAAGACATACTCTCTACAGAAATGAACCCATCAAGCCAAGAAGAGTCATCAGAGAAAGATTGCATGAATAATGCAGTTTTAAAAGCATGTGAGGAATTTGATGAATCCCTTATGAAATTTAAGCAGTCTCTCAAATCTTCATTTGGAGGAGTGATCTTCTCTCGTGGTGAAGCTAGCATAGCTTTAGCCCTTGCACCTTTAAAGGCTAACCATGAGTTATACCAAGATATCAAGAGCTACATAACACAAGACTGTAAGGATTCACAAGTTTTCAAACGGGCCACCTCAGTTAAAGTTGTCAAAGGACCAAGTGTACCATTGTACACATTGAGCACTCTTGAAAAAGTTTAGAGCTAAGAAGAGAATGAAAGTGAATGGGAATATGAAACAAAAAACGAGAACTGATGCTGAAAACAAAAACTGAAACTTTCATGGTTCCACCTGTGGATTATATCATGTATCGTTAGATTTCCCTATGGGGGTAATGATGTTAAGCACAAACACACATTGATTAGCCCTCGAGCTAGTCATAACATCATGACAATAGACACTTGGGTGTTATTAGGACAACCTAAGATTAATCATCCCTAAAGATAATGGTCTTCTAAGAGGTGCTGATGGACAAAACATTGAAGTTCCAGGTTGCTTTATCTATGCTACTCAAACAATCGATGGAAATGTGGAATTTCAATTCCATGTTACCCCAGATCCCCTTAAGTATGATGTCATCTTGGGTGGAACTTGGGTACATGACTAATGAATCCATGCAAAAACAGTCACCTTTTGAACACTCCTGTTGGCATTGTGAAATTGCTAGGGAGGAGGAGACCTTGGAGGAGCTAGAACTACCAACATATCTTACTCAAAATATCCCAAGAGTTATGGTTGGATTTGAACTTGACAATAAAATCACCACAGTCCAAGCACAACTTTATCCACAATGAGAGCACAATCTCATGACCCTCGAGTTATGGAATTTGTTAGGTCAACTAACACTCAAAGCTCATCCTAAGAAAATTCCATTCACACAAGACATCAGCATGCCATGTTTGGGATACTTTTTGGATAGACAATGTATATAGATTCTAACCCCCTTATGTGTAAGTTTTTTTTTTGTTGCGTGCGTATTGGAAGCAGATGTGATTTTGGGGCATAAATGGACTATTGCTTCCCAAGTGCCACTGTGCTTTGCTATAGGGTCAACAACACAAAGTTGACAATACCATACTACAAGGAAGAGGATCCAACCCTAATGGATTTCTATGATGCTGAATGCAAAAAGCTACAGGATTCTTCCTCGGATTCCCCTCTACACAAGGACCTACCATCTACGTCAATGACCAACTCAGACAAAGCATCTAACCCTTCAACTCCATCCTCACCAACAAATTGCAATGCCAAAACCTTGCAATCTATAGCTATTCCTAAAGAAGTCCCCCAAGTGCAACCGTTTATCTCTAAAAAGGAACTCAAGGAAAAAGTCCCGAAGCCAACGCCTCTTCATCAACCAACCTCGCCAAAAGAGTAGGCTGCATGCTCAAAAGCCTCAATATCAGAGCCACCACTCCACACAAGACTCCAGCCTCATCGACAACAACACCTATGAGTCTTAAACCCGCAACCTCAGCGTCAACCTATGTGAAGGAGGGCCCCAAATCTTCCACTTCAACCAAAAAGAAAATTCTACCACAACAGCCAAGATCGAGGTATCTTAATGGTATTAAAATGTGGGTGGAGAAGCAGCTACTTGTAGCTCAAGGCTACTACAAGGTCGCCAATCCAATTTGGGTGCCTCGATCATCAAAGCCCCTTCCTCAATGCACAACTCAAAGGCTAAGGAAGAATAAACTCTACAACGTCGTCCACAAAAGCCTATGTGAGTTCCTCAAAGAACTCCAATAACTCAACAAGTATGGGTACCAAAAAGATTACTACAAGCACAAGGGTACTACCAAGGTAATACCAAAGATTGGATTCCCAAGTGCATCAAGAAGTCCCCTAAGCTTGCACAAAGAAAGAAACCTCTGCACCAAAAGCATCAACCACCACCAATTCATAACATTCATCAAAGATGGGTTCCTGTGAACATGCTTCAACAACAAGGGTATTATGATGGCAATCCCATCATATGGTTGCTAAGATCAAACAAAGTGAAGAAAGCCTCACCACCACCGACTTCAATTCCAAGAACTTCATCTAAAGTTTGATAAGAATGGAGGCCCAAGAAACACCGACACCTAGCAAGCCACTCAACCTCTTTCATGCATACAACACATACACAAGAGCTTGTGTGTTCAATCAACACCAATGGCAACCAACCAGAAGTTGTCCCTATCGCCTGGACAACGATTGAGCCAAAATTTCAAGAATCAATTCCCATGTCTGCAAACAGAAGCTTATGAGCGCATCAAGGACAAACTCACAAGGCTCTTTTCACCCCTCTGGATGAAAAGCAAAAGTGTAGAAACTACGTGGCAGACAGAAGAACCTATTCTCTCAAAAAAGAGTAACCACAAGAACTTGTTGCTCGCAAGGTGGTAACCAAAAAAAAAAGACACAAACACAAAGGAGTCACAGAAATGGCCTACCTAAAAATGGTAAAATATCACAAGAAACTCCCAACGATATTCAAATAGCCAATACATTTTTGTTAAGTTAATGTAGCAGCTGCTCCATGAGTTCATATCCATACTCATGCACTAGAGGAAATTTGCACCAAAGCCTCATCATCAACAACTTTCCAGGTACCTCTTTGGATGGGAGGGCCATGGTGGGCAACAGCCTGGTCAATGGTACAACCCATCGCTTGGAATTTTCCTTCAAATTGCAAACCTGTCCAAACGAAGCTAAATCTTCACAACACATTCATCTCTAATCCTTAGTGAAGATGTCTATATTAGCCTTGCAAGTCACCGTAATTCTTTCATGCCTCACCAACAAAGGCTACTTCGACAAGCAACAGCTCAATAAGAGTCTATTTGACTCATTTAATGTACTTCATGATTATCTGCTTTGTAGAGCACTTAAATATACGTAAAAGCATAAAAAGCACTTGTGAGAGGCTCTCCACCCTCGCTTCTAGAAGCTCCAATCCTCCAATCTCCACCTCCACTCTGTCATCGTGGATCGCTCACCCCACAATGCAAGGCAATCGTCCTCTCACTCTCCCACACTCAAGCATAGAAGAGGCACATGCACTAGAGTACACACACACTCTCTCTCTTTCTCATACACAAGACAAGACAAGAGCTCTCATAGCACAAAGGGGGATTGTGTCTTTCCATTATGAGAAATTGCCTTGTATACAACTGGTCCTTATTCAAACTTGGGTGCCCAAAACTAGTCCTTATTCAGACTTGGGTGCCCAAAACTTACTAACTAAAGCCTTGGCTGGCAAGTATCTCACAATGTACAACCTTTATAGTGCTGTTAAATTACACTTATTAATGGCCTCAAATGGAGGAACATCTTTGTTAATCCAAAATGGGATTAACACACCGACAGACCTCTGTTCCTTAAACTCATCAGCAGAATGGAGTTGTGGAACAAAAGAACTGGACCGTAAAAGAGATGGCTCGTTCTTTGTTGCATCATGTAGGTCTCCCTCCTGATTTCTGGGGTGAAGCTGTGGCTACCTCAGTTTATCTCATTAACGGGCTCTCTCACAAAAGCTGTTGAGGGGATGACTCCGGAGGAGGCTTTTATAGGACACAAGCCTTCTGTTTCTCATCTATGCGTTTTTGGTTGTGTTGCTTATGTGCGTGTCCCAAATCAAAAGAGGACCATTCTCGCACCGGAGTTAAAAAGGATGATCTTCACATGCTACAATCTGCGATCCAAAGGGTACCACTCTTCTGGGATACATAGGTTGATGATATCATCATTTCTCTTGATGCTCGGTTTGATGAGAGCTTGTTTGGTATCGACTCCTCTCCACCTGATGCATCTTCCGACTTTCTCGATGATCCATTCCACATCCCGCTCCTCCTCCTCCTCTTGCTACAACTCCAGTGCCAGTTGCTACTTTACAGCCACCAGTTCCTGATGCACCAACATCTACAGCTCCTAGTCCCTCTACGAGTTCTGTTTGATTCCAAGATTACCCCCACCAGTGCTTACTTCATCACCTCTCCTAGCAGCATCGAATGAGTCCTCTACTAAAGCTGGATCATCTTCTTCTTCTTCACACTTTAAGAGGAAGGCTAGCCTACCTCAGTGGGTTCAACAACTCTTTAGAGATTCTAGTCTCACTGATGCATAGCTCCATAACTAGATCTCTACCACCACCCCCTAGACCTTGCCATTTGTCTCGGGCTTCCACATCTCATCACACAGTAAATTATGCTCTCATGAGTTCTTTCCTGGAGATCGATGAGCCCAAGAGTCTAGAGGAGGCTCTTTCACATCCGCTGACGGCAAGCCATGGAAGCAGAGATGTCCTCTATTGAGAGGAATCACACTTGGTTTTTGGTGCCATGGCCTTTACATCGTCGCGCATGATTGGTGTGAAACGGATTTTCAAAGTTAAGTTTCATGCAAATGGTACTTTGGATAAGTACAAAGCTTGCCTTGTTGCTCGCGGATATGCTCAGAAGGCACGTCAAGACTTTGATGAGACATTTGCTCCTACAGCCAGGTATACCACCATCAGGATTATTTTGGCTCTAGCTACACACTTCAGATGGCCCGTGTTCCAGACACCCATGTGTATCTTCCTGCAGAGCAGAAGGCTCTTTATGGAATCAAAATTATCCAAAACCTCCTTCCTCTTGCTTTATATATGTTTAAATTATATATACACACACACATACACAAATATCTATATATGAAGAAAAACAATTCCCCTAGACATTTATTTTTCCACTATCATTTAAAAAAACAGTTAATTAATTAATTTACTTTAAAAAAACAAAAACCCCGAATAAAAAAGAAAAAGAGTGCCCGTCCCCTGCGCCCGCTACGCCGCCCTGTGCGCCGAGAGGATTGTGAAGCGTTAAGCAAGTTTGGCGCGCATGAATAGTAGGATTGTACAAGCTGCAGAGTCGGCGCAACACAGCTATGAAAGAGCTAGATATCGCACGGCAAAACACCGGCTGTGGCGATAAGAGAGGGGAAGAGGCAACTGAGAGAGGGGGGGGAGATGATAGTGACCAGGAGGTGGAGCTGGACTCGCTGTGCCCCCGCCACTCCAGGGGTACATGATAGTATGAAGGGGATGCAAGCACGGCTTGAAGGTGGTTAGAGAGGGTTGGTGCTATTCCCTTCTTCACTTGCCCCTCTCTTGTGTCTTTTCTTACATCTTTAGCTCATTGCTAATCACAAAGCTAGGGATAGATCGACGACGACGGAAGACGAGGACGAGCACTTGGCAGTGTGGTTAATGTGAGGTACTCTGGGAGCAAGTTTAGGAAGTCTTGTTGGAGGAACACCAGATTTCTTCCACATGCTATGATATTAATCTATGTCCAGATTTCTTCCACATGCTAGGATATTAATCCATGCCCATGCTCGCCTTAAACTTGTCAAGGGTATGTTGTGTGTGTTGTTTTTGTCTATGTGTAAGTGTGTGTAGTAGCAAGAGACTTTAAACTTTGGCTCTTTGGTAATTAGGCTTGTGCATCAAGGTTAATGTGAATGTTAGTATATGTAAGACATAGCAAGTTGTGGGTGAGCAAAGAAGGCACTCCAACATGGGATCCCATTCTTGTATGCAGCGTCCATGCCCCATGCCAACACTTTACATGCTTATCTTCAATCCGGTTGTCTTGCTCAATCTAGCCCTCTTCCCATCCATGAATCACAATTCTCACATCTGCACTCTCACAAGGGCTACTAGCCTTCCATGTGCACATCACACACTTGGACTTCGTGAAGATGTCCGCCGGAGAATCCTTCATCTTGCCCACTCAAATAGGCACCCCAATCGAGTCCATGGAGCTGTCAGATCATGCACCCAAATGGAGCTCTTCACACACGACCATGCTCTGCATCTCCCTCCAAGGCACACAACTATCCTACATCCATGCTAATCAAGTGAGTTAGAGGTGCCCATAAGGTCAAAGCGACACCACATGCCCAAGGTCAGCATAGTCCAGCAATCCATTCACCTCGAAGTCGTGCCAAGCTTTGTAATGCTTCACTTCTTTTTGCAGACATTGCCATGCTTCAAGCAAACATGCCAAAGAGCCACTAACACTTCAAAAGAGAGGCTCAAGAAGCACCGGATCCATTCAGCAATGTCCGAAAAGCCACCCCTAGTTTGTGGTTTGCCAATGTACCTACCAAACTGGGTGTCCCAAATTCTTCCATTAACCCAACCTCATTCACCTAGGCCTTATCAGCCAGTCTTGTTACACATCGATAACCAATTCCCTATCTAAAGCCATGTGTAAGAGTTAAAGAAAGCAAAATTCGAAGAAAGCAAAGCGTTAGAGTTTTTCACTGGAAGAAGCTTCTACACAAGCCCACCTTTCGTCCAATGCCAATGCACGCCTCCTATCAGATATCCATGGGCTTTGTATGTAATAGATACATAGGCATTGTTCTTTCACAACCTCCATTGAGCCTCATTGTCAATAACCCTCCAAGGTACATTTTTGGATGGGGGGACCATGGTGGTGGGTGCAAGCGTGGCCTCCCATTGCCTAGACCTTCCTCAAATCAACCTTCTATGGCCTTTTCTTCAACCACACCACCTAATGATTCACACTGCCTCAATCCCAAGTGCTCAACAATGCCAAATCTCTTGTGCCACAAAGACTGCCCAACCCCATTGCAATTGTGGGCACATCTATGAGCAAGTTCCTTACCATGCCTCAACCAATCTAATGATCTTAGCTCCTTAAGAAAAGGGATGTCTAAACGAACAAAAATGATCTCCTTGTCACATCCATCCTAAGCAATATATCCCTGATATCAAATATAACTCTCTCTCTCTTTCTCTCTCTCTCTCTCCTTATATATATATATATATATATATATATATATATATATATATATATATATATATATATATACAGACACACACACACACACACACACACACACACACACAATATAAGGGCACTATATATAAAAGCAATCCAAAAACAAACAAAGACTGCACTTGCACATCTTCAGAAACATTCTCCAATCAAATGCTTCCTTCATTGCACAAAGATAGGTATAAATGTAGTCTCTTAAATTTGCAAAATGCCATTTACATTTAAATTCTTCGACATGCCATTTGCAAAACCTCCTTGTAGACAACATTGGTTGTGAAGAGTTCATTTGAACATGGTGTGCCACTTTCATATTCCACAATATGCTTTACACACACTTTCACTGCATTGGATGATCTAACATGTGACACAGCGATGTACAGTTGTCCATGTGTGAATACTTGCGTGGCGAGATAAAGTTCCAATACACTCAATGTTTATCCTTGGGACTTATTTATTGACATACCAAAAGCTAACCTGACAGGAAATTGCCTCCTTCTCATGTCAAATGGCAATTGAAGCATAGTAGGCACAAATGTTATCCTGGGAATAAAGACTCTGTCTCCAATGTTTGTACCTGTAATGATTTCTGCTTCTATCACCTTTGTACCATTACAAAGTCCCCATTCGAGGGTCCAAATTGCGGAGCAAAATGATAGGTGCATTAATCTTTAGAAGTAAGCGGTGAGGAGGGTAACCACCACCTAAGTTCAAACTATTCAAGTACTCAATTGGATATAATATTGCGTCATTCTCGCAAGAAACAACAGAATCTGCACTAAGGTATTCTCTTTCAAGACCAGGCAACGAGCTCAAGGCTAGTTCATTGATCTCATCAACCTTTAAATTTCGTGGTGCAAGAATAGCATGGTCTTTGAAGAAGCATGCAGATCTTTGTATACCCATTCTACTAAACTCAAAATAGAGTTGCCATGGATCAACATTTGCGATGGAATTACTACTCTACCTTCATTGTTTGGCTGACCTATAGTGCCATCCCCAATTTGTAATGTCCATTTGACAAATTCATGTTCTATACCACAGTAAGCACTCTGTCTAACCCGCATGTTTTGGGTGAGCTTTAAAACACTCACATATCTCCAAATATGTGACCGGTATAACGTTGCATCAACAATGTCTTCGCGCGATCCCTTTGGCACAACTGGTAAGATTTGCCTAAAGTCACCACCAAAAAGCATAACTTTTTCACCAAACACTATATCACTTTGCATAATGTCCCTCAATGTCCTGTCCAGTGCTTCATATGCGTACCTATGCATCATTGGAGCCTTGTCCCAAATGATTAACCTTGCAAGCTTCAACACCTCGGCCAATGGGCTATTAGCTTTGATTCCACATCTTCTCAAAACTCTTTACCATTGAGGAGTAATTAGAAAGCAAAGAAAGAGGGTTAAAGGGTGATTAACAATGAGATAAGGGTGGATTAAGTTTAAGTCAAGTTAGAGAATCTCTAGATTAGTTGACCTTTAACTTTAGCCTCTTCCCACCTACTTGTCATTCAGAGGGAATCTTAGTTGTCCCCCACTTAAAAATTAAAATCCCAAGCCACTCCCCAAGTTCAAAATCATGCACAAAAATTTTAGGCAAGTGTACAAATATACCGACCTAAGCGTATAAACTTACCTCTTAAAAAAAACCCCTAAAAAATATTAGCACTCATAAGCATACGAATGTACCTACCTGAAAAAAATTCTCAAATTTTTTTTTTAAAAAAGTCGAATGACCGTTCATCACACTGACAAAGCCACAGCCGTTTACTCACTAAGCCACGGTTGTTCTTTCATCAAGCCACGGCCATTCACTCATAAGCACGGTCGTTCAGTCCTAGATATACCTAACTAAGCATACAGACATACCTACCTAAGCATACGGACAGACGTACCTACCTAAGCGTACGGACGTACCTACCCAAAAAATAATAATCAAATGACCATTCACTTTGATAAATCCATGACCATTCACTCACTAAACCACATCTGTTCACTCACAAAGCCACGACCGTTCACTCACAAAGCCACGGCCGTTCACTCACTAAGCCACGGCCGTTCACTCACAAAGCCACGACCGTTCCTTCACAAAGCTATGGCTGTTCACTCATAAGCATATGGACTTACCTAAGTAAGCGTACGTACCTATCTACCTACCTAAGCATATGGACGTACCTATTTGAGAAAAAAAAACTCTTTTTTTTTATTTTTATTTTTTAAAATCTTTAGAGGTGCTTAAGGTCTACCTCCGTAACCCACTAGCGTGGTTTTTACACACACAAAACACCTAAAACGACCTTATTTCACCTTGCAAGAGCGTTCACGTGCAAGCAAAAAGACACCAAAAACTTATATTTTTTTAATTCGCACACGTACTGTTGAAGCTTTTCTAAGCCTCAACGCACACCATGGACACCTTTCGGTCATGGTTGCATGCCACGAGTACCCCCATTCCATTAGGTGACAACCCGAGCATTGTATATTCACATGTGGTTGACATGTTAAGCACATTTGCCCATGAGGGCAAAGCGATTTATGAAGAGCCCTCATCTAGTGGTGCACCAAGAGAGAGAGAAAAGAAGAAAAGAAGAAAGAGAGGAAAATAAAGAGAAAAGAAGCGAGAAAGAGAGAAAAGAAGAGAAGCGAGAAAGAAAGAGAGAGAGAGAGAGAAAAGAAGAGAAGAAGCGAGAGAGAGAGAGAGAGAGAGAGAGAGAGAGAGAGAGTAGTGGGCCCATGAAAACCTCCCCTAAGAAGAGAACTAGCAAGAAAGAAAGAGGGTGATAGTGGGCCCATGAAACCCCCCCCATAAGAAGAGAACCAGGAAGAGATTCTAAGTGGGGAGAAGAGCCAAAATCAAAGCTGGAAAAAGCCCAAGAATCAACCGGGCTTTGCATCTGAATCCCTCCAAGACACAAAACATGCCTATAACCATGCACAAAATGAGGTAGAGTTGCCTAGAGGTCACTATAAAGCCGCATCCCATGGTCAGCATTGTCTGGCAAGCCACTCATCGCTCAGAGTTTACCAATGTATATGCCATATTGTGTGTTCTAAATTCTTCCATTCTCATGGACAACCTAATGTTAGTTACACTAGCCCTATCGGTTAGCCTCATTATAAATTGACATTCAATCCCCAATCTAAAACCATGTGTAAGAGTTGAAGAAAGTAGACAAATAAGTATAAAGAAAATGGTATGTTGGAGATTTCATCAGAAGGAACTTCTACATGGGCCCACCTGTTGTCCAATGCCCATGTGTAAGAGTTGAAGAAAGTAGACAAATAAGTATGAAGAAAATGGTATGTTGGAGATTTCATCAGAAGGAACTTCTACATGGGCCCACCTTTTGTCCAATGCCGATGCACAACAATAGCTATCATATACACACGAGCTCTGCATCTAGTAGACACATCAATAAAGATTGATATCCCAAGCACCTACATAAAGCTTCATCGTTGATAGCCATCAGGGTACATTTTTAGATGGGGGGCATCCATTGATATAGATTACCTATATCCCTAATCCCTCAAGCCACAAAGGTCACCTTGCTCCATTATAGCTATATACGCAAAGCTAGTTGGTTGCCATGCATCAACAATTTAATGATCTTTGCTCACTAAGAAAAGGGATGTCGAGAAAATGTCGAAGAAAGCAACAAAGGGAGTTGAAGAAAGCAGTTGAGTTAGAGTACACACATAGGGACACACCTTTTTACCCATTGCCCATGCACATCACCTGCATATTTCACTACCAACAGTACATTTTTTTCATGTCTTCTTGCATCATCTCACAACACAGACAAACACATGCACTTGCGACTAACCTCATCAATAAAAACCATCCATGTACATCTCTGGATATGAGGGACCATGGTGGGCGCAAGCCTAGCCATGATACGACCAATCACTTGGAGAATGCTCCAAAGAGCTTTAATGCATGTAACCCTTTCTTTTGACTCCAATTCAACACCAAGAAAACCTTGCCCTTACCAATGTATTTGACATAAAACAGCCCAATCTCTAGGCATCATGCTATGAGCTCAAGGTATAATATCACGCCATGCCATCTACCCATGCAAATCATTCCTTGTTGGCCTTGGCACTCATTCCACCAATCATAGTGAGAAAGGTAAACTTTAAGTCAGCTTACACTCTCCTCAAATTACCTAGCCAAGGGATAGGCCAAGTTGCTCATTGTAGTCAATCAACCCAGTGTTCAAGTTAAGAGCTTACCTTAGCCTTGCCAAATCATGTGTAACTCCATGATTTGGGTGCACTAGCTTGTCCGTCACTCATCATCAATCCATTATCACACAATAATTCTCCTTTGCTAAAGGGGTAAAAGTAAAGCTCTCTAGGCCTAGATGGAGGAAAAAAGAGAATGTACTTCGTGGTGGTTTTCTCTCATAAAAGGCAAGGGAAGAAGAAGCTAATCAGAGGGAGCAACTTATAAGCAAACTTATTTAGCATACATGCAAGCAAGAATAGAGAAGAGAAGAGCTCACAAGTATTCTATTGTAAGGGAATGATTGTATATTGCTTAGTGTCAAAATTGACTTATATACAAATGAGTAGTTTTCATACTAGACCGGCTAAGACTGACTTATATGAAAGTGACTAGTTTTCACACTAGACTAACAAAAATTGACTTATATACTAGTGACTAGTTTTCATACTAGGTCAAACTTAAAAATGGTCACTAGTCTTAAGCAAGTATGTACACTAAGACCTACCTTATCAACATTAAGCTCATATTAATGCCACTTTATATGTTTTGCTTTATATGTTCCATCGATGTCTTATAAAAGATAAGTACCATGTTCAAGTAGTAAAATGGCAAAAAGCACTTTATTGGGCCAGGTTGGTGAAACCATATCCTCACGTCACCCGAGTCTGTGATGAAGTTGCTACTAGGGTGAAAAGGTGTTGATGGAGTCGCTACCAAGGTGAAAAGGTGTGGATGGGCTATATACCGTGAAGTAAGGTTAAGTGGTAAATTGGGACCAATCCAGCATAGCCGGATGTAGGGCCTTTTTGGTGATTGGTGATTGGTACTAGGTAACTCTAGTGGTAAAAGCAGCTTGTGGAGGCTACAAGCATGAAAGGTAGATGCAAAGTAAAAGATTTCATTTAAGGCCTCCTTCTATTATGGAAATGGCTTGGAACCTTCAAAATTCAGGTGCTTGTTAGAAGCGAACCATGCACAGTTTTTTGGTGGAATCAGCACTAGAACCACCAATGTAATTTGCATGGGTAGATGGTGGTGCACAGTTTTTTGGTGGAATCAGCACTAGAACCACCAATGTAATTTGCATGGGTAGATGGTGGTCCAGACCTTCTTGGACCTTATAGTGCGATACTTAGAGAGTGGGCTTCTTTGTGGTAAATACGCGAGTAGCTAGGGCAAGGTTGGGTTGTGTTGAATTAGATTCAAATCAAAGGTTACATGTATTCAAGATATTTGGAGATACTTGCAAGGTCGATGGTTTTCCATGTGATGTATCCACACCTATGTCCATTTCGATGGTCGATGTAAGCCAAGCCTATAATATAACCCATGGTACGATGACCACCACCTGGACCTTCCTCAAATCAGCAAGAGCCTTCCATGACACCTTCTTTGACCACCAATTATTGCTCCAAATAGTCTACATCCCCAATTCTCGATAATGCCAAATTAAGACGCCGCCTAGCTCCATTGTAGATATAGGCAAGTTTGCTGCTATGCATCAATATCTCACCGTCTTGAATCCTTACAAGGAGGAATGCCGAGTAAATGTCAAGAAAATATGTAAAGAGAGTTAAAGAAAGTAGTTAAGCATCTTTGAGTTTGGAGGAGTACACAAATAGGGCACACCTTCCACACATTTTCCATGCCCATTATCTTGACACTATGGGCATCACAATTTTTTTCATGACTCGCACCTCATGATACTACACATGAGCACATTCACCTATAACTAACCTCATCTATGCTAACCCTCTAGGTATATCTTTGGTTAGGGGGACCATTGTGGGTGCTAAAGGTGTGCCCGTGAAAAATATCCTTCTAGAAAAAACTCTAACAAAGTGCTTTCTTTGACTCTTTCTATGCAGCAACCTTGGTTAAGCATCTTGTACCAACTTTGGGCCCATAAATGATTGGAAAGTAGTGGATGGGGTTGGAATAGGGACTTACTAGCCCACATTTGTTCCAAAGGTACCACTAGTCTTATAGAAGGACGTGATGAAGGGCTTGTAGGAAAGCCAACGATTGAACTGCCATATGATATTAAAGGGTTTCTAAAATTTGGTATATGTCGTGTCTTCAAAATGGCTGTGTAAATATTTAACCATGCCATAAAGATCAATTTGATGGTGGAAGTTGGAACCTTCATCGAGTTTAAAGACCAAAAGTTCTTTGGTTATCCATTAGGTCTTGGGCACCTCCTCAAGGGTGAGGATGATGAGCTGGAAGAACTGACATGTGGCTACTATAGCAGGTTAGGGACCTTAATATAGTAGATTTCATAAAGTTCTTTGTTTGGAGCCACATCTCCATGGTGTGGGGGCATCAATGTATGGGAAGTTGTAGATGGGCCCTTTGCCTTCCATACACAAGAACTTGCACTGGGACCACCTTCTTTTGACTACCATAAAGTTGGGCTCAATGCGGACTTGTCTTGGAATGCAGCTATGTACTTTTGGTATGCATCCATAAAGTTGGGGTCAATGCGGACTTGTCTTGGAATGCAGCTATGTACTTTTGGTATGCATCCATGTACTCTTGGTATGCAGCCATGTACTCTTGCCATTTACTCTTGGTAGGGTGGTGCCTCATTGAGATCTAGGCAATGATGGAATGATTATATAATGGGAGGCTCATATATGCAATTGATGAGGTGGTTAATGGTCTAGGATATGTGCAATTTGTACACCTCACCCTCATGTCCGGGAACCTGAAAACCTTGAGGTTGTTCAACATACACCTCTTCATGTAAGTCACCATTAAGAAAGGGAGACTTGACATCCATTCGGTAAACCGGCTGCTTATGAGCAGAAAGAGCAAGAACTGTGCGGATGGTGGTGTATCTAGCTGGCAGCAAAAGTTTCCTCATAATTCACACCCTCAATCTGAGAGTACCCCTTCACAACCAATTTGGCTTTATGTTTGTCTAGAGATCCATTAGCATGAAACTTGGTCTTAAAGACCCACTTAACCCTAATAACTTGTCGATGTAGAGGCCATGGTCCATGATCTCCCATGTATGATTCCTCTCAATGGAATCAATCTTGGCCTCCATGGCTACCTGCCACTCAGGAAGAGCAAGAGCCTCTTTAGTTGTAGTAGGCTCATATTACTATATCACTGTACTCATTAGGGTGAGGTTACAAGAACGATGAAGATGCTATAATCTCCATGCCCGTGTCAAAGATTGTGCCGAGGAATCATCAGCAAGTTCCATATTAGAGAGATGAGAATCACGAACAATGGTTTCCAACCATCGTGGAATCTTGAGGGCAATCCTTCGTTGGACAAGAGCAGGAGGAGGAGGAGAAGCTAGCAAAGGAGGAAGTGGGGGTGGAGAGGTAGGGGTAAAGAAGGTGATGGTGGAGTTCGGGTGGCCGAGGAAGGAGGAGGAACCTTGATGCTAAGCTTGGGAGAGGTTCGAGATGAGAACAAGAATCATCTAATGAGGGTTCAACAAAGTGAACATCGCAAGAAATCACCAAGGATCGTGACTCTAGATCCCATAATCTGTAAGCTTTGGAATGAGAGCTATATCCAAGGAATTTGCACTTCCTAGACTTGCGATCAAATTTGGATCTTTCAGAATCAAGGATATGAACATAGGCATCACAACTAAAAACCTTGAAATGAGAGACGGAAGGTTTTCATCCAATAAAAGCCTCCTTTGAAGTCATATGAGAAACCACCTTTGTAGGAGAATGGTCGATGATGTAAACATCAGTGCTCACAACTTCTCCCCAGAAAGAGGAAGGAAGATTAGAAGAAGAAAGCATGGTATGTGCCATCTCGTGAATAGTCATATTCTTGCGTTCAACCACACCATTCTGTTGAGGAATGTGAGGTGTGGAAAATTGACGGCTTATACCTTTCTGTGAGAAAACATTATGGAAGCCTTTGGAGATGAAGGCAAGAGAAAGCTTAATATTTTTTTGCCAAGAGATAAACCTAAACTTTGCGTGAGTAATCATGAATAACAAGCATAAAGTACTTGGCTCCTTCTTGGGTAGTAGTCCACATGGGCCTACACAAGATCCATATGAATGAGCTCCAAAATATAAGAAGCCCAGTGAGTAGCCTCATGAGGAAAGGCATCTCGCTGTTGCTTGCCATGAAGATAAGCCACACAAGTGAAGTGTGAGGGTTTCAATGGTGGAAGGCCCTCGATTGTCTGTGCTAAGAAGATAGTAGCTGTAGAGAAGTATAATTCAGATGCCCATAGTGAGCATGTGACAAATCTATATCCACATGAGCTACCAAGGCATGATAGCTGTGAAGAAGTTAGCAGATGAGATTGGGACTCAGTCAAAGAGCCTCCAAAGTCCTTCAATTGATAAAGACCACCTTCTTGGTGGATACCTATGGTGGCAATAATCTGCAAGGTACTGGGGTCGATGATCTCGAGGAAGGAATTGTTGAAGTAGAAACCATATCCTTTCTCCTCAATCCAAAAAACTGAGAGGTGATTGCTGGGTGGAGAGCTTGGGAACATGAAGCACATCTCGACTAGCCTGGGGAGGAGTTAAGTCACACATTACCAACCGAAGAGGCCTCCAAGTTGGAAGCATCACCAATGGACACCGTCGAAGATCTGGGACAAATGCCATGAAGAATGTTCTTGTTAGGAGTCATGTGAGTAGTACACCCACTATCAACTTCCCAATCCGTAAGACATGAGGTGGAAGGAACATGAGAGTCAGAGGGAAGCTCCTCAATACCGATGAAGATAGTCTCCTTGGTGGAAGCGGATTTTTGAGTTTAGTTGGTGGGGATGAAGAGGTTTGATTGGGGGGTTTCTTAGCAGAACCACCTTCTCTCTTCTCCTTACGATAATCTGACTGAATGTGACCTTTGAGAGCATAATAACGACAAGTAAGCTCCTTGTGAGAGGATTGTTGGTATATTTGGATTCACCTTTGTTGCTTGTGGAAACCTTGGACTGCCATTTGCTTTTGCCTTTGCCTTAAGAAGGGTATCAGAAGTACCTTGGCTAGTCTTCTTTCTCATTGCCCTATTGTGAAGCATGCCAACAATGGCATGTAGAACAAGAGTAGAAGGAAGAAGTGATATACTATCACAAAAAGCAGAGAAAGTCCAGACGATTTGGTGAGGAGCCGATTGACAAAGTCCTCGTTCGATAGCTTTGCAAAGAGACCAATTGCTTCTAAATGGTTATGAACTACAAAATCCATGATGTTACCCATATGCTTTCTCTTTGCATGCATTCACCCATATCCTTTCTATTTGCATGCATTCACCCATATGCTTTCTCTTTGCATGCATTCACCCATATCCTTTCTATTTAAGGTTCACAATTCTCTATAAAAAGCCTCAAAGGGGAAACTCATCTTCTAAGGTTGTATTAATTAAATGCCACGTTAATATCAAATAATCTGTTTGAATAGGGCCCCAAAACCTTTTTTTTGGTTGGGATTAATTAATTAAATTGCGCAAATATCTCATTTGACAAATGTTTCTAAGCCTTGGGTAAGGTTGTACATATTTCTCAAAGGTTTGGTAGGGCGGGTAGATATTTAGTATGTTTTACCTTTCTTAGGAAATTCTCTCATGCTTTACAAGTGTTAATATCTAATCCTCTGTCTCTTTCAATGTGGCTGAAGATGTGGGTTCTGCTTTCTCTCTTAGCCGTAGTCTGCTTTTTTGAGGCACCTCAAGGCTCCCATCTATGCTCTCTCTCTCTCTCTCTCTCTCTCTCTCTCTCTCTCTCTCATGTCAATGTTTGCTCTATCTCAGAAGTGAGGCGCACTCATTTGTCTTGGAGATGAAGTCTTCTTAGCGATGGCACACTTGCAGGAAACGTACCTAGGTTGGCGGAGATGAGGTCTTTAGCTTTGATGGCACATTTGCAATAAACACACGCATGTGGGTGGAAGATTATGTAGCCAATTTTTATCCACTTGGACTCTGTTAGCAATAGAGGAAACTGCAACAAGCGATGGAGCTGTGAAGGAGTAGCCATGGAGGGGGAAGTTATGGTCGATGACACGACGACGAGCGATGGAGGGGGATAGATTTTGGCTTAGAAGCTAGAGGTACTAATTTTAAAACCATACCTTTCACCTTATATCATGCATTAATAAATTCCACTGACATAGGCTTACCTAAGGCGTGCCCCTAAATTAATTAATGCCCACGACAGTGGGCATTAATTAATTAGCACCTTGTGAATAATATGCACCAATGTTCACAGAAAACCCGCAAACCCTTACAACACACTTGCAAAATTCATGATCTCACTTGTAAAATTTAATTTAATAATTTTAAAAATATTTAAAAATAGTAAATTTATAATTATAATCATTTTAGTTATATTTTAATGGAAAAAAACTGTAAGTGTAACTTGTAAATTTTAGAATTGCAAGTTTTAAGATCTGAGAAGAAAAATATGCAAGTTTTACGGTCTGAGAAGAGCATTACCCGCAACGAAGGGTGCATATTTTTAATATTGTTTCTTTGCATATTTTTAATCAGATATCAAACGAATAAAAGAAACAATCGTTGCCACCGTAATCAACCCAAGTTTGCGATCTCGATTCCGTATGAGAATCCTGAAGCCACCAGCATCTCCAACACTGTGTAAGCTTCTCTTCTCTTTTCTCTAGAGCTAGGGTTAGGGTTTGCCGCCATGGCTGGACGTTGCTCTTCTTTGGAGTCTCTTTGAAAAACGTTTGGGTGCCCTTATCTCTTTAGACGCCGTGGCTGTGGGTGAGCTCAAAAGGGTGATGTCGTACCAGCCATTCAGCATCGTCCTTCTCCAATGCCTTCTATGTATCGCCCAGTGCTTGTATACATGGACTGTCATGTGGTGCTTTTATGAAGCCCTGCCTGTCTCCATCCCTTTGGCTGTTAAGACTTAGCGACCCGATTGGTGTTTTTCTGGTTAACTATGTGTCGTCTTATGCCCCACGTACCAGCATTGGGAAACTGGAATAAGAAAGCCTGACTGTTATCCTTTCTCTCATTGGTTGGGTCAAGCTGAAAACTTTGTGGGCCATTGCCCTACGTATACTTCATTGCATGAAAAATTGCACCATTTTAGAGAGTTGAGTCCCCAACTAGAACGATCAATAGATGTTTGAAATCAGGAACAAGGGAGAAATGCGTGGAAGAAATCTTACTTAGCCTCTACTTTGAGGAAGTTTTAGAGGCTGAAGAGAGAAAGGGTATGATGTGACTGTTGGCAGGCAGAAGGGAGAAGAATTGACAGGCTGGTCAGGATTCTGGACAGGCTTTTGCTTCTGAATTGTATTGATTCTGGTCATGCTGATTTGCGAAGCTTCCAGAAATTTTGTGGAAAATAAAACTTCCTGATTGTACAGTGCACCCAATTACGAAGAAAAAAACATCTGAGAAGGAAGTCTTTATACATATGTTAATTCTATGGGAGGACTTTGATGGTTTCGATTTTGATTTTGTACATTTTGCAGGCTTCTGCTGATATTTGATAGTTTGAAGTGCTATAGAAAGGCTTGGAGCAGATGGGAAAATGGCCTTCGAAGAACGCAAGCTTGTGTGGAAGGGTGCAATCCCTTTGCAGTTGCAGCTTCACAATTCAGAAGTTACAACAGTGCCACCACCTCCTCCTTCTTTGGTATTTCTTCTTCTTAGTCTAGCTTCATTGATTTCATGTCCATATTTGATGTTGCATGTGCTTTGGGCTTTGGAGAGTTGAAGCATTCAATGATCAGAAAAAGCAGTATCAAAATACCTTATTTCTGGTGTCCAAGCCACGCCACCGCCGACTCATGACGGTTGGGAACGGCTGCCCTTACCTTGTCTTGCCGGGAATTTTTGCCTCCTGTTCCTTACCTCATCATCCCTTTCTAAAAATGCTTGAACTCAATTTCAAAATGAGAGTTTGGGAGGCCCCCCTCCCCTTTTAAAGAGAGATTTTGTATTTCACGGATACCTATACAAAGCTTATTTTTCCATGATGCAGATACTTGCTCCACGTAATGGATATTTACCACTCCTTGTTCCATTAGTCAAGCCACAGTTTCGAGGCGCGTTACCAATTGGACAAGACACAGGCTGGTTTGAATATGAAGGTCTCCCTTTGAAATGGTAAGTTCTCAGTAGTTGGTCATAAAAATGGAGAAGTGTATTTGTTAGGTTTTGAAGGGCAAGTGGGATTTTGAAGTAGTGATTGATTGGAAGACTGTTATACTTGCAAAGCATAAGTATCATTAACCCAAATATGTAGATGTGTGGCCTTTTACCAAGGATCGGTCTTGGAAGAATCCTGCCACTTATCAGCGCAGGTGATGCAGGCTCTGAAATGAGTTCTTTTGAGATGAATCCTTGATACCCTCGTCTTCCCTACATCTGGGCATAGATCTGGTCCAAAAGTCTTTTCCAGCCATTGATTGTAGACAATCCATCTCAATCCTGATGAGCATGGGCACTCCTTAAGCTATATGTTCTGACCCAAGTGTGGTTAGAACTCCATGGGAGAAAGAAAGAAAGAAAGAAAGATTTTATTAACGTCTTCCAAAAGACCGAACTCGGCCTATGAGACAATTCATTGATTGGAACAGCTCTAATCAGCACTACTAAAATGTCCACAAAGAAAGTCTATCTGTGAAGTGTTTTTCTCATGTGATGCATTTTGTGCAACCGCAGCATGTGAGCGCTTATGAGCTGTACTGGAAATGTGAACAGGCATATTCCTATTGGAGTGCTTTTTGACCTTCTGTGCTTTGAGCCAACAAGGCCTTGGAATCTTATGGTATGCTCTTGAAACATGTTTCTTAAATTCTTCTTTCTTCTTTGTTTTGTTGTTGAATATTTCAAATTTGACACTTTACAACTCAATTACATCTGGACTTTACATCAGTCGGCTTCACGATATCACTGTTGTCTTCTTCCCGTGTTGGAACCTCTTTTTGCCTGGAGCTGCTGTCTTCATTTTGCCGTGTTGGAACCTCTTTGCCTTGAACTCTTGGGACTGAGCTGCCGAACACCTTTGGGAACTCCTGGAACTGGGCTGCCGAGCACCTTGGGACTGCTATCTCAAATTGTCACCTTCCTTGGTCTGAGGGCCGCCGGAGCCCTGGCTAGAACACGAACACTTTGGGCACAAGGCCCACCAAGACACGGTGCTGCTCAGGTGCCAGCAGATCTCGAAACCACCTCCTCTTCGCAGGTGTTTGTGACCCCTAACCACTGGGCTATTTCCCCATTGGCATTCTTTGCTCGTTTTGTAACAGTTGACGATAGAAAAATATCATAGATGGAGATTGACTTATTTTTCTCATCTAGGGGATGGTTTGTTTCTGAGTTGCTGGTGATGATAGAGGCAAGGCTGATGGTGGCAACTATTGAGAATGCAGGTAGAGGGCAGCTGCAGGGAAGGTTTCGTGTCCCATGCATCTGTCCTCAGATGCATCAGATGCATGTGCTAGGACATTTGAGGACACTTGTATAGGGTAGTTGTTGCTATTAGGGTTAGTGTTAGGGAAAATACCGCAGTAAATTAGTATGGAGTAGTATTGTTCAGTTTTGGGGCAGTTCTGGACCAGTTTTGGGCCCATTCTACATGTCTTTTGCAGTTTTTTGAAGAAGCGAGGAGAAAGAAAGAAAGTAATATCAACATCAAGACCTCAAGGGTCTCTGAGACAGTGAGACCACATGTGTAGAGTGAGATATGCCATGATCAGCTAATGACGATACACGCCTCGGCTAGAACTTATCTGGTGGTGGAGGGAATGTCAGTTCTCTGCAATGGGAGTGTTAGACATCATCCCCTACTTGCTGGCTTCCTATTTGGTGTCCTATTTTAGCCTCTAGGGCTGACCATGTTAGTCAGAGGGGCTGGTCACCCCTCACTCATATTTTACCCATATTTATTCCCCATTTATTGTTTTGGGTATTTTTCCCAGTCGGGGAGGTCTTTTGCTCCAGTCGGCTGCCTACATGTAGTAGTATATATAGCCGGCATGCCTCCCTCACATATTCATTGCTTGCCTAGCTTGTTTAGCTGCAGTCCCTCACTTACGAGGTTCTCCCCTCTTGCTCGGGACATGTATTCCTTTTGGTGATGATATTGAGAGCAGGTTCTCACCTGTGTTTCCTCTCCATCTCTCTCTCTCTCTCTCTCTCTCTCTCTCTCTCTCTCCCTCTCTCTCTCCTGTGTTTCCACTTTCCCTTCTTCCGCTGCACATTCTATCATGGTATCTGAAACCGATCCCGTCAAGTGGGAAGACTCCGTTGGACACCCACACGCGTAATAGCACAATGGAGGAGCAGAAACGTAGCCTGAACTGTGGCAGCCGCCTATGAGGATGGTGGGCAGCCCTGCAGGTAAAACAGGTGCAGCCTGTGAACTGTAGAAGGTGGGCAGCCTGCAGGTAACATAAGCGCAGCCTGTGAACTATAGACGGTGGGCAGCCTGCAGGTAACACAGGCGCAACACGTGCAATTTGGCAGCCGCTGTAGTTGGTGGGCAGCCCTGCAGCCTGTGGAGTTTGCAGCCGCCTGGAAGAGAGAGTCACGCAGCCTGTCAGCACCCGCCTTGGAGCAGAAGCGCATATAGTTCAGCAGCCGCCTGGGAGCATGGGGAGGTGCTTGGTTGCAGCCTGTAGTGCAGGGGGAGCAGTCGCCTGAGAGAGAAACATGCGCAAAAGAGATGGTCGCCGGCAGTTGATCTCCACGAAGATGGTGGAAGCGAATTGCCGAGTTGGTACTACGCCGAAGGTGAAAGCCCTTTTTTTATAAAAATTAAGGTGGAGTTAACACTTTGATTTGGCTGGCCCCCCCACGCTTGCATGTGGGTGGCCTAGTTCCCAAAGGGATGTGGTAGGTGCCCATGCACCCACCCCCACACACACTTAAGTGGGGCTCCCCACCTTGGCCCCTAAGTGGGTGTCCACTTTTAAATGAATGTGAACATTTAACCTTATAAAACAAAAGGTTAGAATATGAAATATTAAAATAACATGTGCCATATACTTACCACCTGTTCACATGCACTAAAACTCGTCAGAAGATAGAGCAGACTTCACGACTCACTGGTGGCAGGCGTCCCCGCTCAGTAAGTAACACGTCAAGCAGGCAAACACAAAAATACAAGTCATGCGAAAACAGTTTCAAACATGCAAATCATGTGTGCATGTGCAAATAGTAACATGGACATATCTCCCGTTCATGAAACAAGTACAAAATATCTGTCGGCACAAAACTGGCACGACATAAAATATAAAAACCTGGTCTTCCTATGGAGTGACAGTCCCATAGGTAAGACACAGTCCCAGGCACGAGTCTCCCTATGGTGTGACAGTCCCATAGGCAAAACACGGCAAGAATACTGGCTCTTCCATGGCGTGACAATCCCATGGGTCGAACACAGTCCAGGTCATACACGGGTGGCACCAGTCTGGCTCCCGTCCATACGACACCATCCTGCTAACACACGGGTGGCACCAGTCTGGCTCCCGTCCATGTCAGCAAAATACTGGCCTCTTCACATGAGACACCGGCCTGGCCTCAAGTGAACGAGACGCAAAATCTGGAGATGGACCAAATGATCGGCCAATTGGTGACATCCCCCCGGGCTTCTAAAGAGTTGTCCTCAACTGAAAAGCCTCAAGATATGCCTGCAACAATTGTGGGTAATCAACAAAATAATCCTCATTTACCCACTTAGCATCAATAGGCAGATAATTCTTAAACTTCACAAGGTATCTCTTGGAAAGCTTTCCTGCAGGTAGCTTTCGCTCCTTGTGAAAAACAATCTGTTCTGGCTGGAGGATCTCCTCAAGCTCTTCAATCTCTGGCGGATCTTCTGTGACAGGCTCATCAGGATCTGGCCCCACATATTTCCGAAATAGACTCAGATGAAAAGCATTGTGAATCTTCCAATTGACTAGGTAAAGCAAGCCTGTAGGACACTTCATTGATCTTGTGAATCACCTTGAAGGGTCCATAATAGCGAGGAGAAAGCTTAGGATATGATCCTTCTCGTCTTGGCCTCTTTCGAAGCCGAGCCTTCTCAAATTTCAGCAAAACCCAATCACTTTCTTTGACTTCCATGTCCCTTCTGTGCTTGTCAGTAGCCATTTTATGCTTACCCTGAGATCTTGCAATGGCTGTCCGCACCTGACCAGAGGCAACATCCAAGTCACGAACATATTCATCAGCTGCAAAAATCTCATCCTTTGTACGAAGGATGGGTGGCAAGACCACTCTGCCATAAATAATCTCAAAGGGAGCTTTTCCCGTGGAGGCATGGATTGTATTGTTGTAGGCAAACTCAACAAGTGGAAGATACTTCTCCCATGCAGTCTTTTGATCTGCCACATAACATTTCAACAAATCCAACACGGCTGAATTTGCAGCTTCACTTTGGCCATCCGTTTGGGGATGATAAGCTGATGAAAACTCAAGCTTAGTACCCATATTATCAAATAAAGCCCTCCAAAAGAGGCTTGTAGTCCTGGGATCTCTATCCCCAACAATGGATTTAGGCATACCATGATGCTTGAAAATATTAGCAAGAAAAAGCTTTACCATATGATCAGCTTTAAACGGGCAAGAAATGAGCTTGCTTGCTAAACCTGTCCACAATGGTCCAAATAGCATCATTCCCATGCTGGGATCTAGGCAAATCCATAATAAAATCCATAGTAATACTTTCCCAAGGTTGCGAGGGAATAGGCAATGGCTGAAGCAAACCTGGAGGTTTTTGCCTGTCAAATTTCACCTTTTGGCAAGTAATACATGCACGCACATAAGCCTCAATGTCTTTACGCATGCTCGGCCAAAAGAAATACCTCTGAATCATACGTGTAGTAGGCATAATACCTCGATGACCAGCATAAGGTGGAGCGTGACATTCGTCCGTAACCTTTGGATGCAAATCCTTCACCACACATAGGCAATTATCCTTCATAAGATAACCCTCGTTGATAACATAAGTGGCATGTGAATGACTAGCCATCAAATCAGTCCATATATGGCAAAAATCAGCATCCAAATGATACAAATCTCTCATAGCAGATAAGTCTCCATGAGAGGCCACTGAGACTGCAGCTACATAAGGCCTCCTAGATAGTGCATCGGCCACCACATTTTTCTTTCCTGGAGTATGCACAATCTGAAAATGAAACATGGAAAGAAAATTTGCCATTCTCATCTGCTTCTCCGAAAGCTTTGTTTGAGATAAAAAGTATCTTAAGCTTTGATGATCTGTCTTGACTACAAATTCAGTCCCAAGAAGATAATGTTTCCATATCTTTAAGGCGTGAATTACAGCTAAGAGCTCTTTCTCATAGATATCCATATGAAGCTCGGCATCATGCAAATGACGGCTGTCGTATGCAACTGCATGCCCTTCTTGATTTAGGACAGCTCCTATGCAATCACCACAAGCATCACATTCAACCACGAATGACTTGTGCAAGTCAAGAACAATCAATACTGGACCAGATATAATAGCATGCTTGAGCTGCAAGAAAGCATCCTGTTCCTTTGAAGTCCATTTGAAAGTGATTTTCTTCTTTGTGAGATCATGTAGAGGAGTGGCAATCATGGCAAAATGCCTTATGAAACGCCTGTAATACGAACATAATCCCAAAAAACTACGTACTTGATGTACGTTTTGCAATTCGGGCCAATCACAAATGGTCTCTATCTTTGCAGAATCCATTGTAACTCCATGCTTGGAAACAATATGACCCAAATAATGAATCTCTGAAAGGAAAAACTCACTTTTCTTGGCATTAATGAAAAGTTTATGCTTCCGAAACTCTTCGAACACTGTGACCAAATGAGTTCTGTGTTCCTGCTCATTCTTGGAGAAAACCAAGATATCATCAAAGAATACTCCTGTAAATTTGCGATGGGGTCGGAATATCTTATCCATCATACGATTAAAAGTAGCAGGAGCATTGGTGAGACCAAAAGGCATTACCAAGAATTCATATAGGCCGAAGGCTGTCCTGAAAGCAGTTTTATGGGCATCTTGTGGCACCACTCGTATTTGGTGATAACTACTCTTCAAATCAAGCCTGCTAAAACAAGCTGAGCCATCAAGCTTATCCAAAATATCATCAATTCGCGGAGTTGGGAATCTGTTCTTGATGGTAAGCTTGTTTAAAGCTCTATAGTCCACACACATACGGAATGATCCGTCCTTCTTTTGAACAAGAAGCACAGGAGAGCAGTAAGGTGAGGAACTGGGTTGAACCAAACCTTTCTCTAAAAGCTCGTTTACCTGCTTCATGATTTCTTCTTGTTGTGCAGCACTCACTCGGTATGCGGGTTTGTTAGGAGGAGAATTACTTGGCACAAGATCTATACGATGATCTTCAGGCCTTTGAGGAGGTAAATCACCTGGCAATGAATCAGCAAAACAGTCGTTGAATGCATTAAGAAAATTCAGCCTATCATTAGACATAGCATCCACATTTTGATGATTTGGCACAAGGCTATCACGAACAAAAACCAAGTACGTTGAAAGACTCTTTTTCATTGCTTTATTAATTTGGATGTGCCAGCATCAATAAAATGCATGTGGCCTTTATGCATAAAAGAAATCATATTGGACTTGTAGTCTTTGCGGGGCTCAAGCCTATGGTGCCACGGCTTGCCCAACAATACATCACATCCATTCAGTGGAGCAACTAGGAAATGTTCATTATCAAGGTAGCCCTGGATATGGATGCGCACTCAACCTCAATACCCAATGTAGCTGCCGTTTGCATAGAGATGAAGTTGTCAGTTGCACGGTCATCAAACATGAATAAGGCGGGCTGATCCTTGATTTTCCCCCAAGCCTTGCAAACCATTCGCTCTTTTGCATCATGACTTGTATTGCCTTGCACATCAGGAACTGCATGTACATTAGCCTTGGTGTGCTTGTCCTCGTGCTTTGGTTTGCGATCTGGGCATTGTCGGAACATGTGGTCTTTGCTACCACAAGAAAATCATTTTCCATCCTTGGCATATTGCTCTCTTTGCTCCGGGGTTAAGCCGAATTTGTTCTTCCTTGGGCCCTGATCTTTAGATGTGTTATTTTGAGCTTTACCACCCTTGTAGGTGTCCCGGAAGTTCTTTTTAGGTGGCTTTTCACCCTTTTGCTGATTTGGGACAGCCTTGTCTTTCCCCTTTGAACCTCCTTGATCCTGTTTAATCTTGAGCACCAATTGCTCCGTAGCAAGAGCAGAAGCTATGAGCTGTTGCAAAGTATGTTTCGGGTGCAATTCAATGCTCGAACGATATGCTGGTTGCAGTCTAGAACGAAACTTCCTCTTTCTTTCATCCTCAGTGATTTGCATAAAGGGAGTTACTTCCAGCAACACTTTCCAGAACTTATTAACATATTGTTGCACGCTTTCATTATCTCTTTGCTCCAACCTGTCCCACTTTTGAGTGAGAGTTTGCTCCGCATTTGGTGGCAAAAACTGAGCATAGACTCTGTCTTTAAATTCCTTCCAAGTGGAGATGGGATCCTTGGTGATCTTTTCAGTGATCCACCAATGAGCAGCAGTGCCTTTCAAAAACATGCTAGCATGGCGTACCTTTGACTTTTCAGTAAAGTCCTCATCACTAAAAGCAATGTCGAACTGTGCCACAAATGCTAACACTTTAGAAGCATCATGTTCACCATGAAAGACATCAGATTTAACAGATTTGTCACCTGCTTTGAATTCCTTGAGCTTTCTGGCATGAGGCTCATGGTCTTCTCTTTTTCTTTTCCCCTTATCCAACGGGGCAGCCCTATCTGCATGGGCTCCATGGGCCGTCATAGAAGTTTCATGAGGCACGGTGGCGTGTGCTCCACGAACTTGAAACTCAGATGCATGTGACTTACCTGCATAAGGTAGTGTCTCTTCATGAGACAACTCAGAAGGCAAAATTTTTCTGGCAGCAGACCTGTCACCCTTACCAAGAGATGCATGTCTTGAATGCATGTGACTTTCATGCCCTTATAGCATCAGGCTCTTGTTCAAGCATAACTGTCTTTCCTGGAGACAGTTGACCCTTTGATTCACTATCATTAACCCTTTCAAGGGGCTTGTGTCTTCCTCGCAAGGCATCAGACCCACGAGAGGCACTAGATGGACCCCTCGAATTTGGCACTTCCAAAGGGTTGCCTTGGCTGTCCATTGTGTTTAAAGTGTGCTAAAAGCGGGATGTCCAGTACACAGGTTCGTTTCCCCACTAGAAAGAGGGAAACAACCGTGCTCTGATACCAATGAAACCGATCCCGTCAAGTGGGAAGACTCCGTTGGACATCCACACGCGTAATAGCACAACTTTAAAACCACAATTTAATATGGACAACTTAAAACAACTTGAAATTGAAATGAAATGAAATGGAAAGATGGACACCAGCACTGGGGCCGGAACGGGCCGATCCCCCCCTCAATATATGATATATTTATTGGGAGTATTTAACAAATACAATGCTCCATGGGTTCCAAGAACCAGATGATGTCCATGTACATATGAAAACAGTACCAAACAAAATAGGCTTGAAGTCGACGTTCGAAGTAGATACTCGAAGCAGAACGATCACTAGCGTGGTCCAGTCTCTACGGTCCTGTGCTTTCACTGGACTCCGCGGAGAGCGCCTCACTGGTGTTCCGAGACCACGCACAAACAGGCGCTCTCGTACTAACGCCGCCTGGCTCTCCCGATCTCAGCACCTTTGGACCGAGGTTCTCCAATTGAGCTTGGACTACCCGGCATCGAACGGGTGTTACCGAGGGGAATGAATCCCTTATCAGATTTAACACAAAAATACTTTACTTAAATCTGAAATTCACTTACTTGTGGATGGCAGATAGAGGACCAATACCCGTGGTACGATGTAGACACCCAGGAGATGTGAAGTCCTCTTGTAGTCGCCAGTGGAGAAGATGTGCAACCTCTTTCAAAGTAGGAAATAGAGAGGTAGCCTTAGGAGAGATAACACCTTGTTGAAGAAGCAGCCACCTTGTTAGGATGGCACAGTCGCCTCGTGGTGAACTTAGCACAGCCACCAAGACAAGTACCACCGCAAAGACCACAGCCACCTGCTGTGAAAGAAGGAGTACCCACTTGCAAGGGAGGAGAGGCCTGGCTGCAGCGTGGAGAGAAGTTGGCGTGGAGGAGCAGAAACGTAGCCTGAACTGTGGCAGCCGCCTATGAGGATGGTGGGCAGCCCTGCAGGTAAAACAGGCGCAGCCTGTGAACTGTAGAAGGTGGGCAGCCTGCAGGTAACATAAGCGCAGCCTGTGAACTGTAGACGGTGGGCAGCCTGCAGGTAACACAGGCGCAACACGTGCAATTTGGCAGCCGCCTGTAGTTGGTGGGCAGCCCTGCAGCCTGTGGAGTTTGCAGCCGCCTGGAAGAGAGAGTCACGCAGCCTGTCAGCACCCGCCTTGGAGCAGAAGCGCATATAGTTCAGCAGCCGCCTGGGAGCATGGGGAGGTGCTTGGTTGCAGCCTGTAGTGCAGGGGGAGCAGTCGCCTGAGAGAGAAACATGCGCAAAAGAGATGGTCGCCGGCAGTTGATCTCCACGAAGATGGTGGAAGCGAATTGCCGAGTTGGTACTACGCCGAAGGTGAAAGCCCTTTTTTTATAAAAATTAAGGTGGAGTTAACACTTTGATTTGGCTGGCCCTCCCACGCTTGCATGTGGGTGGCCTAGTTCCCAAAGGGATGTGGTAGGTGCCCATGCACCCACCCCCACACACACTTAAGTGGGGCTCCCCACCTTGGCCCCTAAGTGGGTGCCCACTTTTAAATGAATGTGAACATTTAACCTTATAAAACAAAAGGTTAGAATATGAAATATTAAAATAACATGTGCCATATACTTACCACCTGTTCACATGCACTAAAACTCGTCAGAAGACAGAGCAGACTTCACGACTCACTGGCAGGCGTCTCCGCTCACTAAGTAACACGTCAAGCAGGCAAACACAAAAATACAAGTCATGCGAAAACAATTTCAAACATGCAAATCATGTGTGCATGTGCAAATAGTAACATGGACATATCTCCCGTTCATGGAACAAGTACAAAATATCTGTCGGCACAAAACTGGCACGACGTAAAATATAAAAACCTGGTCTTCCTATGGAGTGAGAGTCCCATAGGTAAGACACAGTTCCAGGCACGAGTCTCCCTATGGTGTGACAGTCCCATAGGCAAAACACGGCACGGATACTGGCTCTTCCATGGCGTGACAATCCCATGGGTCGAACACAGTCCAGGTCATACACGGGTGGCACCAGTCTGGCTCCCGTCCATACGACACCATCCTGCTAACACATGGGTGGCACCAGTCTGGCTCCCGTCCATGTCAGCAAAATACTGGCCTCTTCACATGAGACACCGGCCTGGCCTCAAGTGAACAAGACGCAAAATCTGGAGATGGACCAAATGGTCGGCCAATTGGTGACAGTATCAGAGCACCGGTGATTTTCAGCGTTGGATGCTCCCTCCTCTAGCACTTCATACCTGCGTTTTTCCGCCCATGGAGAGATCTGCGTTTTTTGTGTTC
Source organism: Cibotium barometz (assembly GCF_041138505.1). Taxonomy (NCBI): domain Eukaryota; kingdom Viridiplantae; phylum Streptophyta; class Polypodiopsida; order Cyatheales; family Cibotiaceae; genus Cibotium; species Cibotium barometz. The sequence goes on from NC_141047.1 coordinate 64,224,556, forward strand.
ATGTGTTGAAGCTTGCGTTTCTTCAAGGGCTGATTGATTCCCATCGAGTGGGCTGCAATTTTCTCTCTTCAGGGCATTAGTTTGCAGCTTCTTGGTAACTTCCTCTTTCTTTCATCCTCAGTGATTTGCATAAAGGGAGTTACTTCCAGCAACACTTTCCAGAACTTATTAACATATTGTTGCACGCTTTCATTATCTCTTTGCTCCAACCTGTCCCACTTTTGAGTGAGAGTTTGCTCCGCATTTGGTGGCAAAAACTGAGCATAGACTCTGTCTTTAAATTCCTTCCAAGTGGAGATGGGATCCTTGGTGATCTTTTCAGTGATCCACCAATGAGCAGCAGTGCCTTTCAAAAACATGCTAGCATGGCGTACCTTTGACTTTTCAGTAAAGTCCTCATCACTAAAAGCAATGTCGAACTGTGCCACAAATGCTAACACTTTAGAAGCATCATGTTCACCATGAAAGACATCAGATTTAACAGATTTGTCACCTGCTTTGAATTCCTTGAGCTTTCTGGCATGAGGCTCATGGTCTTCTCTTTTTCTTTTCCCCTTATCCAACGGGGCAGCCCTATCTGCATGGGCTCCATGGGCCGTCATAGAAGTTTCATGAGGCACGGTGGCGTGTGCTCCACGAACTTGAAACTCAGATGCATGTGACTTACCTGCATAAGGTAGTGTCTCTTCATGAGACAACTCAGAAGGCAAAATTTTTCTGGCAGCAGACCTGTCACCCTTACCAAGAGATGCATGTCTTGAATGCATGTGACTTTCATGCCCTTATAGCATCAGGCTCTTGTTCAAGCATAACTGTCTTTCCTGGAGACAGTTGACCCTTTGATTCACTATCATTAACCCTTTCAAGGGGCTTGTGTCTTCCTCGCAGGGCATCAGACCCACGAGAGGCACTAGATGGACCCCTCGAATTTGGCACTTCCAAAGGGTTGCCTTGGCTGTCCATTGTGTTTACAGTGTGCTAAAAGCGGGATGTCCAGTACACAGGTTCGTTTCCCCACTAGAAAGAGGGAAACAACCGTGCTCTGATACCAATGAAACCAATCCCGTCAAGTGGGAAGACTCCGTTGGACATCCACACGCGTAATAGCACAACTTTAAAACCACAATTTAATATGGACAACTTAAAACAACTTGAAATTGAAATGAAATGAAATGGAAAGATGGACACCAGCACTGGGGCCGGAACGGGCCGATCCCCCCCTCAATATATGATATATTTATTGGGAGTATTTAACAAATACAATGCTCCATGGGTTCCAAGAACCAGATGATGTCCATGTACATATGAAAACAGTACCAAACAAAATAGGCTTGAAGTCGACGTTCGAAGTAGATACTCGAAGCAGAACGATCACTAGCGTGGTCCAGTCTCTACGGTCCTGTGCTTTCACTGGACTCCGCGGAGAGCGCCTCACTGTGTTCCGAGACCACGCACAAACAGGCGCTCTCGTACTAACGCCGCCTGGCTCTCCCGATCTCAGCACCTTTGGACCGAGGTTCTCCAATTGAGCTTGGACTACCCGGCACCGAACGGGTGTTACCGAGGGGAATGAATCCCTTATCAGATTTAACACAAAAATACTTTACTTAAATCTGAAATTCACTTACTTGTGGATGGCAGATAGAGGACCAATACCCGTGGTACGATGTAGACACCCAGGAGATGTGAAGTCCTCTTGTAGTCGCCAGTGGAGAAGATGTGCAACCTCTTTCAAAGTAGGAAATAGAGAGGTAGCCTTAGGAGAGATAACACCTTGTTGAAGAAGCAGCCACCTTGTTAGGATGGCACAGTCGCCTCGTGGTGAACTTAGCACAGCCACCAAGACAAGTACCACCGCAAAGACCACAGCCACCTGCTGTGAAAGAAGGAGTACCCACTTGCAAGGGAGGAGAGGCCTGGCTGCAGCGTGGAGAGAAGTTGGCGTGGAGGAGCAGAAACGTAGCCTGAACTGTGGCAGCCGCCTATGAGGATGGTGGGCAGCCCTGCAGGTAAAACAGGCGCAGCCTGTGAACTGTAGAAGGTGGGCAGCCTGCAGGTAACATAAGCGCAGCCTGTGAACTGTAGACGGTGGGCAGCCTGCAGGTAACACAGGCGCAACACGTGCAATTTGGCAGCCGCCTGTAGTTGGTGGGCAGCCCTGCAGCCTGTGGAGTTTGCAGCCGCCTGGAAGAGAGAGTCACGCAGCCTGTCAGCACCCGCCTTGGAGCAGAAGCGCATATAGTTCAGCAGCCGCCTGGGAGCATGGGGAGGTGCTTGGTTGCAGCCTGTAGTGCAGGGGGAGCAGTCGCCTGAGAGAGAAACATGCGCAAAAGAGATGGTCGCCGGCAGTTGATCTCCACGAAGATGGTGGAAGCGAATTGCCGAGCTGGTACTACGCCGAAGGTGAAAGCCCTTTTTTTATAAAAATTAAGGTGGAGTTAACACTTTGATTTGGCTGGCCCTCCCACGCTTGCATGTGGGTGGCCTAGTTCCCAAAGGGATGTGGTAGGTGCCCATGCACCCACCCCCACACACACTTAAGTGGGGCTCCCCACCTTGGCCCCTAAGTGGGTGCCCACTTTTAAATGAATGTGAACATTTAACCTTATAAAACAAAAGGTTAGAATATGAAATATTAAAATAACATGTGCCATATACTTACCACCTGTTCACATGCACTAAAACTCGTCAGAAGACAGAGCAGACTTCACGACTCACTGGCAGGCGTCTCCGCTCACTAAGTAACACGTCAAGCAGGCAAACACAAAAATACAAGTCATGCGAAAACAATTTCAAACATGCAAATCATGTGTGCATGTGCAAATAGTAACATGGACATATCTCCCGTTCATGGAACAAGTACAAAATATCTGTCGGCACAAAACTGGCACGACGTAAAATATAAAAACCTGGTCTTCCTATGGAGTGAGAGTCCCATAGGTAAGACACAGTTCCAGGCACGAGTCTCCCTATGGTGTGACAGTCCCATAGGCAAAACACGGCACGGATACTGGCTCTTCCATGGCGTGACAATCCCATGGGTCGAACACAGTCCACGGGTGGCACCAGTCTGGCTCCCGTCCATACGACACCATCCTGCTAACACACGGGTGGCACCAGTCTGGCTCCCGTCCATGTCAGCAAAATACTGGCCTCTTCACATGAGACACCGGCCTGGCCTCAAGTGAACGAGACGCAAAATCTGGAGATGGACCAAATGGTCGGCCAATTGGTGACAGTATCAGAGCACCGGTGATTTTCAGCGTTGGATGCTCCCTCCTCTAGCACTTCATACCTGCGTTTTTCCGCCCATGGAGAGATCTGCGTTTTTTGTGTTCATGTGTTGAAGCTTGCGTTTCTTCAAGGGCTGATTGATCCCCATCGAATGGGCTGCAATTTTCTCTCTTCAGGGCATTAGTTTGCAGCTTCTTGGTAACTTGACAAGGGTGTTTTTTCTGGAGAGAATACCTGTCCTCATACCTGTCCTTCTTGGTGGCACCTTCCAGGGGTTAACAGGCATTTTTTTTCAGGACTGGACAGCAACATAGCTGTCGCAAACAGGCTGTGTTTTTAGGCCTGTTTGGGCTTGCTTTCCCAGCCCTGATCTTGGAGCTCTATGGGCTCCCTTTTGTCTATCCTTTCTGGTTATCTTCTGCCATCCCTCCCACCCCCTGATTGTTCTCTGCAGCAGTTCTTGATCTGAGGCTTCAGCGTTTCCATATTCAGCCTATTCTACAGCCCCTTTTACCTCTGCGTTTTCAATTTGCAGCCATGGTTGCTGTGTTTTTCCGAACCAATCTTGCTGGTAGCTCTACCTTCACTTGGGCTTCATCTGTTGGACCCGAAGGTACCGTCTCTTCAGCGTTTTTCCTCATAGGAGGTGTGGACCCTGATTGGCCTGAATTTTTAGGATTGTAGCCCTTGTTTGGCTGTTTGGATTGTGGCTTTGGAGACAGTTTGGTACTTGAGGAGGATTCTGAATTTTTGATTTCAGTCAGCGTTTTGCTGATTTTGGAGCATCTATACCTGTGTTTTGTTCCTGGCCTACACGGTTTCCCGATTTCTACATGTTCCTTGCCTTCTGTTGGCAATGGAGTGATATTTTTGCTGGATAGCAGTGTTTTGGTTGTGTTTTGCTTCCCATAGGAGTTATCTACACTTAGAGGGGGCCTTTCTCCAGCTACTTCACTTGAGGATCAGTTTCGGGAGCTGTGTTGTATCTGTGGAGACTTTCTTCTTTGACAGGAGTTTACAGTTATTTGGAGGAGAGCAGTGATCTTTTCAGAGATCCTGAGCAGAGTTTATTTTGTCCGAGCTTGTGTTCTTTACAGTATTTGCAAAACAAGGAGGGTGTTTTGCCCTTTGCGGTGTGATCTTTTCACATGGATCTTTTATCTGTTGTTGATTCTTGGGATTTGGTTCTACTTCTGGAACAATCTTCTGCTATCTGTGAAGCTTTTGCGGACTTTGTTACCATTGCAGTTTATATTCCTGCTTCCCTTCCTCATTGTGAGAAGTCTATCTCTGCATCTCTTTGATGCTTCTGAGGATGCCCCTCCCCCTGCCAGTTTTGCTGGCTTGTTGTTTTGGAGGATGGTTTTTTGGACCCAGTGGGATGCTTTGGATCTGTGGTTGCTAACCGTGCCTGGTGCATAGTGGTACTTCTAGAGTTTTTTGGTTTTGGATCAGAATCAGGTTGGACTTATATCAATCCGACGATATCTTTTTTCAGAGGGGGATGTGGAGTCCTTTCATCTTGCGATGCCTACCTTAGTGGTGTGTACTTATGTACAACATTGGGCAACTCATGTTATGGAGTTTGAGCAGATGGACCCCATCTTTTCTACAGAGTCTTTACATCTTGCGATACCAACCTTTTCAGAGGATGCTTTTGTACAGCATTTGGCTACTCTTGGTACAGAGTTGGAGCAGATTGACTCTATTTCTTTTGAGGGTTCCAGTGAGGAGTAGTTTGCTTCTCCCAGGATTGATTATATATAGGATTTGATCTTGGTTGGTTATGAGGTTTTTCATACCTTCTCCAGGCTGGATACATGACATTCGACTTCAGGGAGTGTTCTTACACTTGGGTTTGGAACCATTATTTGGAGCAGCACGTCGCAGCCTATATAGTTGTTGTTTTCTTCTAGAGGAGCGGTGTACTTGGCAGCTTGTTCTATTTCTTTTGTAGCTGAGTTGCTGAGGAGATTGCTTGTGGAGCTTTCTTGATACCTGTTTTTGCAGTCTTTCATCTTTGATCGAGGAAGGCGTGTTTGGCTTCTTGGAATTCGCTCAGCATCCGGTGCTGAGAGGGGGTGTTAGACATCATCCCCTACTTACTGGCTTCCTATTTGGTGTCCTATTTTAGCCTCTAGGGCTGACCATGTTAGTCAGAGGGGTTGGTCACTCCTCACTCATATTTTATCCATATTTATTCCCCATTTATTGTCCTGGGTATTTTTCCGAGTCGTGGAGGTCTTTTGCTCCAGTCGGCTGCCTACATGTAGTAGTATATATAGCCGGCATGCCTCCCTCACATATTATTGCTTGCCTAGGCATCTCATACTGTATCACGTGTGTGATTGGGCCAAATTCCTCCGGGCAAAGGTAGTGGAATCTCCATTGTATCTTATAGTAGGTGGGGCAACTAATCATATAGTGTGCCTAATCTTCTTGGCTCGGCCAATCTCTACCATGTGTCGGTGTGAGCATACCTTTCACTGGCCAATCGTGATATGCATAGCGTGTGATGACATGTGTATCTGTATGTATCTTGGGATCTCAAGGAATCCATCCTCTGAGAGTCTCAAGAAGTGATCTCTGTAGAACTTACCTTTCTTACCAATCTCTGACGTGGACATCCATGTTTGATGTATGTGTAGTTCCAGTAGATCAAAGTGGTTAATCTGGTTGATCTCCTACCAAGAGAGGTCGAGGTAGGGGGGATCTAGGCTGAAGTGAAATGGGGGGGGGATGGTATTTGTATGCCGTGTGCATGAAACCACCGAACTACCTCTGGATACCATGCATGTGTAAGTAATGGTGGTGGCCATGTCAAGGAGGGGGGCAATCCAGCCTGTCTGACCTGCTCCCCCTCCCTCTCTTGATGTAATTGCATAGAGGACTCCAGTTCTATGCATGGGAGGTGATCTATGTCAAGAGTGTATATTTCCTGAATGTAAGTGAGCCAGTAGAAGAAACCCACGACTAGTGAAAAATACCTACGACTAGAGAAAAGTTGTTGGCATTATCATCTCCAGATTGGGCTTACATGTGCATATTTCATGCTGTATCTGGCCAGATTTATGAGGCCATGCATTCATCTTATTTTAGATATTTTTCTGCTATTTTTGTCTATTTTTTAAGACATTATTCTAGTATTTTTTGCATAGTCGGCCAGCCCACTGTTTTTATACTAGCCGACCAGCTCTTGTCCAACTATGGGGACACTTGTCAGCCTGTATGTGTACCCACCAAGCCCCTTAGGTGGCACTGGAGAAAGGCGCCTCCTTCAAGAGGCCACGAGGGCTGCCCGTAGGTGCATACAACCAATAGCAATAGCTGAATAATGATGTGCTAATGATGCAAACCCAAGCCACTTATACTACTTTAGCAGATAACAAGTTTTCTACTTCAGTTCTTTTGCACATGTGTTTCTTTGCAAGATCTATTTGCTGTTTTTCTGATTTACAGCCATTCTTTCATGGTATCTGAGCCCAGTGTTACAAAGGGACCAGCGTTATCTACATCTATTGCTGTAGGCAAAGATCCACCGCATCTACATCTACAAAGGACCTGCGTTTTCTACTGTGGACCTGTCTTCTGTTGTGGACTGAGTTTTCCATTGAGGAGCTGCGTTTTTCCACTGAGGAGCTGCGTTTTCTGTTGAGGACCTGCGTTTTCCACAGAGGTGCTGCGTTTTTAGCATGAGATATGCGTTTTGAGATCTCAGCTCCGTATTTTGGTGCTACAACAGGGTTTTAACCCAGGGGAGTCATTTCTTACCTCTCCTTTTGGTTTCCCACCCTCCCATCCCTTCTTCTCCTTTCTTTTCTCTTGGCTGCACTCAGTTTTAGAGGAGGAGTTTGCTGATTTTCTGATCAGCTTTGTTGAAGAGGAGGATTTTGCTGTGTTATCAGAGATATGGCTTCTGGTCATAGTCATTCTTCTCACTCGGGCTTGGCATCGTCTGAATCCAGCGTAATGCCTGATGGTCAGTGCGAACCTCGAAGTCACGGCCATACAGGAAATGTTTCCAATGTTTCAAGGCCTGTATAACTGCTAGGAGTTCACGATCGTAGACTGAGTAGTTCTTTTCGGCGGGCAGTAACTTACGAGACATGTAAGCTACCGGATGACCATTCTGTTGTAATACACCGCCAATTGCGATGTTACTCGCATCGGTGATCACGTGAAATGGTTCGTCCCATGAGGCAAGGGCTAAACAAGGCGCTTCTGACAAAGCCACCTTGAGGTTCTGGAATGCCTCCAACGCTCGTGGAGTCATTCGAATCTTTTGCCTTCTGGTTTTCACTCCCTTTAGCAGATCGGTGAGGTCTGCCGAGAGATCAGAAAACTTGTCAATGTGGGTGGAATATGCCTGGCATATACCCACAAATGATCTAATGTCATAAGCAGTCTGAGGTACTTCCCAGTTAACAATCTCGGCCACTTTAGCCGGATCAAGTCGAATGCCTTCGGCACTAATTATATATCCCAAGTAATGTACCTGGAACAGATAAAATTCTGACTTCTTTTCATTGACATAGAGCTCGTTGCTTTCCAGCAACTTAAGGACTTTCTCCACATCGATGTCATGCTGCTCAACTGTAGCTGAAAATATGAGTATGTCGTCCAGAAATATGAACACACACACTCCAATCAACTCCCGGAAAATACGCATCATCATGCGGTTAAATGTAGCTGGGGCGTTCGTCAATCCAAATGGCATAACCACAAATTCATAGTGGGCCCGTTCTGTACGGAAGGCTGTCTTGGGGATGTCTCCCTCTACAATCCGTACCTGGTGGTACCCACTCTTTAAATCTAATTTAGAGAACACCTTAGCTCCATTCAGCCTCTCGAGAATATAGTCAATTCGAGGCATCGGGAATCTGCTCTTGATAGTCAGCTTGTTGAGTGCACGATAATCGACACACAACCGAGAAGACCCATCTTTCTTCTTGACAAATAAGATCGGTGCTGCAAATGGCGACACGCTGGGGCGGATGAAGCCAGCTTGCAACAATTCTTGGAGTTGGCGGTCCAACTCCGATTCCATTGCCTTAGACAGGCGATACGGAAACTTGCTCGGGGGTTCCGAGCCTGGGAGGAGGTCAATCTTGTGATCCTCCCGGTCTGGACGGGGGAAGCTGGGGAGGTAGACTGTCCCGAAGAAAAATCTTCTGGAACTTTTCATGGAGAACCGAGTACTTCTCAGAAGCACTGGCCACCGTCTGGGCTGTCTGGATGTAAATCATCGCACACTGTGCGCCTTTCCTAACTGCTCGCTTAGCCTGCAAGTGGCTTATGAGCGGAAAGTTTGGAATACCTGGCTCACACTTAATGGTCACCGGGGTGTTTGACACATTCCGATCGATTTGGAACGTGTGCTTGTCCCACTTGACATCAGGAAGAAACTTGTGAAACCACTGGATACCCAAAATTATGTCTGCTCCTACAAGAGGGGCAACCATAAAATCACGCACAAACTCTATGCCCTGAATTACTAACTTAGCACCTAGAGCTTCATACTTGACGCTCGTTGTGATACCGGTGCTAAAACCCTCAACCTGTTTGTCCACCGGAGTCAGCTCGAAACGGGCACGCCTAGCGGCCTGTTCCGTGACCACATCCTCCGTGCTGCCGCTGTCAAACAAGACAACGACTCTCTGGCCACCTATGTAGCCAAAGGACTTGAGCAATTCGTTGCGCTCATACTCCTGGTCATGGGCGCCCTTCTGCTTATCTTCGAGCTCCCGGCTAATAATTGCTCCAACTGAAGCACCGGGGGTTGAAGAACTAGGGGTAGCCGCTGGGGTCTGTGTGGGAGCTGTGCTCACCACGGAAGCTGTGGAGGCGGCGGCGGCCTTTGGAGGTTTCTTCGGACAATCCCGAGAAGTATGTCCTTTTGTGTGACAAAAGAAACATCTACCCTCCTTCCTGTACTGAGCAAGCTCCTCAGCACTCAACTTGCCACCTGTCTTGCGTGTCTCCGCTTTTTGGTCTGGAGTAAGCTTAGACGCATTGTTCGAGTTCTTGGAGCCAGCGGGCTCTGTCCTGGGGAAGACCCCGTCTGGTTCTGGCTTTTGCCCCCCGAGGCGTTAGCCTTGGGAGAAGCCGGTTGGGAAGTCTTGGGCTTGCCACCATTGTGTTTCATTTCTGCACTTTGCGCAAGCGAGAGTGCGTCCTCAAAGGTGGCTGGCCTAAACATACGCACCTCCCATTGGATTTGCGTGTCCAGGCCATACAAAAACTGCCCTTTCTTGTCCGTATCAGATAAGCCTAATTGCAGACACAAGGTCGAAATTCTATTGGCAAACTGAAGGACTGGTTGCGCGTTCTGACGCGCTCCCCTGAACTCGTCTTCGAGTCGCTCAAGGTAGTGGGGCGGTAGAAACCGCTGCTTAAGGTCACGGACGAACTCGTCCCACACATAAGCTGCCATACCTGATCTGGTGTGGGCATGAGCCCACTGAGTCCACCAAGGGATGGCCTCACCTTCCAAGTACCAACTAGCTAAGATCACTTTGTCAGTATCTGTTTTCCTAACTGCGGCAAAGTAAGCTTCAAATTGATGTAACCATGAATAAAGAGTAGTGGGATCGAGTTTACCATTATACTTACTGAAATTCATTTTCTCGGAAAAATGACTCGAGGGCGCCGCCGGTGTCAATCTGGCGTCCAAAGCTCTGAGGTAACGCTCGTGTTCCACTCGTCGCATGGCGTCGTCTTCTCGTTGTCGAATCTCCAATGCACGCATCTGCATCTCAAGCAAGGAGCTTGGTTGCGGCTGTGACCCCGCGAGAGGGTCCCTGTGAGACGAGGATCTGGTATCTGGGGTACGGAAGGAGAGGGAGGAGGAGACGGAAAACGCGACGCTGGAGAGCGAGAACGCTCCTCCAGAGCCAAAATCCGCGCCTTCTGCTCATCCAACTTGGTTGTCTGGTCTGCGATTGCTCGCATCATCTGCTGGAACATGTCTTGTACACTCAAGCCGGGTGCCCTAGCTGGGCTGCCTGGTGCACTCTGGTCCCATGGTTCTGGTTCTCTCTCGTCGCCAAAGCTCGCCATAGCGGGAAAATGCAATTCCTTTCCGGAACGCAATCTGACCATCCACTATCTGTGTGGGAGACTTCCGGAGGCTTCCGGAGGCTAAAAACCAACCGTCCTTCGAGGGACAGGAGTCACTCCGAAAGGGTAGTCCACCGGTGTCTAAAAACCAACCACACGAGCGAAAAAATTTTCTGGTTTTCTTTGCTGAATCTTTGTCCTTGAAGTAGGCTCTGATACCACTGTAATATGCGGAAGCTTCGGAGAAGGATCTGTACTTCAAAACTCAGAAATCAGCACTCTTTTCGCGACGGAATTAACGCACAAACTGAAAGACGATGTGCAGAAAAATAGAGAGAGAAGGGGGAGATGGGGAGGACATAGTATTGGGTCCCAATTACCCTCTGTAGGGCCCCCACCACGGATGGTGTATTTGCTTTATTAGAATGATGTAAATCTGAAAACAAATACAAAGTACTTGACCTTTTCTTGGCTGGAAAACCTGCCCTTGACCTTCAGTCCTTCACCCCTTTGCTTTAGCAATGTTCTTGGCTGTCCTGGCCCTTGTTTGCTTGGAGCACTTGGTGAATTATGAGATAAATGAAATGATCTATGTCTTGGGTATTTATACCCTCTACTATATGCAGTCGGCCAGCTACTAAAGAGCCTCACGACTAGGTCTTTAGAAAAAGTGTAAATAAATGGTTTCACACCATTCAATGGGCTGGGCATCTTGCGCATGAACCAAGAAGAGTACCCCTGACTGCTGGACAGCCCTGCGCAAGGGTACTGTACTGCTGGGCAGCCCGTGTGGGCTGTCCCACACTTGGCTGACAGCCATTCTAGACCTTGTTGCCCAGTCGGCTGGCTGTCCCAAGGCCCTAAGGCTGGCCGACAGCCCCTTCCAGCCTGTCACATGGCTGGTGGGCACAGCCGGGGCCCTCCTGGCCCCTTGGGGGCGGGTCTACACCTCCCCCATGCCCACATCAATGGTCTTGGGGTAGCCCTTTGGGCTGGCCCCATCTCTACATGCAAAACTACATGCCTACAGAGGCCTGGCATCCAGTTGCAAACCAGATACACAGAACATCTGACATCATTCCAGAGGGAGACTCACACCGCGGACTGGCACTGCTTCATGTGCAGGACAGTGCACACCTGACCTTGGACTCATGTGCAGGATAATGCACACCTGACCTCGGACGACTGAGATGGATCCCTGGCTGACTCGTCCCGGACTGGGCTCACATGGGACCAGTTCACCATTCCAGGTCCTGCACCTTCTGTACAGAAATGTCTACGTGGCATCCAAGTGCGGGATGCACGTGACATCAAGGACCTCGGGAAGTTGGACTGGATTGCTCCCATCATAGAGCAAGCCACCGAGATTGTATCCTTCATTTACAGGCACACTTTCTTGCTCGCTAAGTTCAGGAAGAAGTCATCAAGAGATTTGCGCAAGTATTCAGACACTCGCTTCGGATACAACTTCCTCATGTTGGGGTCCCTTAACAAGTGTTCTAGTGCCCTAAAGCAGTTGATGGTGAGTGATGAGTATGAGAGGCATGCATTGTTTGGAACTGTTGTAGGGAAGGCATGTGCGTCAAATATTGGGAACCCTCTATGGTGGGAGTAGGTGAGACGCATCATAGCTTTGGGGAAGCCGATCATCCACTTGTTGAGGATGACAGATTCATTTCAGCCATGCATTGGAAAAATTTACTTACGAGGGGATGGACAAGATGGTGGAAAAGTTGGAGCACATTGAGCAAGATGAACAGAAATACCAGGTTTTAAGGAAGCTATGCCAAGATAGATGGAATATGTACCATTCACCTATGCATGCAGTAGGTTTTATGGTTGATCCCTAGTTTCAAACAGGCAATCAATACACAGATTTGGAGGTGGCAGATGGATGGGACATGATTTTGGAGAGACTTGAGCCTGACATTGCAAAGCAGAGAACTATCAAGGATCAACTGGTAGATTACAGGGCTTGCAAGAGGAGGTTTGGAAGAGCCAATGCTTTGGCAGATCGCTTCACCACTGATCCATGTGTTTGGTGGGAGGACTATGGGGCAGACACTCCAGAGTTGCAACAATTGGCTATCAAGATTCTGAGCCAGCAGGCTGTCAGTTCGTCTTGTTTGGAGCAACTATGGAGCTCATTTAGCCATATCGCTTCAAAGAAGCGAAACTGGCTTGGCACTCAAAAGACCAATGATCTAATTTTTGTGAGTGCCAATTTGCGTCTTCTTGAGGGAAATGAGAACCCCCAATCTTGGAAGCATTGGTCAGAGGAGGTGAAAAGGGTTCAGAGGCAGAGGAGCATGCCAGTTTACCAGGCGAAGCAGAGGATTGCGGCTCCAAGGACTTTCTAGATTATGATGATTTGGGCTCAGACGATGTGCATCTCTCGCAAGTTTGAGTCTACTCATGAGTTCCAAACTTGGTTGATGTATTTGTATTGTACTTTCTATTCTAAATCCAACAAGAAATTGACTTCATCTTGAGGTGTCCTTTATGCAAATTTGAGAAAGTCGCGCTGTTGAGTTTGTAATTACTCGTTTTTGGTTCTTTAGTTTAATTTATGAAGTATATGTGCCGTTTCCGTTTCCGTTTCCGAGGGGGGTGCCGTTTCTGTTTCCGTTTCCCGTTTCTGGTGACTATGCTTGTGCCCCCTTCCAGGGTCATCTTGCACAACCAGTCCATGACCAGCTTCAGGCTGCTACTTGACCTACATTTGCTGTTTGACCTGCCCAACCAGCATTCCGACCTGGTTAGTGATCTGTTTGCCGTGCCCAGTGTGTCCAAAATTGCCCTCCTTAGCCCGGAAGGCTGTCCAAGCTGCTTGGCATCTGTGTTTGGGCTGTCCAACTGCCTATAAATGCCATAAATTGTCCACGCTTGTGTTTGGCATTTGGCTTTTGGCCTTAAAATCCGCTTGAATTCTTGAGTTACATAATTGTGGGGGACAACGTACTGATTGACCTGATTGGGTCTATCCTGGTGGCAACTGGCAATTGGTTCATGAGTTAGGGCTCACAAAATGCTAAGTGTTTATCCCTAATCAAATGGTAACTGTGCACGTATGTATAGATACGCCCATGTTGCACCCTAGTGCAAGGGGGTCCATGCAACAGGAATTGTTTGGAGTTGTCTTGCTTTGGTGTACGTGTTTCAAATTTCAAAACCATTTTTTTTGCCCCACAAAGAGTGTGTGCTGGGTGTCGGTGTGGGTTGCTGCATGCGTGTATCGGGGTTTTGTGTGCATGCACACCTTTAAGAGTAGGTACAACAAAGGCTATTACAACAGGTGCCATTTTCTAAGTCACTTTTCCCCCCCCCCCCCCCCAGTTACTCTGCACATCTTCATGAACTTATGTATTTAGTTTGAATTTAACAGGTGCACTTTAGAGGTTTTCCTTCCGAACTCCTTCCGTATGAAGGAGACGATGCGATGAAATGGAGTTTCATTAATTCCCTCAAGGAGGTTGGTTCTTCAGCTAAGCTATCATCATGAGCTATATGTACACATTACAAGAATTATGTAAATACAAAATTGTTTATGAAGTCATGATGATTAAAGGTGTATTGCTGGGAGGTTGACAGCTGAATTTTGTGCTTTTCATCTTTTCTAAGAATTAGTAGAAAAAAATACATTGGAAAATTTTGATAAAATCACACTTCTACTGAGATGTGAATCCAGATAGGGAACGTGTGAGGGAACGTAATTCTTTATCATGATGCCACAACCAGAATGACCTTAGGGCTCTTGGTGTCAAGTGACTTGCAGGAACAAAAGTGTGCAAGTACAAAAGGTAGAGAAGCACGTGAACAGGAGAGATTGAACTTCACGATATGCTCAATTGAAAAGAAGCAACTTAGTTACATCAAAAGTTAGGGCTTATCCTAACTAGCCGAAGATTAAATCACGCGATGAGATGTGACAGCTAATGCAATGGTCATGATAAAAACTGTAACTATTGTCCCTAAGTGAATTCTTTTGCTCGGAGAATGTCATCAAACTTATGACCTAGAACCTAAAACACATTTCCAGTAACATCCCCCCTGTAATGGAAATGTGGATGCTGTTGAGAATCTAAGTGATCAAGCTTGGGTGGCTTTAACCCTAGAAGAAAATTCTAGTTGTGTAGCATAAATGTGATGGTGATGGTTCTCCTTGATTCAAGCAACACTTTTAGTAGGTTCTGATGCATGGTGGAAGACGGTGCCTTTGATCTAGGAAGATCGCCGATTTGTAAAGCTCTATAAGAGCATGAATTATCAAGTTCTCTGTGTGGCACGTTTAATAGGAAAAAAACCAACAAAATTGTACGTGGCCAATCTTGTGTTATCTCCGTATTTGCAGGCATCATATGTCATGTATGGAAGCACGAAGCATGTGATGAACCTATCCCAGTCTGACCAAGCAGACCTTTGGCGTTCTGTTGTTCAAGGTTTGATAGAGGAACTTATATGTAGTGAAATTCAGGAATTGCCACCTTGCATTTGCTAATATGTTTTTTTGGTTAAAGTCTCAACCTGATTCAGGCTGATGTGCAAATTCTACAGGTGACCTTGAGAGTTATGATCGCGTCTGTTTTAGGTTGGCACCTAGTTTGGGCACAAACTGTAGGCCGTCCTCAAAAAATTTGGGTGATTCAGAAGTCACTACCAGTAAACCACCAATTGGCGGTAATTGCTTACCTAGAAAGGATTTAATGATGGCTGAGACTTATATTTGAATGGACTGAACTAACAAGGGCCTTTTTTGGCAGTGGGGGAGACTTCACCACTCAAGTTACCATTCCGCCTTTATGTAAGAACCATAAAAGTTGGGGATGGGGACTTCCTCGAGGGACCTCCAGTCAAAAGCTGGGATGACATTGCATACATAACGAGACCTGTAGATGTGTGGAGGGAAGATGGTAAAGCTACACCCCAATAACTTTTAAGCATTTCGTTAGTGATTGAACCTGTACAACTCAATGCTCTGCTTGCAGGTGTTGCACTCACACTTTGGGAGGCCCTTGGAAAGATTGCACCACAGCTATTCAAACGTGCATCAGAGGTGCCAAGCAAGGACCAAAGCTTTCCATCTCCTTTGATTTGGGAAAGTGAATCCTTTGGCAATGTGGCCAACACTTATTCTAGTTTAGACAATGAACAACGAAGTTATCAAAGCATCAAAATGAAATATCCTCATCTGAGAGTACAGAAACCTCATTTCCTAAATGGAACCATTCGCATACAAGGCATCGAGCCCAGTCCAGATTTACCCATAGATTGGATAGCTCAAAATCTTTCCGGCCCAGATCATTTTGTACATGTTTGTATACTGATAGCAACTGATCAAAGGAAGAAAGAAGAAATATAAAATAGCCTTTTTGTATAAACGAAAAGAAAAGAATGATGGACATATAGCTTTTAGACGAGCAGCAGATTTTTTTGCGAATGCAAGTATGTGCATTATGCCCTGTTTCCTAGACAATTTTACATGAACACATTGGAACCAGAGCAGCAATTTGTTCATCATCTACAGAGCATTACAAGCTACATTTCCATGTTTTGGTGCCACCATCACAAGAATGGAAAGACCGACTGTAAAAAGTTTAATACAGATGCGAAACAAAACAGCATTCATTTACTGTAGTTGTTTCTACAGATATGGCATGCCTGCCCCCTGCAATGGATTCATCAGTTTTACTATCGACTATATGGCGACATGGCAGAGAGTTTCAATCTTTCTTTGTGGTATGCTTCTGACAGCAAGGCAAGATTTAATTAATATTTTTGGGTTGCACAAAACAGTTCAAGGAGAGTTTGGAGGTCTCGAACGTAATGCAGACAAGACAGATTAAGAAAATAAGTCTCTAAATGCTACATCATGATTGCAGTTGTCTTAGCAAGGTTATGTTAAGCCAGGAGTTTAATTGCAATGTGGGTGATGAAAAATAAGTCTCTAAATGCTTCATCATGATTGCAGTTGTCTTAGCAAGGTTATGTAAAGCCAGGAGTTTAATTGCAATGTGGGTGAGTGCCAAAGGTGGAAGGATGTACCAACATGTGTAGTTTTTGCATTATGGCTTGCATATCAACTATGGTGGGGGGTATGCTCCTATCTAAAAATTACATGGTTTCAACTTTGGTGCAGACAGCTGTGAACCTATTTATCATGTAATGGTGTATCACATTGCATGTTGACGAATTACTTAATAGCTCATGGAGAATCTCTTTTTCATGGTTTGTTTTATAGCTAGATAAGTGAGACTTGTATTTTGGTAGCATCTAGAGCACTTCCGTGCATATATTCTCAAGTATTTATCATATCATGGTGAAGTAAAATTGTTTTCTGCATTGGTGGAGCTCTATGACAACCATATGAAAGAAATTCCATGAGTGCCAAGATCATCTGCCATAATTAGAAGAGTTGAATCTTTAGTTGTTTTCTTGATGAAGACTCCAAATAAGAAAAAGAGAGCTATCTTGTCAAGAGGTATTGTATAAAGTTCTCTTTCTCTACTAGCGTAGTGTGAATTGGTTTTTTAATAAGAAGGTACGCCTGAATATTTGAAACCATGAAATTATTTATCAAACAGAAGATAGATGCAGGATTAAATCAAAACAAGAGTATAAAGCAGTTCAAGTGTTTCATAGAGAATAATATGGTCTACAAGCCTCTTTGGGCACAATTCGTAGAAGATGTTGTACAGGGCTGAACATTATAAGTAATAGAAAACTTTCTTTTTGGGAGGGGATGTTTTAGGCCTTTCTTGGTAAATAACAGCTTGTGAGAACTTTTTTCCCGAAATCCCTATTTTTAAAATACAATCCCCGCCCACCCCCCCCTCTCTCTCTCTCTCCCTCACACACACACACACACACACACACACACACACCCACACCCCAAACACTTGAGGTTAGCAGTATGGAATTGCAATGACACACTGTGGTTAGATCTAGGAGGTTAGAGCAAGATTCTCACAGTCATGGATGCCATTTTCTATATAGAGACTCATTAGAGCCTTGAGAGGGGTTTACCATACATAGCCGAGTATGAGTGGGAGTCGGCTTTACGAGGCGTGACCCACACATCAAGATGAAGTGGCTTGGGGGGATTAGCTGTCCTTTTTAGACCCCACCTTAGTTAGATTCTTATTATCGTCTGGGAGGACGAGAAAGCATGGTATCTTTGGGTGCAACTGTAGCTTATAGAGCACAAAGTCATCCACATTGTTGTGTGTTAGTTTGCAATGAGCCAGTCATCGTACTTACCATTATATGAGTGTACGCTAGGACTTCCTCACCTTCTTCCCTTTACTTGAGGTACTAGCTCTGTGGACTACTTGATGGATCTCCAGCTTTGGCACACCTCCTCAACTTCTCTATCCCACGACTCCCCTTTGAAGTTGACCATGCCCATCTCTCTTTCACTTTTACTTGCACACCACCCGTTTCCCCCCCTCCCCCCCCCACAGCTCACATTACACCCAGGTCCATTTTGATCAAGAGCTTGACCTTGTTTTACTTTGATCACATCTAGCGTCAACTCCAAGATGTGGATCCTAATATATCCCTCGACTAGCCCTCACATCACAGCTCACCACTATACTCCGCACATTTGTCACTTCTTTCATCTGCAAAGCGGTGGTCTATGGCCAAGCCCCCTTGCGGTTCCATGCCCAAGAATTGTTCGTATGATGACGAATGTCGAGCCACTCTCATCTTAGAAATGAAGTACGGATTTGACTAATCACGAAGCACCAAGCGCAACGGATTTCTTAATGCCTCGCCATATGTAAGAAACAAGAGTCCTACACTCCAAAAGAGGATGAGTTATACCATCTCTTCTTAGGGCCAAATTGCAAAAGAGGCTTGGAGTAAACTCTGAGAACATCACCCCCCACACCTGTCACCTACCCAGACACGTCACTTCTTTGCATGCTCCCTCTATCATATCCCCCATCAGCCACCTCTACCCCCACCACTAGATCCCTGCCCCACTACCTCCACCTTCTTCACAAAGGGCATGGTTCTCAAGGCCATTTGCATGCTCCCTCTATCATATCCCCCATCAGCCACCAGGGTACCCCCACCACTAGATCCCTGCCCCACCACCTCCACCTTCTTCACAAAGGGCATGGTTCTCAAGGCCATTCATAGACTATGTAATGGGCAGGCCCAAGATCACAAGGGACTCACTGCCGAGTACATCTCACATGCCGATGATACCCTAGTGCCTCTACTAGCCTACATGTTCAATATATGCTTTTGTGAAGGATTTTCATCTCTTGGTATGCTAACACCATCACCCCCATCCTTAATGCCGGAGATCCACTTGATCCTAATAATTATAGGACGATCATGATTGGCCACACATTGGCCAAACTTTATAGATCAATGCTAGAGGTGGAGCTCGGTTTCTTTGTAGAAAGACATGGATGCACAACCTGAGGATAGGTAGGCTTTCACAGAAGCTACTCTACCCTTGACCACGTCTTCACCCTCTGTGGCATCATCGAGGAGGGTAGAGCACAACATCAGAGGATTTAGTGCTACTTTGTGGATTTTTGCAAAGCTTTTGATACTGTACCCCAAGCTCCGTCTCTTATAGCATCTACAGGAGATGAGAGTCCCATTTGACATGGTTTGGAGAATGATCGCCTTCTATGAGTCCATCACACCAGACGAGTGAGAGTGTGGGACGTACATCACAAGAGATTTCCAGCACTATTATGGTGAAACAAGAGTGCCCTCTATCACCCACTCTTTTTGGCCTCTACATTGATGAGATCTGGAGCTTTATTGGTAGATTAGGTGGGGCTGGTCTTACACTGGTAGGCATCCCCTAGTACTTTATGTAGATGGCATCGTCCTCCTTTCACATTCAATCGAGGGGATTTAGAGACATTTGGATGCCTTCCAAGACTTTTGCACTTAGTGGTAATGGTGTTCATAACCTCTTGTCCCTTCACATTGAGATTGAGCTTCATATATGGAGGGGACCATGTCGAGATTTTCTCATCCTATGTCTACCATGGTGTAACTTTCAGTGGCCGATGCTTCACCATGCTTCTCGCAGCACATGCTAGAGTGACATGGGTTATGTAACCTTGAGCTTACTTGAGTGGAAGTACTTCTAGGCACATTTCCAAGAGCCCAAGACGAGGCTTTTTTACACCCTCGTCACACTAGCCTTGATGTATGGAGCAGCCTTCTCGGGGCTTGATTTCTGATGAGGATTGGCAGTGAGTTGAGAGGCCCCAGGTTATGATGTTCTCCTATATGATCTGTAACAAACCATCAGTCCCACACCAAATTGTTCGGGAAAAGTTTACTGTAGCATTGATGGTAGTGGTTGCATCTTCCGTCAAGGGTGCCAACCTTTTCCGTCTGCTCCTGTGTACAACTCTAAGTGCCTCGTAAGTAGCTGGCTCGACAGTGGGCATGCCCACCTCCTCTTCGTCGTACCACTTGTGTGCTACTTGCGATTGCCTTCTGATTAGCTAATGAGTGTACCCATTGCCACTACCACAGCACATGCCTTATCCTCCTCAAATCCATTGCCTAGTTGTTTCCTTGTGCAAGTCTCTGTGCTTCTTGCACATGTGACATCAACATCAAATTCGGAGCTTTTCAATAATGAGGTGAAAATCATCTTATTGAAACTCTCCATTCACCTAAGATTGAGGGCTTTTGTGAGGCCTCTGCAACACTCAAAATTTGGGGGTTCTGCAAAAAGTGAATCGTCTCCATCAAATTAAGGCTTCCGCGTATCCAAAATTTGGCGCTTTTCTAAGTTGAAGCCTCCTTCAACACACTGAAGACATTCTGGGTCTTATGCCTTGGCCCTCAAACCTAAAACGAATGGCCAAGCATTCAACACTTCACCAACTTCAAAAGTTTTTAAAGCCCCATAAAATGCTTATTTTATGTTTTCATGTGTGAGTGTCATGGGTCCTCTGCTTGGGTCGTCTCCCGAAAAAAATTTGTAAGAAGTGTTAGTCATGTCTCAGTTTTTAATGTGTTTGTACCACCTTATGTTACAAAAGGCTCCTCTATTATTCCAGTCTACCCCTATTCTGATCAAGGAGGGATTGATTTTCTGAGACACAAATGTAAGTCATGAGTGGTCAAGCTCTTTTGGCACCTCTTCCCTAGACCTCTGATTCTCTATGAGTCCATGCTTGTTAAGCCTTTGAGCCATGCTTGTTGAGCCTCTAAGCCTTTTGTGCCAAGCTCACTAGCCTCTGAACCACACTTACTAGCCTTTGAGTTTGTAGCAAGGGACATGTCTTCGATGGAGTATTAGAGTGCAGTATTAAGCCCAAATCACTGTGGCTATTGAAGGTTGACTTAAGTCACTCAACGCTTGTTCCGAAGGGAGGTTTCTCGGGTATTTTCGAGTCTCTCTTCCAAACAACCACATACCTCCAACGCATCAGTCACATACCTCCATCGCATCAATCACATGGATCCCCATAGGTACCTGAGGCTTGCCCTAGAGTCTTCGAAATAGCTTTCACTCAATGGTAGTGGCTGCACTCTTCCAAACAACCACATATCGCATTAGTCACATGGATCCCCATAGGTATCTGAGGCTTGCCCTAGGGTCTTCGAGATAGCTTTCACTCGAGGACCACTCTAGAGTATGTATGCCCGAGTTTCCACTTGGTTCTCGGGATATGGGCTCCGCATGGATCCCCTCCTACCCCTTCAGTATAGTTTGGACTCCCCTTTTCTCTAACTCTCTTATGAGGACACCAACCGGATTATCCGGTTAGATCCTTCTTAGCCTCTACACTACACCCACTGCACATGGATCACACCTTCGGAGCTCCCACCAAAGATGCACTTCTACAAAGATCACTTCCTCAGGCTCATTGAGGATTTATTTATCTAGCAGTCAAGCTACCTAAGTGTTCACATGTTCCATGAGATGTGGATTGTGATTGACTAGATTCGGGTTTCATTATACCACTTAGGGTGTGGCAGACCCACCTCACCTGAGAGGAGTTACCACGGACCAGGCCTCCACATTCCAATGTGCACCCCTTTGGATGTCAGCCACAATCTTCTCATCATCCCTAGATCCAGGACATGCTCCATCGCCCTCGAGCTACCTTTCCACGCGACGTAGCTGAGGGAGACCTCTCGGACATGCTCATTAGCCCCATGGTTGATATTTTGGAGAGTGGTATACCATCTATTGGGGGTTGATGCTCCTCTCATGCTTAATGTTCTTGGTATTCCATGATAAGATTTCCATGGAATCACTCCAGTGAGAGTTTTGATTTGTTTCGATTTTTTTTTCCGTTAAACGATGAGATGCTGTGGACATTATTTTGATTTGTTTCTAATTTAATTTTTCGTTCCATGATGAGGTATTCCATGGATATTATTGTATCACTTTGGTCTCATAGGTCCATTGGGTATATATATATATATATATATATATATACCCAATATATATATATATATATATATCTCAAACCATCCTAAATTACACAATCACTTTTCCATCTCTCTTCACAGCACTCAAATAAACCATGTTTAGCCGCTCATCCTAAATTAAACACAATCACTTTTCCATGTTCTTACAAAATCAATAATCATAGCCCCTTGCAAATCAATTAGGATATAACAAAGTTGGATAGCAACATTAAACTTGCCAAATTGAAATAGAGGCCAATTTAAATCCCAAAAGAAAAAGAGGCACCTTACAATCCTATCACTGCAGTCAAGATGACGGCGAGTGGAAGCCATAGAACATGAATGTGCATCATCCTGCATATGAAGGTTGCAAGGGAATTTACTTTGAGATTGTCTAACCATGCATGCTTGGAAAAAGAAGACATGCAATCAAAGTTACCACAAAATCTGGAGTCTGGGCAAGGCTACAAGTAGTGGGTGGGTACTTTAACCAAACTTTAGAGTTACGTTGTACTTTAATTGATGATTATTGGGGTTAAGCTACAAATAATCTCAGCATGTACATGTTCTGGATCTCTAGAGGATCAGAATTCGAGGCTTTGCTAGGTAGGGAGAGGATTAGGTAGGGATGGATCAGTTCCCAGCTCTTATGGCCAATGGGATTCGCACCACGTGCCCTTGATCACCTCTTAGAAAGAGGGCACCAAAACTGTATTCGCCAGTGGCAGGAGCAGCCACTCTCAGGACCACAGACAAGGCCGCCGATCCCCCTGCTTCTATTGTGAATGACTGTGGGGTGAGCTGCATGGATATGCCTGTTGGTTCCACGTATGATGATGCGTATGTCTCAGTGTTGTGGGCTACATTGGTGACCGTCCTTGTGATGGTTCTGGTGCCCAACAGATTGGCCATGGTGATGGATGGGGAGTTTAGATCTGCTGCTAGCCTAGCCTTAGTGTTGCAACTCGACCCTGTAGCATTCAGAACCTGTGTCTGGTCCACCTCTGACACTGCACATAGAAAGTCGATGTAATCTTCGTATCCTGGCACCGTAAACAAGTCGATTTCTCATCAGTATGTGGCCAAAAGATTTGCAGACATGGATGTGCAAGGCATTTAACAAGCAGAAAGCCAACTCCAAGCTTTAAGTTTAGCTTCCATTACTGACCAAGCCTCAAGGTGCCTCACATACCTGTGTCGAATACCAAGCCTGGATCAAGAGCAGCAGTTGCATTGATGGCACCACTTCCAATGTCAAATGGGGTAGCAGGATCTAGGGCGACAGCACCAGTAGCAGAGTAATGCTGAGCAAGGAGTGGTGTGCCTTTGTTATCAAGGACAGAGGCAGTTGTCATCATGGCTGATGCAATGGCTGCTGGGCTCCAATCAGGATGGAGTTGCCGTATCAGGGCGGCAACACCGGCAATGTGAGGTGTAGCCATACTTGTCCCAGACATCATGGCGAAGTCTTGACCTGATACCACCAAATGAATATGAAAGTCACCGCAAAGATGGAAAACCTTAGGATTTACCACTATCAATATGCTTGTTTTGGCTGAAAAACAGACACCTCAATGCCATAAACACATATATTTGACAGTTCAAAGCTGAGTTTACCTTGGAAATCAGGCTCATCTATACTAATGGGGGTCCAAGCACCCCATATGAGAGAACCAGGAGCCAGTATGTTGGGTTTGAGAATGTCAGCATCTTGAAGACTGTAGTCTTTAACACCTGGCCCTCTGGAGGAATAGAGAGCCACTTGTGGAGCTGCTCCTTGGAAGTCTGGACTCATCCCATTTCCTATCTTGGCTCGAGAGTCAGAACTCGTTGTTTTGTAGTAATTCAAAAGAGTCTGGAAGAATAATGGCAACAACTTAGCATTCATTAAAGCAAGGTGTTAAAAACATCATTTGCAATAGAGTTAATGAGGGTAATACATGAATGGATTAATCACATACAAGGGAGTCCTGGACATCTGTTATGACTATCCCAGGCATTGCAAGAGGGACTGGATTGAACTTGTTCCCAGGTAAGTCGGTTCTCGTGAACAAGACAAAGCCCACAGCACTCAGGTTTTTTGCAGTGTCTGAGACCCTCTTCACTGTTGAGGCTCCATATATGAAGGTGAAGGAGTATGTACACATGAGGATTTTGCCTTGAACTAGGGTCTTATTGAAGGCTCCAGGCTGTTGACAGTTTGAGGGGTTGAAAGAAAACCCGGTGTTGTTCAACAACGCATCCTCGGCCAGCACCAGGTTGTACATTTGATCCTTGGGGGTGGCAGCTGTAAAGATTAAAAAAACAATGTCAGTACAATGAGAGGTGATGACCATACTCTCTTTCCAACAAATGATAGCTGAAGGTGATGCCTCCACTATCATATGCTACGAAGATGATGCCTTATGTTCTTATGAACCTGATGCCTCCTCTATGATGGTCTTATGAAGATCATGCCGTCTCTATGATGTATGAAAATGATGAGAGCTCTGTAAAACATAACATGATGGTGCACGGCATCATGATGGGTCGACTTACGTGCGAGACCTGCCCCCACCAGCTTTGCCCCATTTCCCAGATACATCCAGTTTCCATAGTTCCTATCATCAAGCCCTGCAGCAACTGACATAATCCATGGGCTGAAAGAGGCCATGGTCCTTGGATAAGGCCCCCCATTCCCTGCAGCTTGCACTACAAATACTCCCGCCTTCACGGCTGACAGAAGAGCCACATCAAATGCATTCAAAAATGTGACATGCATGCTTGATGGGGGGCTGCTCTGGCCCACAGACAAGTTCAACACATCCACACCATCTTTAGCTGCCTGTTATTCCACACAAACACAAAGCCCCTAGAGGTCAGATCAGCTTAATCATGAAGTCATACATACATGTTAGATTCCTGCCTAGCTGGGATGCACTTGATTGATAGGCACTCCTGGGCTTACCTGATCAATTGCTGCAATGACGTCGGACACAAATCCTCCAAATTGTCTGTAAAGAGCTTTGTAAACAGATATTCTGTCATTTCAACCTAAGGTCAATCCTCTATATGAACAGATCACAAAGCCAACTCTAAACAAAATTCACGTCAAACACCAATAAAGAGGCAAATAGAAAATTATGAAAATTGAAGACACAAAATCCCATGGGTCTTAACAGCCTTCTACCTTGCACGAGGTGCCATTCCGCTTGCATCGCCGAAGTAAAAACCTTGATTGGTAACTAAAACACCATGGTTTCCAGCTGCTATTGAAGCAGTGTGGCTGAAACAACAAGTAGGCTGTTACTTGTCAGTTACTTTCACTTAAGGTGGCTTCATCATGTCTACCTATGCTGTCTGTGCATAAATCTGCTTTATACCTTCCATGGCCATCTCCATCAAGTGGAGAAGCAAAATCATTGGATGAGTTGAAGGCCCCAGCCGCTTGAGCAGCTGCTGCGAAATGCTGTGCTGCAATAATCTTGCCATTGCAAAAGAGATCATTGGTATCAGTGGTCTCCTCACACTTTCCGTGAAAGCCCTCGAGAGGTTGGTAAGGGATGGACCCAGCAGCAGAAAAGCTTGGATGATTGGGGTGAATGCCAGTGTCTACGATACCGATGATCACGCCTTCGCCTGCCCCTGTGGGTCCCCCCTCGATGGGCCAGACCCCAGCTGAGAGCCCCAAGAATTCAGGTGTATGGGTAGTGAATTTTTCCACTGCCCAATCTCTTTCCAGTCGCCGTATACCTGGCAAGTTCCTCAAGGCATCTGCCTTTTGAAATTATGGAAAATCACAGGTCAAATCTGTTCTACAACATTGGGGCAAGGAGCACAATGGTTCAAGAAAGAGGGTACCTGCTCAGCAGAGAGCTGCACTGCAAACCCATTGAGGACATGGCTGTAGCTGTAGAGCTTCTTGTAAGAATCCCGCTCAAAACTGCTGCTCAATAGCTTATCATGCTGAGCTTCTAGCTGTGCACAGTAGGATCGAGCTGCTGGACTGTATATTTACACAAACAGCAAGGAGACAACTTTAGATTAAATTGTTGCATTTAGCCAAAACCCAAAAAACCGCATTTCCATGGCCATACCAAATCGTGAACTTGTGTGCATTTTGCTGCATAGCTCACATTTTCAAACAGCAAAATTTCCATAGCCCACAATTCCATGCGCATAATTGGAGCTACTCAAACTGAAAATCTGAGTGTTTTTCTACAAAACCCACATTTTTCATGAAGCCAAACAAAAAACTGGGGCTACACCAGAAGAAGAAACCCCCCAGTAAACAGTTGTCTCGATGTAACCCACAGTTTACTAAGCAAAGCGAGAGCTGCGGGACTTTATCCAAACAAGAACACCCATTGCGGACCCAAATTATTAAAATTGCGTGTATTATTGGATTACCCACTTTTCAAAAGGCAAAATGCGTGTGTGCGTGCGTCTGTGTAGATAGAGAGAGAGAGAGAGAGAGAGAGAGAACCTTGTAGTGAAAGGCCTGGCATTGGTAGTTGTAGCTTCTTTAGGAAATTTGTGAACAGCAGGAGTGCCATCTAGTGTAACTATGAACACTTCATCTCTGGCGTAGACACAGAGAAGGCAAACAAGAAAAAAGAAAACCCAAAAGGATAGCTTTGTGAGTGCCATTGCAAAGGAGCGAAATTATCTTTTAATCTCCATTTCTCTTAGCCCAATGCAGCACCACAGTGGGTTACTGGCTAGCTTAATTAATCAATAGGGTTTGATCTAATAATCAAACCCCCAAAGTAAGTGTAATGATCTGACCAGAAGGGATCTTGAGCGACAGGATCAAGCTTAAACCTTTCCTTGTACTGGGCTCTCCGATTGTGCAAGATTGATGATCAGTCAGTAAGAACTTAGAAGATTGCACAATGTGAGTTCACACGTGTACGCAGCACTTATGGTTTATATGATGGTATTATGGTAAGGTGTGTGGAGAGTAGGACTTTGGGAGAGCATTCGATTTAACTGTCAAAGAAACAGGGACCGAGGCAACGTGTGTAGAGAGGAGATTGTGTTGGGCACAATTGCAATGTTGTGTCTGCAACCATCAATTATGCCATACTGAAAACAGTCCTAACTGCTCTCCATCCCCCCACTCCCCTCTCTCTTAAATAGGGTTCACACCCATAAACAATGCTCCAAAAAAATGTTTTTTTTCAACCCTTAAAATTAAAGGCAATGCTTAGGCTTAACTAGGATTTGGGCTTGAAAATCACTAGAAATCGTACAATTGCCAGGATCTATAACTTAAATGTACAAATTTCAACCCTTAAACTTAAAGGCAATGTTGAATCCCGACTCAGATTTCTAAATTTCGGCCGATAAAGTTACACTACGAACTGGGTTATGTGAGCATTGCCCATAAACCAACACCACACACACTAGCACCAGAACACATGCGTGCACACACACATACACACACTCTTTTCCCTGTCTTTCTCTTAATAGGGTTAAGAGAAAGAGTTCGAAATCTTCTTGACCCATCAGCTATGCTCAATAGCAATCTTGATGATTATCCACCTAACGTTAAAAACGACCACGCTCAATAGCGGTCGTGGTTATCCACCTAATGTTAAAAACGACTACGCTCAATAGTGGTAGTGGTTATCCACCCGACTACGAGAAAAGGTTTTACAGTCCGCAACTATACTAGTGCTATCAAATTTGCACGCTAGATTTGTAAGTGTTACCAAGCGTGCATACACACACTCTCTCTCACCAATAGAGAGCTCTATGGGTAGTAAAGTACTCATGAAAGATCCATTATAAAGTCATTTTAAGGTGAATGATGACGCTCTCTCTCTCTCTCTCTCTCTCTCTCAATTGTGGTGATTGGTTAGCTCATGGAGTCTTGTGTAATGTCATGCTTATAAGAGCACTTGATCACAATGAACTGAATGATGAACAAAGGTTGCTAAACTAGTTTATAGATAGTGCCCAAGGTCACCATGTTGGCCAAGACTTGGTCCAGAATGACCAACTGACCATATGGCATATTAGACTACAACATAAACCTATTTGAGAACTTGTGCAACTCCCATGGCTATCCACCAAGGTCATCTAGACCGTCAAATGAACCCTACAATGTGAGAATAATGTGTCCTCAGTTTGTTGTGTCCAACACTCACAAATACGCTCACATAGTCCGCACATCCTAGTTGACAATTTGTCAAGTGTACATAAGCTATCTCCTAACAATCTTGCCACATTTGGTGATCATCTAACCATCCAATGTCTAAACTGGGAACTGTCAGGTGCTCGGGTGCTCACCACAATGGCTACTCCTCATATAGGGGGCCTTACAAAATACATCACATCATCACCCGCACAAAGACAACACAAGGGTGGAGCATTGACCAAAACCCCCCTCAATATCCACCCATAGGTGAACTACCTCTTCAATCCAATGCCTAATATCAATGAAAATGTCGCTTCAGCAAATCTCCTCTAAGAGACTCTACACAATTCTCTATTCTCTGCTCCACCTCTCCATCCATCAGAAGGTTATGCACATAATGATACTGTATCTCAATGTGCTTCGTGCAAGCATGAAACACTGAGTTCTTCAATCACTAAGTAACTTTGATTTGTCACGCACAACAACACTATTGCTCCTCTTTGAGCAGCACCCATGTCTCCCAAAATCCTTCTCAACTAGATTGCTTCACAAGAAGCAAAGTATAATGCCATGTAGTTAGCCTCTATAGAAGAACGTGCCATTGTAGGAGGCTGCTTCTTTTTACTGATTTAGATGTAATTCTAGACCTAATAAAAATAGTAACTAGAAAAATATTTTTTACTATCACAATCTCTTGCCAATCATCTGAGAGTCATAAAAACTAGTCAAGGTATAGCCCATTGTGTAAGTGACACCATACCCAATGGTACCTTTGATGTACTTCAATACTTGCATCCTTGCCTTCTAGTGGCTCTCTTGGGATTGATTTGAGAACCCACTAAAGACACCAACTGCAAAGTTGATGTCAAGTTGTGTATTGCATAGAAGATCAAAATCCCCACCCATTTTATGTACTCCTTCATATTCATGAGTGGCATCTTCCATAGATAGCTTTATATCAATGTTAATGGGTGTAACCATTGACTTGCACTCAGCCATGCCAAATTCCTTCAAAATTTCTTTTGTATACTTTTGTTGAGAAATGAAGATTTCATCTGACCTTTACCAAACCCCAAAAAGAAATGCATAAGCCTAAGGTCTGTCAGTTTAAACACTAAACTGAACAACTCCTTTGTCTACTGGATCTCCTCTTCATAGTTTCTCATGTCATCCACATATATGACAATGATCGTGTTGTTGGAATTAGGGTTGCAGGAATGCACACACAACTTCAAGAAGATGAGGAAGCTTGAGCACAACACAGTAGTGTATTATGAGTGCCAAAAATGAAAGATTACAAGCCCTAGAAGATAATGGGCGTATATACAATGCACGGGGGAAAAAACCTCCTAGTGAGGGAAAAAGTGCCCCGGCGGTCCTAAGTGTGTTCACACACATCACTACTATAATATGGTAACAAATCCCCCCTGGAGTGATGCGGTGAACAAGAGCTAGCACTCATGTATAGGGAAGTGTCTAGCTATGTGGACGAATCCACAAAAGGGAGTAAGCCCAAAGCTTTGCGAAAAGCTTCGAACTTCTCACGAGGCAGAGCCTTTGTGAAAAGGTCTGCAAGGTTATCCTGTGTTGGCACATAAGCCAAACTGATCTCTCCTGCAGAGAGTCTCTCCCTGACATAATGGTAGTGCACCTCAATGTGCTTCGTACGAGCATGGAACACTGGGTTCCGCGCAACTGCCAATGCGCTCTGACTGTCAGTGAAGATGGTGGTGGCAGATGGCTGCCCAACACCCAAATCAGCCATAAGGCGTCTGAGCCACACACACTCAACCGTAGCTGTGAAAGCTGCCCTGTACTCAGCTTCACAACTAGAAGTGGCCACAGTAGGCTGCTTCTTGCTCAACCATGATATGCATGAGCTTCCAAGCATGAAGCAAAAACCACTCGTGGACACGCGTGTGTCATAACAACCAGCCCAGTCAGAATCTGAAAAAGCATGTAAATCTGGCGGCAATGATCCCCCCTTGGGATAAAACAACCCAAGATGCCGAGTACCACTCAAATAGCGAAAGATACGCTTCACTGCCTGCCAATGCTTAATGCCTGGGCTATGCATAAATCTGCTCACCTGTGAGACTGCAAACTGAATGTCTGGCCTCGTAATGCATACATAAATGAGGCAACCAACAGCTGTCTGATAGAGTGTGACATCAAAGTGATCTCCAGCATCATGAAGACTCAACTTCAAACCTGTCTCCATTGGAGTAGCAATAGGCTTGCAGTCTTCAAGGCCAAATCTCCGCAACAATGTTTCAATATACTTTGTCTGACACAAAGCAATACCTCCATCACACTGCTTAAATTGCACCCCCAAATAATGATGCAAATGCCCCAAATCTGACATCTCAAAAGAGGCATTCAAATCAGCCTTAAAATCAGCAATATGACTCTCATTTGGTCCTGTGAGCAGCATGTCATCGACATAGAGAGCAATGATTAGATGTACACCATCCACACGTTTAGCATACAAAGTGCTTTCTGTTGGACTATTCTGAAACCCATGTGCAGTCAAATATGCATGTATTTTTTCATACCAAGCTCGTGGAGCTTGCTTTAAACCATATAAAGCCTTTTTTAACCTGCACACTTTGTTTTCCTGCCTTCTTTGAACAAAACCACGAGGCTGCGATACATACACCTCCTCATGCAAATCTCCATTTAAGAACGCAGTCTTTATGTCCAGCTGATGTACATTCCAACCATTATGAGCTGCTAATGCACAGATGCTACGAACAGTGGTCATACGACATGTGGGAGCAAAAGTCTCATCAAAATCAATGCCCTTCTCTTGAGCATAACCTTTTGCAACAAGCCTAGCCTTATGGCGATCCACTGTGCCATCAGGCTTACGCTTCAATTTGTATACCCACTTAGTGCCAATGGCCTTCTTGCCAGGGGGCAAGTCACATAAAGACCATGTACTATTCTTCATAATAGCATCGTATTCTGCTTGCATAGCAGCCATCCAATTTTCTGAACTTTGTGCCTCATCAAACGAAACAGGCTCACTTTCATCGCACATACTAGAAACAGCCAATGCATAACAATCTGACGCATAAGAGGCACCATGAGAGCCAGAACGAGTGCGACTAGACAAAGGGGCATCCAACTTGCTGTCACGCAAAGTCTGCACCAGCCATCTAGGCATATTCCTAGAGCCCTCAATCTCTTGTCTCTCATCCTCAAGTGCATCATGCACATCTGCATCAGATATAGGCTGATCTGTGCCATCATTTAAAACCTGCATAGGCTGAAAAACTGCCTCATGAGGTATTGCACTTGACTGTGCACCACTGAAAAGAGGCAACAATGTATCATAGACATCACGTGAGCTGATATCTGTCTCCTTAGTACATGAAACCAAGGGCTGAACTGCATCTTCCACAAATACAACATCACGGCTAACCAAAATGCACTTTGTCTGTGGATGATACAAACGATAGCCTTTGCTCTCAGCACTATATCCAACAAAAATACATTTGACAGCTTTGTCATCCAATTTTCTGCGATGTTGCACAGGCACTAATGCATATGCCAGGCAACCAAAAACACGTAAATGGCCAACAGATGGCTTGCGGCCATGCCAAGCCTCATATGGAGTGACAACCTGTAATGCTTTGGTGGGACACCTGTTTAGTACATAAGTGGCACACATGACAGCCTCAAGCCAAAAACCATGTGGTAGACTTTGACTCTTAACCATACATCTTGCCATTTCCATGAGAGACCTGTTTTTTCTCTCAGCCACACCATTTTGCTGTGGTGTATACGGCACTGTACATTGGTGTTTTATCCCACGCTCAGCCAGAAATGCATTAAATTCTGAAGACATATACTCCCCCCCTCGATCTGAACGGAGGGTGCCCATTTTACTTTCTGACACATTTTCAGCCATAACCAAAAACTGTTTGAAGCACAAAAACACTTCGGACTTTGCCTTCAAAGGATATACCCATGCATGCCTGGTAAAATCATCAATGAAAGTCACGAAGTAAAGGTAGTTTCCAAATGATGGAGTTTGCATGGGACCACAAACATCACTGTGAACAAGCTGCAATCTGCGTTCAGCTCTCACTGATCCATCTTTGGGAAAGGAAGCACGCTGCATTTTACCCAATATGCAGCCCTCACAAACATGCTTGACAGGTGCCTCAAGCTTAGGCAAAGAAGACACCATTTCAGATTTCTGCAGGCGCAGCAAACTTGCAAAATTCAGATGACCAAAACGTGCATGCCACAGTTTTGCATTTGAAATAGCCTGCGTATCCATAATAGCACATGCTGAATCCTCTACACATTTGCCATCCATATTGAGCTTATACAGCCCTCGACATAGTGAACCAGATGCTACAATGATGTCACCACAAGAGAGATCATGAACAGTACATCTGTCATCCACAAATTTTACAACCAAACCTGTTTTGGCAAATGCGGAGACTGACAGCAGATTCTTTTTGATCCCTGGCACATACAATGCATCAAAAAGTGTAAAGGTGTTGCCATTTGCAACATTCAGCACAATCTGTCCAACTCCTTTAACGGGATAAGAGGAGTTATTGGCACAAGTGACAGTATTCCCTGTGGGAGCAGACTCAAGGAAAGTGAATAAACTGCGCTGCGAGGTTATATGCTTAGTGGCACCACTGTCAAAGTACCATACATCTGAATCTACTGCAGACATACATGTGTCATGCAAAGATGGGTCATAACTGCACTGCGCATTGAATGCCCATTCTGTATCTAGCACAACATTAGCAGATTCATTGTTAGAAGGAGAGGCATCTGCAACAGCCATACCAGCCTCTTTCTTCTTAGCCTCTTTCGCAGCCAGCTTAGGACACGCTTTGATGACATGATCATTTCCCTTACAGTACTTGCAAAATGTCTTCTGTTTGTCACCCTTCTTCTCATCTTTGTCTTCCTTCTTTGGTTGCGCAGCATTTGCAGATTTCTGCTTACTAGAAGAAAAGCCAGCTTTACCTTTCCCGCTTCTCTGACTAGCAACGAAAGCTTGATCTGCGACACGCATAATATTCCTGTTTTGCCTTGACTGGTCTTCTTGCAACAAAACAGAAACTAACTCCTCAAATGATAAGGCATTGGGATTGCCTTTCATCATCAAGCGAAGAGTGGAAGCAAAACCCTGATAAGAATCTGGTAGACCATTCAAAACAGTCTGCACAAGTGAACTGTCTGACAGGATTTCATCTGCAGAAATGAGCTGCTCTTTGAAATCCTTGATCTTTGTCAAAAAGCTATCCATAGAATCACCTTCGTTCATATGCTCACTCTCCAACTGTTTTCGGAGGTAAGCAACACGAGCCTCATTTCTTGCCTGATACAATGTGGCAAGTACATCCCAAGCATCCTTAGAAGTCCTGCAGGAGCGAATATGTGGGATAATGGTACGTTTGACAGACAGCGCAATCAAGGCATGAGCCTGCGCATCTCTACCATCCCAACGAATCTGCTCTGCTGAAAGTGGTGGTTCTCGAACAGCTGCTACAGCACTTGTGCCTGCACCATCATCAACAGTACCTGTTTCTGATGTGTTTGCAGCATTCCCAGCCACAATAGGACGTGCATCAATACCCTGCACAATGTTCCATAACCCCTTTGCTACCAATACATGTCGCATCATATATGCCCACAATGGATAGTTGGTGCCATCCAACTTATCCTCAGCAGCCAACATGCGGAATACATCATTGTTGTCAGCCATGGCCAATGACTGTACTACTAGATGTAAATGCTGTCTGTAAGAGGAAAACCTGTATAAAATTGACCTGTGCTATGTAGCACAGCCCAAAACAGACGAATGGGAACCTGTCCTGCAGATTTCAATCTTGACAGAAAATCTGCACAGTAGGACGATTTTGCCTGCGCAGTACTTGGAACGCAAAAACGGAGGGCGAAATGACCTCAGATCAAAATTCTGAAACGACCGAGCCCTACGGGCTCGCCCACGGCATATACTAACCTGCAGACGCTCGTGAAATCTCGTCGCAATCGGAGGAGATGAAGCGGCAGGTGCCGGTGATGCTGCCCGGGAGGAGGAAGCCTGCTCTGATACCAATTGTTGGAATTAGGGTTGCAGGAATGCACACACAACTTCAAGAAGATGAGGAAGCTTGAGCACAACACAGTAGTGTATTATGAGTGCCAAAAATGAAAGATTACAAGCCCTAGAAGATAATGGGCGTATATACAATGCACGGGGGAAAAAACCTCCTAGTGAGGGAAAAAGTGCCCCGGCGGTCCTAAGTGTGTTCACACACATCACTACTATAATATGGTAACACGTGTTATTGGAATTAGGGTAACAGTTGCAATACTGCACACACATAAGATAGAGAAGCTTGAGAGCACACAAACTCACTAGATTAGAATGAACAAATGTGTGCCAGATACAAAAGATAAGTACAAATCCCCCCTAGAGTGATGATGTGAACATATATAGGGTATGGCTGATCAATCCTGAAAAAGCAATACGCCCAAAGCTTTACGAAAAGCTTCGAACTTTTCACGAGAAAGAGCCTTCATAAATCTGCCATGTTGTCATGTGTAGGCACATAGACCAAGCTTATCTCTGATGTAGAGAGTCTTTCCCTGACATAATGGTAATGCACCTCAATGTGCTTAGTGCGAGCATGAAACATTGGGTTCCTTGCAACTACGAATGCACTCTGGTTGTCAGTGAAAATTGTAGTGCTAGACGATTGTCCAACACCCAAATCAGCCACCATAAGACGTCTGAGCCACACACACTCAACTGTAGCTGTAAAAGCTGCTCTATACTCAGCTTCATAGCTAGAAGTGGCCACTGTAGGCTGCTTCTTACTGAGCCATGATATACATGAATCACCAAGGCAAAAGCCAAACCCACTAGTGGACACTCGTGTGTCATAACATCCAGCCCAATCTGAATCACTGAAAGCATGTAGCTGTGACTCAATAATCCAAAATACTGAGTGTCCTGTAAATAGCAAAAAACTTGCTTAATAGCCTGCCAATGCTTCGTACCTGGGTTATGCATAAATCTGCTTAACTGTGACACCACATAATGTATATCTAGCATCATGTTGCACACATAAAGAAGGGATCCACTAGCCTGCTGATACAAACTAGCATCAAAAGAGTCTCCTGCATCTTGAAGACTAAGTTGAGTACCTGTCTCTATAGGTCTAGCCATAGGTTTACAATCTTTAAGATTAAACCTCTTCAATAGCTTATGTATATACTTAGACTGCAGCATAACAATGCCATCATTGCGCTGCATAAACTAAATTCCCAAATAGTAATGCAAGGGTCCCAAATATGACATCTCAAATGATGACTGCAAATCAGCCTTAAAGACTAAAATCTGATCTATATCGGGTCCCGTGAGTAGCATGTCATCAACGTATAGAACGATGACCAAAAATATTCCTTATTCTTCACATAGAGGATACTCTCTGTTGGACTCTTGCAAAAATCAGTTGCAAAACCAAGTATGCATGAATCTTTTCATACCATGCTCTAGGAGCCTGCTTAAGGCCATAAAGAGCCTTTTTCAACCTACATACTTTAGACTCTTCTCCTTTCATAGCAAAACCAGGAGGCTGCGATACATACACCTCCTCATGTAAATCACCATTTAAGAATGCAGTCTTAATGTCCAACTGATGTACATTCTACCCATGATGTGCTGCCAAAGTAATGAGACACCTAATGGTAGTCATACGAGATGTGGGTGCAAAGGTCTCATCATAATCAATGCCCTTTTGCTTGGCATACCCCTTTGCAACAAGTTTGGCCTTATAGCGATCAATGCTACCATCTACTTTGCGTTTTAGCTTGTAAACCCACTTAGTACCAATGACTTTCTTGCCATGAGGTAGATATGTCAAATACTAGGTGTCATTTTTGAGTATAGAGTTATACTCATCCTACATAGCAGCATGCATCCAATGATCATCATCCTGTACTTCCTCAAAGCAAAAAGGTTCCTCCTCATTACAAAAAGAAGAAATGAGAACATGATCCACATGAGAATAATTTGCATGATGAGAACTTGCACGAGTTCTGTTAGGTAAAGGAGCTACCAACTTACTATCCCTCAATGTCTGTACAAGCCATTTTGGCATACGCCTAGATTCTTATATGGCTGCTCTCTCCTTATCCACTGCATCCTCAATAATTGCCTCATATCAAAAGGCTGATTTGCAGGCTAATTTTGCACCTGAACAAAGGCTGAATTTCAGCACTTGGTTGAGCATTTAATTGCTCTACAAATGGCTGCTCTCCATTAAACAAAGGTAGGAGCGAATCAAACATTTCCAATGAGCATACATTTTGCTGTTTTTTGCATGAAAGCATGGGCTGAATTGAGTTTTTGATTGACAAAAAACAACATCTCTACTTACCAAAATCCGCTTTGAGGCCAGATGGTAGAGTCTATATCCCTTGCTTTTTGAACTGTATCTCCCACAAATATACATTTAATTGCCTTATCATCAAGCTTACTGCATTGTTGCTCAGGCACAAGAGCATAAGCAAGATAACCAAAAACATGCAAATGAGCCACAGAAGGCTTCCTGCCATGCTAAGCTTCATAAGGAGTTTTAAACTGCAAGGCCTTGGTAGGGCATTTGTTCAACACATAGTTTGCGCACATAGTTGCCTCTAACCAAAAACCATGAGTGATTTCGCTCCTCAGTCGACTACGCATCCTTTAACCAACCAAGCCATGCCACCTTAGCTGCCCATCATCTTGTTGTTATTGTGTGCTTGGTGCTTTTCTTGCAGGCGGCAACCTCCATCTCTACTCTGAAAACACAGCGCAACAGGAATTGTGACTGCACAAGCAACCTCTGTTTTTTACGTGGTACCGTTTTCTCGCCACCACAATTGTTACAAACCTTAATATTTAAGCAATAGTGAGAGCATCACGTCCACATTAGCAACAATAGCACCATCATCATAATCACCACCAAAAACGGCAATTTCAAAGAAAATTTAGGGTATTCAAAATCAGACCTTAAAGCTTTATATGGTTCTAAACAAGTTTCCAAAGCTTGATACTAGAAGATTCATACCTATTTGATTGGACATGGATTTTTAAATAGTCATACAAAAAGCACTTTATATGTGATAAGGATTGGACATGGATTTTTAAATAGTCATCCTTATATGTGATAAGGATTGGACATGGATTTTTAAATAGTCATCCTTATATGTGATAAGGATAAGTAGGATTTTTCTTGTTGTCATTCCTTATGTATTAACACGCTAGTGGCACACTCTTTAGCCTCTAGGCATTTTTGGGATTTATAGCATTCATTTCTATTTTTGGGATTTATAGCATTCATTTCCATTTTTTCCTATTTACACACATTTTTGGGTGGAGGAAGAAAGGGTGGAGGAACTTTCCTATATATATGAGGCATTGTAGTTCATTTCTAATCAAGTTGGCTAGTGGTTCATTGATGAGTTCTTGAGTACATTGTCTCTTCTCTCATCTCTTCTTTCTCACACTCTCTACCATTTGCAATACTGCTCTGAGAAGCTCAATCTCAACTCTCACCTCCTAGAGATCCCATGTGAATCTCTCACTTGTAGATGTGGGACTCTATGTACAAAAATCAACCACCATTAATTTAAAAAATTTAAAAATACATATAATGTTGCCATATATATAGGCAGTGATGTGTGTGAACACACTTAGGACCTCCGGGGTACTTTTTCCCTCTTTAGGAGGTTTTTTTCCCCGGCGTGTATATACGCCCATCATTCTAGGGCTAACTTATCTTTTGTACATTGACACAATCTAAATACATAGTGTATTATGTGCATTCTTGCTTCTTCTTCTCCAAGCTTTGTGTGCTTTCCTGCAACCCTAATTCCAACAATTGGTATCAGAGCAAGCATCGGCTCCCAGGGCTACGCCGCCGGCACCCTCCGACTCACGTTCTTTGATTGAGGTGAGCTTTCACGAGCGCTTACAGGTCCCTATACTCTGCAAAGCATCCTGTAGGGCTGGGCATTCTCAGAAATCCCATCTGAGGTCGTTTCGGGCTCCGTTTTTGCATTGCAAGTTCTGCACAGGTGTTTTCGTCATTTTCTCCAAAAATTTCGACAGTGCAATTTTTTGCAAAACAAGCATACGTATTCTATTGTGGACCATGATACATAGCACGATTTGTTCTCTGTTCAATCTTTGCTTCATTTTTGCAGGTAGCTTTTGCATCAGTTTCAGTCAGTGGCCATGGCTGATAACAGCAATGATGTATTTCGCATGTTGTCTGCTGAAGACAAACTGGATGGAGAGAGCAACTACCCACTTTGGGCATACATGATGCAGCATGTTTTGGTTGCAAAAGGAGTGTGGAACATTGTGCAGGGTATGGATGTACGTCCAGGTTCTATGGATGTAAGATCTGTTGAGGATGTTGCAGGTTCTAGCAGCTCTACTGTTGCTACTGTTTTACCCACTGCTGAACAAGCTCGTTGGGATGGTAAAGATGCGCAGGCTCATGCCTTGATTGCACTTTCTGTCAAACGTAACATCACTCCACATATTCGTTCAGCTAAAACAACAAAACAGGCTTGGGAAATTCTAGTTGGTTTGTATGCAGGTCGTTACGAGGCAAAAATCTCTTACCTGCATAAAGAGCTGGAATCGAAGATTATGCAGGAAGATGATGACATGAATGTTTTTCTTGCTGAGATTAAAGATCTCAAGGAACAATTGATTTCTGCAGGTGAGATTATTCCTGATCATTCTCTTGTGCAGACTGTTCTTGATGCTTTACCAGAGTCATATCAGACTTTTGCTTCCACGTGGAGACTTGTTTTACTGAGGACAGACCTGATGTGGTCAAGTATGATACTTTAGTCAACAGTTTCAGATGCAAAACTATGGCATGCTCGTTTTGGTCATCTGAACTTTGCTATTTTGCTGCGTTTGCAGAAATTCGATATGGTTGCTTCATTGCCCCCTCTTGAGGCACCATTGAAACATGTTTGTGAAGGTTGTATTTTGGGCAAAATGGCATTCTACGTTTCCAAAGGATGGTTCTGTGCGGGCCACTCGCAAATTGCAACTTGTACATAATAGTGATGTATGTGGGCCTATGCAAACTCCATCATTTGGTAAACACTTGTACTTCGTGACTTTCATTGATGATTACTCAAGGCATGCATGGGTATATCCACTGAAGGCAAAGTCCGAAGTGTTTTTATGCTTCAAACAGTTTTTGCTTATGGTTGAAAATGTATCCAATTGTAATGTGGGCACCCTCCGTTCTGATCGAGGGGGGGAGTACATGTCTAAAGAGTTTGATGCATTTCTGGCTAGTCGTGGGATAAAACACCAATGTACAGTGCCGTATACCCCTCAGCAAAATGGTGTTGCTGAGAGAAAAAACAGGTCACTTATGGAGATGGCACGATGTATGGTCAAGAGCCAAGCTTTGCCACATGCATTTTGGCTTGAGGCTGTCATGTGTGCTGCATATGTACTCAACAGGTGTCCCACTAAGGCCTTGCAGTCTATTACTCCATACAAAGCTTGGCATGGCAGGAAGCCTTTTATTGGTCACTTGCGTGTCTTTGGTTGCTTGGCCTATGCTTTAGTGCCTATGCAACAACGCAGAAAATTGGATGATAAGGCTGTCAAATGCATTTTTGTTGGTTACGGTGCTGAGAGCAAGGGTTACAGATTGTATCATCCGTAGTCAAAGCGTATCTTGATTAGTCGAGATGTTGTTTTTATGGAAGATGTTGTACAGCCTTTGTTATCATGTACCAAAGAGACAGGTGTGAGCTCACGGGATGTATTTGATACGCTGTTGCCTCTGTCTACAGGTGGGAATTCAAATGTAAGTCCTAATGAGGCAAATACTTAGCCTATGCAGATTTCAAACGACATCAAAGATCAACCTATTTCTGATGCAGATTTACAGGATATAATCTATGAGGATAGGGCTGAAAATGAGCAGGCTAGAGGTATGCCTAAATGGCTAGTGCAAACCTTGCGTGATAGTAAAATTGATGCACCTATGTCTAGTCGTACTCGTTCAGGTTTTCAGCATGCCTCTTATGCATCAGATTGTTATGCTTTGGCTGTGTCTAGTATGTGTGAAGAGGAAGAACCTCTTTTATTTGATGAGGCACAAAAATCAGAAATTGGTTGGCTGCAATGCAAAGTGAATATGATGCTATAATGAAGAATGGTACATGGTCTTTGTGTGATTTGCCTATTGGTAAAAAGGCCATTGGATGTAAGTGGGTTTTTAAGTTGAAACGAACGCCAAATGGCAGTGTTGATCGCTATAAAGCTAGACTTGTTGCAAAGGGTTATGCTCAAGAAAAGGGCATTGATTTTGATGAGACCTTTGCTCCCACTTGTCGTATGACTACCATTCGTAGCATTTGTGCATTGGCAGCTCATAATGGGGAATGTACATCAGTTGGACATAAAGACTGCATTCTTGAATGGAGATTTGCATGAGGAGGTGTATGTATCGCAGCCTCGTGGTTTTGTTCAAAAAGGGTAGGAAAACAAAGTGTGCAGGTTGAAAAAGGCTCTATATGGTTTAAAGCAAGCTCCACGAGCTTGGTATGAAAAGATACATGCATATTTGACTGCACATGGTTTTCAGAATAGTCCAACAAAAAGCACTTTGTATGTTAAACGTGTGGATGATGTACATCTAATCATTGCTCTCTATGTCGATGACATGCTGCTCACAGGACCAAATGAGAGTCATATTGCTAATTTTAAGGCTGATTTGAATGCTTCTTTTGAGATGTCAGATTTGGGGCATTTGCATCGAGATATTGGGCTTTTGGCTTGAGGAACCACACATCATGTTGTGAGTGCTCTAAATATCTTGATTGAGGTATCCCACTGACTTTGCTTGCGTTGGGTGTCCTATTTTCCTTGAGAACAAAAGTGATCATCATTACTATGCATCCACCTTGGATAAGGCGAGCATTGATTTGGTGGTGGGCATAGCTAAATGTGTTCCTCTCCATGCAATAGACGTGCAATCACCCATCCGAGAGGATGAAGCTGATCTGGGGATAATAGCGACCACATAAAAGATCACATGCAAGTAGCTCCCAACTTATACAGACACACACAAAAACTATACTAAGAACATAAATATCACATTAATCCCATTTCAATAATGTACATATCATATGGATTGTACATAATAGTAAGAACAATACCACCACATAAATATCACATCCAACACTCCACATCAATTGATCCAAACATAATTCTAGAAGAGAAGTTCATAGGATAAAAGCCGAATGTGGCAAACTTGAAAATATTTGCATGCTTATTCTATCCACATATACCAAATAAGACATAAATAAAGGTTGAGACAAAATTGGAATTGATTTACAAAAGGGTGTCTACAAATGCTATGATCCTATAAACAAAAAGATGTATGTCAACACATACATGTTGACTTTGATGAGATGCAAGGATGGTATGACAAGAATGAAGAGATCATTGTTAAATATGAGCCAAGTGAGGTTAAAACTTTACATAAAGATGCAAAAGCGGAGAAGATGTCTTTATTGAAAGGAGGCCCTTCCACCATCACTAGTGAACTAAACAGATAGTGGTACTCAAGAGTTGATTCCTCAAATCAATCAAGGGCGTGAAGATGGGGAAGAAATTTAACCTCAAAGATCTACAAGGGTAAGACATCCTGTTCAAAGGTTTACCT
This sequence comes from Cibotium barometz, assembly GCF_041138505.1. NCBI lineage: Eukaryota > Viridiplantae > Streptophyta > Polypodiopsida > Cyatheales > Cibotiaceae > Cibotium > Cibotium barometz. The sequence goes on from NC_141047.1 coordinate 64,266,136, forward strand.
ATGACTCTTTTATGGTTAAACATTGTGCTTATAAGATAAAGGTGATAGATATCCAGTTCAAAGGTTAACCTATGACTCTTTTATGGTTAAACATTATACTTATATGATAATTGGAAAACCCAAAAATGTTTGAGGTTGCTACACAAAGCCACTATACAAAGATGACATGAAGGTTATTGGATGCAGATGAGTTTATATGATCAACAAATACAACTCAACTGGAAGTGTAAACAGGTTCGAGGAAAGACTTGTTGCCAAAGGATATGCGCAACCTTATGGAGTAGACTATGAAGAAACCTTCTCACCCATTCCAAAGATTGCAATGATGAGAACCGTCATTGCTTTAGGAGTAAATCAAGGTTGGATATTTATCAAATGGATTTGAAAAATGCCTTTCTCAATGATTACTTGAAGGAAGAGATTTACATGGAACAACCTCAAGGGTATAAATACCTACATCATGGAGCAACCTCAAGGGTATAAAGACGTACTTAAAGGAATAGGTAAAAAAAACTGTGAAGAAACCTTCTCACCGATTCCAAAGATGGCAAAACAATGAGAATCATAATTGCTTTAGGAGTAAATCAAGGTTGTATATTTCATCAAATGTATTTGAAAAATGCCTTTCTCAACACGATTGCTTAAAGGAAGAGGTTTATATGGAACAACCTCAAGGGTATAAATACCTACATCATCTAACACATGTGTACAAGTTAAAGAAAGCTTTACATGGATTAAAGCAAGCACCTTGAGCATGGTTTGATAGGTTCTCAAATTATTTGAGAATTATTAGCTTTAATAATAGTTATGCAGATCCTTCACTCTTTGTAAAGATAGAAGGAGATAACATTATAATTTGGTACTTTATATGGATGATCTTATTTTAACAGGGAATGATGGAGAAGGGGGTGCAGGTGCGAAACCATAACTTTGTGAAGAATTCAACATGAAGGACTTGGGAGAGCTAAGATATTTCCCTGGAGTGGAAATAATCAAATGATGAAAAGCATATATGCTTTCACAAAGAAAGTATGCCATGGACATGTTGGAACAAGATGGTTTGAGAAATTGTAAACCTTCTGCTATACCTTTATTGGAGGTAAATGTGAAAATTGAAGCAAACAAAGGATAAATATTTGAGGATGAAATCTTATATAGATAGCTTGGGGGGGGGGGGGGGAACCCATTTATCTCACAATTACAAGGCCAGATATTGCTCATGCAGTTAGAGTAGTAAGCCGATTTATGCAAAGCCGAAGCGTCACATGGATGGAGTGAGAAGAATCTTGAGATATGTCAAAAGCATGATAAGTCATGGAATTCACTATTGGTGTGAAGATGAATTCAAACTTCATACATTTTGTGATGTAGATTAACCAAGCGATCGATTAACAAAAAGAAGCACAAGGATGTGACATATATGTTTGTAGTGTGGGTTGGTTTAGGATATCATAGTAGATATGCCATTAAACCTCCGAAATTAGGGAATCTATGATACGTGGGTGGTTTCTTTTCTTCAAGAATGCACCATCATGCATTTGAGTTTTCCTCACTCAAAAACAGTTGTTGGTAAAACTCCTCCTCACATTTGACTAAGGACACGCATTTTCTTTTTTCTAGTAAGGCAGTGGGAGGCTCTTTGCATTTCTCATATAAGGTTCATTCCCATGCCTACTCTTATAGGTATGGGAATATAAGATTCATTCCCATGCCTACTCTTGTAGCAGGTGAAGCTGCGTGTTCTTGCATTCATCAAACCAACCATTTTGTGAATGCGAGACCACTAGGTGTGGGATAATGGAGGAAATTGGATTGGGCTAATTCATGGATGATGGAGGAGAGTCAATATGAGAGGATAAACATGGTGGATGTGAGATTAAGATAAAAAAGGATGCGGATAATCCTCATAGACAAAGCTAAGGTCATGGTTGAGAAGAATGGGCATAAAAGTGATTTTGAGGGATGGGTGGCATGGATTGGCAAGAAATGGTGAAAGAAGTACGTGTAATCCCCAATAATAAGGGGTGGTAGTATGGTAAAGAGATGCATGTGGTGTCACATAAGATCATCAAGTAGTCCATGGCGCTAGAGCCCTTTCCATATGAAAAGCATGTAAGGTTTTTCGATGTGGGCCAATGAGGCATCCTGCTAAGAATCAGTACTTATGCATGGCTCCCATATCTAAAAAAAACATGAAAAAACATACTTATGCACCTTCCTTGTAGTTGTCCATGCATCTGCATCTTGAGATGTCCACATGGGATTTATCTCTAAAAGCATAACTACATTTGCAAGGAAAAACATACTTATGCACCTTCCTGGTAGTTGTCCATGCAATGAAGTCACCCAACAAGAGGATGTTAACTTGTTTAGAGAGGAATCCACGATGCAAGGGGCAGTATAGAGATTGCATGCCCTATGTCTCATGTGCAAAGGCATATTTCTCAGGTGGAAAATAATAAATTGCTATATGCACAATTTGAAGCTAGGCCTAGCTAATCACACATCCACATGAATTGGGCCGCCTCCTCATCATGTTTGACTAGAGTGAGCATACATGAGGCCTAAATAGACATGCCACACCACTTGAGCTATGCCCCCCCCTCGCCCCCCCAAACAACTTAGAGGTATGATTTTGGCCCTTAAAAGCCACATATGCCAACTAATTGGGCAGCCCTCTCTTAAGGCTCTGATGAGTCTCTCCATGTAGAAGATAGTGTCTCTCTTGGGAGTGTGAGGCCTAAATAGACATGTCACACCACTTGAGCTATGCCCCCCGAGGTATGATTCTGACCCTTGAAAGCTATTACCCATACATATCTTGACAAATCGGGTAGCCCTCTCTCAAGGCTATGAAGAGTCCTTATGTCTCCATGTAGAAGGCAATGTCTCTCCCACCAATGCAGCTCTCAATAAAGCCATGTGGGTTGGACCATAATGTCCTATTATGATTCCATGTGGCTATGGGAAGCACATCTATGGTCTCATAGACCCCGCACCATAATGTGGGGTGCCACTTAGTAATGAGATGACACAATCATCTTTATAAACAACCCATTTACTATGCATCCATGACCTAAACCATCATGAGTTTTTGTTGCTCAACTTGCAATGGTGTGTCTTTGTGGTTCATAGGGCCACCTTTTTTCCTGATAAGGCTACCCATGATTCTTGATCCTTGAACAACTTGAGGAGGAGGGATTATACCATTGTCATGTCTCCTGATAAGGCTACCCATGATTCTTGATCCTTGAACTTGAGGAGGAGGGATTATACCATTGTCATGTCTCCCCATGCATTGTCGAATGAGGTTTTTGTAATTGCTACTTTGTCCTCTTTTGAGAGAGAGAGAGAGAGAGAGAGAGAGAGAGAGAGAGAGAGAGAGAGAGAGAGAGAGAGAGAGATTTGGTGAAGGATTTGCTAGGTTTACTAAAAACTAGCTATAAAATTCTTGGTAAAGTCTTTTTATTCAAAAGGTAGTGAAGATTATGGGATTTCATAAGGTAGTGAAGAGATTATGGGATTGTATATAAGGATTCACTAGTATAAAAATCTTCAATTATTAATGTTTAAATTTTTAATCACAAATAGTGAGTTTAAGGGTTACGTTTCTTCTCCCCATTCATCAATCACTAAGTTGGTGAGAGCATCTTAGTGTGTGCTTCATTCACACTTGCACTATGGATGAGTGTCTATTAAAAAAATGGTTACATTAATCACTAAGTTGGTGAGAGCATCTTGGTGTGTGCTTCGTTCACACTTGCACTATGGGTGAGTTGCTATTTTTTTTTAAAAGTTTACATTAAGGGTTTGTAAGATATGATTATTGTGAATATCCCACAGGGCAAAGAAATTAATTGAGTAAGATGAGCATCAAGACAAGGATGTTATTTAAATACACCTTGATTTATGGAGGTGTTAATATTTTAGGATCTAACAATCTTTATCAATTGAGATTTTGGTATTATCAACAATATTAATCATTTGAGATTTGGTGTTAATAGCTTAGGAGCCAACAATCTTAATCAATTGAGATTTGACATTAGCAACAAAGTGGCTATGCTCTATGAACAGTTAAAGACATTCATTGGATGGAAGAGACATGCAGGCACTCAAATTTTTGATATCATCGATACTTTATGAAAAGCACTTAGTAAGTTTTGTGGATTGTATTAGGTTAGTAGTTTATAGAACATTTTCTTAATAATAGGGTGTTATTTCTTTGTGGATTCAAATTATCTTATGGATCAACATGAAGCAATCGATGGAAAAAGACCACTTGTTGTTTAATTTCTCATGATGTGATGAACTCTTAATCAGTGTGATGTTTGGAGGTGGTCTTCTACTCAATATTATAGGGTTGTGGAGGACTACTGCCCAATGTTAGCACCCGTGCCTCCCTTGAAGGGGGTATTGGGTTCGAATCTACCTTAATTGCATCTACTTCATTTAACAAAAACATGGATTGTGAGTCTAGGATTTTGGATCACCATGTTTGAGGATGCTAAGTTGGCATATGCTTTATTTTGATGTAGACTAGTTGGACTCACATAGACTAGTTGGAGTTGCACCTCTATATCTCTTCTCTATATTATCTAAAGGAAGAGTTTCACAAAGTTGCCATGTGGCAAGAGTTTGGAGGTTCGGGAAGAGGAGGTTGGATTCACGTATACTAGTTGAAAGAGTTTCACAAAGCTGCCACGTGGCAAGAAACGTGAGGTTCAAGAAGAGAAGGAGGAGGTTCGAGGAGGGTGGGGTAAAATTGGAATTTAGATGTTTGAAGAGACGTGCGAAGCACGGGTCAGCCCATTAGTACGCACTAAAGTGGGGGTAGGTAAGAGATTGTTTTGGCAAGAGTAGAGTGTAGTAGCCTACAATAATGCACGCTTGTAGTCTCTCCACAGACATTGCGTCGGATGTGATGGGGAGATACACTTTTTTGTTTTGGTTTTCAATAATTAAAATATATAATTTTTTTTAAAAAAAGACTTTGGGCGGGGCAGGTCTCTCTCCATCTTTTCTCGCTAGGAAAGTGGTAGGCTAGAGTTCTGATGAGGATTGAGCACGTGTTGAGGGACATCATTGCAATGTGGCCGCCCAATAAAGTAGAAACACCGCACCAAATCTGCACATGGCCCATGGCCGCCGTGGGCGAACTCCCAAGCAGCGACGCCGGCCGGCCAGCAAGCGGCGCGCGGGGGGGGGGGGGGGGGCGCACCTCCCTCTTTTCCGTTATCTCACAGGAAGGTACGGTAGAAGAAGAAAGGGAAAGCTAGGCGCGCGCGGTGCAAATTTTATTTATTTATTTGGTTTGGGGGACCAGCACCACCTGCGCGCCTTTTCTTTGGAAAAAGCTGAAAATGGCGCGCCCTTCAACAACCAACAAAATTTTAGTTTCCACATGGTGTGCTGCCACACTCCACTCATTGCCGCGTACTTCCTTTTCTGCTTCAAGCGTACCATGCAAATGCGCGACGGGCGGCCAACTTGACTAATGTGGCCAAAAGATGGCGAGTTCGAATCCCCTCGTTCCACACGTGCGTACAAATAAATAAATAAATAACATATGCAAATGCCTAGATTCTCTCTCTCTCTCTCTCTCTCTCTCTCTCACACACTCTCTCTATGGGGTGGTCTAAGTTAAAAATAAATAAAAATTAAAAACATGCAAATGCCTAGACTCTCTCTCTCTCTCTCTCTCTCTCTCACACACACACACACACACACACACACTCTGTCCAAGAGGCAGAAAGGAGAGACCTTCTAGTGCAATCACTCATATACTACTTATCGGTCAAATTCAACATAGGATGTAGGAACGGATGTAGCAAGACAAGGCATTGTTGAATTGATAAAATGATGATATACATGAGTTCAAAAGAAGTCTAGACCTCCTAGTGCAATCACTCATATACTACTTATTGGTCAAATTCAACATTTGATGTAGTAACTATATGTAGCAAGACAAGGCATTATTGAATTGATAAAATGATGATATACATGCGTTCAAAAGAATTGGTCTGTTTTGTTATCCTAGGCCTACCCATCATTTTTCATCCAATTACCATCAAATAACCATGTCCCCTCGAATACATAACTCGCAAAAGTGTGAAACTTTCCTAATCTTATGCATGGTCTTATTTGGTTTATGCACATGTAAGAATGCGAAGAAATGTTACAAAAGTCTTTTATTGTAGTATTTAAAACTCCCTTCGATACATCAATCATCAAAGCCCTTATTTCCTTTTGCTTGTAAGCTTTCCTTTTTGTAACCTACTGAATTGATGTGTTGAATTTTGGGTTTGGACTAAATTTTATGCCTTCTATGCGCATGCATGGCTTAAAAAATGCTTGAGAGTTCAAAGAAAAGATTTGCTTGTCACCCTCATCAAAAGGAGATAATTCTACATATAAATTTTAAAAGAGAAATATCTTGAAGCTTACAAAAACATCCATCTTGAAAGTTGGAAGGCTTCAAAAAAGTCAAATGTTCTCTGCTCATCTTTCCACTTGATATTCTAAGGCTTCTCCCCACTCACATTTTCCAATGTCTCTACCACATGATCTTTGCCTAATATTGTGCTTTCATTTTTTTTCCTTCTTTTTCTTATGTTAATGATTATGGTCATGCGCCAAGGTCAAGGATACTTCCATCCACTTAACGAAGAAGCAACAAGACCAACTAAAATGGAGGTAAAAACAACTTCAAAGCTTCTCATTTGTTTAATTTTTGACACACTTCCCACATATCTTTGGATAAGCTTCATGAATAGAGTATTTTTAATGCTAATATATATTAAAAGTTATACAATAGTTGAAAATGAAGGTTGTCTCAATATGAAATCTATGTTATTAGCATATGGAGCAGTCCATGTGGACATCCTATAAATTTTTAGTAAGGCACATTTTCATGGTGACAACTAGACATAAGTGGAGATAGAAAGAGTTTTAAGCTTCTTATTACCTAATAGACAAGTGCACTTTCAATGATACAAATTAAAGTTTCACCATCTCCTTCAAATTTGCACCATTAATAGTGTAAGGTTCTAGGAAAGGTAATGCAAAACTTAGAGATTGATCTAACATGAAAACTATAAAAAAATATCTCGATAGGATATACATGTGTCACATAAGGCCAACTATGAAGAGAAGGCTTTCACACATAACATTTGACTTAGTCCTTGAATATGATTAATCCTTGTGTTTTTTTATAGGTACCTTGAATGCTGATAAAAAATGTTTTTCATGTAAAGCAATCCAATGTTACCAAAGGGAGTAACTCTATTAAGAGAGCCTTGTTTGGAACTTTTTTTAAGGAAGAAGGATGTGTGTGTGTGTGTGTGTGTGTGTGTGTGTGTGTGTGTGTGAGAGAGAGAGAGAGAGAGAGAGAGAGAGAGAGAGAGAGAGAGAGTCTTATATTTTGTTATGGTTTAGAGATAACAAAGTAGAGAAGTTTCTCATAAATGAAGGACCTTTTATTTTCATAATGGGATTATAATAGCTCTTGATTTTTAGCTAGCCATAAATCATTTTGGTTTATACTTTGTCTAAGGCCACACTCTGAATATGTAGGCCAAAACTGTAGCTCTTGATTTTTAGCTAGCCATAAATCATTTTGGTTTATACCTTCATCTAAGACCGCACTCTGAATATGTACGATAAAAATGTAGGAGTCACATTACTTAAAGATCTAATCACTTCTTTTAAATTGCAAACCATGAAACGAAAGTTTCATAAATGTTGAACTGACATAGATGGACCAATCTCTTGTTTATTACTAGTACATCACTTGTGAAATGTATGGATAGATCCCAATTTGTCACAAGATTTCAAGCTACAAACATCTAGACATATATTTCTCTACTTATATCAGCACTCCAAAACAATTAATTTAACCTTTTTTTAAACACACTTCTTTTCCGATACTCTGCCTTACATACTTCATCTCCTCGTCACGTAGGTATAGGTCATGTCCTCGTAGGTAAGCTACTACATTTGGTGTAACTTTTGTATGTGGATGCACTAGCTCCAATGTTGATACTGTCTCCATATTATCACACACTATAAAGCCCCCACAATTAGAGGGAAAAGAGAGAGCTAATACTACCTTGGATGGAGGCAAAGTAGAGGCCATCTCTCCTTTGGCTTCCTAGTTAGAGGATGAGAGAAGCTGCTAAGCACAAGGCAACCACAAACACTTCTACTCATAATCTACCATCATAAACCATTAGCCAATGAACTAAATAAAGAGAGAGAGAGAGAGAGAGAGAGAGAGAGAGAGAGAGAGAGAGAGGTTAATTTGCAATGGGGAGTGTATTGCTTATGATTCAAGAAAACCAAGAATGAGAGAATGCTCTACAAAAGTGACTTATATACAAGGAGCATTTTTCACACTATGACTAACCAAAACTTAAAATAGTCTTCACCAATTTTACTTCGTTAGATCCTCTAGCTCCTTTCTTATGATACAATGTAGTCTATTGACTTCCCCATTGGCATTTAAACTCAATGTTAGGTCATTTTATTAGCTAAAGCACCATGTTACAAAAGATGATAGTGTATTAAAAAAAGATGGCTCAAGTGACTTACAAAAGTCACGACCAATGTTAAGAAGAATCGTTTACAATAGTTTATTAAAAAAACACTTTTGTGGTTTTTAAAGAAAATTTTAACATTCATTTCTCTTTAATTATATTATTTTAAACTATAGAAAAATACCCTCAATACAAGCTCTTAACGTAAGATATTAGTTTTTTTTTTAAAAATCAAGAATCCACAAGGTTTAAAAATATAGTCTTCTAGTAAAGAAAGTATAATTTATGTGTTAAGAAAAATAGCAAGACATTTGTAAAAAAAAAGAATCAGCAAAAGAGATGAAGCATAATTTTAAATTATTGATACAAAACGATGATAACTAATGGCAACATTTCATGCCCCCAATTGTTAAATAGGCAACCGGCCATTGTAAAAAGTGAGCTCATGTATATAAGTGACTTATGAAATATGAAAAGGGACAATCCCAGCATCACAATTGAGTTTTTCCTTCTCTCTCACTCTCTCACTCTCTTGTGGCTATGGTGGTAAGCCTGTGTTTGTTGATGCTTGCTTGCCTGATTGTGGTTGTGTGCATGTAGGTAATGGTATTTGTCTTATTTGTTGATGCTTGCTTGCCCGATTGTGGTTGTGTGATTGTGGTTGTGTGCATGTAGGTAATGGTATTTGTCTTGCTTCCTCTTCTCCCTCTTGTTGTCTTCTTCTTGAGATCACTCTTGCACAAACAAAGGCATGGAGTAGAGGTTGAGCTCTCCATAGCTCCCTTCCTCTATGCTTTCTACCTAGCTTGTTTGAGTGACATAAGTGGAGGTGGAGTGAGCCCCTAGCGGCCTCACATAGGGGAGTTAACTCTATGTTTATCCTGGGAAACACACAATCCGACGATTTGTATCATCCCAGGGATAGGGGCATGGAACGCCATCCAGAGCAGGAGGCCACGCCACCCCTAGATCATAGGTCAGAGATAGGGCAAACCAAGTGTATCCTAATCTAGGCTAACCCACTAGTCTGGGGGGCAATGGCAGCCACTTAAATGGCAGACTCATACAAAAACTATAGGCCTATGCCAAACCTCGGTCAGGAGCCCTCTCTCCAGGCCTATGCCAAACCTCGGTCAGGAGCCCTCAGAGCATTGGTAAGTACCCTACTACTGTTGTTGTCTATTGCTTGTTTCATTGGTAAATGTGTGGAGTTCTCTTGGGAGGTGCAGTAGGTCAAAATTTTTTTGGCGCCACTGCAGAGAAAACCACCACTAGTTCTTCCATCTTCTTAGAGCTCCAGCTCCCACTATGCAAGATTCATTGTTGCCTTTGCATTTTGGAAGTGCATTGTGAAAAACTGTGTGGATAAGGTTTGTGTGGAAGTGAAGAAATTAGATTAATTGTGAAAGTTTGTGTGAGTAGTTGGTAATGCTTGGAGGAAAGCATTTTTTGAAAGAATGGAAAAAAAAGTATCACCAACTGCTAACTCACAATAGCAAAATTGGTGATAAAAACAACAAAACCAGAAGTAAACCCAAGTGTTGCTTTCCTCCAAGCATTACCAACTATAAGGTTTGTGTGGAAGTGAAGGAATTAGATTAATTGTGAAAGTTTGTGTGAGATGGACTGTGTGTGAGTAGTTCTATAAGGTTTGTGTGGAAGTGAAGGAATTAGATTAATTGTGAAAGTTTGTGTGAGATGGACTGTGTGTGAGTAGTTCTATAAGGTTTGTGTGGAAGTGAAGGAATTAGATTAATTGTGAAAGTTTGTGTGAGATGGGAGTGTGTGTGAGTAGTTGGTAATGCTTGGAGGAAAGCAACACTTGGGTTTACTTTTGATTTTGTTGTTTTTATCACCAATTTCACTATCGTGAGTTAGTAGTTGGTGATACTCTTTTTTTCATTCTTTAAAAAAATCACAAAAATAAGGAGCCATTGGTTGTGTTTGTTACTTGCATTACATTCCTTTTGCTAGGCACGACCATTCTGGATTCATTGGGCAGGGAAATCAAACTCCAAATCACTCAAAAAGTCATTTTGTTGGCTCGACTGACAAATGCGTGAAAGTGCAGGAAAGCATTTTACAACACGAAACGCATCTACATTTTCACAGCGTGAGATCCTACCCGCCTTAGCGCCAAAAATCTCGAGATTGCCTTACTAAAGTTAGTTCATCTTATCCTGACACGACTGAGAAAGGAAACTAAAAAAATCTTATCTCGTGAAACGGGTACATTCCACGACGTGAATTGCATCTTCATTTCATGACATGAAACACATCTACATTTTACGATGTGAAACAAGTGGAGTTCACGGATTGAAGGATTGTCAAATTCGAGGCAAGACAGAATCATAAGTGCACTATAGTAATCTCCCCGACTCAGGTTAATGCAAATCTAGCCTGAAATTACAAGGCGTGAAACACAAGCTGTTCTCACGAAGTGAAATACATCTCACGACGTGAGAACTAGTTCACGACGTGAAATGTTAGTTTGATAGACAATCGAGCATAAAAGTTAGAGTAGTGAGTTGGCATGCTTAATTGTTTTCTCATGCAATTGAGATCAGGAAAACTTACAGGAGATGACCCTACCCCTAATGACAATGCATCTAATTACCCAGGATCTTCCTACGAGAAAAGTGTTGGTTCAGGGCACTCAGCGTACTCAATTGAGTGTTGTAGCTTGAAAAAATCTGACCACTGGCAGAAACCAGTAGCAAAGAATCCATGGTAGAAGGACTAAGGTTCTCCGGACATGGAGAGCAAGGGAAACCCGCTTCTCTTACAAAATCTAGTGGAATATTTGATATAGCCAGGGGATTCTTCGGTCTCCAACCTGTCACAAAAGATGAAGCTCAATCTGTGGATAAGGATTCATCAACGAGCGCAGGACATGGTTCAAAACCGGACTTAACAACACTTATGTTGAAATATACAAGTGAATAGGGTGTGTGCGGGAACAAGCCCTTGGCAAGAGGCTGTAAAAGAGAATCTGTAAATGTGAGAGAACTTGTGAAAAGGTGAGAAGTATCTACTGGGAGAGAATAAAGGATAGCATGAGGAGATTTAGTGTGGAGATATTCTGGGAAGAGGTGGAGAGAATCAAGCAAAAGAGGTGGAGTGAATCAAGGAGAAATCAGTGGGATTGGATGCTTGGATGTAAACTCTATAAATTGAGACATTGGCCTAATGAGAATTTGCTCGTTTTTGATAATCCATGCCTACATTAAGCTATCGGTTAATTACTCACTAATCACATCTTAATTATCATCTAATCTCTTTGTTAATGATGTTGATTCTAGCATTTGATCCACCATAGCTCATCACATTACTGCAAATTTAACATGGTATCAGAGCCTAGCCTAGAATCCATCAATTTATGAGCCCATTATCTTGCTAATCACCTGGCTAATTAGGATTAGTAGATAATTAAGTTTTTACCTCTTTTTTCAATTAGCCTCTATACCCCCAGCTGGTGGAGGAGCTCTCTCTCCCTTCATACATCAAATTAGCCCAAACCACTTTAGCCAAGCATAGCTATAACCCTTGTGCTCCAGACCATTCAAACAAAAGCTCAAACCGTCGGCACACGCAGCAGTTCTACGCGATTTTGCAGGCACCTATTTTCTGAAGGAAAAATGAGATCTCTGTTGCTCCAGATGAAATGGGTCTAATTCCTCTTGGCCCTAGGGGTTTTTAAGGGTGCTCTACAAGCTGGTGAAGATAGATTTTGATTTGATCAAGTCTATAGTGAGATCCAAGCTCTTCATCAATTCTACAAGTGACTTTGGTAAAACAGAGATTAAGCATTCAATGTTTGGTCAAATCTTGTGTTTCTTGGCTTAATCCTCTACTAGACTAATTGCTATTGATGGCCTTAAAAGTATTTGTGCTCATTTGAACTCTAAGGCCTCAGATCTAGACTCCCCACATACTCTGTTTTCTGCACACAAAATAGAGGATTAATTTGCTAATTAGTGATTAATCAATACTAATCACTATTTTTTTGGTGCAATTGAGGGTTCAAATTAACCATTAGGTATTTGATACAAATCCCTATAACTTTGGATTGCAATTCAGAGATGGTTTGATACTCCAACCATTCCGTACAAATTTGTTACTCTTGATTTAATGTAATTTTTGGTAAAATTATGCTGATAAATTTGTGGTAATCATCATCTTGCATTTACCCCTTGGTTAATGCCTACAAATCACACTCAAATTCAAGATTATTCAGATCCAGAGTTGCATTTGGGGATGTGCATAAGAATGAATGCTATATGCATTATGTATTGGGCACACATGGGTGATTACATCATTGTAAAAATGGGATCAGACACTGCTCTTGTCCAGAATAAGACAAGAGGTAAGACCTCCCACATAGATTTGGGTTTGCATTGCTTAATGACACAAGATAAACATCAAAAGCCCAAAAGAACTGTCAACAATACATTTGCATTAGAGAAGCTGGCTGCATTAGAAGCTGGCTGCATTTTAGAAGCTGGCTGCATTTTTAGAAGCTGGCTGCATTAGAAGTTGGCTGCATTTTTAGAAGCTGGCTGCATTAGAAGCTGGCTGCATTTTAGAAGCTGGCTGCATTTTAGAAGCTGGCTGCATTTTAGAAGCTGGCTGCATTAGAAGCTGGCTGCATTAGAAGCTGCCTGCATTAGAAGCTGGCTGCATTTTATAAGCTGGCTGCATTAGAAGCTGGCTGCATTTTATAAGCTAGCTGCATTTTATAAGCAAAACACACATATTCATAAACCAATTTGTCTATGATCCTCACTAGTGCATGGGCCATTAGAAGCTGGCTGCATTTTATAAGCTGGCTGCATTTTATAAGCAAAACACACATATTCATAAACCAATTTGTCTATGATCCTCACTAGTGCATGTGCAAAGTGCAAAAGTGTACTCTTGTCAAGGGGATGTTAAGAATAGGATCCCACTTAGGATCTACTCGTACCATTTCATCCCCATGGCAAAAAAATTGATCACGTGTAGGACACCCTTCTCTGCCTGTTTCTTCCCATTCTTACCTTTCTTTCTAGACTGCATACAATATATGTAAGGAAACTCTGCATTTGCTGCATTTGACACACCAAACATGCACTTCAAAGTTTTGAGATCTCCAGCAAGGTGCCATTCCACTTGATACTCACCATAACCTTCCATGTGCAAACTTTCACCATGATTTTGACGTTGCACTGTATTAGGTATCTTTGTCAAGTTAAAGAAATCTTCAAAATCTCATGATCTTCCTTTGGTACTTTAAATGCAGCAAGCCACCAAATTTCATTCTCAGACTGTACACTAAAGCAATCAGGATGACTAGGCAAGATGTTAGGATCCAATGCTCTATTCATGAGAGTTAGACTAACACGTTCTAACTTCTGACCTTTGATAACCTCACTTTCATCAAGCTTCAAAATAAATTTTAGCTTGCCTCCACATTCTGCAACAACAGATACACTGTAAAATTTTACCATTAGATATTGTAACTTGCATACATCTAATACAAAATTGTTATTTGTGTGCAAGACAAACGGCACTTCCTTTAACCCATACTTGCATACATGTCTGTGACATAAGTGCATTGGCTCACCAATTAATTGTTCCACCTTACTTTTTAATGATTGTCGTGCTTGCAGCACATGAAATGGTTTAGGAAGAGGCAATACCCTTTTCTTTTGCAACACTTTTTAAAACCTTGTATCTAAATGTTTGTATATCATGCCATAAGACTAAGGACTTATTCCTACCTTATCACATATTCCCTGCATGATGTGAAGGAATTACTTACCTCTTATAAGCATTGTATGATAACTTCATCACCAAACTGACTTAAACTTTGGGCATTGAAGCGCGGACTTCACCATATAATTAGTGAGTACCTTTTCAATTCCTTGATTCACTTCATCACGTTGTGCATAGATCCTTCGCCTGTATTGTCCACCTGTCTTTGCCAACATGTGCGTAGGTTTATATGACCTCCTTTGGCGTTCACGTACTTCCCGTGTCGTTGTTGTGGGCCCATAAGTGACAGTCTTCTCTAGCATTGTCTTCACCTTCTTATTACAGCCTGTAAATCATTAACCTGGTTATGTCATGCATAGCATCTTGCAAAACATTGTTAACTTCTTGTTTTGCAAGTAATGATCTATTAAGTTTCATGATCTGTTATACAAAAACATGGGCTTGGGTTGCAAGTCTCTAAGTATAACCCTGTAACCCTGCATTACCCTCACAAACATACTTGACAAATGATGTTAGTCCTGATAATTGGGAAGATTGTTGTGTAATAGGATCAGGTGGATATATAGACCATCAACCTAAAGATCTATATGTTTTTTCCCTGCTATTCTGTGTAATTGCATCACCAATGGATTCATATTGAAGCCTCAATTATCTTGTACAATGGGGCATACTCTTCATCTAGCTGGAAGTGTATACTTCTCTTCTTAGAGCTTCTTGCTTCCTAAAACATAAAAAAACTAGAAACACTTAGATACATCACTATCTCCATTGAGTACAATCAATGCCTATAAGAAAACTTACACAAAATTTCATGATTATTAACACATATGTGTAACTTAACACCAACTTTAACATATATTATTATTATTAACCAACAGTAAAACATATCTTACTATTAACTTTATTATTTACGAGAATAGTAATGTACATAACTAACAGGAAAACATAACTTATAGAACTCAATTGAACATAACCAACATCAAAACATTGCTAACCTCCATTTTTGTTCTCTGTTGCTTCTATGTGTTGGCTCTGTGTTGTCTCTTTGTTGCTTCTTTCCTTGATAGCAAGATAAATGAAGAGGGAAATGGTTTGTTGGCTCCAAGAAAATGGCACCAAAAAATCAAATCACTCTTCATTCTCTAGCTTTGTAGTGAACAAGTGCAATAGAACAGGAGGGAAATACAAACTGTTTGGAGATGGAGGGAAATACAAACTGTTTGGAGATGCAAATTTGAAAGTAGAAGAAGAAATGAGCTATGGAAAGAAGAAATGACCTAAAGAGAAGAAGAAGCTCTATCACAAAAAAAAAGGAAAATTCGTAATGCACTATTCTCTAAAATAATAAATCTAAACACATTCTTAAAATCTTTAAAAATGCACCAGAATGTAGATAAAGCACGAATCTACGTACTTGTAAAAAGAAATTATGGAATACAAAGTACAAATCAAGATATTCGATTTTAAAGATAAAATCCTTCTAGAATCATGAAATGATTGTTTCTTCAGTCATAAATGAATCTGGGCATTTAAGAATGTCATATCTTTTGAGATATTCAAAACCAGCTCAAATAAAAAATTAGTTTTTGAGATATTCGAGTTCTAAGTAGGTCTGGTACAATTCTTGGACAGCCAATAAAATAATAAGTGAATCTATTATAAAACTAATATTTTGAGATGTACAAGATTCAAAAAGAGAAGAGAGAGGAGAAATATTATAACATTATTTTTGCACTTTTCCTTGATTCATGGAAGAGAGAGAAAGCCCTTAGAGGGTCAGTTTGTGAGTCCAAAATTTTCCTAATATAAAATTTTAGCACATGGTAAAATCCATTAAAAATTTAGGAGGGGCAGAGCCCAAACAGAGGCACCCTCAAGAAGGAGTATTTTAATAATGTGACCAGAATATGTTCTTAGATGTGATTGGTACAACTTTATTTTGACACCATTAGGGGCACCACCTCCTATATGGAGAATCCATGTGCATCCCTTGCATGTTGGTAGGCCCAAGCCACATCCGATAACTAGCTGGGGACAATATTTTGAAAGCGATGAAATGAATGTCATGTTATCTAATGTTTATAAAGAAATGCCATTCTTCATAATTTTGGATTGGTGGTGCTAGTTATTAAGGTGGTGTCAACGTAATCACCAAGGATTGCTAGGAGGCCTAGTTAAAGTCCATCACTTTTATAGGCAAAAGTATTGTGGTCAAGCTTGCAACATAGCTAAATGTTTGGGAATCCTTCATGTAACAAAGATTAAGACCTTTGGGATCCGCTTTCACCACACATTTGTGGTAATGGATTTTTAGAGAAGAGGGTCATACATCATGATCCTTGGAAGGCCTTACATGATGAGAGATGTAAGGCTCAGTCACAATTGGGAAACCATTCATATTTACATATGCAAAGGTAACTAATCTTCAAAAATAAACTTGAAAAATATTAAGACCTTTGGGATCAGATTTCACCACACATTTGTGGTGATGGATTTTTAGAGAAGAGGGTCATCCTTATAAGGCCTTACATGATGAGAGACACAAGGATCATTCACGATTGGGAAACCATTCATATTTACATATTGAAAGGTAACCAATCTTTGAAAAATAAGAAAGAATAATCCCCTGGATTAAGATATTCTTTTCAATGAGTCTATGACACAATCTTTGGACTTCTTCAGTAGATATTACCCAAGCATGTAATGCACAAGCTCACATCATGTCGATATTTGTAAAGCTCATAAGATGTTGGATGGGTGATGAGAACTAAAAATATGAGACCCTCTTGGAACAACCTGCCAACTTTGAGGATTAATTTCATGTTTTGGTGACCATGGACACTCATCCACACAGAAGCTTGGGACAAGGTTTACACGATTGGCGTTGCTAAAATCATATCCCTATTTGTGCCCGATGCATTTAAAACAAAACCAACAATGGAACTGGCTTGCCTTGAGCTAGACTTTCCCCAAAGATACCACCTATTATCTACATGGCTTACCTTGGTTGACACTGTGGCAACTAGCCACAATGTTTATCTTGGGAGACATGAACCTCATTAGACCATCCACCCCTCACACCATCCACAGCTACCATTTCTTGGTGCTTGCAAGTTTTATGTGACCCATATAGGTATAATCATTATCCGAGATAGGGGATGGATTGCAGCCCACTAATTGTAATTAATTAGCAAGCACCCAAACCTATCAACTTCCCAAGCCCTCATCCTCCCCTATCACCTCAGGTAACCCCTATTACTTAACACTTCGCTTCCCATGCTGTGTGTCGAGACCACCCCCTCAAACCATTATAAAGATCCAAAACCTTGCCCAATGATGAAGACAAAGAACACCTTCCAAATGCCATCCTAAATAACCCCTTAAGGAGGTCACCAAGGGAGAGTGTGTATATCCAAGCGTGCCCTCGCCAGCCAAGGTAGGTATCATTTATTCATATGCTTACCCACCGTGAGCAAAGATCTACCAAGTGGGAGCCCTAAGTGATTCTTTTCCATAGAACAATTACTATCCTGGATTTACTTCATCTATCGTACTATAACAGAATTGAGTCTCATTTCACGGATCCATCAGTCCAGCCTAACCCCATCCAGTCCTATGGGTTAGCCAACTGCCCAACCAACCACTGTAGTGATGCAATCCAATTAGGAATTTGGTTAGGTTTTGTCGTCTTGGGTACCAGGGAAAAGAGTTCCCAGGCCCCCTAGCTGGATACTCATGCAAACTAAAAGCTAGTCACACCACTTACACACCCAATATGAAGTTACCTTTTTCACAGATTCAGCTAACTTTAAAACAATCTTTTAATGAAACCATAATATCACTGATCATAATCCTCCAAAACATCCGATTGAATTCTCATTTCCAATCATTCCTTCATTAGTGTACTTATTGCATCATTGGTAACTAGTCACCACCTGTCCACTCAGGGGCCTTTTCGATAGTTCCTAGCTCATAGTACCCGGTAATATATTCACTTATAAAAATCAAAATGGAATCTCCGTTGAAGATCAGCAAGATCAACCAACAGATCCATATAAAAGAGCCATGGACTTATCCGTTGAGGACCAGCAAGGTCAATCAACCAGATCCATGCCCGGTTTCAGAAAAGAACTCTTACTCCTTGTTCCAATATATTCTACGACACACGTGTAGGTATCTTCAGTGACCCAGAGCCCGAGCACCATATGGTCAGCACCCTTTAGGATCCTTCGTAGGTCACCTAGCACTTCACTCATAGGCCGCTTCGTTGGTCCCTCATCCACTGTACTGGAAGCTCACCAAGACCTTGGCCGATCTTGCTACGCGAGATGTCCTCCGTTGACTCTCCGTTCAGCTGTTGCAACTTTATCACTTAGGTCTCCATGACTTCATTCACAAGATGGTAAAAATGCTTCCCCAACATTCTTGACATAAAACAGTCATTTAAAAACAGGTCATAAATACAGTTTTCTATAATGAACTCTCATCTTTCCACATTGTTCCACATCAATCCAGATTACTTAATCCACATCCAATTCATATGTATTCCCATTCTCATCCAATCACATCATTTTCCATCTCATCACATCTTTCCTCATTTATCCTCATCAGATCGCATCCACTCGCATCTACCCATATCCACATCTCATCACATCACATTCATTCACATCTCATCCATTCATATCTACCCCGATCCGCATCACACACATCACATCCATTTCACCTCACATCTCATTCATTCACATCTATCCCGATTCACATCCCATCACATCTCATCCATTCACATCACATCTCATTCATTCACATCTATCTCATTTCACATCACATCACATCACATTCATTCACATCACATATCATCCATTCACATCTATCCCAATTTACATCACATCCATTTCACATCACATCTCATTCGTTCACATCCCGATTCACATCACATCACATCTCATTCATTCACATCCCGATTCACATCACATTACATCACATCTCATTCACTCTCACATCTATTCATTTCACATCACATCACCTCCATCCATTCACATCCATCACATCACATTCATTCATATCCATCACATTCATTCTCATCACCATCCCATCACATATATTCTATCCACATTACATCACATCACATCTATCCACATCATATCTCATTCATCCCATCCACATTACATCACATCCACATCATGTCTTATTCATACACATCTCATCTCATCTCATTCATCCACATCCATCCAATAGTTCACATGTACGACTACCCACATCTATCCATACATTCATATCTATCATTTCACATCCACATATTTTCATGTCACATCACATCTCTTTACATCACATTACATTCTTTCACATACACATCCACATCCATTCTTCATATACACATCCACATCCATTCTTTGCACATCCATTCTTTCACATACACATCCACATCCATTCTTTCACATACACATCCACATCCATTTACATCACATTCTTTCACATACATCCACATCCATTCTTTCACATACACATCCACATCCATTTACATCACATTCTTTCACATACACATCCACATCCATTTACATCACATTCTTTCACATACACATCCACATCCTCTTACATCACATTCTTTCACATACACATCCACATCCACATCCACATCCACATCCACATCCATGTACTTCTCATCTCACCCTTTCACATATTCTCTCATCTCATTCTCATCTCATCATTCACATCCACATCCATTTTCATTACATCACATCTTATCACATCCTATTTACATCTTATCACATCCATTCACATTCTATCGCATCCCATTTTCATCTTATCACATCCATTCACATCCTATCGCATCCTATTTACATCTTATCACATCCATTCACATCCCATTTACATTTTATCACATCCATTCACATCCTATTTACATCTTATCACATCCCATTTACATCTTATCACATCCGTTCCACATCCTATTCCCATTTAGTAGTTTTTACTACTTTGATACCAATAATGGGACTTTTTCTAAATTTCTGCCAATTGCTTGGCCTAGATAAAGGTTCTTTTTCTTGACGACTATTTCCATATTCTTTCTCAATTCCTCAAATGAATTATATTCAATATTCCTCTTTTGGAATAGAAGAATTCATGGGATTTACAGAAATCAATTCTACCCATATTTTCACTTTTAATCATAAATTGAATTATATTAAAAATTCCTCTTCTTTCCATTTAATTTCTTGGATCTCAATAACCATGGGAATTCCTCTTTTTGCATTTAATTATTTGCATTGCAATGTCATGGAAATTCCTCTTTTATCATCAAATATTTCTCATAAAATAAATTCATCTAAAATAAAATACCCATTAATTCAATATGCTAGGAATTTTCCTTTTCCCATCTAAATGATTGAATTCCAAATGTCATAGGAATTCCTCTTTTACCATTTAAATATTTCTCATAGATAAAATAAATTTATCTAAAATTCATCTTTAAATTTAAATAAAATATCCAATGATTCCAATATGCTAGGAATTTCTCTTTTCCCATCTAAATGATTGAATTCCAATTGTCATAGGAATTCCTCTTTTATCATTAAATATAATTACCATAATTTTCTTATTTTTTTAATTATTTAACTACACATAAACTTAAAAATTAGTTTTCCATTGAATGTGACAAAAACATATCCTACGTCATTTGCCAACATACTCAGACCAACGCCAACTCCTATCAGCCAAGCTATCCCAGAAGTGCCTCCACCAGCTATACCTGCTCACCTAGGTGATCTCGCAGTGTTTGCTCAGACGATCGGACGATCTATTACGGAAAACATGCGGGGTATGCCTGAGAGAGAACCTAGAAGCAAGGCAGTACAAGTGGCTAAGCTCACTCAAAACTTCAGTGGTAACGAGGATGTTAGGAAGCACATTGAAGTCTTCGAACACGTGTGTGATTCCTTGGAAGAGCACAATGAGCTGCATAAGTGTAAAGCCTAAGGCTTAACCTTGAGTGGGAAGGCCGGAGATTGGTATCGAACCTTAAGGGTTGAGGAGCGCACTCACTACCCCACTCTTAAGAGATTGTTCTTGAAAGAATACATACGTGAGGGTGTGCTTTGGGGAGTAGCATCTCAACTCCAAAAAGCTGAACGCGAGGAAGGGGAGTGAGTGAGAGACTTTATAAGTCGATTGAAGCATCTAAATTCTCGCTGCACTCCCGATGAGCACTTCAATAATAACCAATTGCTCGATAGATTCATCCGAGGATTGCGCCACGAGGATATATACAATGGCCTAGTCATTAGAGGTCTTACAACGTGGGAAGCAGTCACTGCCAATGCAATCCAGTTAGAAGACAACTTGATGATTGCTGGTAAAAAGGTGTCTTCGGAGACAAAATCCGTTAGTTCGCAAGTATCTGGGCACGAGCCAATGACGGTGAAACCTATTGCCAAGGAGCCCAAGATATCTGAAATGTCTGTGAGTGACCGACCTTACTAAGGCTCTCCAAGAATACTTTAGGGGTAATCGAGCTCCTCAGAATAGCCATATGTACCCAAGGAGAGAGCAACAATGGTGTTCGGTGTGCTTAGGACCACATAGCACGAGTGAATGTCCCACATTCAGAGTCAAATTCAATGGGAATTGCAATGCATGTGGTAAGTACGGCCATCAATCTAAGGATTGCCTAGTACTTAAGCGAATGTTGGCAAATCAGGCACCACTAGCCTGGTCAAACACACCTCAAGTACCCGCGCTGATGCCTGCACAACCTGTCGAGCAACCGTCACAGCACATAGTTCCAAGGAATCCGAATGTAGTCCAGTCTGTGCCGTTACCACCGCCAGTGCTAGGACCACAACCTCCACATCCAAGGATTACCCCAATAAACCAGATGGGTTGTGAGTCACATAGTGCATGTGGGGATTATGAAGAGGAGATAGACCCCACTGCTCCATATGGGATTGATACGTTTGAAATGATTCCCCAGTACTACATGGAGGATCATTTCGGGCAAGCCTGTATATCAAGCGGTTGCTCTCGCCACAAGAGGGCAAAACCTTAATACCTTGGCGAGGAGACCACCTCTTCAATGCTACGATTGTAGTGGACCGCATCGCGTAGCGGAGTGCCCTAATAGGCTACAGAAGATCGCTACTCATATGCAACCAAATCAAGGGAGCACATCGGGAATGCCGGTACTTACATGTAATCGTTGTGGCATAGATCATTTGATCGCTCAATGTCCACATAATCCTAATGCACCCAAGATTACACCATTGAATTTGGTTGAGGTCACCAACCAAGCACGGGGAACCACACCCGTTGTACCCGCGAATGTAGTTACACGGTCAATGCTTCAAAATCAAAACTACATTCTTGAAGAGAGGGATACTGCATCAATCGCTCAGGCAAAGAAAAAGAAAACACGGCGGAAGAGATCGTTTAATGCCACGAGTTCCAAGCCCAGTTCAAAGACTAACATAGGGACAAGAGACGACCCCGTGTATATGAATGATCCTGAAGATGATTCCGATTCAATAGAAACCATGGGGACCAAAGACACTACCTTAAGGGAGGAACCCACTCGGGAGCTCAATGAAGGAGAATCAAGCGAGTACATAAAAAAGGAGAAACAGAAGGAAACTTCCTCGGCCCCACAACCAAGTCAGTTAATTCCCTCTCGACCACCCAAACTGACTGAGACTCCCCAAGACAAGCCACGTGGGCCAAAAACCCTCAAGAAAAAGATTGGAACTTACCCAAACCCAATTGAGGAAATTGAACAAGTGCAACACTTAAGGGGTTTGGTGGAAGAAACACAAAGAGAACTGGAGCCAAACCCGAGAAAAATCAAAATTCCAGACACAGTGTTTCCTACGCAAGTTCAGCCTCACAGGAACCATAAACCGTTAGCTATACCTAGCATCATTCGGGAAGAAAGTGAGGATAGGACATCAGGAAGTGGGCAAACACCCTTCTTGCTGGAAAGAATGTTTAGTGAGGGAATGCCTGACCCCATCGAAGAGCAAGTGATTCCATCTTCACCAATCCCTAGTCAAGGGGTGATGTCTCGAAAAGTACCGTTGAATGTGTCTAAGCTAATGGATTTCATGTCCTCTGAAATCAGAACCACGATCATATCCAAATTATACGGAGATCCTGAGCTATTCTTAGCTCTTCGGGCATTTCTCAATGGAGAACTAAAGGCGGGGCTACCACAATTTGCAAATATGGATAGACCCAACACGCTTCAAGATGAAGGGGAACATTGGGATCTACAACCCAACCTAGATGAAGACTCGGTCGTTGAAATACCTGTAAACAAGTTGGGACAGTACTTTGAAGGTGACGAATCTAATGCAACCCTTCCCATTACTACCAAGGGATTAAGTCTAAAGGGAATCCTTGATGGTGGTGCTGGAGTGAGCATTGTGACTAAAAACTGTTGGGAATCTATGGGGAGACCTCACCTCGAAGTCACAAACATAGTGGTTAAGATGGCAAACAGAACTATTGCTAAACCTATTGGAATGTTAAGGGACCTTAAGATCAAGGTTCTGGGATACAAGGTACGACATACCTTCATTGTAATGGATTTCTCCAAGCATCCTATGTCATATCAAATGATCTTAGGACGTCCTTTCATGAGGGAAGCACAAATGGTGCATGACTGGTCGAAAAACCATGTCTATCTACAATTCCAGGACTCTGTCATTCGAGTTGATCTTGAGAATGGTCGTGCACATCCTTTAGGAAGCAAGGTTATCATTGATAATCGATCGGATACCACTATTCACTCCGCCCCATTAAGGTATTGCTATACATGCAAAAAAGAGACTGATTATGGGAAAGATTCTCCTTATATGGATGTCCTACCGGGTATGACTGAGTCCGATAACGTGGATTGGGTACACCTAGCGGCAACCATAGACACATGGGGAAATAGAGGCACAAGTTGGGTAACACCTGAGGGGCAAGATATGCCACCGTTAGTGCCAATAAACATGATAGGTGTTATGCACTTGACTCCTGATGGCGAGAAAGTGGCAAACTCCACTGACACTGAAAGTAGCGAAGACTCTGACCAATGCAACTCTGAGTATGAATCTCAAGAAGAAACTAACTCTGAGCTTAATGGGGGGGATGAATCAAATATTCACCCAAATGTGGAAGCAAGGTGCTCAAGGCCTAGGACAGTGACCTCCTGCAGTTCATCCGAAAGTGAGGGGGACACAAGTGAAGATCGACCAAGTGAGTCCGAATCTGATAGAAACAAAAATCAAAAACTTGGTAAGAAGAAAACGAGACATAAGCGCCAACGCTATCGAGCTAATGTACGCGCTGCAATAAACAAGGAAAGATCTACTGCAGAATGGCTTAGTTATGTAGGAGCCATTGATGCTCATCGGAAGTTAGCGGATAATTGGGGACGATACCTCCAAAGTGTCATGTGGTGTATTCCGCAACCTCATGGTGTCGCCCAATTAGAAATCAAAGAGAAGCCGAAACTAAGTCGTACTGCAAGAAGGCGGCAAAACCAAGAGTTGGCACAGCAACAAAAGGAAGCGGAATTGAAAGAAAAAATCCTGGCACAACAAGAACCAGTAGACTTACACCCCACACCCGAGCATTTCAAATCATTTACCACAGGGGAACATAAAGTGGTCTACACAAAAGCCCAACGAACGCCTACCAATGGGAGTAGCGGTGTCTACGATGGCCCTGCGGTAGTTAAGGAGATAGACTTAGCAGATCCGGGTGAGGAGTCTAAACTAGTTTTTATTGCTCAAGACCTCACCAAGGCGGAAGAAGCTGCACTTACGAAGCTTCTTAAAGAATTCAAGGACATATTTGCTTGGACATATCATGATATGAAGGGTGTTCCACCCTCGGTGGTGCAACACACGATTCTAATGATTAGCACTGCTAAACCAGTCCAGCAACGTCCCTACCCAATGAATCCTAAGTACGCAAAGATTGTACAAGAGGAAATTGAAAAGCTTGTAAAATGTGGATTCATATACCCTATTGAGCACTCAGAATGGGTTTCTTCGATAGTCATCGTACCAAAGAAGAATGGGAAACTCAGAGTGTGTGTTGATCTCAAAAAGGTTAATGCAGCCACTAGAAGGGATCATTACCCCTTGCCATATTCTGAACATGTGCTTGAAAGAGTGGCAGGCAAAGAGGCATATAGCTTTTTAGATGGGTACTCGGGTTACAATCAGATCACAATTGCAGTCGAGGACTAAAACAACATTTATCACGGAGTTTGGAGTGTTTGCCTTTCGCGTCATGGCTTTTGGCTTAACCAATGCACCTGCAACATTCCAACGATTGATAAACACGGCCTTTAAGGAATATCTAAGGGACTTGTGTGAAGCTTTCTTAGATGATCTTTGTGTTCATTCCTCCTGGGACAAGCACTTGATGTGTTTACGAAAAATATTTGAAAGGTGTAGATTATATCGCATCTCCTTGAATCCTTTCAAATGCCAATTCTGGGTTAAACACGGAGTTATCTTAGGGCATATAGTGTCCAAAAATGGGATTTCCACGGACGAGAGTAAAATCAAGGTCATTCTGGAATTGCCACCACCCACCAACTACAAGGGAGTCCAACGCTTTATGGGCCATGTTGGTTATTATCGAAGGTTTATTCTCTTCTTCGCCGAGATAGCTCGACCATTGTATAAGCTTCTCATCGAGTTTATTTGGACCGAAGAATGTGACCGTGCCTATGAGCTATTAAAGAAAGCCTTGGCGAGTGCTCCAATCTTGAGAATGCCTAACTGGGATTTACTCTTCCATGTGCATATTGATGCATCAAACTTTGCTATTGGGTGTGTGTTAACTCAACCTGGAGAACACAAGCTAGACTAGACTACCCCATTAGCTTTGCCAATCGAACGATGCTGAGATGAACTACACCACTACAGAGCGAGAAGGGTTGGCAATGATATATGCAGTAAGGAAATTTCGTTATTACCTCCTTGCCACCAAGTTTGTTTTCTATGTGGATCATCAAGCATTGTTGTATCTGGTAAACAAACCATGCTCCACAGGAAGAATCACACGATGGCTATTGATTCTTCTTGAGTTTGATTTCACTGTTGTTGTGAGACCTGGCAAAAAACATGTTATGACTGATCATTTGTCTCGCATACCTAATGGTGAGGCTCCTACGGGGGTTGATGATGACTTACCTGACACTTCCTTGTTCATGGTGGAGACAATGCTTGAATGGAGTGAGAAGATTGTTAACTTTTTGGTTAATGGCTTTCCACCCAAGGAGCTTCATAAAGATCTAGCTCGAAAGCTGATCAAAGAATCCGAACCCTATTGCCTGATAGCAGGGACTCTTTATAAAAGAGGAAAGGATGACGTTCTTAGGCGTTGTGCCCGAGAGGATGAGTATCTATACATTTTGCAAGAGGCACATATGGGCGTAGCCGGTGGTCACTTCTCAGGAGACTTAACTACGCGAAAGATCTTACAATCAGGGTATTGGTGGCCCACTATGTTCCAAGATGCATCACTCTTTGTGAAGGGTTGCGATGAATGCCAACGATACAAGAAACCCCAACGGAAAGATCAGATGTCCCTACATCCAATCAAAGTAAACCAACCATTTGAAAAGTGGGGTTTAGACTTTGTAGGTCCAATTAGCCCAGCGGCCCCAAACACACAATCTCGCTATATTATTGTGGCCACTGACTATATGACCAAATGGGCTGAAGCGAAAGCGACACGTAAGGCAGATGCGAGGACAACAACCAAGTTCCTCTTTGAAAATATAATCACACGCTTCGGTTGTCCTTTTGAACTTGTGAGCGATAATGGTACGTATTTTATAAATGACGTAATTAAGGAGCTCACAACAAATTTCATGATATCCCATCATAAATCTACTCCTTATTATCCACAACAAGCGAATGGCCAAGCCGAGAGTACAAACAAGACATTAATCTCTGTTTTGACAAAGACAGTTGAAGCTCATCGCACGGATTGGGATCTAAAGCTTACGACAGCTTTATGGGCCTATCGTACTGCGTATAAAGTGGCTATTAATTGCACACCATTCAAAATGGTATATGGCCAAGAAGCAGTCATGCCGTGGGAATTTGTCATTCCTAGTCTTCGTGTTGCTACTCAAGAGGGATGGGATGGTAATCCCTTAGTAGAGCGACTGTATATCCTTGAGCGGCTAAATGAAGAAAGACGATTGGCTGTATACAATGCCCTTGTGGAGAAGGATAGAAGGAAAAAATGGTTTGATCGCCACCTGAAGGACAAGGACATCAAGGTTGGGGATAAAGTCATGATGTATGGAGTGCGTAACGAAAAGAAGAAGCTCAAATATGCTGGTAAGGGACCATATAGAGTATGTGAAATTACCCCGCAAGGTACCATTAGAGTGGAGACTCTCGACGGAGTTGAAACCATTGGATTCCTTAATGGGAGTAAATTCAAAAGATACTATGACCCCCTGAGCCAAGAGGAGTTACATGCAATCCATCAAAAGAAGGCAGCTAAAAAGAACAAGCTGAGCTTAAAAAGATACAAGCGAGCCCCGATAGCCCAATGCTTTCCTTTTCCACAAGATGACTATCCTCGCATGGTTACATTCTTGATGAGTTTATGCGGATGGGAAAATGAAAAGGAAATATCTGACAATGATGAATGGACGGATGAAACACAAGGCATTACTGAGGTTGACTTTATTTATTTGGATGATGCGGATAGAGGCTTAGCCTTAGGGCTAGAGCCAGGACTCTACAACATCCTCTTACCGTATCCTCAGTAGTAGTGTGGTGACTGGTAGGTAGATTAGTGTTTTCTAGTTTTTTCTAGTTTAAATTCCTTAAACAAGCCCTTAATTTTTCACACTGATATGCCTCTCGAGGTATAGTGCTTGTTAGTTGATTGTACAGGTTGAAAAGTTTGAGGTGGGTTCGCTTTCAAGTCCTGAGATAGCCGCAATGCTCATACATAAATATCTCATCAAATTGCGGGCATTTCTCTCATCGCATCAAGGAGATCTCCAAAATACAGGTGTAATTCTTCCATACCCACTCTCTTTCATTTTTTCTGTTCAATTAATTGCATGAACTATAATGCATGACCACATGGAAATTGTCAATGTAATACTTAGTTTGTGAAGTTGCTTGACGTGCTAGTGTAAATCATTAATGAGCTTAACCTTATTGGATATATTCCTGAGAATGCATGACGTCTTTAGTTAACCTTGGAATACGATTGTCTTATGTCTAGGGTCAAACCATCTTAATGTTTGACACCTGGCCATGTGTGTGTTGACCTCTAGGACATAGCTTTTACCCCTTTGTCGAAAGGATGCAAGAAATTATAGTTCAGGAGTGAAGATCCAAAGAAATTTTTTTTTTTTAAAAGAGCCTACAATAAATGGCAATACAAGTCTATGATGTGCTTTAATGTTGGCCTATCGCCTTATTGATACTTGGTAGGCGAGGAGTATTCTACTCCAGACCGATGCCTTGGTTGGTAGGGGGTAGCCTTGCCTAAGGTGAACTAATAGATTCCTGGATAATGCCTTGTGTTAAACATGGTACCAGGATCGATGTTAGTTTTGCCTTAGGAAGGTCGCCATTGTGTATAAAAATTGTCACGTGCGTGAAGAAATAAAGGCAAAAGGCTCCTGTAACTCTGATGTTTCTTGTGTCCCTAGGCTTGTGGTATTAACTTGTTCTTAGAGTAGACACAATGTGGTCATCTGTTTATTTATTAAACTTGGTTATTTTCCTTGACTTAAGCCAGTTATAAACCTTGATTAACCTTTGACACCTTGCTAACTCTTGATTTACTTTCAATAATTTTAAACTCCTGTTAATTTGCTACACTAGCTCATTCATGTGACCCTTAAACTAAGTTCTCATAGCAACATCCATTGTGGTCTAACATGCTTGAATTTATACACTTTATATCTTTTGAATTCCAGCATACTTTCACTCTACTTCCCTGTTTTGCAGACGGTCCACCACAACAACCCTATCGAGCTTACCATACCATAGCTTCCGAGGACGGAATCTACATCAGGAAGGGGGGCATGTTAACCCATGTGACGGACATTGAGACGTACTATGTTTTACGTCATTAATTTAAATATTCTGAGTCATGGGCCGGGCTTGTCGGCACCATATGTTAAGGATAAAGGGATTGGGTGATCGCCGATGAGAGGCGCACCTTGAATATCAGTAGGATAAGGGTTAGGATTGGCCGGCCATGTATGGGTACCCAACCCTAAAATCCTCATTCTCATGTGTTGTGAATACAAGAGTGCTCTTGCCTTATCTCCTTGGTTTCCTTCTCCTGCGTGTGTGTGAGAGAGAGAGCGAGAGAGCGATCGAGCGCACTGTGTAGCGGCACGGCGGCGGCGGCGAGGCGATAGAGCGGCGACGACGGCTCCTCCTTCACGGCTGCGACGCGGGAATCCTTCAAGGCGGCAGTTAAGCGGTTAGTGACACACCTTTTGCATTCTGTTTGAGCTTGCTTTACTGGTTGTATGCTTGCAGCCATTCGTGGCTCGCATACGGTGTTCGGCAAGTCCCCAGCTACGACCTGTGTGGCAAAAGCCCACAGTGATTTAAATTGGGCTGGATGTTATGACACACGAGTGGGTTTCGCTTTCAGTGATTTAAATTAGGCTGGATGTTATGACACACGAGTGTCCACTAGTGGGTTTCGCTTTTGCCTTGGTGATTCATGTATATCATGGCTCAACAAGAAGTAGCCTACCGTGACCACTTCCAGCTATGAAGCTGAGTACAGGAGGGCAACTTTTACAACTACAGCTGAGTGTGTTTGGCTCAGACGTCTTATGGCTGATTTGTGTGTTGACAGTCGTCTAGCACTATGATTTTCACTGACAACCAGAGTGCATTAGCAATTGCGAGAAACCCAGTGTTTCATGCTCACACTAAGCACATTGAGGTGCATTACCACTATGTCAGGGAAAGACTCTTTACAGTAGAGATTAGCTTGGTCTATGTGCCTACACATGACAACATGATAGATTTATTCACGAATGAAGGCTCTTCCTCGTGAAAAGTTCTAAGCTTTTCATAAAGCTTTGAGCTTATTGCCTTTTCAGGATTTATCGGTCATACCCTGTACATGTACACATCATCACTCCAGGGGGGATTTGTAGCATTATATGGTAGTGATGTGTGTGAGCACACTTAGGACCGTCGAGGGCACTTTTTCCCTCACAACAAGGAGGTTTTTTCCCCCGTACGTATGTACACCCTGTTATCTACTCATTTTGGGATGTGTACTTATCTTATGTATCTAGCACACATTTTTTTCCCCGTGCGTATGTACACCCTGTTATCTACTCATTTTGGGGTGTGTACTTATCTTATGTATCTAGCACACATTTTTTTTATTCTAATCTAGTGAGTTTGTGTGCTCTCAAGCTTCTCTATCTTGTGTGTGCATTGTTGCAACGCTAACACTAATTCCAATAATCTATAAGTAATGTAATAGCCCCTACCTAATTGTACAAACACATTGATTAAAAAACCTAAAAACCAATACAAAACAACAAAACAATAAAATACTAAAACGACCACATGTCCCACATACATATATACACACACCACACATGAGCACATGCACTTGTACATGCACAAACACACACACACACACACTTACCCTGCCGCTCCGTCCTCACCCCAGCAGATCAACAACAGTATTATCCCATGTAGAAGAGGAAGACGAGGAGCTCACCCAGTGATGAGAGTGAGAGAGGTCTTGTGAAAAGTAGTAATGCCACATAAACAGAGAATCACAAAAGCGAGAGAGCAAGAAAGAACTGACATAACAAACAAAAAAATCTTGCAAACAAAGGGAGGGAGAAATCACCCAAGGGACATAGTATGCCTCACAACCTTTTGATTCTTATAATTTTGAGTCCCAATAGGTTCTCTTTTATAAGGAAATTCTCAACTTTTGAGAGACTTATCCGACTAGATGACTAGGAACCTATAAGCCCACACAAATAAAATTGAAGAGGAGGAGGATGAATTGTGCCACATTGATCACCCTCCCTCCATACCCAAGTCAAAAGGATAGCCAAAAAATGCCCACAAAAAAAGCAATGATGTGAATGCCGTGCTAAATAAATGATGATCTCTGTTGGTGTCTACGTAATCACCAAGGATTGCTTGAAGGCCTAGGTAGGGGGAAGCCCACCACTCATAGCACGAGTCTCATGGTCAAGCTTTGCCAATGGGAACACAAATAAATCTTTGGGTGTCCTCCAAGATGCAAAGATAAAGATGCTTCCACCACAGATTTGTGGTGATGGATTTTTATAGAGAAGGTTCATACCATGATCTTCGCAAGGCCTTACATGAGAGATACAATGTTGGTTCATGATTAGGAAACCAATCATATTTATCTCTAAAAATAGGGAAGACTCATCCCATGGATCAAGGCATTATCACTAAATGAATCTGACACAAATACTCATATTGATCCCATTGATATCTACAAAAGATCACGCCACATCAATTGATATCTATAGAACTTGTAACAAGATGTTGCATTGCAATGGTGAAGATGAGGACCAAGAATATGATCCCCTCTCGGACCTTGTCAATCGACTCTGAGGATTCGAACTGACATTCTGGAAACCATGGACACTCCTCCACAGTTTGTACGATTGCATAGTGTCGAAATCACATCCATGTTTGTGCTATACACATTTAAAATAGAACACCAACAACAATGAAATCAACTCGTCCTTGAGGTAGAGCTCCCCTAGAAAGACCACCTAGCTATGTTGTCCACCTTGATAAACATTGGGGCTAGCCTCAATGTTTTATCTTGGGAGACATGGGGCTCATTAGGCCACCCAACCCTTGCACCATGCATAACTACCATCACCCGCGGTAAACAATTCATAATCCATGACCAACATTGGTTGTTTTGAAGCTAAATTTTATAATGAAACTAAACATGTGTCTTGCAAGTTTTATGTGAACCTCATAGATACAAAGAAAGAGAGCACTTGCAAGAGGATGGATTACATCCACTGATTATGTAATTAGTTCGCGAAAAAAATTGCAACACTCAAGCTTACCCCACAGGATGGTAACCATGCCCTTGGTGGACGAGGATACCCCAAACCTATCAATATCCTAAGCCTCATCTTCTATTTACAATGCATCACCTCAAGTAACCCCTAAAACTCAACAACCCTCTTGCCTCCTCGCATCAAACCACCCCCTTAAAACATTATGGATATCCAAAAAACCTCACCCTAGTAAAGACAAAGACCACCCCCCAAACAGTAACCTCAAAAACCCTTCAGGGAGGTCACCAAGAAGGAATGGGTAGTTTGTTACATGTTTTGTGTATAGCTCATGGTCGTTCTGGTCACACCAGAACGACCATGAGCTATACACAAAACATGTAACAAACTATCCACTCCTTATTGGTGATGATGACCAAAACGACCATGAGAGCTATACACAAAACATGTAACAAACTACCCACTCCTTCTTGGTGACCTCCCTAAAGTGACTAGGACGACCATGAGCTATACACAAAACATGTAACACACTACGCACTCCTTCTTGGTGACCTCCCTGAAGGGTTTTTGAGGTTACTGTTTGGGGGGTGGTCTTTGTCTTTACTAGGGTGACATTTTTTATACACAAAACATGTAACAAACTACCCATTCCTTCTTAGTGACCTCCCTGAAGGGTTTTTGAGGTTATTGTTTGGGGGGTGGTCTTTGTCTTTACTAGGGTGAGGTTTTTTGGATATCCATAATGCTTTAAGGGGGTGGTTTGATGTGCGATGAGGCAATAGGGTTGTTGAGTTTTAGGGGTTACCTCTACTGAGGTGATGTCTTGTAAGTAGAAGATGAGGCTTAGGATATTTATAGGTTTGGGGTATCCTCGTCCACCAAGGGCATGGAAACCATCCTGTGGGGAAGCTTGAGTGTTGCAATTTTTTTTCGGTTCTGGTGAACAACCATGAGGTATACACATGTTGTGTATACCTTGTGTTTGTTCTAGTGTGAACGGGCTCTTACACATAAACCCTTTTTACCTTCTTATTACTAGGAAGGGTTTTTTCCACGTGTGACCACCCTCTTAAGTGGTGGTACTTGAGTATCCTAGAGCATATTGTACTTTCACTTCTCATATCTCTAATCTAGAAGAACTATTCTAGCTCTTTTGCTCTCTTATATCTCAACCTATGTGTATATGCATGTGCTTGGTCCCCCTCGACTCAACAGTGGTATCACAGCTAGGTTACGCTTTCCATTAGAGGTCAAAGTAACGTTTTTTTCCATAGCTTTCACTGTAATTGTTTCACTATTTAAGCCTCCACAACTTTCATAGCTTTCAAAATAGATCTCTCCATCTTTCTCTGTTTATGGAGCCTTCATAGTTTGTGTGTAGTACAGCTTTTGCAAGCGGCATCTCCATAAGTTGTTTCACTAGTCAACTTGTTTATAGGCTCATACATGGTAGGTAGTTATGCGAGTTGGTGACCAAGATTTTGTTGCCAATTAGAAAGGCAAAGGTAAAGCTTCTTCGCATGGTGGCTTTAAGCCAAAATCAGAATCCTCAGGTATGAATGCAAAGAAAGAAGGTGATAAGCCTAAAAAGAAGGGCAAGTGTCACTATTGCAGGAAACCAGGACACTACGTAAATGAGTGCAAGAAAAGGCTAGATAAGGAGAAAAAGAAAGAATCGGGCATGGTTGTGGCTAATGCATTTGCATCAAGTTTAGAGAAGAAGGAATCTATAAGTTTTGCTCAAGATGATTGGGCATGGATAGTACATTGCAGTTATGACCCTTCTGTTCATGATGTATGCATGTGAGTGGCAGAATCAGATGTTTGGCACTTTGCCAATGGTGCTAGTAAGCACATTACTTCACCAAAAAAATTTTATAATCTCTGTAATTTGTCCCAAGTGCAAGAATCGTCACATGTGCAAATGGTTTCTCATATCCTGTCAAAGGGGTTGGTAGATTTGTGCTCATCGTCGCTGCAAATGGGGGTGCATTTACTCTTTTTAAAGTTTTATATGTGCCAGGCATTAAGAAAAAATTGTTGTTAAAGAGCACGAATAGAGAGAAGTGGGTTCCACCTTGACTCATGTGTCAACACCACCTTTAGAGAAGTCAAAGGAGTCCGTGGATGGCGAGCACTAGCAGGAGGCAGTACCTTGCCCATGTGTAGTGGCCTTATCCATCCATGTTTCCATCAGAAAAGCCACCCATGTTGCTAAACCCCAAAAAGCCCATGCTTCTGTGGCATCATCGTCGAGCATTCTAAAGGTTCAAAAGGACCACCACAACCCCACAACACCCGTGTGCTACTAGTACGTTGGAACACCAACTCGCGACCTCTGGAACTAGAAAGACAAGCTCAATCAAAGCGTGCTAACAAAGTCAATCATAGTGATATTAAGGCTTTTATATCATGGATGGGTAAACAACTCTCCGCCTTCGCCGCTCAGTAAGGCTACATAGTAAGGAAGCCAAAACATTAAAACCCCATTTTACATATGTAACATTGCATTTCCTTTTAATTGTATATACATATGTAACATTGCATTTCCTTTTAATTGTATATACATGTATATTTTGGAATGATAAAATCTTTAAACCCAAAACATAACTAAAAATGATAAAAATTAAAAACACGCACGTGGACATATGTGCACATAGCACATCACCTCTAATGTCTGCATGCTCTAACACACATGTGCACCTGTATGGCACACACAAAACACAACCACCACCTACATGTGCACACTTTCTACACACATACCCATAATCACCTGCACCCACACACATGCACACAACACATATACACACACATGGACATACACACACACCCCCTCCCTTATTTTTTACACACCCACACAGATGCACATAACACATATACACACAACATTGTAACATATGCACATACACACACCCCTCTCCCCCTAATTTTTGAAACACCCCTCCTCTCGAATTATTTAAAACACCCCTTTTATTTTTTTGAAACACCAACCTTCCTCCCCCATCCTCCCCCTAAAAGTTATACCCCTCCTAAAATTTATACCCCTCTCCCCCTAATTTTTGAAACACCCCTCCTCTCAAATTATTTAAAACACCCCTTTTATTTTTTTGAAACACCAACCTTCCTCCCCCCTCCCCTACCCCCCTAAAAGTTATACCCCCCCCCCCCCCCTTGATTAAGGAAAAACAAATTCTTGAAAAAAAAAGTGTTACATTACCATGTGGTAACATAGGCCTGTGACATGTAGTACCTTTTAAAAAAATTCAAAAAAATAGGGTTACATCACCATGTGGCAATGCAAGCTGCCATGTGTGTCACATGGTACCTCAAAAAAACATTTTAAGATTGCATTGCCACGTGGTAACATAGGCCACGTATGCCACATGGCATGTCAAAAAAATATTTTATTTTTAATTTTTATATTAAATAGATGAGAGAGAGAGAGAGAGAGAGAGAGAGAGAGAGAGAGAGAGAGAGAGAGAGAGAGAGTGTGTGTAAGTCAAGAGCTTACCTTAGCCTTGCCGAAGCTTGTGTTGTTGGGCCTTGCCTTTGAGATATATTTGCAACTTTCCATTGTGGGTGCGCTAGCTTGTCCATCATATCCTCACTCCATTGTCACACTGGAATGCTCCTTTGCCACAGGGGTGAAAAGGGAAAGCTCTCAACATTGATTCCTAGATGGAGAGGTAAGAAGAGATGGTCCTTCATGATGGTTCTATCTCACAAAAGACACGAAAAGAAGAAGTCCGTAGACTTTCCTATTTTGATAGTAAGCACATAGTTAGGCCGCTTTATATGTTCCAACACTGTCCTACAATAATTAAGTATCTATTCTCGTGTGTGTGGGTAAGATGGCAACGTGCTTTATGGTAGGTCAAATATGTGAAACCATGTTAACATACTACCCCCCTTCTTCCTCATGGTGATCGCATCCTCACATCACACCCGTCACCGAAGCTAGTGGTGGAGCTACTGCCAAGAAGTGGATGGTCTTAGATACACCATCGAGTTGGCGATAACAACCAAGGTTGTGTGGTTAGTTTTTAGGACCAGTCTGTGGAGCTAGATGTAGGGCAAAGTGATGGGAAGCTCTAGGTAACAACCTTGATGAATGGTAGTAGGCAGCTTACCATGGGCCACATGGAAAGTGATAGATGATGTAAAGGTTCTTCATGCCAGGCCTTTTTTGGTTATGGAAGTGGTGTGGACCTGCAACATGACATGGTTGGTAGAAGCAGTCCACACCGTGTGTTTGGTGGAATGAGTGTCAGGACCCTATGAAATGATGAGCATGGGTAGATGGAGGTCTAGGATGTCTTGGCATAACAGGGTATTATGTTCGGATCTCATATTAGCATGATGCCTAGAGATGGAGTGTTTTCTTGACGAGTATGTTTGTCACGGTGAGGTTTTGTTTATGGTGAAGTGGAGTCGAAGAAGAGGAGCCGAAGAAGTGGAGTCGAAGAAGAGGAGCCGAAGCAGAGGACATAGGCATGGAAGCTTGAGGGAGGACATAGGCATGATGCCTAAAGATGGGGTGTTTGCTTGACGAGTACATTTACCAATGTGAGGTTTTGTTTATGGCAAGTGGAGTCAAAGCAAAGAAGTCGACGTAGGCATGGAAGCTTGAGGGAGATACCTACAATGGTCGAGGGTTCTTTAAGTGATAGGTCATACCATGGGCTAGGC
This sequence comes from Cibotium barometz, assembly GCF_041138505.1. Lineage (NCBI taxonomy): Eukaryota > Viridiplantae > Streptophyta > Polypodiopsida > Cyatheales > Cibotiaceae > Cibotium > Cibotium barometz. Next base: position 64,303,171 of record NC_141047.1, read on the forward strand.
TTGTTCCTACCATGTCTCCCCCACCCCCCCAGAGATGTACCTGGAGAGTTGGAGTTTATGAGATTAGTTGTAGGTGCATGTGTTTGAGAGTGCCATGAGATGCGAGAAGTGAAAAAAATTTTGAAGCACCCATTGTGAAATATGTAGGTGACATGCATGGGCATTGGGAAAAAGGTGGGCCCATGTGGCTAAAACAAAAACTTCTGTAATACAACTACTTTCTTTGATTCTCTTCGTTGATTTCTTTGACAGTTACTTGACATCCCTTTTTTTGGGGAGTCTAGATCATTAGAGTGTTAGGGACATGACAACGGATTTACACATGGTGGTGCCCACAATTGGTAAGGAAGTTGTGGCTTGATGGGCTCAGTGTTGTTTTAATGTATATAAGCTAGAGGTAGGGGTGGGTTGAATAGGTGGGGTTATCCAGAGGCGATGGGTTGTACCATGGGCTAGGCTTGCACCTGCCATGGACCCCCCAACCAAAAATGTACCTAGATGGTTGTTGGTGTTGAGGCTCAATGTATTTTTTGTGAAAGAATAGTACCTATGTGTCTATTACACGCAAAGCTCGTGGATATATTGCAATGCATGGGAATTGGGCAAAAGGTGGGCTCATGTAGAAGCTTCTTCTAGTACTCCACTTTCTTCAAGAGTTTTCACTATGTTTTCTTTGACTCTTACACATGGTTGGAGATAGGGAATGGGAGTTGATGTGCAATGAGGCTGGCCAATAAGGTGCGTGGAAATGAGATTGTGTTATCCATGAGAATGGAAGAATTGAGGGCACCCAATCTAGCAAGAACATGGGTAAACCCCGCATATGATGGGTGGCTTACCAGATATGGCCAACTGGATCCGAGTGATTTTTGAGCACTATTTTGAAGTGTTGGTGGTGATTTGATCCACTTGCTTGAAGCATGTCATAAAGAATGGAACTATTATATAGCTTGCAACTTGGGGGTGAAATGGTGGAATGTCGGGTTGCAACTTGGGGGTGAAATGGTGGAATGTCGAGTTGCAGTCAATTGCTTTTCAGGCGTGTAGCATTGTTGCCAATGGATTTTTGGGCATCTCTACCTCACGTGATAGCACAAATGTAGGCGAGTTTTGTGCCTAGGAGGGAGATGTAAAGTAGGGTTGATTGAATCATTGTTGGGTCTGAAGACCTCTATTTAGGTACGTGGATCTAATGGTTCCATAGACCACAATTGGGATGTCCCTTTGATTGGGCAAGATGGAGAATTCACTGGTGGCAACTTCACAAATTCCCAGCGTTTCAAGCGTGGATGGAAAGCTAGTAGCCTTGTGAGCATGCGGGCACCAAAATTGTAATGCATGCATGGATGAAAAGAGGACTGGACTGAGTGAGACTCAATGAGGAATTCAAGGTAAAAGAATCAAAGGCATCCATGCAAAGTATTGGCAGGGAGCATGGATGTGGCATGCATACGTGGGGTGTTGGATTGTCTTAATAAGGTGTGTTGTAGATCATGGGTGCAATCGAATTGGCATGATTGCATGAATGGGTGCGAAATGAACCACAAGGTAGAAAGGACAATTTGGTCCTATGTGCTTAACCAGTGTGGTGAACGAATGTGAGTGAAGAGGATTGACTGCCTGCAACCAGAAACTCGCAAGGGTTTGGTTGGAAATGGAAGCAAGTTTGGGTTTGGTGGTCGTAGGATTTCCTTTGGGGTTTGCGAGTGGTTTGGCAATTGGGCTATCCGATGATGTAGCTACAAACAATTCTAGCTCTACTCTCGAGCACTCTAGCCACTCAATAGGGAGCCAACAAAAGCTGTAAAAGGAGGATTACGGGGTTACCTACACTGATCACGTTGTTGGAAAGGACACAAACATTAGCATTGCATTGATCGTTACTTGCCAAAATGTTAATAGGCTGAATGGAAGTGTTTGTGTGTGGCGATAGGTTCATGCCCATGGTGTTGTGGCCTTGGTGTTTGCTAGGTTGTAACTGGTGATTGGAAATGTTGAGAATCATGGATCGAGCTCTCCTAATGACAAAATAATTTTCTAATTATGCACTAATCTAAACTAATTAAACATGATTGCTTGAAAATGGTCTCCTTTTATATAAGGAGATACACCTTTTGGTTTGTACATTAATGTGGGATAATTCTCTTTGCTCATGTAACTTCATGCTAGACTTCGCTCTTGCTTGGCTACTCATACTCACTCCCTACGTCTTCCTTGTGCTCAATGGTACCACATTTCTCAACACCCCCCCTTGGTGCCATGTTTTTAGGCTACTGCAAAGTGGTTAGATGTGAGGTTTACAACATATCTTCAACCCCTCCCTTTCTAACTTGGTTGGGTAACTCAGAGGCTCTTTTGGCTTGGTTACTCTCTAGCTTAGAGGTTATTTTAGAGATGGTTGGGTTGATTTTTCACTGCCCTAGGGTGCTACTTCGACTACTCTCTAGTGGTCAAGTGTTTTACATTTGGATCACTTCCCCTAGGTACTCTATGGCTACTCATAGATGGTTAAGTGTGCTCAAAACATATCAATTAGCCTACTCATTTGGTGGCTTTTACAACATATGATTTAGGTTAGTGTAGTGGTTAGTAGCTCCTAATTACTCGAGATCTCCTTGCTCTTTGGCTTGAATCTTGGCTCTTTTACAGGTTCTTTCATGTTGGCTAGATACTCTTTGTTGCATAATGCTTTGTACTTGATCTCCTTATGTGCCTTTAATACATTATGTGTGGATGTCGTACTTTGGAATGCGGTCATCTCATCATGCACTTGTGCTTTAGGCATGCTTAGACTTGATGTGTACGCACCTTTGCTTTGATTATGCACACATATGCTCGCATACTCTTTTGGTTGTGGCATTTTTACAAGGAAGTTGCTCTTCATTTTCACACTCACTCTCGCATGCTCATATTGGCTACTTTTACAATGGTTTTTATGTACACACTTTTGGAGTAATTCTGTCCCTTAAACACAACATTTCAAAATTCCAAGCATAAGGTGTGATGTTAATGAACATTTCTTTAGTGACCAAGCCATCGATCCAGCTTGCGCCGATGGAATGTAAAAAAATTGACACTTTTGCTTTGGTTCCCATGTGAACGGCCTCGTAAGGGAATAAGTTTTTTTTTTAATTAAATAGTAGCACCTTATTCAGTTAACGTGTGGAGCTGACTGATAGCAGAGAGGTGCACAATTTACTGCTTGTTGGACGAAGATAACTGTTGATAGACATCAATGTATGACAAGTTGTTGCAATGGTGCTGTAGATAGCTCTTGTGTTCTAATCACGGCACTGCTCAGAGGCCGGCGCCACTGTGCTGCTATGGCTCTTCTCTAAGCTGTTATGCACACTTGCTCTACTCTCTTCTTCTCTCTTGTGATCTTGTCCTTCATCTGCTCAGTCTCTTGTTGTCTACGCCTCGTTTTCCACAAATGAAATGCAGCCTATCTCATGCAGCCTCAATGTCTCTCCCTACTATGCTCTTGCTTGGTTTTTGTGAGTCGGTGCTTTTGCAAGCTTGCACTTTTGCAAACCAAATTTCTTCGTCGCTTGCTTGCTCATATTCTCTATTGCGCTATGGCTACGAGCACACTATGTACTCTTAATCTCTCATTGCCAAGCTGTGGCCCTCTTTATAAGAGGAGACAAAGAAGATGATCCTTGAAACCCTAATTCAAAATTTTAAATAAAGAAGGTTGAGGAGAGATCTAATCAAAATCTTAATCACTCCTTAATCAAATACTTTTACTAATGAAACCCTTAATCTTTTCCTAATGAACTGAACATAAACTAAGAGAGCTAGACCTAAGCTCTGATACCATGTTGAGAATCATGGATCGCTCTCTTAATGACAAAATAACTTTCTAATTAAACACTGATCTAAACTAATTAAACATAATATGACTAATCTAAGATAGATGGAGCCTAAGAGTGCTCATGATGAGTGAGCAGTGCTAATGAACTCAAGTACAATTAGGTTACAAGATTGAATCTTGTAATCATAGAGAGACTTGAGATTTGTGCAAATGCTATGTTCATTGTTTCAAAATAGTCTTCTTTTATATATAAGGTACACCTTTTGGTTTGCACATGGATAATGCCCTTTGCTCATGTGGCTTCATGCTAAACTTTGATCTTGCTTGGCTACTCATACTCACTCCCTACCTCTTCCTTATACTCAACAGGCGATGGTTGGAAAGAGCTACGGTTTGTTGGGTTATGTGGTTGGAAAGAGCCAAAGGTTTTATGTGGTGTGGTGGACATAGAGACAAGGGTTTATGTAGGGGAAGAGGATGGGAAAGCCGGCCTCTATCTAAACCTACAAAAGCTTGACCCAGTGACCTCAAGAATATGGCGTTCATAAATTGTACTGCAGTGCGGGACATGCATGCCTCCTCTCCCCGGTAGAGCTCTTCTCCTTGCTGGGCAGTCATGAGATCAGGCCCTCTAGTGTCTGTTAGCCCATGGCGGACATTGAGACGTATTATGTTTTACGTCATTAATTTAAATATTCTGAGTCATGGGCCGGGCTTGTCGGCACCATATGTTAAGGATAAAGGGATTGGGTGATCGCCGATGAGAGGCGCACCTTGAATATCAGTAGGATAAGGGTTAGGATCGGCCGACCATGTATGGGCGCCCAAGTGTGAACGACCAAGTCACCTATAAGAGTCAAATGTAACCCTAAAATCCTCATTCTCATGTGTTGTGAATACAAGAGTGCTCTTGCCTTATCTCCTTGGCTTCCTTCTCCTGCGTGTGTGAGAGAGAGAGAGAAAGAGAGTGAGAGAGCGATCGAGCGTACTGTGTAGCGGCACGGTGGCAGCGGCGAGGCGGTAGAGCGGCGACGGCGGCTCCTCCTTCACGGCTGCGACGCGGGAATCCTTCAAGGCGACAGTTAAGCGGTGAGTGACACACCTTTTGCATTCTGTTTTGAGCTTCCTTCCCTGGTTGTATGCTTGTAGCCATTCGTGGCTCGCATACGGTGTCTGGCAAGTCCCCAGCTCTACGACCTGTGCGGCAAAAGCGCACATTTTTGGCGCCGCTGCCGGGGAGTTGCCCTGCACCAAGCTCCAGTTTGCAGCTCGGCTGCTACGTGAAGTTTAATCTACACTGTAGGAAAGCGAATGTGTGTTTGTTGTTAAGGTGTTTCTGTGTTGCATTTCTGTTTCTTTTGTTGTATTTTCACTCCGCGTGTGGGCGTGCGTTCTGTTATCTGGTTTCTGCGTGTGAGAGGGATTTCTGAATCCCCAGATCTGTGCTGTGTGTGCAAACTGCGCCGCGGCCAAGGCTGAACCCTAAGGAAACCCTAGAAAACTTATCTCACAAAAAAAAAGAAAAAAAATTAAAAATATAAAAAATAAAAAAGAAAAAATTAAATTTTATTTTCAAAGAAAGAACCGAACGTGTGGAGAGGAAAGATTTTCTAATTGGAGAAAAAAAATTTGAAAAGAAAGAACCCCAATTGACCCACGACCCCGGCCCCGCCGGCCCCGGTCCCGGTCTCGGTCTTTTGATATATATATATATATAGGAGAGTGAGCCTCCATAGCTTTCTTTCAAGTGAGAGCTTATGGGAAGTTGTGCCCTATATGTAGCCCACTCCCCAACGAGTAAAGTGAGTATGTGGGATAAAGCCCTCACCCTTTCCTCCACAAGCAAATAGGCTTTTGCCCCTTCCCCCCCAAGGGAAACGGACTGTTTTGAGGACTACAGGAGCTCTAGATAGGCGAACACGGTGCTGTAAAGCATACTAGGACCCTTTGAACGATATGCTCGTTTCGAGCTATCATACACCCTAGTCCAAGTTCGACCGTAAAGTAAGGGGGTCAAAAACGGGTTAAAAACAACACAAGAAACACCTAAGAAACCACTTGTGTGAGTTTCAAGGGTAGTTACCAACGCACGTAGGGTACCCACGTCACATGCATCTATGCTCTGGTCGGGTGCTGGAGTCTGAGCCACTAGAAAGCGTTTCAGTCTACGCAGGCTCACACCATCCCTCCACGTTAGCATCTTGGCCTTCGGCTGGAACCCAAGGGAGTGCGACCCAAGATCCACGAATAGTGGATAGTGACTCATCTTCTGACTCAGAAGCCATGGAAGGACACCCTACCAAGAACCCTGAGGAGACAAGCCAAAACATGCCAGTGTGGGCCCCACAACCTGGATCTAGCATGTTTAGTCGTCTAATAGAGACTTTTAGTAGAGCTACACGCTCTGAACATGCGACAAGCGAAGTAAATGAAGAAGGAGGGGTAGTGGATTCGCCATTCACATCTTATGTAGACCCTACCCTCCCAAAGAGTGTCCATGTGGATATTCTACCCACTTCGTTTAATGAGGGCCCTACTGAGCTACCACCTTCCGATACTCTTCCTAAAGTAGAGGTCCCTAGAAGCCAATCCATAAGAAGTGACATTGCGTCCACTTCAAGAGAACCGTTTGGCACACCAAGTCTAGATGGGATATTTCTCAATGAAAATTGGGAATATGATCTACACACAAAGACTCTAACGGACCTATACACGGGTTACACATACCATGTAGGTTGGTTAGAAGTCCTACGATCTACATCTAGCGCCACTAATCTAGAGGAGCAACAACACATGATATGTGATGTTATTCATAGAATTATCCAAATTGAGAGGCAAAATAGGGGAGTGGACCTAGTTTCCACTGGCCCTATGAGGTTTTTGGATACGGGCAAGGCCAAACAACCAACCCTATCACAATTGGAGACTCCCTCTCGGTGAGTCCCATAGACCCTTCATATGTTGTTTCGCCTGGAGTCTCAATGCAGGTTGAGCCCACGAGTAGTAACTTTAGCTTTCCAACCTTGGCTCAACTTTCCATTAGGGAATCCGCAATGCTTACCCCAATGATGAGCATAGCTGAAAGTGCACCTGTTACCGCTGTAGTTAGTACGACACCGCTACCTAGTGGAACAGTACCTACAACAGTGCATGCCAGTGCCTATCGACCCTATGTACCTATCGCTACTCATGCTCAGGTAGCTCCTACGCCTCTTAGTATGCCAATGGCGTATGCTCCACGACCGCCTTATCACCACCCTTATCCAAGAGGAGCTAGGCCTAGCCACATATCATATCCTACGTCATTTGCCAACCTACTCAGACCAACGCCAACTCCTATCAGCCAGGCTATCCCGGAAGTGCCTCCACCAGCTATGCCTGCTCACCTAGGTGATCTCACAGCGTTTGCTCAGACGATTGGACGATCTATTGCGGAAAACATGCGGGGTATGCCTGAGAGAGAACCTAGAAGCAAGGCAGTACAAGTGGCTAAGCTCACTCAAAACTTCAGTGGTAACGATGATGTTAGGAAGCACATTGAAGTCTTTGAACACGTGTGTGATTCCTTGGAAGAGCACAATGAGCTGCATAAGTGTAAAGCCTTAGGCTTAACCTTGAGTGGGAAGGCCGGAGATTGGTATCGAACCTTAAGGGTTGAAGAGCGCACTCACTACCCCACTCTCAAGAGATTGTTCTTGAAAGAATATATACGTGAGGGTGTGCTTTGGGGAGTAGCATCTCAACTCCAAAAAGCTGAACGCGAGGAAGGGGAGTCAGTGAGAGACTTTATAAGTCGATTGAAGCATCTAAACTCTCGCTGCACTCCCGATGAACGCTTCAATAACAACCAACTCCTCGATAGATTCATCCGAGGATTGCGCCACGAGGACATTTACAATGGCCTAGTCATTAGAGGTCTTACAACGTGGGAAGCAGTCACTGCCAATGCAATCCAGTTAGAAGACAACTTGATGATTGCAGGTAAAAAAGTGTCTTCAGAAACAAAATCCGTTAGTTCGCAAGTATCTGGGCACGAGCCAATGACAGTAAAACCTATTGCCAAGGAGCCCAAGATATCTGAAATGTCTGTGACCGACCTTACTAAGGCTCTCCAAGAGTACTTTAGGGGTAATCGAGCTCCTCAGAATAGCCATATGTACCCAAGGAGAGAGCAACAATGGTGTTCGGTGTGCTTAGGACCACATAGCACGAGTGAATGTCCCACATTCAGAGTCAAATTCAACGGAAATTGTAATGCATGTGGTAAGTACGGCCATCAATCTAAAGATTGCCTAGTACTAAAGCGAATGTTGGCAAATCAGGCACCACTGGCCTGGTCAAACACACCTCAAGTACCCGTGCTAATGCCTGCACAACCTGTCGAGCAACCGTCATAGCACATAGTTCCAAGGAATCCGAATGTAGTCCAATCTATGCCGTTATCACCGCCAGTGCTGCTAGGACCACAACCTCCACATCCAAGGATTACCCCAATAAACCAGATGGGTTGTGAGACACATAGTGCATGTGGGGATTATGAAGAGGAGATAGACCCCACTGCTCCATATGGGATTGATACGTTTGAAATGATTCCCCAGTACTACATGGAGGATCATTTTGGGCAAGTCAAGCCTGTATATCAAGCGGCTGCTCTCGCCACAAGAGGCCAAAACCTTAATACCTTGGCGAGGAGACCACCTCTTCAATGCTACGATTGTGGTGGACCGCATCGTGTAGTGGAGTGCCCTAATAGGCTATAGAAGATCGCTACTCAAATAAAACCAAATCAAGGGAGCACATCGGGAATGCCGGTACTTACATGTAATCGTTGTGGCATAGATCATTTGATCGCTCAATGTCCACATAATCCTAATGCACCCAAGATTACGCCATTGAATTTGGTTGAGGTCACCAACCAAGTACAAGGAACCACACCCGTTGTACCTGTGAATGTAGTTATTCGGTCAATGCTTCAAAATCAAAACTACATTCTTGAAGAGAGGGATACTGCATCAATCGCTCAGGCAAAGAAAAAGAAAACACGGCGGAAGAGATCGCTTAATGCCACGAGCTCCAAGCCCAGTTCGAAGACCAACATAGGGACAGGAGACGACCCCGTGTATATGAATGATCCTAAAGACGATTCTGATTCAATAGAAACCATGGGGACCAAAGCCACTACCTTAAGGGAGGAACCCACTCGGGAGCTCAAGGAAGGAGAATCAAGCGAGTACATAAATAAGGGGAAACAGAAGGAAACTTCCTCAGCCCCACAACCAAGTCAGTTAATGCCCTCTCGACTACCCAAACTGACTGAGACTCCCCAAGACAAGCCACGTGGGCCAAAAACCCTCAAGAAAAAGATTGGAACTTACCCAAACCCAGTTGAGGAGATTGAACAAGTGCAACACTTAAGGGGTTTGGTGGAAGAAACACAAAGAGAACTGGAGCCAAACCCGAGAAAAATCAAAATTCCAGACACAGTGTTTCCTACGCAAGTTCAGTCTCACAGGAACCATAAACCGTTAGCTATACCTAGTATCATTCGGGAAGAAAGTGAGGATAGGACATCCGGAAGTGGGCAAACACCCGTCTTGCTGGAAAGAATGTTTAGTGAGGGAATGCCTGACCCCATCGAAGAGGAAGTGATTCCATCTTCACCAGTCCCTAGTCAAGGGGCGATGTCTCGAAAAGTACCGTTGAATGTGTCCAAGCTAATGGATTTCATGTCCTCTGAGATCAGAACCACGATCATATCCAAATTATACGGAGATCCTGAGCTATTCTTAGCTCTTCGGGCATTTCTCAATGGAGAACTAAAGGCGGGGTTACCACAATTTGCAAATATGGATAGACCCGACACGCTTCAAGATGAAGGGGAACATTGGGATCTACAACCCAACCTAGATGAAGACTCGGTCGTTGAAATACCTGTTAACAAGTTGGGACAGTACTTTGAAGAGGGTGAATCTAATGCAACCCTCCCCATTACTACCAAGGGATTAACTCTAAAGGGAATCCTTGATGGTGGTGCTGGAGTGAGCATTGTGACTAAAAACTGTTGGGAATCCATGGGAAGACCTCACCTCGAAGTCACAAACATAGTGGTTAAGATGGCAAACGGAACCATAGCTAAACCTATTGGAATGTTAAGGGACCTTAAGATCAAGGTCCTCGGATACAAGGTAAAACATACCTTCATTGTAATGGATTTCTCCAAGCATCCTATGTCATATCAAATGATCTTAGGACGTCCTTTCATGAGGGAAGCACAAATGGTGCATGACTGGTCGAAAAACCATGTCTACCTACAATTCCAGGACTCTGTCATTCGAGTTGATCTTGAGAATGGTCGTGCACATCCTTTAGGAAGCAAGGTTATCATCGATAATCGATCGGATACCACTGTTCATTCCGCCCCATTAAGGTATTGCTATACATGCAAAAAAGAGACTGATGATGGGAAAGATTCTCCTTATATGGATGTCCTACCGGGTATGACTGAGTCGGACAACGTGGATTGGGTACACCTAGCGGCAACCATAGACACATGGGGGAATAGAGGCACAAGCTGGGTAACACCTGAGGGGCAAGATATGCCACCATTAGTGCCAATAAACATGATAGGTGTTATGCACTTGACCCCTGGCTGATGGCGAGAAAGTGGCAAACTCCACCGACACTGAAAGTAGCGAAGACTCTGACCAATGCAATTCTGAGTATGAATCTCAAGAAGAAACTGACCCTGAGCCTGATGGGGAAAATGAATCAAATATTCACCCAAATGGGGAAGCAATGTGCCCAAGGCCTAGGACAGTGGCCTCCTGCTGCAGTTCATCCGAAAGTGAAGATCGACCAAGTGAGTCCGAATCTGATAGAAACAAAAATCAAAAACTTGGTAAGAAGAAAACGAGACATAAGCGCCAACGCTATCGAGCTAATGTACGCACTGCAATAAACAAGGAAAGATCCACTGCAGAATGGCTTAGTTATGTAGGAGCCATTGATGTTCATCGGAAGATAGCAGATAATTGGGGACAATATCTCCAAAGTGTCATGTGGTGTATTCCGCAACCTCATGACGTCGCCCAATTAGAAATTGATGAGAAGCCAAAACTAAGTCGTACTGCAAGAAGGCGGCAAAACCAAGAGTTGGCTCAGCAGCAAAAGGAAGCGGAATTGAAAGAAAAAAGCCTGGCACAACAAGAACCAGTAGACTTACACCCCGCACCCGAGCATTTCAAATCATTCACCACAGGGGAACGTAAAGTAGTCTACACAAAAGCCCAACGAACGCCTACCAATGGGAGTAGCGGTGTCTACGATGGCCCTGCGGTAGTTAAGGAGATAGACTTAGCAGATCCGGGTGAGGAGTCTAAACCAGTTTTTATTGCTCAAGACCTCACCAAGGCGGAAGAAGCTGCACTTACAAATGTTCTTCAAGAATTCAAGGATATATTTGCTTGGACATATCATGATATGAAGGGTGTTCCACCCTCGGTGGTGCAACACACGATTCTAATGATTAGCACTGCTAAACCAGTCCAGCAACGTCCCTACCCAATGAATCCTAAGTACGCAAAGATTGTACAAGAGGAAATTGAAAAGCTCGTAAAATGTGGATTCATATACCCTATTGAGCACTCAGAACGGGTTTCTCCGATAGTCATCGTACCAAAGAAGAATGGGAAACTCAGAGTGTGCGTTGATCTCAAAAAGGTTAATGCAGCCACCAGAAGGGATCATTACCCCTTGCCATATTCTGAACATGTGCTTGAAAGAGTGGCAGGCAAGGAGGCATATAGCTTTTTAGATGGGTACTCGGGTTACAATCAGATCACAATTGCAGTCGAGGACCAAGCTAAAACAGCATTTATCACGGAGTTTGGAGTGTTTGCCTTTCGCGTCATGGCCTTTGGCTTGACCAATGCACCTGCAACATTCCAACGATTGATAAACACGGCCTTTAAGGAATATCTAAGGGATTTTTGTGAAGCTTTCTTAGATGATCTTTGTGTTCATTCCTCCTGGGACGAGCACCTGATGTGTTTACGAAAAATATTTGAAAGGTGTAGATTATATCGCATCTCCTTGAATCCTTTCAAATGCCAATTTTGGGTTAAACACGGAGTTATCTTAGGGCATATAGTGTCCAAAAATGGGATTTCCACTGACGAGAGTAAAATCAAGGTCATTCTGGAATTACCCCCACCCACCAACTACAAGGGAGTCCAACGCTTTATGGGCCACGTTGGTTATTATCGAAGGTTTATTCTCTTCTTCGCCGAGATAGCTCGACCATTGTATAAGCTTCTCATCGAGTTTATTTGGACCGAAGAATGTGACCGTGCCTATGAGCTATTAAAGAAGGCCTTGGCGAGTGCCCCAATCTTGAGAATGCCTAACTGGGATTTACTCTTCCATGTGCATATTGATGCATCAAACTTTGCTATTGGGTGTGTGTTGACTCAACCTGGAGAACACAAGCTAGACTACCCCATTAGCTTTGCCAGTCGCCAGTTGAACGATGCTGAGATGAACTACACCACTACGGAGCGAGAAGGGTTGGCAATGATACATGCAGTAAGGAAATTTCGTTATTACCTCCTTGCCACCAAGTTTGTTTTCTATGTGGATCATCAAGCATTGTTGTATCTGGTAAACAAACCATGCTCCACAGGAAGAATCACACGATGGCTATTGATTCTTCTAGAGTTTGATTTCACTGTTGTTGTGAGACCTGGCAAAAAACATGTCATGGCTGATCATTTGTCTCGCATACCTAATGGTGAAGCTCCTACGGGGGTTGATGATGACTTACCGGACACTTCCCTGTTCATGGTGGAGACAATGCCTGAATGGAGTGAGAAGATTGTTAACTTTTTGGTTAATGGCTTTCCACCCAAGGAGCTTCGTAAAGATCTAGCTCGAAAGCTAATCAAAGAATGCGAACCCTATTGCCTGATAGCTGGGACTCTTTATAAAAGGGGAAAGGATGACGTTCTTAGGCGTTGTGCCCGAGAGGATGAGTATCTATACATTTTGCAAGAGGCACATATGGGCGTAGCCGGTGGTCACTTCTCAGGAGACTTAACTGCGCGAAAGATCTTACAATCAGGGTATTGGTGGCCCACTATGTTCCAAGATGCATCACTCTTTGTGAAGGGTTGCGATGAATGCCAACGATATAAGAAACCCCAGAGGAAAGATCAGATGCCCCTACATCCAATCAAAGTAAACCAACCATTTGAAAAGTGGGGTTTAGACTTTGTAGGTCCAATTAGCCCAGCGGCCCGAAACACACAATCTCGCTATATTATTGTGGCCACTGACTATATGACCAAATGGGCTGAAGCGAAAGCGACACGTAAGACAGATGCGAGGACAACAGCCAAGTTCCTCTTTGAAAATATAATCACACGCTTCGGTTGTCCTTTTGAACTTGTGAGCGACAATGGTACGCATTTTATAAATGAAGTGATTAAGAAGCTCACAACAAATTTCATGATATCCCATCATAAATCTACTCCTTATTATCCGCAAGCGAATGGCCAAGCCGAGAGTACAAACAAGACATTAATCTCTGTTTTGACAAAGACAGTTGAAGCTCATCGCACGGATTGGGATCTAAAGCTCACGACAGCTTTATGGGCCTATCGTACTGCGTACAAAGTGGCTATTAATTGCACACCATTCAAAATGGTATATGGCCAAGAAGCAGTCATGCCGTGGGAATTTGTCATTCCTAGTCTTCGTGTTGCTACTCAAGAGGGTTGGGATGGTAATCCCTTAGTAGAGCGTCTATATATCCTTGAGCGGCTAAACGAAGAAAGACAATTGGCTGTATACAATGCCCTTGTGGAGAAGGATAGAAGGAAAAAATGGTTTGATCGCCATCTAAAGGACAAGGACATCAAGGTTGGGGATAAAGTCTTGATGTATGGAGTGCGAAACGAAAAGAAGAAGCTCAAATATGCTGGTAAGGGACCATATAGAGTATGTGAAATTACCCCGCAAGGTACCATCAGAGTGGAGACTCTCGACGGAGTTGAAACCATTGGATTCCTTAATGGGAGTAAATTCAAAAGATACTATGACCCCCTGAGCCAGGAGGAGTTACACGCAATCCATCAAAAGAAGGCAGCTAAAGAACAGGCTGAGCTTAAAAAGATACAGGCAAGAGTCGAAGCTAAAGAACGTCAACAGCGTGCTAGGAGACAACGAGAAGCCAACTTGGGAATTATGCAAGTATTTTTCGAGGAAGCAGAGGAGGATGCACTGGAATCTGGCCCACCTCTAAGATACCCAATTGAGTTACAGAGTCCTTACGGGGAGGTGCTGTATAATGCATTATTGGATACAGGAGCTCAACACAATTTGCTATCATATGGCGTGTGGTGTCAACTGGGAAAACCACCTTTATCCAAGAGCTCTATCCAAGTTCAAGGAATCAACAAGAAGAAAACCCCTGTCTCAGGAATTCTGCACACTCCGGTTGCTTATGACAAGGGAACCATAATTCAAAGCTTTTTGGTTATGCCTACTGGTACCATGGAAGGGACTGTAAACTTAGGGCGCAAATGGATGATGGCCACCAAATGCAATATCGATTGGGCAACCAGACGAGTCACGACGCAAGAACCAACACTAGGTCTGACCGCTCAAAATCTTGCTCCTAAGTCATCGACTCTAGACAAAATGATGGATAACGAAAAATCACCAAGTCCAGTGGCAAAACCATCTTTGATTGTTTGCCACCCCTCTAACGCTTCAACGCCAAAAGTGGAAACAGGCAAGGTGGTCTCCAAGGCTCCGCTTACTATGCCAAAAAACACATACAAATGGGTCCCAAAAGCTTCGTTAAAAGCTACTTCCCCTGCTCAATCTCGTTCAGCCACCAAGAAGCCTCATAAAAGGAAAGCAGCTACCCACCCGAGAAAGGGCAATGTAACATCGCGATGGATCCCTAAAAAATTATTAGTAGCCCAAGGGTACTACGAGGGAAATGACCAGATTTGGGTCCCTAAACATAAGTTGAAACCCTCTACATCACCTGTAAAACCTTGCAAACCAATTGTTGCCACCCCAATGACAATTCAAGACCGTGGTAAGGGAAAGGTAATAGAGTGCTCCGCACCACTTCTTCCAGAGTTAGTTTGGATTCCCAAACGATATCGATCATTACCACCTAGCTCAGGAAGGGGGGAGCCACATGAAGCTTCTAGCTCCTCATGCCAAACACACACTCATATAGAAGTTTCTACATGCTCTACACCTACTCTTGTCAACACCCAACAAAAAACCGATGAGTCTACGTCTCCCCTTGTAATAGTATCGTCGGAAACCATTTCCTCCATTCGTCAATGGGAGCGTACACTACCATCTCTACAATTGGATGTGGCCACAAGGGTCATAAAAAGCTATCTGCCCACATCACAACCTATGACCCGCTGGACAAATTGGTTCCAAGAGGCTGCAACATCATTGCAAATAATATGATCTACCCAAGGAAAGGGGGAGCATATACTCACGCTCGACATTCTAATGCTTCCTCCTTAGCCTTCTCCCCTGACCATGTGATTGCCAAATTCAAGGGGATGTATATATATAGCTTCATACACAGAAAAACAAAGAAAAGAAAAACAAAAAATAGTAAAAAGAGCAAGAGCACAAAAACAAGAGAAATATCCGTATACAATCAAGAACTAGATTGACCTGTCATAAACCTACTGATGCTATATCTGTGTTTGCAGATATGGCAGATGCCCGATCATCATACACTTCATCCACTCCTACCTTGGGTGAGAGGTATCATCTGTACCTTTCTCAGGTATTCCACATGTGCTATCCTGTAATTGAAACTGAATGGGATCATATAGATGTACTAGCCAGAGAGAAAAATATTGAGGAATTAGAATGGCTAATTCGCCTATTGACCATGACTGACCCCTACTCCGTAGAGGACATATCCCCGATAGCCCAATGCTTTCCTTTTTCACAAGATGACTATCCTCGCATGGTTACATTTTTGATGAGTTTATGTGGATGGGAAAATGAAAAGGAAATATCTGACAATGATGAATGGACGGATGAAACTCATGGCACTACTGAGGTTGACTTTATTTGTTTGGATGATGCGGATAGAGGCTTAACCTTAGGGCTAGAGCCAGGACTCTACAACATCCTCTTACCGTATCCTCAGTAGTAGTGTGGTGACTGGTAGGTAGGTTAGTGTTTTTAAGTTTTTTCTAGTTTAGATTCCTTAAACAAGTCTTGAAATTTTCACACCGATGTGCCTCTCGAGGTATAGTGCTTGTTAGTTGATTGTACAGGTTAAAAAAGTTTGAGGTGGGTTCGCTTTCAAGTCCTGAGACTGCCGCAACGTTCATCAAAATATATCTACATCAAATTGCAAGCTGTCTCATCGAATCAAGGAGATCTCCAATTACAGGTGTAATTCTTCCATACCCACTCTCTTTCGTTTTTACTGTTCAATCAATTGCATAAACTATAATGCATGACCACATGGAAATTGTCAATGTACTACTTAGTTTTTGAAGTTGCTTGCATGCTAGTGTAAATCATTAATGAGCTTAACTTTATTGGAAATATTCCTAGGCAGCATGACGTCTTTAGTTAACCTTGGAATACGATTGTCTTAGGTCTAGGGTCAAACCATCTTAATGTTTGACACCTGGCCATGTGTGTGTTGACCTCTAGGACATAGCTATTACCCCTTTGTCGAAAGGATGCAAGACAAATTATAGTTCAGGAGCGAAGATCAAAAGAACTAGATTATTAAAAAAAAAGCCTACAATAAATGGCAATCAAGTCTATGATGTGCTTTAATGTTGGCCTATCGCCTTATTGATACTTGGTAGGCGAGGAGTATTCTACTCCAGACCGATGCCTTGGTTGGTAGGGGGTAGCCTTGCCTAAAGTGAGCTAATAGATTCCTGGATAATGCCTTGTGTTAAACATGGTACTAGGATCGATGTTAGTTTTGCCTTAAGAAGGTCGCCATTGTGTGTAAAAATTGTCACGTGCATTTTTTATTTTTTTTTAAAGACAAAAAGCTCCTGTAACTCTGATGTTTCTTGTGTCCCTAGGCTTGTGGTATTAACTTGTTCTTAGAGTAGACACAGTGTGGTCATGTGTTTATTTATTAAGCTTGGTTATTTTCCTTGACTTAGGCCAGTTATAAACCTTGATTAACCTTTGACACCTTGCTTACTTTTGATTTACTTTCAATAATTTTAAACTCCTGTTAATTTGCTACACTAACTCATTCATGTGACCCTTAAACTAAGTTCTCATTGCAGCATCCATTGTGGTCTAATATGCTTGAATTTATACACCTTATATCTTTTGAATTCCAGCATACTTTCACTCTACTTCCCTGTTTTGCAGACGGTCCACCACAACAACCCTATCGAGCTTACCATACCATAGCTTCCGAGGACGGAATCTACATCAGGAAGGGGGGCATGTTAACCCATGGCGGACATTGAGACGTATTATGTTTTACGTCATTAATTTAAATATTCTGAGTCATGGGCCGGGCTTGTCGGCACCATATGTTAAGGATAAAGGGATTGGGTGATCGCCGATGAGAGGCGCACCTTGAATATCAGTAGGATAAGGGTTAGGATCGACCGGCCATGTATGGGCGCCCAAGTGTGAACGGCCAAGTCACCTATAAGAGTCAAATGTAACCCTAAAATCCTCATTCTCATGTGTTGTGAATACAAGAGTGCTCTTGCCTTATCTCCTTGGCTTCCTTCTCCTGCGTGTGTGAGAGAGAGAGAGAAAGAGAGTGAGAGAGCGATCGAGCGCACTGTGTAGCGGCACGGCGGCGGCGGCGAGGCGGTAGAGCGGCGACGGCAGCTCCTCCTTCACGGCTGCGACGCGGGAATCCTTCAAGGCGACAGTTAAGCGGTGAGTGACACACCTTTTGCATTCTGTTTTGAGCTTCCTTCCCTGGTTGTATGCTTGTAGCCATTCGTGGCTCGCATACGGTGTCTGGCAAGTCCCCAGCTACGACCTGTGCGGCAAAAGCGCACAATGTCTTTCGTCTCTCCCCGTTGGTTGTTGCAAGGGCATAGGAGCCTTCTTCTTCTTTGCTGCAAGCAGAGCAGGGGGCACATGCCTTTTTCTTTTTGCTCTTTGTTGCAGGCAGATCGAGGCGGCTGTTACCATATTATAGTAGTGATGTGTGTGAACACACTTAGGACCGCCGGGGCACTTTTTCCCTCACTAGGAGGTTTTTTCCCCTGTGCATTGTATATACGCCCATTATCTTCTAGGGCTTGTTATCTTTCATTTTTGGCACTCATAATACACTACTGTGTTGTGCTCAAGCTTCCTCATCTTCTTGAAGTTGTGTGTGCATTCTTGCAACCCTAATTCCAACAATTGGTATCAGAGCAGGCTTCCTCCTCCCGGGCAGCATCACCGGCACCTGCCGCTTCATCTCCTCCGATTGCGACGAGGTTTCACGAGCGTCTGCAAGTTAGTATATGCTTTGGGAAAGCCCGTAGGGCTTGGTCGTTTCAGAATTTTGATCTGAGGTCATTTCGCCCTCCGTTTTTGCATTCCAAGTACTGCGCAGGCAATATCGTCCTACTGTGCAGATTTTCTGTCAAGATTGAAATCTGCAGGACAGGTGCCCATTCGTCTGTTTTGGGCTGTGCTACATAGCACAGGTCGATTTTATACAGGTTTACCTCTTACAGACAGCATTTACATCTAGTAGTACAGTCATTGGCCATGGCTGACAACAATGATGTATTCCGCATGTTGGCTGCTGAGGATAAGTTGGATGGCACCAACTATCCATTGTGGGCATATATGATGCGACATGTATTGGTAGCAAAGGGGTTATGGAACATTGTGCAGGGTATTGATGCACGTCCTATTGTGGCTGGGAATGCTGCAAACACATCAGAAACAGGTACTGTTGATGATGGTGCAGGCACAAGTGCTGTAGCAGCTGTTCGAGAACCACCACTTTCAGCAGAGCAGATTCGTTGGGATGGTAGAGATGCGCAGGCTCATGCCTTGATTGCGCTGTCTGTCAAACGTACCATTATCCCACATATTCGCTCCTGCAGAACTTCTAAGGATGCTTGGGATGTACTTGCCACATTGTATCAGGCAAGAAATGAGGCTCGTGTTGCTTACCTCCGAAAACAGTTGGAGAGTGAGCATATGAACGAAGGTGATTCTATGGATAGCTTTTTGACAAAGATCAAGGATTTCAAAGAGCAGCTCATTTCTGCAGATGAAATCCTGTCAGACAGTTCACTTGTGCAGACTGTTTTGAATGGTCTACCAGATTCTTATCAGGGTTTTGCTTCCACTCTTCGCTTGATGATGAAAGGCAATCCCAATGCCTTATCATTTGAGGAGTTAGTTTCTGTTTTGCTGCAAGAAGACCAGTCAAGGCAAAACAGGAATATTATGCGTGTCGCAGATCAAGCTTTCGTTGCTAATCAGAGAAGCGGGAAAGGTAAAGCAGGCTTTTCTTCTAGTAAGCAGAAATCTGCAAATGCTGCGCAACCAAAGAAGGAAGACAAAGATGAGAAGAAAGGTGACAAACAGAAGACATTTTGCAAGTACTGTAAGGGAAATGATCATGTCATCAAAGCGTGTCCTAAGCTGGCTGCGAAAGAGGCTAAGAAGAAAGAGGCTGGTATGGCTGTTGCAGATGCCTCTCCTTCTAACAATGAATCTGCTAATGTTGTGCTAGATACAGAATGGGCATTCAATGCGCAGTGCAGTTATGACCCATCTTTGCATGACACATGTATGTCTGCAGTAGATTCAGATGTATGGTACTTTGACAGTGGTGCCACTAAGCATATCACCTCGCAGCGCAGTTTATTCACTTTCCTTGAGTCTGCTCCCACAGGGAATACTGTCACTTGTGCCAATAACTCCTCTTATCCCGTTAAAGGAGTTGGACAGATTGTGCTGAATGTTGCAAATGGCAACACCTTTACACTTTTTGATGCATTGTATGTGCCAGGGATCAAAAAGAATTTGCTGTCAGTCTCCGCATTTGCCAAAACAGGTTTGGTTGTAAAATTTGTGGATGACAGATGTACTGTTCATGATCTCTCTTGTGGTGACATCATTGTAGCATCTGGTTCACTATGTCGAGGGCTGTATAAGCTCAATATGGACGGCAAATGTGTAGAGGATTCAGCATGTGCTATTATGGATACGCAGGCTATTTCAAATGCAAAACTGTGGCATGCACGTTTTGGTCATCTGAATTTTGCAAGTTTGCTGCGCCTGCAGAAATCTGAAATGGTGTCTTCTTTGCCTAAGCTTGAGGCACCTGTCAAGCATGTTTGTGAGGGCTGCATATTGGGTAAAATGCAGCGTGCTTCCTTTCCCAAAGATGGATCAGTGAGAGCTGAACGCAGATTGCAGCTTGTTCACAGTGATGTTTGTGGTCCCATGCAAACTCCATCATTTGGAAACTACCTTTACTTCGTGACTTTCATTGATGATTTTACCAGGCATGCATGGGTATATCCTTTGAAGGCAAAGTCCGAAGTGTTTTTGTGCTTCAAACAGTTTTTGGTTATGGCTGAAAATGTGTCAGAAAGTAAGATGGGCACCCTCCGTTCAGATCGAGGGGGGGAGTATATGTCTTCAGAATTTAATGCATTTCTGGCTGAGCGTGGGATAAAACACCAATGTACAGTGCCGTATACACCACAGCAAAATGGTGTGGCTGAGAGAAAAAACAGGTCTCTCATGGAAATGACAAGATGTATGGTTAAGAGTCAAAGTCTACCACATGGTTTTTGGCTTGAGGCTGTCATGTGTGCCACTTATGTACTAAACAGGTGTCCCACCAAAGCATTACAGGTTGTCACTCCATATGAGGCTTGGCATGGCCGCAAGCCATCTGTTGGCCATTTACGTGTTTTTGGTTGCCTGGCATATGCATTAGTGCCTGTGCAACATCGCAGAAAATTGGATGACAAAGCTGTCAAATGTATTTTTGTTGGATATAGTGCTGAGAGCAAAGGCTATCGTTTGTATCATCCACAGACAAAGCGCATTTTGGTTAGCCGTGATGTTGTATTTGTGGAAGATGCAGTTCAGCCCTTGGTTTCATGTACTAAGGAGACAGATATCAGCTCACGTGATGTCTATGATACATTGTTGCCTCTTTTCAGTGGTGCACAGTCAAGTGCAATACCTCATGAGGCAGTTTTTCAGCCTATGCAGGTTTTAAATGATGGCACAGATCAGCCTATATCTGATGCAGATGTGCATGATGCACTTGAGGATGAGAGACAAGAGATTGAGGGCTCTAGGAATATGCCTAGATGGCTGGTACAGACTTTGCGTGACAGCAAGTTGGATGCCCCTTTGTCTAGTCGCACTCGTTCTGGCTCTCATGGTGCCT
Organism: Cibotium barometz; assembly: GCF_041138505.1. Lineage (NCBI taxonomy): Eukaryota > Viridiplantae > Streptophyta > Polypodiopsida > Cyatheales > Cibotiaceae > Cibotium > Cibotium barometz. The sequence continues at coordinate 64,324,419 of NC_141047.1, forward strand.
CTTATGCGTCAGATTGTCATGCATTGGCTGTTTCTAGTATGTGCGATGAAAGTGAGCCTGTTTCATTTGATGAGGCACAAAGTTCAGAAAATTGGATGGCTGCTATGCAAGCAGAATACGATGCTATTATGAAGAATGGTACATGGTCTTTATGTGACTTGCCCCCTGGCAAGAAGGCCATTGGCACTAAGTGGGTATACAAATTGAAGCGTAAGCCTGATGGCACAGTGGATCGCCATAAGGCTAGGCTTGTTGCAAAAGGTTATGCTCAAGAGAAGGGCATTGATTTTGATGAGACTTTTGCTCCCACATGTCGTATGACCACTGTTCGTAGCATCTGTGCATTAGCAGCTCATAATGGTTGGAATGTACATCAGCTGGACATAAAGACTGCGTTCTTAAATGGAGATTTGCATGAGGAGGTGTATGTATCGCAGCCTCGTGGTTTTGTTCAAAGAGGGCAGGAAAACAAAGTGTGCAGGTTAAAAAAGGCTTTATATGGTTTAAAGCAAGCTCCACGAGCTTGGTATGAAAAAATACATGCATATTTGACTGCACATGGGTTTCAGAATAGTCCAACAGAAAGCACTTTGTATGCTAAACGTGTGGATGGTGTACATCTAATCATTGCTCTCTATGTCGATGACATGCTGCTCACAGGACCAAATGAGAGTCATATTGCTGATTTTAAGGCTGATTTGAATGCCTCTTTTGAGATGTCAGATTTGGGGCATTTGCATCTTTATTTGGGGATACAATTTAAGCAGTGTGATGGAGGTATTGCTTTGTGTCAGACAAAGTATATTGAAACATTGTTGCGGAGATTTGGCCTTGAAGACTGCAAGCCTATTGCTACTCCAATGGAGACAGGTTTAAAGTTGAGTCTTCATGATGCTGGAGATCACTTTGATGTCACACTCTATCAGACAGCTGTTGGTTGCCTCATTTATGTATGCATTACGAGGCCAGACATTCAGTTTGCAGTCTCACAGGTGAGCAGATTTATGCATAGCCCAGGCATTAAGCATTGGCAGGCAGTGAAGCGTATCTTTCGCTATTTGAGTGGTACTCGGCATCTTGGGTTGTTTTATCCCAAGGGGGGATCATTGTCGCCAGATTTACATGCTTTTTCAGATTCTGACTGGGCTGGTTGTTATGACACACGCGTGTCCACGAGTGGTTTTTGCTTCATGCTTGGAAACTCATGCATATCATGGTTGAGCAAGAAGCAGCCTACTGTGGCCACTTCTAGTTGTGAAGCTGAGTACAGGGCAGCTTTCACAGCTACGGTTGAGTGTGTGTGGCTCAGACGCCTTATGGCTGATTTGGGTGTTGGGCAGCCATCTGCCACCACCATCTTCACTGACAGTCAGAGCGCATTGGCAGTTGCGCGGAACCCAGTGTTCCATGCTCGTACGAAGCACATTGAGGTGCACTACCATTATGTCAGGGAGAGACTCTCTGCAGGAGAGATCAGTTTGGCTTATGTGCCAACGCAGGATAACCTTGCAGACCTTTTCACAAAGGCTCTGCCTCGTGAGAAGTTCGAAGCTTTTCGCAAAGCTTTGGGCTTACTCCCTTTTGTGGATTCGTCCACATAGCTAGACACTTCCCTATACATGAGTGCTAGCTCTTGTTCACCGCATCACTCCAGGGGGGATTTGTTACCATATTATAGTAGTGATGTGTGTGAACACACTTAGGACCGCCGGGGCACTTTTTCCCTCACTAGGAGGTTTTTTCCCCTGTGCATTGTATATACGCCCATTATCTTCTAGGGCTTGTTATCTTTCATTTTTGGCACTCATAATACACTACTGTGTTGTGCTCAAGCTTCCTCATCTTCTTGAAGTTGTGTGTGCATTCCTGCAACCCTAATTCCAACAGCGGCACAACACTTACCTCTTCTTTCTCTTTCATACAGGCAGATTGGAGCATAGCACAACGCTTCTTGCTCTGCAGGGAAAAACCGAGGCATAACATAACCCTTCTTGCTCTTCAATCGTCTCACTCTGTGCAGGCGGCCAACAACACAGCCCTTCTTGCTCTTCGGTCATCATTGCCAACAATTTGCCCTGCTTCTTCTTTGTTGCAAGTGGCAGCCACAATGATTTGCCCTCCTTCTGTGCGCAACGGCCACGGCTTCCCCTCATCAAATTGCTCTGTTATGCTACGTAGGTGATTAAGCCAACAATTTGCTTTTCTCTGGCAGATTGACTCTCGTCTCGATCAAGTCTTCCTCTCTTTAGACGTGAATGATCCTCTCCTAATGATTCCACCTTTGTGACAATTCAACTTCTTTGATCATCGATCTTGGATGGTAGTGATTCCACTATTAGTAGGTGATTTAATTGTTGATTCTACTTCTTAAATTATGATTCTGCTACAAATCACCATAGTTGGGTTTTAGTGCCATAGGTGGCTCTTCCCATAGGTGGCTCTTCTTCGATGGGAACCACCATGACGGATAGGGTTGTTGGGCAAAGTGTTGTCTCTTACTGCTCAAAGTCCCATGGGCTCTTTTGACTTTTCTAAAGGTGGTGTCAGCATAAGAGTTGATGTGGCACTACTCTCCATTCCTACTTAAGCTTTGGAGTTGGTTACAAGCTCAATCGACGTGGTGTGAGCTTCTATGTTGCACGCTCTACAAATATCGACACTACTGAAGTGGTCTAAACAATTGTGTCTAGCTCGTTGGGCAAGAATGCCTCACTCCATGGGATGAGTCTTTCCTAAGTTTATCTTCAAGGACTAGTTAAATATGATTGGTTTTCCAATCGTGAACCAACCTTGCTTCTCTCTTATAAAGTGTATGACCCTCTTCTTAAAAACTCATCACCACAAATGTGTGGTGAAAGCTTAGCCCGAAGGTCTTAATATTTACATCCTAAAGCACAAAGGTCCAAAGGTTTAGCTGTGTTCCTGTCAGCAAGCTTGAATACGAGGCTTGTGCCTACTAGTGGTGGGCTTCCCCAGGCCTCCCAATAGTCCTTGGTGATTATGTTGACACCAGCACCACCATCCAAGATCGTGGAAAGACCGTCGCTCCTTTATAAACGATAGGTAACATGACGTTCATTTCATCACATTCAAAGTAGTGTCCCAACTTGTTTATGGGAACTTTTGGCTATCCTTTTGTCTTGGGTATGGAAGGAAAGTACACACTATGGCATGGCTCATCCTCCTCCTCTTCAAGTTTAGGTTCAGCTATGTGGGCTCTTAAATTCCTATTCATCCAATCGGATAAGTCTCTCCACAATTGAGAATTTCCTTGTAAAAGAGAGCTTATCAATTTGAATGGTAACCTTCTCAACTTGGTAATAACATACCCATAAGTAATTCCATGGGATGGTACAAAACGTTCTCAACTTGGTAATAACATACCCATAAGTAATTCCATGGGATGGTACAAAACGTTCTCAACTTGGTAATAACATACCCATAAGTAATTCCATGGGATGGTACAAAACCTATCTTAGTATTGGTTAGGAGAAAAGAAGTGGTTTGAATGAAGAGTGCAAGTGAGAAGCATCTTAGGAATAGGAATTGTACCACATCAATAAAGCACTTCAACAACAAGCCATAAAATAGCAAAATCCCATAAATTTCTCTACAATAAAATATAGTCTAACTTCTCTATCCAATAAGGTCACTAAGGGCTATAAAAAATCCATTAATTAGAATACCCGAGGGACATAATCCAGATATTTGAGCAAAATGGGAGAAAACCCGCCCTGAAGGTAGCATTCCTAGTAGTGACAACTTATTTGCCTAAGTGGTAACTTACTTGCCTTGGTGACCTTCTCATGTAGGCAGAAACATTCCCCATCAAGTGGTCAACTTACCATTTAGGTAGAAATTATCCCACCAAATGACTTTATATCCACCCACAAGAGTAAACTCATAAATTTGGGTCCAATGCCACAAATCAAAATAACTACCCTCAAATCCAAGAACAAAGTTGCCAATCAAGGAGGAAAAAGAATTTAGATAGAACCTTGGGGTAATGCATGAATATGAAATTTAGAGTTTGCATTGGCATAACTCCAAAGCCAAAAGAAAATCATCTAGAAAGTAAATCGCAGACTGGGGCTCCACCACACACCAGGTGGCTTGGGAGCCACTTGGAATCCAAAATCGAAGCAGAGAGAAGAGAAGAAGAAGACATGCCTAGAAACCAAGCGAAATCTCTTAAAGTGGCCAATCATTTTTAAAAAATATATTAAGCCATGGTGATGCACATAAAGGTTTTACAAATACATTAAGGCCAGATGCTTGGTTATTCAAGGAACCTCAAAAGCAGGTTTCGAGCGTGCATGGAAGTGTCGCATCTGTAACTGCCACGTGGACTTGCCACAAGGAACCACAACATGGTATCTAGCCCATAGGTTTTTGGGGGCGTACTAGTCTTATTATAGCTCAAGGATATAGAGTTAGAAAACCGACAAAGTGTAGTTAGTGACTATATAAGACCATTGGTCTCTGTGATGCCCTCGTGTGATATTCACAAAACATTGCCATAGACGCTTAGAAAAGGGAATGGTTACACTTGTGAGGGTTCCTATGCAACCCACGGAACCTTTGCATATAGGTTTGCGCACGAGGGCGGTTGTGAGTAGCAGCTGAAGGAGAGTGTTCTTAATGTAGCACCAATTAGTTTACGATGTACACAAGTTTCTGGAATTGTGAACAAGTCGATGTTGTGCTGCGATTACTTTGGACGATGCTAATGGTTCTTGAAATGCAGAGGAAATCTTTGATGTAGAACTAGACAGGCATGGGTTTTAGGATCAAGTTAGAACACAGAGGTACCTGCTGGAGATGCTTGTATGGTCGATCATATGGATATGGATGAATTCAAGCATAGTTGGAATGCATGGCATTATGATTGAGCGGATCAAGCATGAGTCTATTTACCGCTGCCTTGAGAGTAGCTCCCCCTCCCCAGTGCTCACGAAAAACCGCCCTTTAGTGTATTTTATCAAGGCAAACTTTGGACCTCAAGGAAAAAAATTTGTCTAATCCTTTTTAAAAAAGGAGAAAATTTGATCCTAAAACTTGATATTCACGGTGGTAGGACAAAAGTCTTCCCTTTTTTTCAAGGGTTATGTATAAGTATGTCCTTACTTTAAAGGATATGGAATATATATACCTTTTAAAAAATATATAATATTAATAATACTATAGTTACATAGTATATACTATATATTTTTGAATTGTTTCTACCCAAGTCATGTGAAATGGTCGAGAGTCGACCTGTCCACCAGGTGTCCCTTTTTAAATTAGCTGCGGCCTTTGTTCCAACCTTATCACTTTCTGCGAGTCGTGTGTACTGTTCAAGCTTTCATGCACACTGCACAAGTTGAGTCGCTTGCATTTTTCAGGCCTTCTCTCCGAAGTCCGCTCTTCTCTGCAACGTGAGGAGTCCAAACTATGACAAACTTTGTCCAGTCAAGCATACTTAACATGCGTGGCTTTACAAAAGAGAACGCACCTTCTGTGTCCAAGAAACGAAGACTTGGTAGTTCTGGGGAGCTCTCAAGTGGTCTTTCTGATATGGGCACCCAAGCTGGAAGTTGTGAGGTCAAGCTTTCATCTGAAGAGATTGAGGCAAATCATCGAGAGAAAGCTAGGAAGGATTGGAATCCAGCATGGGCAGGCATCTACGATTGGGCTTTTTTTCGATGACAAGGTAGGCCGTATTTTTTACATTTTTTGTAGAGAAGTTCCCAAGTGTAGAAATCCTTTTGGTAAGGAAGGTTCAATAAATATTTTTTTAAATGGTTTTTGGTTAGCTAAGAGGAGCTCTTTTAAAAACCGAAATGATTGTTATTTTGGCTTTGAAATTCCGACGTACTTGACATTGTGCCATTTGAAAACCGGACTATAATGGAAATCCCGGCTTGAATTAGAAGTAGGGAGTTTTCACTTGTTTAAAAAATCATTTTTCGCAAGCATTGCCCCTCCCCACCCTTCACAACCATAGCCACAACCACTCAGCCACAGGCTGGGGATCTTACCAGATCCAATTACTCTAAATGCACATTTGTTTGTTAGGAATTGGATATTAAAGGCTTACTTTGCACCAGCCAGACAATTTATTGCAATAGCTAAGGTGATTATTCTTGGAGATGTGGCCTTGGACGGGAGCATCTTACTTCATGAACCAAGTAGACCCCAAAAGGCACATGGTGTAGTCTTCGAATATTGTTTTCTAGCACACATTTGACAAGATCTGCATTGAAAGGCTTGCAAGTGTAGTTAAGGCCTTACGTTAGTGATCACTCAATAAGCAGCGTTTCCATTGTTTCTCTATATAGGAAAGTATGCTTAGGTCCCTTGGTGCTTGGGTGTTCTCCACCAACAATGCTCATGAAACAGGGTGTAGACAGAGACTTATGGCTCTTCAGTTATGGTGTTATTACACAGGACATTGCATGCATGCATAAATTTTAGGGGGCAGCTGCAAGCTTGCTTAGATACAGGGAACCAGGATAGTGGCTTGGCTGAGATCGGACATATATAGACCAGGTAAAACAGATAGGCTATGAAAGTGGCACAGATAGACCAAGTTAGAACACAGAGGCACCCTGCTGGAGAATATGATCATGAAGCCTCCTGCCTTTCATTAGACACCAGTCATGGTGTACAACATAGTCACATTTTTAGGATATGAGTAAGGATAAAAGATTCTTGTATATGGTCTTCATGTGGATATGGATAAATTCAAGCATAGTTGGAATGCATGGCATTATGATTGAGCGGATCAAGCATGAGTCTATTTACCACCACCTTGAGAGTAGCTCCCCCTCTCCCCACCCTTCACAGCCACAGCCACTCTACCAAAAGCTGGGGATCTTACCAGCTCCAATTACTCTAGAAGCACATTTGTTAGTTAGGAATTGGATATTAAAGGCTTACTTTGCACTGGCCAGACAATTTATTGCAATAGTTAAGGTGATTATTCTTGGAGATGTGGCCTTGGACGGGAGCACCTTACTTCATGAACCGAGTAGACACCAAAAGGCACATGGCGTAGCCTTCAGATATTGTTTTCTAGCACACATTCAGCAAGGTTGGCATGGAAAGGCTTGCAACTGTAGTTAAGGCCTTATGTTAGTGATCACTAGAAAGCCACAATAAGCAGTGTTTCCATTGAAGGCTCATAAAAGAAGGTATAGACAAAGACTTGTGGCTCTAAGTTATGGTGTTATTACACAGGACATTGCATGCATACAAAAATTTTAGGGGGGGACTGCAAGCTTGCTTGTATACAGACCAGGTAAAACAGATAGCCTATGAAAGTGGCTTATTGCTGTGGTCAAGCGAGTACGACAACTGAGGAGGCCCAGCAAGGAGGGGGTGAGGGAGGCACATGAGAACAGCCAAATATCTGAAGTAGGCACTGGGCGCACAGGTACATTAGATGGTAGCTCAATTTGACACTGCTATAGCAACCCTGAACTTTGAAATGGTCTTTCCATAGTGCTGGACCACATGATGCTGAAAGGGAACTCTATGCAAGAGTAGCCCATAAGAGCAGAGCCATGTACATCTTGTAAAATAGTGTGCCCATAGACTGAAGACTTCAAACCCATCCTGCTTTCAAATGCACAAGCTACCATGTTCAAATGGAAAAGCAACAACATCAGCAACCCCTCAGCTTTGGACGGGCTATATGCCATTTTAGCACTCAAATTTGCAACAAGATAGAAGAAGTAGCGTCTTTAAAAGAAACGTGAGGCAAATGCTCGCTCTATCAGGAACACAACATATTACATCTACTGTAGACATGGATACCATGTTGAAGACCACCTATGACACGCCATAAAATCAAAAGTTACATTGGACAGACCATTCTTATTTATTTGCTTTAACAGCTCAACTTCAGAGCTAGGATAGCAATTCCAACAACTTAAAACAAAATAACATCAACTACTATACTACTTTAAGAACCTTTGTCTCAGCTTGACTGACGTAGTTTAAGAGCTTTAAGTTACAGCATTAAAAAGAACCATTTGGCATGACACGCCTCCCTTTTCCAAATAAAACAAGGAAATCAGGAATTTAAACTGAGATGAATAAGGGCATTCATGGCGCCCGGACAGGAGCAGTTCATGACATGCTACCAAAACACTAAGTTCATGCAAAAAGTTCCAGCCAAAGACTTAATCAATCTATCTTTTCCTCATGCCGGTTCACTGCGACATCATAAACCACATGTTAATAATTTGGCATACCACATCACTGGACTGACTCGATCCAATCTCATCTAAAGCACAAAGATTTACCTCTGCATTGTCAACCTTTCCAGAGTCCTCCATTCTTATCTGGTCATCTCCTGCGGCAACCAACAAAAAACACCATGCATCAATCAAAACAGAACAGACTTGAGCAAGTCCTTAACGATGTTAGATGGCACTTGTGCACATAAAACTGGGCATTTCTTTTCAGGAACAAATCCCAACGTAGGCTCTTATACCTCCATCTTCCTGAAGGTCTGAAGTCCAAAGAGTCAAATTGTCTCTCAGTAGTTGCATAATAAGTGTGCTGTCCTTGTAAGACTCTTCACTCAAAGTATCAAGCTCCGCTATGGCTTCATCAAAAGCCTGTTTGGCTAGGTGACAAGCTCTGGACACATCAACACCAACTGTTAGACACAGAAGCTTACCAGGATTAGCTTCATGCCCTTGCTTACCTCTCTGGAGAATTCATGATTTCATAGTAGAAAACTGAAAAGTTCAAGGCTAGCCCAAGCCGGATAGGGTGGGTTGGTGGCAGATCTGTCCCTGCTGTATTGGAGGCCGCCTGCCAGAAAACCAATGTAAACAGCAGTATTATACCAGAAACACCAAGCAGCAAGCAAAGGACAAAGATGACACTAAAGGATCATCATCTTTGCCCGCAACATTCAAACAGAGACTGATCTGAATCATCATTGACAAAGGGAAAGAGCCTCACCTGATAAGCTTTCAAAGACTGATCTGCAGCCTCTTTCCTTTCACTGCTGATCTTAAACTCAGCCAGATATCGAAAATAGTCTCCCTTCCTGTCATCCAAACAAAAGCTAGCATCTAAGGCAAGGCAAGACAATACAGCACACATAACTATGGCACAGCTGGCCATAAACGTGACTTCCATAAGATTCCCACAGCTAAACTGAAAGAAAGATTACATCTTATAGTAAAAGACCGTGGACTCTCCTGTGCCTGATGAAGGAATGAGATGCTCATCAATAATCATCAGAATGTCGTTACAAATCTTGGAGAGTTCTTCCTCAACCTTGTGCCGGTACTCTTTAATTCGCTTGACATTTTGCTCATTAGCTTTTGCTTCCTCTTTCTGCTCTATGGAGAACAAAATCCTCCAAGAAGCCCGGCGAGCACCAATAACATTTTTGTAGCCCACAGAGAGCAGATTCCTCTCTTCCACTGTAAGCTCAACATCCAGCTTAGCCACTTTCTTCATGGACTCCACCATCTCTGCACATTTTTTTTTAAAGTGCATTTAAATCCCACAAATCAATGCCCTTGAATCAAAGATCACAAAACCAGCCTAACTCTGAAATCATCATCAGACAGACTATTCTAGGCTTGAATAAGTGAGTTTCCATAAGATGTAGAATCGTGCTGCCTCTCGTCTCAGTTCAAAGCTTACACTCTGCATTCTGTTTTCTAATCACTAAGGACTGTGTGCCTGCATAAGTGCTCTGCTTCAATTGCTTACAGGTTATCTTGTATATGTAGAATCGTGTCTCTCGTCTCAGTTCAAAGCTTACATTCTTAATTCTGTTTTCTAATCACTAAGGACTGTGTGCCTGTATAAGTGCTCTGCCTCGATTGCTTACAGGTTATCTTGTATAGTTTATGGGTTCATTATGACTTCCTCAGCTGGTAAGTAGGTCCAATGCGATGCTTTGTGTTTAAGCTAGTGAGAAAGATGTTAAAAAACTATATTGCATGGTATAGAGCAAGTGCCAGACAATTGTTGCAAAGCAGAACCTAATTCACGGATCATTGTAGCGTGGACCTACACCCAACCCAGCACTCAAAGATAAAACAAAGCTGTAAGAGCCCCTTGCTCAAATAAGATACTGTTGAAAAAGATAACATAGATTCAAAAAGCAGTAACATTCTAATGTCACTGCCTCATCTTGTAACTAGCTCTGTTGACCTGGAAAAAGAACAGCACCACAGCACTGCGGGGACCATCTAAAACCTTACTCTCCAACAAATCCTCATGCAAATAAACCCATTATTTGCAAAAGAGACTATACACTTCAAGTTTAAATCAGATCGACGGGATACTCTTGAACAAAACTGTTGCTGCAAAATTTCCTTCAAACCCGTAAAACGACTGACTTTGCCTTCTCATATAACAAACACTGCCATCGACTGGGATCTCCCTCCCATTACCTCACATAAAAAAAGAACCCCAGGAGTAGTTAGCACGTAGAGATTGCCCTAAAGTCCAAATGCACATAAAGACGCCGCCTTGCAACAGAAAAAAAATGCAGAACTCTTGTCGCAAAGAAAGAAACAATGATCCCTCAAACCTTAACACGTAACAAAAGACGGGAACCCTAAAATACAGAAAAAGAGAACATCACGGACGTCACACAAAAAAAAGGAATATAAACAGGTGAAAAAACACCACGGGGAAAAGAAAAAAACAACACAGAGAAGATAAACGCTACAGAGAAAATAAGCAACAACAGAAAAGAGCGTATACAGTGGCCTACCGTCATATCGCTCGGCCTGCTCTGCAAGCTTGGCCATGTAGACATGGCTTTCGCGCTCCTTTTCCGCGCTCATGGTGGCCGATCTACTGATCTCACAAGACGAAGCACAGCAGAAGTAAGACCTGCAGATCGCTCTAGGGAAACCCTAAAACTGCTGCAGCAGACGACCAAAAGCTGCTGCGAAGATGGCACAAAACAAGGCACTTCTGCAGGCGTTTCTGAGGCAAAAATACACGGGAAACGCCGATGAAGATGATCGAAGTCAAGCTTTTGAAAAATGGACGGCTTAGATCTCGCAGACAGCTGGAACGCATCTGGTCCGTCCTCCCCCCTCCTTTTGTAGGTTGGCATTGTTTACACACCAAAGGCTTCAAATGAAGGTTCAACGATGCATTAAACAACAGCTGGCATGGCATGCCATCGTCTGACAATCTAATAAGAAACTAGATGGAGTGGTAAGTTTTTAAGCCACATCCACCAAAGGCTTGAAATGGAGGTCCAACGATGCATTACACAACAGCATGGCGTGCCATCTCGAACCATCTGATAAGAAACTAGACGGAGTGGTGGCCAAATATACAGCCGAACCCACAAATCTAAGACATATGTTGTACTATGAACTTGAGAAAAACCACATGAAAGACTACAAAACCACTTTAATTTTTGTCATGCTATTGCGTATATATGTAGAAGTTCAAAAAAGAGCCACTAGATGTGAAACACCCATCGCATGTCTAGTGTAATGAAAAAGGACACACAGGCCGATGTGTTGGCATCTAAGTCAACAACTTGGATGATGGGCATGACTTTTTGTGTATCAAGGGACTCAGGGAGCAACCATTAGTTTTATCTCACTTAATGGGCACACAATATGTGTGTAAAGGTGGTGGTTGATAATCTTGGATGCCATTTGAAACTAGCAAAGCAACACACACTCTCATACAAGGTGAATAGACAAGAGATCCAGACAAGTAACTGAGTATAAGGCCTCAAGAATAGATAAAACTTTGTCTACAAATATTATCGGATGCATTTCATATGTTCAAACTTTACGAAATTATAACGTGCATTGACATAAATAGCAAGCACCTTCATAGAGCACAAGATCAAAATTACTATTGCAAGCAATGATACGAATGATCGCAACTATGAGAGAGCCTATATGGGGATCTAGGAAGACAATGAGATGGAGGTTGTATGCACTATGTGAAAGAAGGGTGTACAAGGAAATGAACGTAGATCTCAAAACTAAAGCTATTGAACATAGTCGATCCATGTCGACCACCCTTTTGAGTACAATTGGACCCACAGCCAATGACATCACTTGGCTAGTGTAATAATGAACTAAATAAGAGACCTATGGTTTCGCGCACCCATTCAAGGTCGTCTAAGTGTCCCTTAGGGCCTTGTAACCCAAGGATAATGTGTCCCATTCAAGGTCGTCTAAGTGTCCCTTGGGGCCTTGCCACCCAAGGATAGTGTGTCCCATAATGATCTCCCTTTATCATTAATGCAGTATGATATAGGTATATCAACTCACACTTGCATGTAGCCTATATGGCATGATACTAAACCTATGTAAGCTGTCTCTTAACCATCTAGCCACACATGACCTCACTGTGGTGTCCAAATTGAGTTGTGTTAGAGGCATCCATGCTACTTATACACAAAGCAACTTCTCCTCGTAGTAATGGAGGTAGAGCTAGTCAATGCCCATGCAATTGATATAATGAGGGTGGAGCATTGATTTTCAACACCCCTCCCTCAATGTCCACCCATAGGTCCAATGTCGAGTCAATGAAGCTGTCGCTCTAAAAGATCTTTCCCAAGAGCCTTAGTGAAGATGTCCATACATTGTTGGATAACAGACCATCCTAAGAGCCTTAGTGAAGATGTATGCCCATTGCCGAACAATAGACCATCTCAACCCTTCCATCTAGGATAAGCTCACAAAGTGATTACTAAATCTCAATGTGCTTTGTATAAACATGGAAATAGGATTCTTTGCAATCGCCATTCAACTCTAGTTGTTGCACTGCAACTCAGTTGGTTATTCCTCGATTACACACCACATATCTCCGAAAATGGGTGCACACATTGCTGGACAATAGACCATCTCAACCCTTCCATCCATGATAAGCTCACAAAGTTATTACTAAATCTCAATGTGCTTTGTATGAGCATGGAAATAGGATTCTTTGCAATCGCCATGCAACTCTACCTGTTACACTGCAACTCCGTTGGTTATTTCTTGATTGACCCATATCGCCCAAAATCACCTTGTAACTCTTCTTATTGCACTCTATAACTCCATTGGTTATTCTTCGACTGCACCCATATCTCCCAAAATGCTTCTCAAACCAAACTGATTCACAAGAAACAAAGCATGATGCCTTTGTACTCAGCCTTTGTAAAAGAAAAAGCTATATGCTACTTTTTACTCTAATAAAAGATAGGAGATGTAGAAGTTCTTCATGTTAGGCCTCCTTTCACTATATGCAAGTGGCTTGGGCCTTAAAATTTAGGCAATTAGTAGACGTGACTCGGACTGTTTGATTGGCAAAATTAGTGCCAGACATCGTTGAATGATTTTGCATGGGTAGATGGCAGTCCATACCTTCTTGGAATGACAGGATATTCATCCCAATTTTCACAGCTTGAGGCTGAGAGATTAGGCTAATATGTCGACTAGGGCGAGGTTTAGTTTGTGTTGAAAGGAGTCGAAGCAGACGTTATATTCCTTGAAGCTATTTGGAGATACCTGCAAGGTCGATGGTTATCTAAGCAATGGGTCATACCATGGGCCCCCAGCTTACGCCTAGCCCATGGTATGACCCATCCCCACATTTAGAGATATACATGGAGGGTTGTTGTTAATTACAGGTGCATGTGTCAGTGCATGACATGAGGTGCAAGATGTGAAATTTTTTTAATGTGCCTATAGTTAAATATGTAGGTGTGCGAGATGTGATTTTTTTTTATATGCTCGTAGTCAAATCTGTAGGTGTGCAAGATGTGAAATTTTTTTTATGTGCTCGTAGTGAAATATGCAGATGACGTGCATGGGAAATAGGCGAAAGGTGTGCTCCATAGGTGTACTCCTCCAATCACAAAAATTTATCCAACTCAACTACTTTCTTACTCTCTTTACTGCTTTCCTTAGCATTTACTTGATATCCCTTTTTTATGTGCTCGTAGTGGAATATGCGGGTGACATGCATGGGCAATGGGCAGAATGTGTGCCCCATGAGTGTACTCCTCCAATCATAAAAATTTCTCTAACTCACTTGCTTTCTTACTCTCTTTTTTTTCCTCGACATTTATGTTGTGAGATATGAGATACTAATGTGTGGCAATGGATTTTGCCCATAGCTATAATGGAGCTAGGTGGCCTCTCTTGCTCGGTTGATTTGGCATTATATTGAGCACTTGGGATGGATGCAATTTGGATCAAATGTGTGGTGTAGTCAAAGAAGAGGCCATGAAAGATTCCTACTATTTCTAGGAGGATCCAGGTGGTTGGTCATTCCATGGGCCAGCAGGCTTACACCCAACATGGTTCCCCCATCTAGAAATGTACCTGACTACGATGAGGCTTAGTGGAGGTGCTTAAGATTATCGGTGCCTATTTATACTAAATGTGTCACTATATTGTAGGTGTTGCACATGGGCGATGGGTTGTACCATGTAGGGTCTTGTCAGATTGGGTTTGGTTAACTATAAGCTATGGGGGTTACGTTTATGCATCTATTGGAGCGAGTAGACAACTTACTTGTGTGAGCGAGCAAGACTGGGGTGTGTTTGTATATCTGTGAGAGCGAGAAAGAGTGAGCTGTGGGGGGGGTGTCTCTGCGTCTGTGGAGTGAGGAAGAGTGAGTGAGCAGATTTGTGGATATGTACTTTACTAGGGATATATATAATAATTAATCATTAATTAGATTGAACTACCAATAATAAGAACATATTAATGATTTATCAAATAGTAGGTCGTTAACTTGCTCACAAGAAATCAACAATTAATAAAACATTAAAAAGATCAATGGTAAAACTATGGCAAGAAGCAATAAAATTATAGTGCTAGTTTTTAGGAGAATTGAAAACCCATGGCATTTTCTAATTATCTCAAAAAGATGATGTTTCTGCCATCCAAAAAAATGAGCTACCACATGGAGGCACTTATACTGTTACTTCTACCTATATACTAGTATTTCTACCATAAAAAAAGAGTCATATATTTGGTATCCTAGGTCTAACATTATAAATAGAGTACACAACAAAAGGAGGCAATGGAACTCTAGCCTAATATGAGGTGGAAGGGTATCTCCTTACAGCTTTTGGAAGCATGCCCTTTAAGACATGTCTTTTACAGCTTCTGTAAGCATCTCCTTTAAGACATGCCCTTTATAGCTTTTGTAAGCACGTCCTTTGAGACATTATGAGCATATTGTTATTCACA
This sequence comes from Cibotium barometz, assembly GCF_041138505.1. Classification (NCBI taxonomy): domain Eukaryota; kingdom Viridiplantae; phylum Streptophyta; class Polypodiopsida; order Cyatheales; family Cibotiaceae; genus Cibotium; species Cibotium barometz. The sequence continues at coordinate 64,339,616 of NC_141047.1, forward strand.
TATTGCCCAAAACACAAAATATATATGCTTGCAAGTAATATACGAGTCCTTTTTGTTTACCCTTTCCATAAATGCAACACATGAACAAGAGGATTAATTATGTATTATCGGTTCATATGACCCTTCTCATCAATATCCTTTGTTTTCACATGGAACACTTCTCTAACTTCTACCTTGTACACAACAACTCCAACAATCTCCACTTTCACATGGAACACTTCTCTAACTTCTACCTTGTACACAACAACTCCAACAATCTCCACTTTCAAGTCTAATACTTGTTGAATCTACTCAAATGTTGTTTTAGGTAACTTATGGCTTTCTACCTTAGGGAGGTGAGTGTCATGGATGGTGGGAGATCCTCCAATGTAACACCAATATCAAAACCTACATGGAAAAGCTTTCATGCTACTCCACCAATTTTCAAGGAGGTTCCCTTTGCAATGGGCCATACATCAAGAACACTAGGGGGTGGATGTAAAACTAGCCTATGGATCTTCCACGTATGTCTCACAGCAATGTTACATCAGTGTTGCACACCTTATCTTTTATCCACTGTTGTGAGATCCCTGTTCCCATCGCGCAACGGGTTCGGATGCTGGCAGCGGAAGTAGCACATTTTGCGAGGGCAAGGTCCCACACTCGGGGCCTTGCCCACGGATATCCGGACAAGAGACTAATCCGTCAGTTTTTCCAAAACCGAACCCGAAAAAACTTCCTTTACCCAGAAAGCACGGGCGATTCCTCCAGGATAACTTTTACTCTAACGTAGTCAAGACCATTACTGATCACGCTGATCCGACTGCACCTATAAAGATACTCGGTCGGATCAAGGAAGAAACTTGCACTTGGATCATTGGGATCAACGCTTTTTTCCCCATCAAGAGGCACAGCCGTTGATTCCTATCCATAGAACAATTACTATCCGGGATTTACTTTTTCTATCGTAATAACAGAAATTGAGTCTCGATTTACGGATCCATTAGTCCAGCCTAACCCCATCCGATCCCATGGGTTAGCCAACCGCCCAACCACTGTAGTGATGGGATCCAATTTGGAATTTGGTTAGGTTTTGTCCCGGGTACCAAGGAAAAGAGTTCCAAAGCCCCCTAGCCGGAAGTTCATGCAAACATAAAACTAGCCACACCACTTACACACCCAATATGAAATTGCCTTTTTCTTAGCATCAGCTAACTTTAAAACAATCCTTTAATGAAACCATAGTACCACTGATCACAATCTTCCAATTCATCCGATTGATTCATAATTTCCCATCATTCCTTCATCAGAGTATCTATGGCATCATTGGCAACTAGAACGCTCACCACTTGTCCACTCAGGGGCCTTTTCAATAGTTCCTAGCCCATAATACTCGGCAATATAATCACTTATAAAAATCAAGATGGACTCTCGTTGAAGATCAGCAAGATCAACCAACAGATCCATATAAAGAGCCATGGACTCATCCATTGAAGACCAGCAAGGTCAATCAACCAGATCCATGCACGGTTTCAGAAAACAACTCTTACTCCTTGTTCCAATATCTTCCTCGACGCACGCGTGGGTATCCTAGGCGACCCAGAGCCCGAGCACCGTATGGTCAGCACCCTCTAGGATCCTTCGCAGGTGACCTAGCGCTTCACTCATAGGCCGCTTCCTTGGTCCCTCATCCACCGTACCGGAAGCTCACCATTTTAATCGAACCGAGGCTGGTCAAGACCTCGGCCGACCTTGCTACACGAGATGTCCTCCATTGACTCTCAGTCAGTAGTTGCAACTTTATCAGTTAGGTCTCCACGACCTTAATCACAAGACGGTCAAAATGCTTTTCCAGCATTCTTGACATAAAACAGCCATTTACAAACAGCATTTACAAACAGTTTACAAATACAATTTCTATATTAACTCTCATTTTTCCACATTATCCCTCATTAATCCACATTACTTATTCCACATTCCATTTATATGTGTACTCATCCAATCACATCATTTTTCATCTCTTCACTTCAGATTCCTTCACATCACATATCATATATTCACATCCATATCCACATCCATACATCCACATCCACATCCACATTCACATCCATTCATCCACATCTACATGCTTGCCTCCATTTTCACATCCTCATTTATACATCCACATCCCATATCCACATTCATACATACACATCCATATCCACATCCATACATCCACATCCACATGCATACATCCACTATCACGTCCTCATTCATACATCCACATCCACATACATACATACATCCACATTCACATACATCCACATCCACATTCTCATTCACATCTATACATCCACATCTACATCCACATACATACATATATCCACATCCACATTTCACATTCACATCTATACAGCCACATCTACATCCACATTCACATCTATGCATATACATACATCCACATCCACATTTCACATTCACATCTATACAGCCACATCTACATCCACATTCACATCTATACAGCCACATCTACATCCACATTCACATCTATGCATATACATCTTCATGCATACATCCATTTTCACATTCATACATCCACACTCCCATCTCCACATCCACACATCCACATACATACATCCATTTCCACATTCCCATTCATATAACCCCATATGCCTTCACATCTAATCTTTTACATCACATCCATTCTTGCCCTATCACAACCCATATACATCTTAATATCCTATCACATACACTTCTTACCTCATCCCATACACATCTAATCTTTTACATCACATCCATTCTCGCCCTATCACAACCCATATACATCTTATCCTATCACATACACTTCTTACCTCATCCCATACACATCTTATCACATCTTAATTCATCTCATATCTATTTATAGAATACAAGAGGATTCTTATATTTGATATAAGATTTCTTTACACATTTATTTATGCATAAATTCTATTTAAGGAGATTAATACTTTCGAAGTAAAAATCAATCTTTTATGCATCTTCCTATGCATAAATTCATTTTAAATAAAAATGACACTTTTGAATTAAATTTCAATCTTTTATGCATCTTCTTATGCATAAATTCAATTTGGTAGGAATTACACTTTTAGAAAAAAAGAATTTCTCTTATGCGTCTAAGATGCATAAAATCCATTTATGATGAAAAATCACACTTTTAGTATAAAAGGAATATCTTTTATGCATACCTCTATGCATGAAATCCAATATGATAAAAGTAATACTTTTACAATAAAATAATCAACTTTTATGCATACCTCTATGCATGAAATTCAATTATGATAAAAGTAACACTTTTATAATAAAACAATCAACTTTTATGCATACCTCTATGCATGAAATCCAAATATGATAAAAGTAACACTTTTATAATAAAATAATCATCTTTTATGTATACCTCTGTATGAAATTCAAATATGATAAAAGTAACACTTTTATAATAAAATAATCATCTTTTATGCATACCTCTATGCATGAAATTCAATTATGATAAAAGTAACACTTTTATAATAAAAAAATCATCTTTTATGCATACCTCTATGCATGAAATTCAAATATGATAAAAGTAACACTTTTACATTAAAATAATAATCTTTTATGCATACCTCTATGCATGAAATCTAATTATGATAATATAAAAATCAATTTCTCTAGGATTACAATGAATATCTTTCAATTAATCTAGGATGATAATTCCTAGAATATGGTAGGAAGTCCTCTTTTCATGCTTTGAATGAAATTATTTTATGCATAATTTTTATAAAAATTTTGCCATAGCTCCGCTGCTATGACTGATAAATCTCAATTTTTCTAAGGGATAAAGCTTATCATTAAGAAAATAATTAGAATGATCCCTAATTGGATCATTAATCCATAATGGATTGAATCATCAATATACATAAACTAAAAGCATAGAAAAAAGCCATTAATTTGGCCTCAAGCATAGATTAATCTTGGATTAAGGAAAAGCTTTATGAAAAGCTTCATTTGGATTGAGAATGGGTCATGAGTATGACCATTTCTTGAGTGAGAGAGAGAATTTACATAAAAACCATTTGAATTAAGCATAAATGGAAATTTATGTAATTCTTAACTATCATTAATCAATTAACTTCAATAGTATTCATCAAATTATGTAACTCTTCACTACCATTCATCAATTAACTTCAATAGCATTCAAAAACCATTCCAATTAAGCTTCTCAAGCTTGAGAGGGGTTGAGAAGAGAGAAGCATTGAGAAATTATAGAAAAGATCAAAATTCACCATTTACCTTACAATTTGCTCGATTCTTTGTTCACGGTAGAGGCCCCCAACCAATCAATTGGTTAAGTATGTTGATGGAGCCACCAATGGGGATTGAAGAAAGAGGGAAGCTCCAATTTCTTCAATTTGGAGAGAATTTTAGAGAATAGTAGAAATTAGCATTATTTCAGCATAACTCTAGTATAGTAAAATTCTTCTATATTTTTTTCAAAGGACTCATGTTCTATTTATAGGAGAGGGAAGCTCTAACCAAAGCTAACTGAATTCTAGAATTTTCTAAATTTAGTTTGGTTGAATTTGGACTAGATTTGGACTTAGTTTGGTTACTTTTTGATTCGGTTTGGTTCCATTTTGATTTGGTTTGGTTCAAGAGAGAGGAGAGATAAAAATATCACATTTTTTGAGTTTAAAACTCATTCAAGCATGTGAAATATGCACCTCCTTTAAAGAACTCCCCTTCCTTACATATATGTCAAAATGGAATCATTATACCCAAAATATCTCATATTTTTAATATTGCTCATACTAATAAACCTTGTACATTTTCAACTCTTCATCTTGTGTGAGCATTTACTCATTTTTGGATACCCAAAATATCTCATATTTTTAATATTGCTCATAGTTTTTTACTAATAAACCTTGTACATTTTCAACTCTTCATCTTATGTGAGCATTTACTCATTTTTGGATACCCAAAATATCTCATATTTTTAATATTGCTCCTAGTTTTTTACTAATAAACTTTATACACATAGTCAACTCTTCATCTTATGTGAGTATTGAAGGGACTCCCCTTCCTTACATATGTGTCAAAATGAAATCATTATACCCAAAATATCTCACATTATTAAAATTACTCATAGTTTCTTATTAATAAACCTTGTACATATTCAACTCTTCACCTTATATGAGCATTTACTCATTTTTGGGTATCTTCTTTTACGAAATTGGATTTATCTCCTCCCTACACATGGATTGATGCTATTGGCCCATAGGAACCTTAATTGGACCATAATCCAAAAATTTTTAAAAATCTAAACCCTTAGGCTAAGGTCCTTTATACCCATTTCTAATAAATTCCAATTGCACATTGGAAAGTTCTTTTTGAATTTCTGTTTCAGGGGAATTTATTTTAACAATATGAGAAATTTTTCTATCTAAAAATAGTCAAAATCTGAATATTCTCTCTCTAGAATATTTTCTCTCTCTAAGTTAAAACGGTTAGAAACAAGATCTTTTATATTTCTGAAGAGGAATTTAATTACACGGAAAGATGTTGGTCATCTTGAGAGGCTGGGGAGGAATCTTACATTCCCTCCCACTTGAAAAACGTGAGATGTCCTCATCTCGCAAACTGGGGGTATTTTCGCAAGATGCACGAATATGAGACTAAGAGAAAATTTAATTAAGATTAACCACCAAGAAAAGTCTCAAAGAGAGCAAGATTCAAGACAAGAACAAGATTTCAACTTTATTCATTCTTGGAACATATACAGTAAAGATAGAAGAACTCTTTACAATTCCATAAGTCTGTCCATCATGTGGTCACAAAAGCAGCACTCACAAGCTGCACACGTATAAGGTAACTCATCTATGGAAATAATTCGGCTGGTTATTGCAGCACCTATCTCATTGGTATGAGGTGATCTATTAAAAGGACCTCTGAGAGGTAAGCCAAAAACGGGATGAAGGCATATCTTCTGGTGAGGAAGAAAACATGCTAGTAAGAAGACCCACTCAGAAAATCCACCATGCCTTGATCTCATCACACAGTAGTATCGGGGACCCAAACCCAAGGCTTCAATAACCATCGCCAAGTAAACATTGTTACAAAAGTGCTGTCGCCCCCACGGTGTTACCCTAGTTATATCTCGACAGGTCCGCCATTTGGTCTGAGCTACAGAAGTTCCCAAGTGAGGGAAAAGTGAGCGCTCATACAGTTCTATAAAATCCTTTTTCACAGACTCACTTGCGTCTCGAAGGTGAGAAATCATCATGGATAAAACTAATTCCTGTTGCCAAGCCATGAAGGCGATTAAGAAAGAAAGGAGATCGATGTGAGTAAGATTACTACGAGCGGCAAGTAAAAGTTACGACTTATATAAAGAAAGGAGCTAGCGTAACTTAGAAGCCAACGGTATCTTGTCACTGAAGTTTTACCGTCTTTCCATGATTTGGGTTTGGCACATATTTCTATAGAAGGTTCACATGAAATACATTATGAACTTTGAGATGATGAGGTAGAAAAAGCTCGTAGGCTAAGTCACATACTTTCATTGAAATCCGATATGGCCCACAATATCTGGGGGATAACTTCTTATACTTCCTAAGAGATAAAGAACTTCTTTTGGGCCGTATTCGAATGAAGACCATATCTGCTTCTTTGAATTCTCTGACTGTCCTTTTTTTCTGCATACTGCTTCTGTCGATCCTGGGCAGTCTTTTAATTGATGACCAAAACCTTGTCATCCAAAACACCGGTTCTCACTTCCGAACTCATCGTTCATAATCCTTAAAACAGGTGGGACTTTTGAGAAGTATTCTGGGGAAAGGTCTTCCTTTTTTTAAACAGAATCTTTCTTTTATTTAGAGAGGGAATAAATTATAAGATCAGAAAGGGAGGTTCTTACTCCTGCATACCTCGAAGGCTGGGGAGGAATCTTACAACTGTGATAATTAACAGTCACTTTAAAAAAATAAGGAGCTACATTCCCACCTCTTAGGCACATCACATTTACGACCCAATGCCCAATTATGGCACTTCACCCTTTGCTTATCTTTGGAATTATCCTTTGTGTCATGAATTTCTTTTTCCATTGCTACTAGCTATTCATCTCCATCATGCTCTAGGTTCATCGCCACACAATCTATTGTCATAGAGATATATTATGGTCTATGACTATAATTACCAACATTTTTCTCTTCTCCATGGTGAAGTGGCCTCTTTGCTTAAATTTTACACTATCATAGAACTACCTCATGCCGGCTTATCTTTACCACTATGAGTGCCATGTTGTAGCACCCCATGCGGGATATCTTAGGATGATATGCGAGCCTATGCTCTTTGTACATGGATTAGCTTTAGCATCTCAGCTCTAGCATTTTAGCTTTGTCATTTTCTGTCATTTCATTTTAGTACCCATGATGATGTGTTCCATGGACATGATGTAAGATCATTTTGGTCTTATAGGTGATTTTGGCTTTTTGTAAATGTTAATATAACTTTCTTTCTTTCTTTCTTGCTACTCAGTAGCCTATGGTGAGTTGCTATCTTGATTGGTCGTGCCTTTCCTTGGCTGGGCTTATCTAGCCCTGGTGCATTGGTGCTTTGCATGACAGCTAAGGAAAGGCATGGCCTACCCCCTTCCTAGCATATATCTAGACATGACTTCCCTCCTTCCTGACACATGGCTGGATTCCTTCTAATGCAGCTTGACACCTTCTTGACATAGCTTGCCCCCTTCCTATTGGATTGCTTGATTGATAGCCTTAGATGGATTTTTATTGGCCACATGTGCATCAATTTAGGCACTGTACACCCTTGTGTATTAATTTACCTTTGAACATGCATCTCTGCATAGCTTTGAGGTCATCATGGCCTAGCATTTGTAATAGAATGCACTTGATTGCTAGGGATAAATACAGGCCATGATGGCCTCAAAACCATGCAGAGATTGGGTGAGCAATTATTATATACCTTACATGCCTAGCATTATTTTTCAGATGGATATATGAGGCTCCCATGGTTGCGCTCATCAAGGGCTTACTTGGCCCTGCCTATCAAGTGCACTAACAAAGACCATGGGAGGCTCACGAGCAAACATAAAGATCTGCGAGTAAGGCTCAAAGAAAAGGACCATGGAGGGAACTAATGTAGTGTGTAGATAGAGTCTTGACCTTTTTGGTATTGACCATGCTATAAGCCCAAATAACCAAGGCAAGATAGGCCCAAACTTATGGGCTTGTAGAGATCTCTCAAGGTGAGCCCATAGAAACTAATAGAGAGGTAGACCTAGGACCATTAAGATAGAGGAAGTAGCAGACAAACATTGTTGAGGGAGAGAGAACTTACATTGTTGTTGTTCTTACTTTAATGCCCAATGACTAAAAAACAATAAGTCTTAGCACATCTCCTTATATATAGACTTTGAGCATGTTCTCAAATTTTTCACCATGTGTTCAAAATCTGTGCCCATGGGTGTTCAAAATTTATTATGCTGTTAGTGACATTTTCTAGCAAGCAGCCTTGAAACTTGAGAAAATAGTTTCAAGATGAGTAGAAAAGATATTCCACATGATGTCACATTATTTTTGAGAAATGGGTAAGAAAATTATATTATGCATAATGTCGTTATGAATTTCCATTCCCAATAAGTTTCCAATGTTTTGTGTTTTTATCGTCGCTAGGATTTTAGAATAAGCTCGTGTATCTTGTCAAAGGGTAGTAGATGTTTTACAAGGTTATGTTGCTTTAAACCTTCATGTTCATGTGATAACATGGAGGTAGACACTCTAAGATCTAACTGTGCGAGCGAAAAAACAATGTGCAGGTACGTCAAAGTGAAACTAATGATGCTATCCAGTGTTTGTTTGTAGTCACTCAAGGTTTATTCAAGCTTGGAAGACAAAGGCATTTTAAAGCATCCTCTTATTTCTAAAGCTAACATAAAAATCAAAGAACTTTAAGAACTTGAAGAAAGGGGCAAAGAATGTGGCTGTGGAGAAGGGGGCACTTGTGGAGGTAATGAAGGGGGGAATGAACAATGTAAGGAACTAGGTACTATTGCTAGTGAGGAAGGGGGAGAATTTGTTAAAAGTGAAGAAGGAGACCAAAAATTCAAGTTCTCGACCAAAAAGATTCAAGTTCTCGAGAAGAAAGTACATAAGAGACAAGTGTGTCAAAAACTATAGGCAAGAGGACGGTGGAGATATTTGGTAGTAAGATCTTAAAAACTAGTACATCTCAAGGTTTTATTGAGAGAATTAGAGAAAATTTTTATAACACCACCTCCAAAGGTCCCACTATGTAGGCTTATTCTAACTAAAAGCAACAAAAAAATTAAGTCCATCATCAAGGGAAAAAACTATCTCAAGTTCTTTTATAAAGATGGTTGGCCACCTGGAAAATAATGGTGCCTTTATTACATCCATCATTAATTTAGAGAGGGAGGAGACACCTCTCACAAACCAAAGGAGGGAGTCATGGAGTGATGCATGGAAAAGTGTTAATGACAAGTTTGAAAGTATCTTGGATAAGGTGAAGATACACCATAATGTATGCATGCAGACTTGTGGTTGGGAGGAAGAGTAAGTGTGTATCCTTGGAGTTTTTATAATATCATAGTCACATGCAACTTTTCTAATAGTTGTTAAGTCTATGTACATACTCTTTTTATTGAGAGAGATCATTATTTGTGGTGGTTGGTGGGCTGGGAAAAAATTCAAGCTCCAAAGGAAGAGATGTAACTATCCAATGATGTAAATCTGTATTACTTCTACGAACACAACCTGAGATGATAAATGAGCTGAGTGAAAATTATTTTGTGAGTTATGTATTATGATACCATTACAAGATATAACATGTTGCTTGCATGAATATCCTATGTATAGAATGTTCCACGTGCATCCCATGCTTAGAAACCACATTATTTACACCACCTATGAGCCTAGGAAGTTAGCCTATAGAAAGGCAAGGTAGGAAAACAAGAGGTGGGCAACACAAGCAAGGAGTAATAGCACTAGTGGAGAAGAGATCGAGAATAATAGCACTAGTGGAGAAGAGATCGAGAATATTTTGCAATCAAAAGGTGACTTGACTCTATATATATCACAATGAAGATACCTAAATGAAGTAGACATATTGACAGCATTGAAGATTGTGATAGGAACTATATTTGCCTTTAGTGCAAGCATTATAGACCTTGCATTGAATGTTCGAAATTGGAAGCAACCCTCTACCATCATGACTGGAATTTTGGAAGATTTGAACATAATTTGAACTCGAGGGGCAAGGTGAAAGGGAAGATGCTGGATCATTGTGTTGAGATGATAATTGGTGACTTCTCATTTGACATTGTTGTGAAGGGTTGTTTTATGAATAAGATACCATACTAGAACAAAGTTGATGATAATAATCTTCTATATTCCTCGATGATAATAATCTATATACTTCGACCTTCAAATTTGTCAACTTTTTCTTTCAGATGCTGGCTTCTTTGCATGCTTGTACATGATGGAGAAGGCTACAAAGGTAGAGCATTGTGCCTAAATTTAGGGTTTTGGAGTGTTGCATTGCCAAGCTGTAAAGTATATATAAGAATATAGCACAACGAAAAGATAGATAGCAAAACAAAGTGCAATAGATAGAGAATGGAAAGAATTTGAAATTATGTGATAGGTACAAAGTGAACTTAGGAAATTAGCCTATAGAAAGGCCTTGTAGGAAAACAAGAGGTGGGCAACATAAGCAAGGAGTAATAGCACTCATGGAGAAGAGATTGAGAATATTTTGCAATCAAAAGTTGAGTTGACTCTCTAGATGTCACAATGAAGATACCTAAATTAAGTAGACATATTGACATTGAATATTGTGATAGGAACTATATTCACCTTTAGTGCAAGCATTATAGACCTTGAATTGAATGTTCAAAACTGGAAACAACACTCTACCATCATGATTGGAATTTTGGAAGCTTTGAACATAATTTGCACTTAAGGCAAGGTGAAAGGGAAGATACTGGATCATTGTGTTGAGATGATAATTGATGACTTCTCATTTGACATTGTTGTGGAGGGTTATTTTGTGAATAAGATACTATAGTGGAACAAAGTTGATGATAATAATCTATATACCTTGACCTTCAAATTTGTCAACTTTTTTCTTTTTGATGGTGGCTTCTTTGCATGCTTGTACATGATGGAGAAGGCTACAAAGGTAGATAATTATGCCTCAATTTAGAGTTTTGGAGTGTTGCATTGCCAAGTTGTAAAGTGTATATAAGAATATAGCACAATGGAAAGATAGATAGCAAAACAAAGTGCAATATATAGAGAATGAATTTTTTTTAAAATTATGTGATAGGTACAATGTGATGGTGTTTTCCACCCGTGCACTAGAGACACTATGGATACTCACAAGCATTGGAGGGTGTGGATACTCATAAGCACTGGATGTCTTAGCTTGTGATAACTATGTCTCTATATAGTGTTACAGGTGGTGTGTAGGCGTGTATATAATGCGGGTGGTTATGCGGCATAGACATAATACGTTGCCCTCAAAACATGGCCAGCCAACCACTACCCACTAAAAACGCCAAGGGGGAAAGTGGCCCCCCTAGGACCTCCTAGCTGGGGCTCCACCTCGGGCCCCAGCTACTACTTAAACCCCTAACCATCTCTTTACTATCAATGATCATAATAACAACCCCATCGGTGTCTAAGCCAGGATTCCCACGAAATACATGTGCGAATGGCTTCTCCTCACATAATGGGGGCCTTTATGAATGTGTGCCAAGCATCGATGTGAGATACATACTAACAGGCAAGCATTGAGTGTATACTAACAGTGTACACACCACCGTGGGAAGAAAGAAAGGGCAAATGGCAACAAAGGTAGGTTTTTACATAGAAGCTTATTCCATGTAATAGTATAATTAATTTTCATTATCTTAACAAATACGTAAACAGGTGACATACCTTATCATCATAACTGCATTTATACGTTCTTCTTCACCAAAAAAAGTATTCTCAATTCATGACGATCGAGTTAAAGACTTGAACCTTAGAGAGGAACTCGATGTGGAGTTTTATCCTATGATATTGTGAGAAAGAAGAGATGAGAGAAGAGACAATGTACTCAAGAACTCATCAATGAACCACTAGCCAACTTGATTAGAAATGAACTACAATGCCTCATATATATAGGCACAAGATGAACGGATCTCTAGAAAAGTTCCTCCACCCAAAAATGTGTAAATAGGAAAAAATAGAAATGAATGCTATAAATCCCAAAAATGCCTAGAGGCTAAAGAGTGTGCCACTAGCGTGACACCATCTGGAGATGACACCTATCCAACACCTCCTCTTCAGGTCCAGATGGGAGGACCAACACCAACGCGCTGAAGAAGATAATCCAAGGTAGGTCGAGGAAGAGGCTTAGTAAACAAATCAGCAACATTATCTTTGGTAGGACAATACTCAAGCTGAATGCGACCTTCAGAAATCCAATCACGAACAAAACGAAAATGAACATCAATGTGTTTCGATCATCCTCGAATAACTGGATTTTTGGCTAAAACAATAGCACTCTATGAATCTAAATAGATGAGTGTCGGAGTAGATGAACATCCAAGGTGATTTAGAATTTGCTGAAGCCAAAGTGCTTCAGAAGTGGCATCAAGATATGACTTGTACTCTGCCTCTGTCGATGAAGAAGAAGTAATTCGTTGCTTTTGACATTTCCAAGAAACAAGTCCTTTACCAAGCATAAAACAATAGCCTGACATGGAACGCCTAGTATCAATATACCCTGCCCAATCAGAATCTGAGTAACCAATAAGTGTATCTCCACCTGCATAAGAAATGCCATACTCAAGAGTTCCATGAAGATATCGAAGAACCCTCAAAGCTGCTGCCAATGAGATCGATGAGGCTGTGAAGAGAATTGGCTGAGAATACTCATAGCATAGGAGAGATTTGGCCGAGTGTTAACCAAATAAAGTAGAGAACCAATAAGTTGGCGATACTCTGTAGAATCAACCTCAGGGGAATCATCATCTTTGGATAATTTTGAATTAGGATCTATGGGACAAGTGAGTGATGCACAATCATGCATGCCATATTTCTCAAGCAACCTTAAAGTATACTTCTTTTGACAAAGAAAGATGCCAGAAGCAAATTGCCACACTTCTAAACCAAGAAAATAGTGGAGTAGTCCAAGATCAGTCATGGCAAATGATGTTGTGAGTTGAGTTTAAACCCATTTGAGTAGGTCCAAATTAGAGCCAGTGAGTGTTAAATCATCCACATAAAGCACAAGAATGCATATACCATCATCCACAATAAGCACATAAAGATTAGGATCTGCATGAGTCCTCTCAAAATGTAGAGAAAGGAGAAAACTGTCAATCTTCTGATACCAAGCTCGAGGAGCTTGCTTAAGACCATAAAGAGCTTTCTATAATAAATACACATCATGTTTATGACCCTGTGCAATAAAACCTTTAGGTTGTGCCACATAAACTTCCTCCTCTAAATCTCCATTCAAGAAGGCAGATTTAACGTCCATTTGATATATATGCCAGGCATAGTGTGCAACAAGAGCAAAAACAACATGAATAGTAGAATATCTGGCAGTAGGAGCAAAAGTTTCATCAAAGTCTTCACCTTCTTTTTGAGCATAACCTTTAGCAACAAGTCATGCCTTGTACTTATCAAGAGTACCATCAGAATGAAACTTGACTTTGAAAATCCACTTAGCACCAATGATCTTTTTTATATGAAGGTCGTGGAACTAACTGCCATGTGTTATTAGATTCAATAGAAGAAATCTCTGCTTGCATTGCTTCACACCAACGTGGTAAGGAAAGAGCTTCCTTAATCGTTTCAGGCTCAAACACATCACCAATATGAGACATCAAGGCAATATTTACTGAAGGGCGTGTACGTAAGACATGTGTAGTAGATTGTTGAGAATCTGAAAGTGATATACCTGAATCCTGAAGTAGAGAGCAAACCCATTTTGGAGGACCAGAAGTCCATGTAGAATCCAATGAAGTAGTAGGTGTCGCAATCGAAATGGATGGAGGGGATGAAGTAGGAACTAATGGTGTAGATGAGGATGAGACTGTAGGGAATGAGAGAGGCTCAAGCTCAAGAGATGGAAATGGATCTGAGAGAGATGTAGAAGGTGGTAACTCATCAAGACCAAAAACATGCTCATCAAAGATGGCATCACGTGAAAGAACAATATCCTCACGAGAAGGATCCCAAAAACGGAACCCTTTGGAGCGAGAAGCATATCCTGTGAATATCATAGGTTTGGACTTAGCATCAAGAGTCCTCCTCTTAGAAGAAGGCACATGCACATGAGCAACACAACCAAAGACATGAAAATGAGAAACAGTAGGCTTGTGGCCTGTGAAAGCCTCCTCTAGAGTCATGCCGTCCACTGCTTTCATAAGAGAGCGATTGAGAAGATAAACTGAAGTAGCTATAGCCTCACCCCAAAAGGAGGAAGGTAGCTTCGCATGATGTAAGAGGGAGCGGGCCATTTCCTTCACCGTTCTATTCTTTCTTTCAACCACACCATTCTGCTGAGGAGTGTAGGGTAGGTGGTTTGTCGTTGTATGCCTTTTGAAGCTAGAAAATCCTCAAATGCTGTAAACTCACCTCCATTGTGATACCTTTTGACTTGCTTGATTCTTCATTTGGGCAAGCTAAACCTTGAAATGAGAAAGAGCATCAGACTTCTTAGGTAAGAAATAAACCCATGATTTGCGAGAGAAGTCATCCACAAGAAGCATATAATACTTGGATCCACCAAGCGATTATACTTCCATAGGTCCTGCAAGATCAGCATGAATATGCTCAAGTATGCGTGTGGCCCTATGAGTAGCCTCCTCTGGAAAAGAAGCCCGATGTTGCTTTCCTTGAGCACAAGAAGAACAAATGTGATGGTGAGGTTTTTGAAGCTTTGGTAGACCTGTAACCATGTCATGTGAGACAAGATGTTGCAAAGTAGCAAGAGGAACATGGCCAAAGCGGAAATGCCATAGATCACTATCTTCATTAGAAACAAGTGCTTTAGGAGAAGCAAATAATTGATGAAGATGAGACTCATGTGGTGGCAATTGTGCTGTAAAAGAGCTTATATGATAAAGAGCTTATGTGCTGTAAAAGAGCTTATATGATAAAGCCCAGCATTTTGATAACCATGTGCCACACAAGAAAGTGACTGTCTATCAATGATTTCAATCACTTCATCATCAAAGTAAACCCCAAGACCTTTAGAAGTAGCCTTAAAGATAGAAAATAAGTTGGCAGACATCTTAGGCACATGCAAAACATCATGTAAGATAGCATCTCCAAAAGAAACATCACCAATACCAATCACAGGGAGAGACGAAGCATCACCAATGTGTGATGAAGAGGTAGACTTATGGTTTTCCAATAAGGAAGAACTATTCGTCATGTGAGAGGTAGCACCACTGTCGGCAATCCACTCATCCGCAGTATGCATATCAAGATCTTTGATTACCACAAGTGATGTGTCACATGAAGAAGTAGAAGACATAGCAACATATGCAACCTTGGCGTTACCGTCTTCCTTCTTGTCTTTGTCTTTGTCGTGAGAAGATGTTGATGTAGAAGAACCCTTAGATTTGGATTCAAGTTCAGCTTTTACCTTCTTGGATGCCGCCTTCTTAGCAAAACAACAATCCTCCGTATGGCCACTATGACCACAGAAAGTGCACTCCTTGGAAGAATCCTTTGATTTGTCCTTGTCGCCTTTGGTTGAAGAATCTTTAGTATTGGAATTAGAGCCTTCGCATTGATCATTCCCCTTGCCTTTGCCTTTGCCTTTGCCCTTGCCTTGGCTTACAAAAGCCGAGTTCTTTTTATTTTGCTTGCGAGTAAGGCACATATCATGAAGAAGACCCATAGTCTCTTCAAAGGAAGGGAAAGGAACTCGAAGAAAGATGTTATCTTTGAACGATTCAAAAGAAGAAGGCAATTTACCAAGTAGCTTTGTGGACCGGATTGCTTACCAATGTACCAAACTCTTCAAGTTGCTGCTTGATTCGATTGAATTCTCCAAGCTTCTCCACTATGTTGTCAGATTCGGAGATAGAAAGCTTATCCAAATCTTCTTCCAACTTAGCCATCTTAACCGTTGAAAGTCTTCCATTTTGCATTTGTATAGCGTGCCATAATTGTTGAGCCGTACTCCTTGTAGAAAGAAATTGAGACACAACCGATGCCATGCACAAGTAAAGCTTTGGCCCGTGCATCCATATAGGTTTGATATTGAGAAGGCACCATATGAGGAGAAGTGATTATAGACCACACCCTTGCGCTTTCCAAAAGAAGTTGAATAAACAAGGACCAAGTGTGGTAGTTGTTTGGGGTAAGCTTTTATGAATCGGAAAGACTTGGAAGGCTCAAAGATTGAGTGAATGGGTTAAAGGGCTGATATGATTGAGTGGGGAGAGGAGTAGTAGTGGAAGTAGTAGAAGGAGGAATCATAGTCGATGAAGTTGCCATAAAAGGCATAGATGATGTAGGGGGATATACCATAGAGGGCATAGAAGTATGTGGATAGGAAGGCATAAAGGACAAAGAAGAAAGAGAGAAAGGATCCGTAGAAGGTAATGGATATGACAGAAAAGAGAAAGTAGAAGCACCTACTGAAGAAGGAATTGCACCAACTTCCGTTGTAGTAGTTGCCAGTCCAATCGTCATAGGAGATGTAGGATCCATAGTATCTTCAAGTTTGCCTTTGTCTTTTGGAGTAGAGGACTTCTGAGATCCCATAGGGAGAGGAGGGTGGGAAAACACAAGGAAAGAAGTGTCGTACCTCCAAAAATGCAGCCAATAGATGGGATGTCCACCAAGGAAGTATCTCCAAAACATATACAAAGATAGTGTGAAAACGCAGCCACAAAACGCAGTCGATATATGAACCAATAGACTCCATTAGAAACCACCAAAAGAGGGCTGAGAATGTAGCCTTAGGTAGAAGGAGTATGGAGGAGCTGATTGTCCACAAAAACGCAAACAGAAAGTGTGTAGCAAAGTGGAATTTTCAGCCGGTAGAAAGGTGTAGAAAAGAGGATGAATATGTACCTCAAAACACCATGAAGAGGGCTGAAGTTGATGATGAAAACGCAGCCAAGAAATGGCTACAAATCTCTCCACAAGAAGCCTCCAAAAAAATGCTACCGCATGTAGGGAAAACTAGTTGGCAATGTTTTCACCGCAAGTAGAGTTGTAGGACTCGGATTGAAGTGCTTTAAAAACACACTTGTAGAGGGATGGTAAGGGGCTGGTTTGAAGCCTTTTGCATCATTAAATGAGTGTAAGGATGATGAGTAAGGGCTTCTGCAAAAAACGCAAGCAAAAATTCTGCATGCAGGCAGTCTGCAAAGAATAACTCAAAAACGGTGAGAAATTTGTGAAAACTTTCTTTTGCTAAGTTGTAGACCACGATGATTCCAATAGGTTTCATGGGCACAATCCTCAAAAATGCATTCGTTTAGCAGAAAATCAAAAAAATAAAAAAACGCCATTGAAAGCAGGGTTGTTGAAGAGGACTAGAGGTAGAGAGGAAGAAGGATAAGGAGGCTCTATGTGCGCCACCACCTTGCTCTGATACCATGTGAGAAAGAAGAGATGAGAGAAGAGACAATGTACTCAAGAACTCATCAATGAACCACTAGCCAACTTGATTAGAAATGAACTACAATGCCTCATATATATAGGCACAAGATGAACGGATCTCTAGAAAAGTTCCTCCACCCTTTCCTCCACCCAAAAATGTGTAAATAGGAAAAAATGGAAATGAATGCTATAAATCCAAATGCAGTTTTTGATGAAAAGGCAGTTTCAGATGCAAAACTATGGCATGCTCGTTTTGGTCATCTGAACTTTGCTAGTTTGCTGCATTTGCAGAAATTTGATATGGTGACTTCATTGCCCCCTCTTGAGGCACTATTGAAACATGTTTGTGAAGGCTGTATTTTGGGCAAAATGTAGCGTTCTGCATTTCCAAAGGATGGTTCTGTGCGGGCCACTCGCAAATTGCAACTTGTACACAGTGATGTATGTGGGCCTATGCAAACTCCGTCATTTGGTAAACACTTGTACTTCGTGACTTTCATTGATGATTACTCAAGGCATGCATGGGTATATCCACTGAAGGCAAAGTCCGAAGTGTTTTTGTGCTTCAAACAGTTTTTGCTTATGGTTGAAAATGTATCGGGCACCCTCCGTTCTGATCGAGGGGGGGAGTACATGTCTAAAGAGTTTGATGCATTTCTAGCTAGTCGTGGGATAAAACACCAATGTATAGTGCCGTATACCCCTCTGATCGAGGGGGGGAGTACATGTCTAAAGAGTTTGATGCATTTCTAGCTAGTCGTGGGATAAAACACCAATGTATAGTGCCGTATACCCCTCAGCAAAATGGTGTTGCTGAGAGGAAAAACATGTCACTTATGGAGATGGCATGATGTATGGTCAAGAGCCAAGCTTTGCCACATGCGTTTTGGCTTGAGGCTATCATGTGTGCTGCATATGTACTCAACAGGTGTCCCACTAAGGCCTTGCAGTCTGTTACTCCATACGAAGCTTGGCATGGCAGGAAGCCTTCTATTGGTCACTTGTGTGTCTTTGGTTGCTTGGCCTATGCTTTAGTGCCTGTGCAATAGCATAGAAAATTGGATGATAAGGCTGTCAAATGCATTTTTGTTGGTTACAGTGCTGAGAGCAAGGGTTACAGATTGTATCATCCGCAGTCAAAGCGTATCTTGATTAGTCGAGATGTTGTTTTTGTTGAAGATGCTGTGCAGCCTTTGTTATCATGTACCAAAGAGACAGGTGTGAGCTCACGGGATGTATTTGTTTGATATGTTGTTGCCTCTGTTTATAGGTGGGAATTCAAATGTAAGTCCTAATGAGGTAAATATTCAGCCTATGCAGATTTCAAACGACATCATAGATCAGCCTATTTCTTATGCAGATTTACAGGATGTAATTTATGAGGATAGGGTTGAAAATGAGCAGGCTAGAGGTATGCCTAAATGGCTGGTGCAAACCTTGCGTGATAGTAAAATTGATGCACCTATGTCTAGTCGTACTCGTTCAGGTTTTCAGCATGCCTCATGCATCAGATTGTTATGCTTTGGTTGTGTCTAGTATGTGTGAAGAGGAAGAACCTCTTTCATTTGATGAGGCACAAAAATCAAAAAATTGGTTGGCTGCAATACAAAGTGAATATGATGCTATAATGAAGAATGGTACATGGTCTTTGTGTGATTTGCCTATTGGTAAAAAGGTCATTGGATGTAAGTGGGTTTTTAAGTTGAAACGAAAGCCAAATGGCAGTGTTGATCGCTATAAGGCTAGACTTGTTGCAAAGGGTTATGCTCAAGAAAAGGGCATTGATTTTGATGAGACCTTTGCTCCCACTTATCGTATGACTACCATTCGTAGCATTTGTGCATTGGCAGCTCATAATGGTTGGAATGTACATCAGTTGGACATAAAGACCACGTTCTTAAATGGAGATTTGCATGAGGAGGTGTATGTATCGCAGCCTCGTGGTTTTGTTCAAAGAGGGCAGGAAAACAAAGTGTGCAGGTTGAAAAAGGCTTTATATGGTTTAAAGCAAGCTCCACAAGCTTGGTATGAAAAGATACATGCATATTTGACTGCACATGGTTTTCAGAATAGTCCAACAGAAAGCACTTTCTATGTTAAACGTATGGATGATGTACATCTAATCATTGCTCTCTATGTCGATGACATGCTGCTCACAGGACCAAATGAGAGTCATATTGCTGATTTTAAGGCTGATTTTAAGGCTGATTTGAATGCCTCTTTTGAGATGTCAGATTTGGGACATTTGCATCATTATTTGGGGATACAATTTAAGCAGTGTGATGGAGGTATTGCTTTGTGTCAAACAAAGTATATATTGAGACATTGTTGCGGAGATTTGGCCTTGAAGACTGCAAGCCTATTGCTACTCCAATGGAGACATGTTTGAAGTTGAGTCTTCATGATGCTGGAGATCACTTTGATGTCACACTCTATCAGACAGCTGTTGGTTGCCTCATTTATGTATGCATTACGAGGCCGAACATTCAGTTTGCAATCTCACAGGTGAGTAGGTTTATGCATAGCCTAGGGTCTCAGCATTGGAAGGCAGTTAAATGCATCTTTTGCTACTTGAGTGGCACCATACATCTTGGACTGTTTTATCCCAAGGGGGGATCATTGCCGCCAGATTTACATGCTTTTCGGACTCAGATTGGGTTGGTTGCTATGACACAAGAGTGTCCACAAAAAGTGGTTTTTGTTTCATGCTCGGTAGCTCATGCATATCTTGGTTGATGAGCTAGAAGCAAGCTAGAAGCAACCTACTGTGGCCACTTCTAGTTGTGAAGCTGAGTACAGGGTAGCTTTCACAGCTATGGTTGAGTGTGTGTGGCTCAGACGGCTTATGGCTGACTTGGATGTTGGACAGGAGTCTGCCACCTCTATCTACACTGACAGTCAGAGCGCATTGGCAGTTGCGCGAGAAACCCAGTTTTTCATGCTTGCACAAAGCACATTGATGTGCATTTTCACTATGTCAAGGAGAGACTCTCTGCAAGAGAGATCATCTTGGCCTATGTGCCAACACAGGACAACCTCGCCGATCTTTTCACAAAGGCACTTCCTCGTGAGAAGTTCGAAGCTTAATGCAAAGCTTTGGGCTTGCTCCCCTTTGTGGACTGATCTACTTCGGGCATGGCACTTCCCTATACATGAGTGCCAGCTCTCGTTCACACCATCACTCCCAAGGGGAGATTTGTTGCCATATATATAGGTAGTGATGTGTGTGAACACACTTAGGACCGCTGGGGCACTTTTTTCCTCTTTAGGAGGTTTTTCCCCCCGGCTTATATATACGCCCATCATTCTAGGGCTAACTTATCTTTTGTACATTGGCACAATCTAATACATTGTGTGTTGTGTGCATTCTTGCTTCTTCTTCTCTAAGCTTTGTGTGCTTTCTTGTAACCCTAATTCCAACAATACGGGATGCTCTGCATCTCCGCAATCAAGGTCCACACCCATGCATTCAACAAAATGCCTCTTGATGCAATGCTCAAGAAACGTTCTTACAATTCAATGGGCCGAGTACGAAAACATCCGTGATGAGGCTACGAAAAAAGCTTGCAAGGCCATGTCATTAATGATGCAAGTGAAGCTCCTGGATAGATATAACAAGATGCCCTTGAATAGAATTGCAAAGGTACATGAGGAGAAAGAGGAGGACTAGGCCTACTATGTCCATAGAGAGATGGATAACTACTTGAAGGCCCACTAATCCAATATTTGTAACCTCTACCTACTCACCCAAGTTCTTAATCACATATAGCAAAAAGACCTCTCTCAGAGCCCAAACCAGCGGAGCACTTGCAGCTGGCACTGCTGCCAGAACAACCAACACTAACAGCTGAAGATATGCAAGAGGGGCAGACTGTCTTGATGGACACCCATGTAATAATGAAGGAAATCAAGAAGGGGAGAAAGAAGAATATGAGGGGAGTAATTCCATATATAGATGCTGAATCGCAAAGATTAGAGGCGGAAGTGGCCCAGGAAATCCGAACATACCAAGAGGCATTGCAAGAGACCACTATCAGCCAAGCCACATAGGAGCCCCTACAACAACTTACTCTCCAACAAGACTGGCCCAACTGATATTCATGAATCTATCCCCACTCAAAGAATCGGCTCTGGGCAAACACGCCAATAGAGACAAAGCTCGAACAAGAAGCACCAGTACAGGCTGAGGAAAGACAAGGCGTTGAGGCAGCCACACAGCCTCAAGTATAAGAAACATAGGCCCCCAATGAAGCAAGCATAAGACAAAGAAGTGCAGAGCCCTCCAATCAAGCAAAAGAAGGCGGTTGGAAGATGAAGAAAGAATACCCCAGCTGGCCTCCCTACAGAAAATGGACTATCAACAATTCTTGTGCAAGAGACCATGGAAGGGCTAGGTGAGCTGCTAAACCAACTACAGGTTGGGCTCGAAGAAGGTGCAAGCACAAGTGCAATGTGGGAGCAAGAACAAAAGTTTTGGCGATGCTACCTCCTCACAATGCACATGCTCCATGACCGTAACGCCGCCCTTTGGAAGCAGGTTAACGATGCATGCACACAAGTGCAAACCTTAAAAGACCACTTGGCAACAGCAGCTGAAGCTACCCATACGTATGTAATCATGAAAAGCTTGAAGGCCACAGAGGAGCAAGAGAATAGGTATAAAGCCCTCGAAAGCAGTAACATGGTCCTCAACCAAACAATTGTACAAAGAATCAAGGAAAATGTGGACCTCAAGGCAAAATTAGAACAAGCTAAGGAGCAGCAGAAAGAGGTCACCCACACCAATGAGCTCACTACACTTCATGACCAACAAGTACAGGAGCTCCAAACCAATGCCAGGGCCAAAGAAGAAGAATTGCAAAGCCAAATCCAGCGAGCTCACATCTAAAGGCATAGCGGAGGAGAGGGCAACTCACTTACAGCAAGAGAGGGAACAAACAAACAAGGCCCATGCAAAAAAGATTAGAACACTTAACGACACAATAACTGCAAGAAGCCAGGTCGAAGTACAAAGGAAAGAGTTGGCCCACCAAGAAGAAATGGCACATCTTACACAGAAACTATACAACATTCAGAGGTTTGCTGCCCAAAGGCTCCAACAAATCACCGAAGCTCAAGAAAGAGAAGCAACGGCCAAGTGTGCCTAAGAGGACGCAACCAAAAGATTCGAGGAGTTAGATGCTGCAAGGATGGTTTGAGAAACTGTAATTTCAAACCTCATCAGCAACACTGACTCTCGCTTACAACGTCGTCTGGTGATCCAAGATAGAAGTCAGCGGCGGCGGCGCGGCCGGAGCCTAACGATAACCTCCACCTCCTCCTTGAGCATGCCTCAGAGTTGGATCAGTTTTGCCAGTAACTCCTCAGGCCCCTCCTTAAACTCTCACCTTGTTTTTGTCTACACTAACACTCTCTTTACTTCAATATGATATAAATCTATCTGAAGACATAGGCCTAGGTGAACTAACCCTAATTAAACAAAATACTGAAAGAGATGTTGACCCTACCATAATAATGGGAGTTTTGCGAGGAGACTTAGTATTAACTAATCCACAAGATATCTTCTTCTACCCTTTACATCCTATAGTGCTAAACCTTTGTAGTTGGTGTCGGGTCCTCCAAAATTCTGAAATTCTAGACAATAGTGTCGAAAAATTAGACCTATTTGTCCAGATGACATTCCTAAGACACCGGCCAACTATGAGGTAGTAGCACATAGTTACCAGTGGGGATTATAAGTCATGGGTGGCTTGAAGTATATAAGTCATGGGTGGCTTGAAGTATATAATATGCACCAGCATCTAAACTTATGTGAGTCAACTTTATATCATCCTTTTGGCATTCTAAAGCTATATTCTAATATTTACAACACTTTGAAGCCATGTTAATAAATGTACAGTACAATTTTTATGCTACCCATATTGAATATCCCACTATCACGTCCGAAGAGACAAGAATTTATAAAGTCTCACAAGCCTAGCCACCCACCCCCTAGCCCTAGGTCATCTCAACTAACCAGTTTACCATTAACAAAAAAAAAAGATTGGAGAAATGGTACCTACCCCACCAGTCTGGAGACTGATGTACTTTTCATGTACAGATGTCCGCCTCGAAAACAGAAGCTGTAGAGACCCCAGCAGCCACTCAAGCCAGCGCTACAGGCTCCCCAACAAGTCAAAATAAGAAACCAGGGCAGGTACCCAAACTGAATTACTTGGGCCCATATGCCCAAGCCTTCCAGCCCATGGAAAGGTCGCACTGTGCATTACCACAACCCAAGGTGCCTCCAAATCCTAGAAGAGGTAGAGGTCCAAGGAGAAGCTGGAGAAAGTGGGCTTAGGGACAATGGCACAAATACTTCCACAAGGAGCATCGACACAGAGTTTTGTGCCGATTATATGAAGACTTATGACAAAGGCACCAAACGTGGCACCATCACGAAGGCCGATGGTACAACAGAGCAGCAACTGATCATAGAAGAACTCATTTGTGACGCTCTGCAACTCCCACCAGTAGTCAAAGTCCACGCCCACGCATTCGACAAAATGCCTTTGGATGCAATGCTAAAGAAGAGTTCTTGTAACTCTAATGGGGCAGAGTACGAGAATACCCGGGATGAGGCTACAGAGAAACCCTGCAGAGCTATGTCACTGATAATGTAGGTCAAGCCAATGGATCGATATAACAGGGTCCCATTGAATAGGATTGCTAAGGTACATGAAGAGGAGGAGGACTAGGCATATTATATTCATAGAGAGATGGAGAACTATCTAAAGGCCCACCAGTCCAAAATATGCAACCCGTACTTGCTAACCCAAGTCCTAGATCATGTGGCAAAAAGGCCTCTCCTAGAGCCCGAACTAGCAGAGCAACTGCAACTAGCACTGCTACCAGAGCAACCACCACTAATAGCTGAAGAAATGGAAGAGGGACAAGCTGTCCTAGTGGAGACCATGCCATTATGAAGAAGGTAAGGAAAGGGAGAAAGAAGAAGACAGACAAGAAAATGCGGGGCATCATCCCAAACATAGCTACAGAGTCACAAAGACTAGAGGCTCAGGTGGCACATGAAATCAAAAAATACCAAGAGGCATTGACAGAGCAAGAAGCCATAGTCAACCAGGCCACTCAAGAGCAACCGTAGTTACTCCCCCGAGAGCCCGGCACAACTGATTTTCACGAACCTATCCCCACTTAAGGATTCAGCTTTGGTAGACACATTGGCAAAGATAGAACTTGAACAAGCAGCATCAATTCCAGTACAGGAGGCTGAGGAAACACAAGGCATTGAGGCAGCGGCTCAATTGCATGAACCAACAGCCCAATCTGATACACTAGCAAAAGACCAAGAAGTGCAGAACCATCAAGCCCAAGCAAAAGAAGGTGTTTGGAAGATGAGGAAAGAATACCCCAGCTGTCCTTCCTACAAGATGTCGACTATGAATAGTTCATGCAAGAAACAATGGAAGGTTTGGATGAATTGTTAAACCTGCCACTATTCTTGAAAAATTTCCTAGAGCCCAACCATCTATCTCTAACAGGGAACTCAAAGGAAAGGCCCCAGCTCCTATGCATCTTCATCAACAAACCTCACCAAAGGAGACAACCACATGCTCAAAGGCCTCGTCATCAACAGCCACTCCACAAGAGACTCTAACCTCATCATCAACAATGCCAATGAGTCTCAAACCTGCAGCCTCAGCACACCAACCAAAGTCACGGAGGGCCCCAAACCTTCCACATCACCCCAAAATAAAACTCCACCACGACAACCACAATCAAGATATCTTAATAGTATCAAAATGTGGGTGGAGAAGCAGCTACTTGTAGCTCAAGGTTACTATGAAGGTGCCAATAAAATTTGGGTACCTCGACAGTCAAAACCTCTTCCTCAACGAAGCACTCAAAAGCCAAGGAAGAAGAAGAGTACTCCACAACACCGTCCACAAGAGCCACCAAAAACATTGCTGCAAGCACACAAGGGTACTACCAAAGAAATACCAAAGCTTGGGTCCCCAAGCGCATCACAAAGTCTCCTAAGCTTGCACAAAGTGTGGGTACCAAAAACATTGCTGCAAGCACACAAGGGTACTACCAAAGAAATACGAAAGCTTGGGTCCCCAAGTGCATCACAAAGTCTCCTAAGCTTGCACAAAGAAGGAAGCCTCAACACCAGGCACATCGGCCACCAAACTACAGTGTTCATCAAAGATGGGTGCCTATGGAGGTGCTTCAACAACAAGGATACTATGATGGTAATTCCATCAGATGGTTGCCAAAATCAAACAATGTGAAGAAAACTTCACTAATATAACAAAACAATATGTGCAAAGAATCTAAGATTTATAGGTTGTTGGTGGGATGTATGTCTATGTGACTATTCCATATATAGTTGCAGTATATAACAAGTGTGTACAATAGTACCACTCTATTAAAGATTCAGGTTTTCTCAAGTGCAAAAGTTTGTGCAAGCATTATTTAGTAAGTTGTTACAAGTAATCATGTCTGATAATCTATCCCAGATTGTGAGCGAGAAGCTGGATAAGAAAAACTTCCAAGCATGGAAGTTCAGTATGATCAATTTTCTTATTGGAAAATAGTATTGGGAGTTCATCACAAAAGTGATGTAAAGGAGCCAAAGAAAGCTGAAGAAATATACACCCCACAATAGGTCTAGGCATATAAAATAGCATGGCCTGAAAGTGCCAAAAGGTGCCATATTGGGTATCTACCAATGTGATAGATTCTATGATTGTGTATATATAGGATGCACAAACATGTAAGGAGGCTTGGGACACCTTTTATGAAGATATGTAACACAAACACTCAAGCTCAAAATATGCAACTAAAGCATGAACTACATAATGTGACTAGAGGGAAGTCGAGTATAAATGATTACTTAGTGACATGGTGATGGCTATCTTTTTGGTCATGTTTTTTGTCTTGTCATGTTTGGTTTGGTTTGTTTTTATTTTTTAAAATTTTTATGCTTTTTTATGATGTGACAACCATCTTTTTCACTTACACATTACCTAAAGAGCTAGAATATAGCTAAACATGGTTTAATAAATGTAAAATGGAGTACTTGGCATACTCCTTTGGCGTAATTTATCTTTAGATATAGAATTGTAAGACTAGGACGATTTGAAAGAAAAGATACTAGCATTAATATTCATCTTAGAAGCTACTAAGAGAAAGGCAAACTAGTCAAGTGCAATGCAATTATGCTCTTCAAGGAAACAATTGAAGTATAGAATTGTAAAAGAGGGTTGTATGAAGAGCCAGTTTTGAATACGCCTGTTTAATTTGAAGCTCATGAAGTCATTGCTTATCCTTTTGCTCTTGATCAAGATTGTGTAGCTACTTTGTTGAGAATGAAGATTTTTGTATAGGTGTCTGCTATTGTAGAAGATTTTGTTATTGCATCATGATAAACTTGTAATAATCCTTAACAAAAGCTTTACACATTTTGATTAGCCAAGACTGTGAAGTACATGTCTGCTTATCATTGATTACTTCTCTCTTCTCTTACTTTTTTTTTATTTTTTACTTTTTTTTGGTATTTTTGTGATTATGAAAGAAATAAATAATATTTAAGTTGTGTACAAAATATTAATGCTATACATGTTGGGCCAATACCAGTTTTATGGTATTAAATTTTCCAACAAGCTCCCTCTCGATGTGAACATGGTGAAATGTTTGGGAGGGTTTAAAGAAAGATGAGACTCTCTCCTTGGGTCACCACCTCAAGTTTTTCCTTTACTCTGGTGTAAACTTAATGAAACCATGCTTTCTAAATGGTATGTTGAGAAGGTCTAGGTGATGGTACACATGTAAGCGCTTGAGAAGTGCTTACATCCAACTAAAGAGGTGGCAATGTGCTTTCATAAGAGTGAATTTTGGCTTAGGTTTTATGTTTTGGTATAACTAAATAAAATGGTTAACCTCATAGTACCCTTGAGCTTTCAATAAGAATTTGGGTATCCATTTTGGGGTAGCTTGTAAGTTGGATTTGTTGCGCCGATTATTATGTTAAGACTTTCTTTGCTTGGTCAGTTGAGGTGGTATAGATGGAGAAATCTTGGGAACCCATTTCAAGGTAGATTTGGGTTGCCACTTTTTGGCCCGTCGTATCATACTTTTGATATCGAGGTGTTTGCCGTATGGAGGTAAAAGAATTGAGAGTTCCTTGAATAGTAGACACTGAGGTGGAGGGGGTTTCCTTATATTTTATGGATGTTGAAGCTTCCTCCTCGTTTGCGACTCTCAACAAGAGTGAGAGGTGGCAGGGATTTATGAGCAAAATTTTTAGCCGTGGCTTCACCCACAAAGACTGTTAATCCCATTTTGGATTAAGAAGCATGCTCCTCCAATTGAGGACATTAATAAGTGTCATGAAACGACACTATAAAAGTTGTACATTATGAGATATTGGCCACCCAAGGCCTAGTTAAGTAAGTTTTGGGTGGCCCAAGTGTGAATAAGGGCCAAATGTATATAAGGCATTTTCTCATTATGAAAAGACACAATCCCCCTTTGTGCTATTGAGAGCTCTTCCTTCTATCTTGAGAGATATTGAGAGAGAGCATTCTAGCATTGTTCCTCTTCTATGCTTGTATGATTCATGCTTGTGTGGAAGAGTGAGAGAGTGATTGCCTTATGCGATGGTGCAAGCGACTCTACGGTGACAGCGTGGAGGTGGAGCTTGGAGCTTAACAAGTGAGCTTGGAGAGCATAATTGCATTGCACTTGACTAGTTTGCCTTTCTCTTAGTAGTAGCTTCCAAGATGAAAATTAATGCTAACAACTTTTCTTTTAAATCATCCTACTCTTATGATTCTATATCCAAGGATTAAGTATGCCAAAGGAGTATGCCAAGTACTCCATTTTATATTTACTAAACCATCTTTAGCTATATTCTAGCTCTCTAGGTAATGTGTGAGTAAAAAAGATAGTTGTTATATTATAAAAAAGCACAAAAATTTTAAAAAAATTTAAAAAATTTTAAAAACATGACCAAGAAGATAGCCATTTCCATGTGGAATCCTAGTAGGTCTTTGGAAAACTAGCAATGGTACCATAAGACCAATGCCTTGATTTCTCATAGGGTGGAACCTTGCGTCTTTGCTTCACTAATAAACCATCGCATGAGGCTCTTATTGGTTCTTGATATCCTTAGCGGCGGGACTCACTGGGCCATGCTTTGGTCTCCACAAAGTGGTAGCTTATCACTCTTCATTTCACAAAAGAAGCCAAAAAAAACACACACACACACTTTTGTTATGTAAGTAATCGTCTAATCACATGCAATTTTACTTCCAGAGCTAACATATAGCTTTAGATAGTTTGTATGTGCATCATTGTGTTTGAGACTTTGGTCATAACCATAGGCATATTATTTGAACTCAGTTCATGAATCATACACTTGCACCTATTTCTAAGTTAGATCCGCATTAATCTTTATCTTTGTAGCATCTTTGGGAAGCTTAACCAGTCTTATCCCGCTGATTTCATAATTTCTTGTTCAGCTATTTCCTTGTTAACTTCTCCTTGTTACTCAAAGAACATCTTTGGGAAGCTTAACCAGTCTTATCCTGCTCATCTTCTTTAGTAAATCCAACCATTCTTTATCCTAGATGAATGATTAATGGATAAAATCAAGTTTTTCATAATGTTTCTCTTAAATTAGTAGAAATTGTTTACATTAGAATGAATTAAATACTCTTGGTGAAATTCTAGTTGATTTTAGAAAGTTAAAATTTGAAAAATGGTCAGCCATACAAAGGAGGTTATGGTGAAATTTTTTAAATTTGTGTAAAAATAAGTTTTACTTTTTTATTCTAAAAGTGTAATTTCTACTAAATTGGATTTATGCATGGAAGGACGCATAAAGAATTTATTTTAACCCAAAAGTGTTTTTCTCATCAATTTTGAAATCATCAAGTGGAGAGTACAAATAAGATTTTATGTACTATCTTGACAAAAACATTAGATGAAAGTTTCACGCATTGGGAAACAACATAAGCTGACTGTAGCTTTATGGGCATATCAAACATCATATAAGGTGTACTCCTTTCGTTTAGCTTATGGCGTTGAGACAGTAAGGCCTATGGAGTACTTAGTTCCAAGCCTGCAAATTGCGGTGCAAGAACGATTAACTGAGAATGAATTAGCTGAAAGATTGGTTGACTTTCCAGATGACATTCGCGAGATACCAACTAACTATGAGGTGGTAGCACATAGCTATCAGTGGATTTTAAGGCATGGGTGGCTCGAAGTTTGCTCGAAGTTTACAATACTCACCAACATCTTAACTTATGTGACTCTACCTTATATCACCCTTTTGGAATTCTAAAGCTATACTCTAATATCTACAAACACTTAGAATCCATGTTAACCAATGTACAATACAATTTTGATGCTACCCATATTGAATATCCTATCATAAATCCTAAGGATATCCCTGACCTACAAGAGTTATGAAATCTCACAAGCCTAGCCACCCACCCCCTGGCATAGGTCATGGTCAAGAAGAAACCTCATCTTCACCTTCAATGTCCATCTATTCTAATGTCGCTAGTAAACTCCTTAATCTCTATCCTAATACCCCACCTACTAACACATCTCACGCTGATTGCATATCCTCTACTTTCACTCCTCAGTAGAGCAGATAGATTTTTCCACTAACCCTCTCGCCCTCGAGGAGATACTGGCACCTCCCCCGTCTCCCCAACAATGGCAACCTCAGGAGGTATGCGATCCTATTCCCCATGACAATATTGAAGCTTTCACCAATGATACGATTTTGGAATCATTGCCTAGTGCAAAATATAAGGGCTTCATTTGCGCTGGCAATCCTCTATTAAAGCCCAAGTTAATGTTCAAGGTGCTCATGCAAGTAACACCCTTTGGACCAACTCGACGAATTATGCTACAAGCCTACTCCGAGGTCACACCAACAAAGCAACATTATGTGCCATACCCTCTACGAGCACCTCGCCCGGATTTAGAAGAAGTACTTCCCTTGGCTGGAGAAGGCACATTATGGGCTAATGTGGCACGGCACACAAAATTGGCCAATCCCCAATTGGCTAACCTGCTGGAAATCAGGATTGCCACTTTCATGATCAGCTATTGCTTTCACAGGTGGAGAAAGACTCACCCCGTACACACAAGAGGCGGCTATGCCACAATTGTTCCAAATGAGGCATAGCCCAAACTAGAGGATTTTGGAATACAGCCAGCAGATTGGCGGAAAGAGTACTTAACAATTCCAAAGTACAGCCAAGTCTATATGTGCGTGCCATCAACACAGCAGGTTGACCCATTGTACATGCCCCTTAAGAGAAGATGGACTCCACTGGAGTTTCAGGAGGCCAAGCGGCGCGACTCCCATGTTTGTTACAACTTTCTGATCTTCATGCCAGCAACCTTTCCAGACATACAGGAGCAAAGGAAACAAATGCTTACTTGGATACAAGCATGGCGCCGTATCCCAGACCCAGTAATCGTGGCAAGTATTAGATTTTTGAAATTGCTGGTGGTCTTGATTGATCAACCTAAAGAGCCCTATGATGGCCATGACGCTCAGCACCTGCAGTTCAACATGAATCAAGGCCCATCTGACCGGGGCATGATGTTGTATTACCATCGTCAAGGGTGTCTTCTGGCTTACATGCATGTCACGTTCGAGGACATGGTGGACACAGGGTTTTGGCACTCCCACGCAGCCTTCCGACGCACACTCAGGAAACTTCAATCATGAAGGAATTTCTACCGGCATGAGTTCGGTGGCCAAGTCTTTAGACCTCGATAACACGTTCTGAGGACAGAACCTTTATCAGGAAGGAGGGGATGTTAATTCCATTTTGCATTAACAAGCATGCTCCTCCAATTGAGGACATTAATAAGTGTCATGAAACGACACTATAAAAGTTGTACAATATGAGATATTGGCCACCCAAGGCCTAGTTAAGTAAGTTTTGGGTGCCCAAGTGTGAATAAGGGCCAAACGTATATAAGGAATTTTCTCATAATGAAAAGACACAATCCCCCTTTGTGCTATTGAGAGCTCTTCCTTTGTGCTTGTGTGGGAGAGTGAGAGAGAGAGTGATTGCCTTATGCGACGGTGTGAGCCACTCTACGGTGACAGTGTGGAGGTGGATCTTAGAGGTTTAGAGCTTAACAAGTGAGCTTGGAGGCCTCAAGGGACTCAAGTTTGAAGCATTGGTAAGTGCCCTACGACGGTTGTGATCTTTTGCTCATCCTTTAGGTGAATGCATTGAGTTCCCTCTTGGAGGTGTGGTAGCCCATAATAAAGACACACCCTATTGACCAGTTAATCATACATCCAACAGCCTTCATCCACGTGCAACCAAGTATAACCGGTTTAGGCAATGTTATGGCAAGCATAACCAAGAAGTCTCCCACTAGGTGCTTGTTGCCATCACAATATGTCTCTATTTGTAGTAGCCCAAGAACCTTGGTATTCCTACCATGGATACTCTTCACCTTTAAAGAGGTATCTACGAGTTGGGGTTTTTCCAAATAGATCCATGCATTGAAGGAAATTAGATTGGGACTAGCCCCGATATCAAGCAATAATTGTGACTAGCATGGGTGTCATGCATTGAAGGAACTTAGATTGTGACTAGCCTCGGTATCAAGCAATGATTGTAAAGCACTTTACCATAAGGTATAGGAAATTAAATGGATGTTCGTAGAGGTGCTATGCACTCCTCTGTGTCTCCGTCAACTTTTCCCACAAATGCTTGTGCGGATCCCAGAATGGCTTCTCGTCGTTTCTACTGTCGAATTTGCCTTTCTTTAGCCTATTGTCAAGCTTGAGCTTTCTTTAATTTCGCTTTTTCCTTGGCTATCTTTTTATCATGTGCATCCTGCAAGGCTTCTTCGATAAGAGGACCATAATACTTTTTGAATTTACTACCATTAAGGAAGCCAACGGTTTCCACCCCATCAAGGGTTTCAACACGCATGGTACCTTGAGGTCCTATTTTGCAGAATCAAAATGTATTTTTCCAGTATATTTTAGTTTTTTTTTTCGTTTCGGACTCCGTACATAAGTACAAGGTCTCCCTCATTGATTTCCTTATCCATGAGATTATTATTAAATCACCTTTTTTTGTCGATCCTTTTCTGTTCACATGTTTTGCAATACAATTTATCTTTCTTCCTCTAGTCGTTCAAGAATGAACAGCCAGTTGGCCAACATGTTACTCTCAAGTCTCTTAGTCACTTGCACTCTTAAGCTGGGTAGTATCATGAGTTCCCAGCACATTACCGCCTCAACCCCATATACCATCTTAAATGCTGTGCAACTAATTGCAACTTTGTAAGAGGTTTGTTAAGCACATAGAGCTGTTGTGAGCTTGAATTCCCAATCATTGTGTTGAGCTTCAATAGTTTTTGCTAATATGGAAATGAGGACTTTGTTGTGGTGAGATGTCGGATTACATCATTTATAAAGTGTTTCCCTTGGTCACTCACCAACTCAAAAGGACAACCAAAGTAAGTGGTTCGCTAATAAGCACATAGAGCTGTTGTGAGCTTGAATTCCCAATCATTGCATTGAGCTTCACTAGTTTTTGCTAATATGGTAATGAGGACTTTGTTGTTTCTCTCAACTTGACCATTTGCTTACAGGTAGTATGGAGTACACTTACAGTGTGAGATCAAGAACTTTGTGGTAAGATGTTGGATTACATCATTTATAAAGTGTTTCCCTTGGTCACTCACCAACTCAAAAGGACAACCAAAGTGGGTAACAATATTCTCATAAAGAAACTTAGCTGTAGCCACAACATCCGCTTTTCTTGAAGCTCTTGCTTCAACTCATTTCCTAACTTAATCCATAGCTATTAAAATGTACCTTGCTTGGGTGCTACGTGCAGCCAGACTGATGGCCCCCACAAAATCAATGCCCTATTTCACAAAGGGTTCTAGAACTTTAACAGGGTGGAAGAGCATCATGTACTTCTTTTGTGATTTAGCACATCATTGGCACTCTCACATCCTCTGACAAATAGTGCACAATCTTCAAAGAGCATGGGCTACCAATACCCCGATTGGAGTATTTTTCTTATAGTAATATTTGTTGAAAAGTGTCCACCAACTACCCCTTGGTGTGCTTATTCGATGTATAAGTATTTATCCTCCCTGGGGCAGCATCTCAATATGTCATGCTTACCTCTTCTATAAAGAGTTCCACCAATCACTTGGTAAAGTTCTGCTTCTTTAAGCAACTTCTTTGCTACATCTTTCCTTACCTTCTTTACCTCTATAAAACGATTAGATATAAAGTAACGATTTTCTCACTCCACTC
This sequence comes from Cibotium barometz, assembly GCF_041138505.1. NCBI lineage: Eukaryota > Viridiplantae > Streptophyta > Polypodiopsida > Cyatheales > Cibotiaceae > Cibotium > Cibotium barometz. The sequence continues at coordinate 64,373,597 of NC_141047.1, forward strand.
TGGTATAGCCTCAACTTTAAAGAATCTAGCATCAGGTAGATCATCATCTATTCTAATTGGTGCTTCACCACCATTAGGTACATGAGATAGATGATCAGCCATGACATGTTTCTTGCCAAGCCGTACCACCACTGTGAAACCAAATTTGAGAAGAATCAACAACCACCTAGTGATTCTCCCTGTGGAGTGAGGTTGATTGACAAGGTATAGTAAGGCTTGATGATCAACATAGAAAATAAATTTATTAGCTATAAGGTAATGGCAGAATTTCTTCACGGCATATACCATTCCTAAACCTTCACGCTCTGTGGTGGTATAATTCATCTCAGACTCACATAATTGTCGACTGGCAAAACTTATGGGGTAGTCCAGTTTGTGTTCAGCTGGCTGGTGATACATCCAATTGCAAAGTTAGAAGCATCAATATGCACATGGAAGATAACATCCCAATTTGGCACTCGTAGTATGGGAGCAATAGCCAAAGCTTGCTCAAAATGTGTCATAGGCTTGTTGGCATTCTTCTATCCACTCAAATATAATGTGAAGCTTGTATAAGGGACATGCAATCTCGGCATGGAAGAGGATGAATTGCATGTAGTAGGCCTACATGTCCCATAAACCTTTGGATTGAGTGTCCCTCATAAGTTCGTTAGTGGGGTAATTCTAAGATAATTTTGATTTTACTCTCATTTACGGCAATCCCATTTTTGGACACTATATGTCCTAAGATGACTCCATGTTTAACCCAAAATCGACATTTGAATGGGTTTAGAGATAGGCGATAAAGTCTATATCGTTCAAATACCTTTCATAAGTAGTATAAATGCTCTTTCTATGACAAATGAATGCACAAATAATCTAAGAAAGATTCAAGAATCGTCCTTAGAAAATGTTTAAAGATAGTGTTGTGCATTTATTAAGCCAAGTGACATAACTCTATAAGCATAAACTCTCCGTGTTCTATAACAAAAGCAATTTTGGCTTGATCCTCCAAAGCAATGGAAATTTGGTTATATCCTAAATACTCATCCAAAAAGTTGTATGCTTCCTTGCCAGCTACTTGTTCGAGTACGTGTTCTGAATATGGCAAAGGTAATGATCTCATCTTGTTATTGCGTTAATCTTTTTGAGATCAACACATACTCGTAATTTTCCATTCTTTTTAGGCACAAGCACAATGGGTGACACCCAGTTCGAATGTGCAATTTTATAGATGAACCCACATACGATGAGCTTGTCTATCTTTTCTTTAGCAATGTTAGCATACTTTGGATTCATTGGATAAGGTCTCTAATGGACAGGTTTAGCGTTTAGCACAACCTCACTAGGTACTCCCTTCATATCATGGTAAGTCCATGCAAAGAAATCCTTATATTCCTTGAGGAGATCAATAAGTTTAGCTTCCTGATTCGGAGTGAGGTCTTTTGCTATGAAGACTAGCTTAGGATCTTCCCCAGGTTCAACCAAGTCTACTTCTTTTACTGCAGCTGGGGACCATCATAAATTCCTTCTGCCTCACTTGGTTTTCGTGTGGCATTATAAAGCACTTGCAGTTCCCAATTTTAAAAGATTTATAGTGTTGTGGGCAGGGTGCAAGTTAGGTGTTGGCTCCTGATTTTCTTTAGTTGCCTTAGCTGCAGCTTCCGATCCCCCCTCTTTCTGGTCCAACTCTTTGTTCTTCTTTGGCCTCGCAGAACGATCAAGTTTTGGTTTATTCGCAACATCGATTTTGGCTATCAACTTAGTAGGAGGAGAGTTGCAATACATAACTTTTTGTAATTCCTCTCCCAAGTTATCAATAAACTTGTGATGTGCATCGAATGCACCAACATATTGCAGCCATTGGGCGGTAGTTGTCCTCTCCTGCATCCTTCTATGATGATTGTCTGCATACCATTTATGTCTCTGCCATTTTCAGACATGCTCTTTGGTGTTTTGAAGAACTTCATCCCTTTCTTCAGATTGGGACTCATCAATATCAGACTTAGAGCTACTCCTTGCAATTTCTTTTGATGTTGTCAGCTTTGTTTTGCCTGTGGTGGTAACTAAGGAGTTTGTATCGCCTTCGGTCTTTGTTTCAGACTCCTTGTCACCACCATTGGTGCTTGTGTCCGAGTCATCCCATGTGGACTCAAGTTCACTATAACCATTTCCCTCGACATCAAAAGGTAGAGCATGAATCATTCGTAATGGCACAACCTTGGGGACATCCTCACCATTAGGTGTAACCCATGTAGATTCTTTGGTTCCCCAACTATCTATTGTAGCCATCATATGTATCCAGTTTAGATCATCTTCATGCTCAATAGCTTATTTATCAACATCCTTGTAGGCTAGAGATCCTTGGGGAGCTCCTCACCATTAGGTGTAACCCATGTAGATCCTCTGGTTTCCCAACTATCTATTGTAGCCATCATATGTATCCAATTTTCAGGCTCAATAGCTTGTTTGTCAGCATCTTTGTAGGCTAGATCCTTCTCTATATCAGTCTCCTCTGCAAGTATAGCCGTATTATAATGGGGTTTAATAAGTGGTGGTGTCTGAACGATTTTCAAAAAGTCATCCACTATCCATAGGGAGTACGCGGCCAGTCACAAGATCAACCCTGATGATGGAATCATCAAATTGAAGGTAGACATGGTTCTTAGACCAGCCATGTACCATCTTTGCCTCTCTCATGAATGGGCATCCTAAGATCATTTCATATGATTTGGGTTGTTTGGAAAAGTCCATAACAATGAAGGTATGTTTAACCCGATGTTTAAGAACTTTGATCTTTAGATCTCATAACATCCCGATATGTTTGGCAACAGTTCCGTCTCAACCATCTAGACAATGATATCCGATACTTCAAGATGCGGCTTGGCCATCTTCTCCCACCATTTCTTAGTGATTATGATCAATCCCCCACCACCATCTAGGACTCCCATTACTGCAACAGGCAGTAATGCATTAGACTCATCACCTTCAAAGTATTGTCCCAATTTATTAAGTGAAATTTTAACCATGGATTTGGTATTTTCTTCTTCCATTGGGACTATTGATTTGGGTACAACTTCAGGTGTCTCCATTGTATCGTGGTACGTGCCTTATGCATGTGAGCAAATGGTGGTAATCCTACATTGAGTTCTCCATTAAGGAGAGCTCTTATCACTTCAAAAAATTCAGGATCTCCACTCAATCAGGTGGTTATCGTTGTACTTATTTGTGAGGCCATAAAGTCTAACAAATTGGAAATGTTTAGTGGTGCATTCATGACCTCCCTTCCATAAATAGGTGTCGGTGAGACTAGAAAATCCATCTCCGAGATGGGCCCATGGTTTCCATATGTTAGTTGTCCCTTGAAACAATCAGGGATCAAACTATGAGAGGTGGAGGCCTCAGCCTCTTCCATGATAACACTTGGCACATCTAGAGGTTTGTGAATCTTAGTAGTAGAAGTTAAGGTACTAGGATGTATAGTATCTGAGACTCACTTGCTTGGGCTTTGGTTCAAGCTCCTCGTGTTTTTGTAACTAAATTACTAAATTCTTAGACTTGCTCAATCTCCTTCTAAGGGTCAAGATAAGAGCCAAGTTTTGTCATGTGAGACTCACTTTCTTGGCTTTGGTTCAAGCTCCTCTTGTGTTTTTGTAACTAAATTACTAAATTCTTAGACTTGCTCAATCTCCTTCTAAGGGTCAAGATAAGAGCCAAGTTTTGTCATGTGTGATCTAATTTCTGGAATTACAGGTTCCCATGGGCTCTCCTTCCTTGTGCTCTTGGTTTTGGAGGGTATTTCCCTACCAAGTTCAGAATCGGTCCTTGTGTCCAAGGAGTTTGAGTCCTCATCTAGGTCCTTAATAAAGACTGGCTTTTGAGGCTTTCCTAGATTTTGTTGGGACAGTCCTTAATCCAAGATCTATGCCAAAACAGTTACAAGTGGCCAGTGGCATGTTTGAGGAAAAATCTTGGTTAAGTTGAGGGAACTTTAAAGAGCATTCCAAAACTCAATGGGGACCTTGACAGTGTTAAACATTGAAGAGGCATTCTCCTTCTTGTTGCATTAATGTCCCAACCCCTTCCCATCGCAGCAAGTTGGTAAATTGGCTTAACTCCCCCTCTTCCATCCACTATGTAATAGTCGGGATGAAGCTCCGTGGGATCCTCAAAGAGGTGGGGTGGTTTCGACATTCACCTCATATTCTTGGTAATCAATAGGCTCTTTGAAGCTTACTTGATTAAGAGGTGTCACCCTAGGTGGAGGTGGTTGCAGTCCCAATACTAGTGGAGGTAATGGCACATTGGGTGCATGGTGCATACCACTTTGCTAGGAGTGGTTACATGGACCATTGCTTGATTTGTTTATAAGACTGAGGGCTAGTTGTGGTGCCGACAATGCTAGCTATGGTGTCGTTGTGTTGGCAATAGCCTGTAAGCGTGTTCGTCAATCTTGGGCTTCATGACCATAGCACCCACAACAGCTACAATGAGCTTTTAAAATTGGACATTTGCTAGTAGTATATCCTTGACGGCAAATGGAACACCAATATAGCTCTCTCCTTGGGTACATGTGTGCGTTGTCCGAAGCTTTGGTAGCCTTCATTTCGTCTTGGAGGGCTCCCACCAACAAATACATGAGAGGTGCACACACCGACATTGAAGGCACCGCATTGTCTCCCCAATGGACATCTGCCAAAGATAGGAGATGCCACCGACTCCACTGTCTTGCAGTAACCGTTAAAATGATTCCTCATCTTATCGTTGGGATCATCCTTTCCATCTAGTCCTATTCAATGAGTCTTGTTCATTGAGTCTTGTAGTCACTGTGTTATTCGGTTCTGTCATCCAACTCACTGTGCCCATTGCTAGCTATGTGTGATATAGTGAAGGGCATGTAACAATTTCTTGGGAGTAATGCAACTATTGTTTGCAATATTCTTGTCATTCTACGATGTTGGGTATGCACGATACATTGAAGGACATGCAACAATTTCTCATGACTAATGCAAGTAATGTTTACAATATTCTTATCATTGTGATGTGCTTATATTCTAGTCTCAGTTTTAACCTATTTTAAAGGTACTTTGTGTTGAGTGTTGAGGACTCCGGACATATGATCAAAAGAACCACTACTTTAGTGTGCCGGGCAACCAACCAACAATTGTTTAGGCTTCTCCAACCATCAATGTTTTCTATCGTGTTGCTCTCTACATTGTGCACCATGGGTGTTTGACCCTGCTACTACTATACCCTGGAACACCCTGGTCCTTGGGTGCATTCTACTTGGGGCTCTCTTGGTTAGCTTGGTGGTAAGCTTGGCTAGGTCGGTTGTGGGGCATGACCTTCTAGGCCTACACGATCTCCTCTACACCCATAACACATTGTGCACCGTGGGTGTTTGGCCCTGCTACTACTATACCCTGGAACACCCTGGTCCTTGGGTGCATTCTACTTGGGGCTCTCTTGGTTAGCTTGGTGGTAAGCTTGGCTAGGTCGGTTGTGGGGCATGACCTTCTAGGCCTACACGATCTCCTCTACACCCATAACACAAATTTGAATTTTGCATTTTGTTGGGTGGGGGGCATAGGAAATTTTTTTCATCTCCCTCTAAATGAATTGACAACCTCCCCCTCTCTCAAGCCAGACTAAGGACCCGCACTCTCTCTCGAAAGCCAAATAAACCATTGTATTCACAGTTTGAGTCAAAAAACAACACGTCGAGCTAATTGTAGAGAACCAAAACAGCCAAATTCTCAACCAAATCAACAGAGCACAATGCCACTTCTTGTAAAATTAAAGGGACTAGTTAACATATATATATATGTGTGTGTGTGTGTGTGTGTATATGTGTGTGTGTGTGTGTGTGTGTGTGTGTGTGTGTGTGTATATATATGTATGTATGTATGTATATACATATATATATAAGGAATCTCACTCCTCTTTACTCACACTCATTAACACAAGCATAAGGGGAACATGCACCAAGAATGAAGCACTCTCTCATGTCAACTCTCTCTCACACCATATACACAAGAGAGCAAGGAGATAAGACTAAAGTCAATTAGCACAAAGGGGGATTGTTTCTTGCATTATGAGAATTTGTTATTTATACAACTAGCCCTTATTCACATTGGGGCACCCAAAACTTAAAAAAAGATGAACTAAATTTTACAAGATACATAGGCTTGGATGTGCCTAGCCATTCAAATAATTATAACATTTATAGTGTTGTTTCATGATACTTATTATTCTACCTCTCATATGTAATGGAGAGATGCTAAGTCAATCTCAAAATGGGGTTAACATCCTCCTACTTGATGGAGATTCTATCCTTGGAATTTATTGCCATAGGGCATGCTACCCTAGATATTCCTTGTAGCGATTTGTTCTGGTCTGGAGGACGTAAAGATGTGCATGGTTGCATGTAAGATTTACCTAGTCATGTACTCCTCTCTCTTGTGCACCACAATTTATTTCATGGCCACCAATATTAATCCTACATCCACCTTATTACACGAGGTGGTACTTACACTAAATTTCTAACCATCATATCTCCAGCTTATGACCTCCGATTACCAAACCATCTAGCCCATTGTAGTGTCAGTATAGGGCCCATTAAACCAGAAAAGGTGAGACCAGCAACAAACAGCGTGTATTCCATTGGCCCTCGAAACACGACCCCATCCACTACCAATTTTTCCTCACAGTACTCTGAAAATATCCTTATGTCACAACTAATGATATTCCGACATTTCTTAAGTTATAAATTATTAAGAGGACCATCTGTTGTGGCAAACGAAATCCAGAATATACTACGATAAACCATGATAAGTTTAGAACTGTACCATGAGGACAAAGGAAGACTCAACCATGACAAAAGCTAGCTAAATCAATCATCTCAGTTATTAGCAATATTTTGCCCGCAGTGCAGACAAGTACATTAGAGGCAGTCCAATTGATTCACTCAAAATATCTTAAGACCACCATTGCATGACAGCAGGGTGTGAGTTTGAACCCTGACACTAAAAGATAATACGCAACTCACAACAAAAAAGATCACCATTGCATGCTGTAGAAGACGTAATATATGATTCACAAAGAAAGGCCACCATTGCATGCTGTAGACACTCGTACAAACAGTCATACTCACCATTACCCTCCTTTCAAAATTTCCCTTCAGAAAAAGTCGACTCAAAAATTTAATTCTACTCAAATAATAGGTATTCTGTCTATAGTTTAAATCAAGATCCCCATAACACATCCTTTAATAATGGAATGAAGCATTTCACAGGCTTCTTATAAGTTCAAAATTTTGCATGATATGAGACTGAAAACCACATTGAGTTTCATGACCAGTTCATGCTCCTAGTCAAAGTTCTTACAAGACGAACCATTTAACAGCTACATATGGGACAGCAAACCAAGGGAAAGATACGAAAAATCTATTGGTAGATAGAAGGTCCATTGCCATTACCCAACCAGTACACTAACATGTAGGCATTCCTACAGGCCTCACAATCACCAAACGCTTCACCACACAGGTGCAAATGAGCCAAGCTGCACCTCCATCATGTCGGCATAACATCCACAATGCCAGAAAACATCTGCTCAATCCTCTCACATTGATGGATAGGAATGCTACCTTTCACTGATTCTCAGACAGATGTGCCGCCACGCTGCTTTTGTAAGCTCTTGCAGGAGCAATTAGTCATCCAAGTAGTAATAAGACCCCGCATTCTTTTGATCCCTATCCTTTGTAGAGTCCAGCTTATTGATTCGAGGTCTGTAGTTTGTGGGATCACGTCTGAATGTGATGTCCAGATGCTGAAAGAAAGCAGACACAAAAGAGTGGTCAGAGTGGTCAATGAGAGAAAAAATGCCACATGTGCACCCTCCCATATGCGCGCGTGCACAGAACAAGATAGAGTATCTCTCACTCCTTCTCTGTCTGTTTAAAGAGCATAGTGGATAGATAATATGATCACAACACTTCAACGACAGGTTACTAAAAGGTCTTTGCCTCCCCAAGGTAAGTTGCAAGAAAGAACTTTATTGCTGTTTCATAAACCCACAATATGGTTGAGTCATCTACCATGCAGTTTACAGCACACCACATGCACAGGCAACCCATGACCAGAAGAACCAACTGTACATAAGTCACAAACAATGCCTATCACAATCAGCAAGCTTCTCATTATGATGCAGACAAAGCACATCCATAGCAGGTAAGGAAAGGCCTAAGAGAGTACCGAAAGAAACAAGTTCATTCCAGTCAGAAGACTTTGTGGAGTGTTAGCCACACAGTCAATCGATGGTTTTCCCTCGTAAACAATAACCCTGTCAGCCAGATAAGTTGCCATGATAAAATCATGCTCGACAACAAATGCAGTCTTCTTTGCATGCAAGATAAAGCGCTTGATCACTTTCGCAGCCACGATACGCTGCTCTGAATCAAGATAAGCACTGGGTTCATCTATCAGATATATGTCTGCAGGCTGTTAAAACAAGGCCACCAAAAAGGAGTTGGTAATCTAACCCAAAAAACAAGCAACAAAAAGCAGTATAAATTTGACAAAACGACTCTTCACAGAGGGTCACCTTGCCAAGGCAAAGGCATAGAGCAACTCTTTGCAACTCCCCACCCGACAAATTTATAACTTCCTGATCCATGAGTGCCTCAATTTGCAGTGGCTTCATGACATCCGTGTTGAATTGTGGGTGCATGTATGAGTCCCGGATTTTTGAATGCAAGAGATGCCGAACAGTGCTCTGGAATTTCGGGCTGATTTTCTGGGGCTTGTAAGACACATTAAACTCTGGGATTTCAACCTCACTCTCATCCACAGTATCTGGTTTAAGTAACCCAGCCTGCAGCACCATGAGTTAGAAACATCTATCTAAACAGGTGTAGTGAGCCAAAGGTAATGTCACTAATTTTAACAAAAATGCACAGATATAGTGATACACGGGATGTAAAGTAGCACACCAGCATACGAATGAATGTTGTCTTGCCAGTCCCATTTTCCCCCAACATGACGATAATCTGAGAATCTGTGAACTCTCCCTCCTTCACAGTCAGCTTGAAGTTCCCTTGCGTCTTGGACATCGTCGGGTACTTGTAACGAGCATAGGTCCTGATCTCTTCAGCACTCTCTTGCGGAGTCTCTGCAACCTGTAGTAAGGGGAAGGGGAAGGAGTGGAGAGAAGAGAATGAGAAGGGGGGAAAAGTAAGACACACATGTCCCTAAATCTTTACCTTACATTTATTGCACGAAAAAAGTGAGCCACAGTCCACTCTTTGCTTAATACCTTAAAAGTAAGGGATTCCTCTCGAAAACGCAGATTCTCTGTAGGAACAAACCCAGCTAAGAAGATATTAATGCCTTCTCTGACTGAAAAGGGAAGCGTGACCACTCCGTAAGCACCAGGCTTTCCATACAGACAGCAGATAAAATCAGACAAATAATCCAGCACGCTCAGGTCGTGCTCCACAACTATCACGTAACTGCAAACATCAGAAAACAGATGTTTATTTGGTGGTGGTCTCCCAGATTTTGGAAGATAAATTAAAACCATTTTCTATATTACCACCAAAGAACCGTAAAATGTAAAAGAGTAAGCCTGCAGTGATTAGCACAAGGCTAGGCCATTTATGATTCTTAATCACCAAAATAAGCAAGAAAAAGTGGGTTTCCCGAGGGTGAAGCCCAAGGAGAAGGGTGCAAGGAAGCCCAAGACTTGGAGTAGAGCAAGTCTAGATGCCCATGGGACAGGCATCTTAGAGGGCCGGGATAAGGCCCGAGGACCAAAGGGAAAAGGCTTCCAGCTCTATAGAAGGAAGACGGGGTCCGAACCAACTTAAGTGCCCCACTTGTTATTGCAACTTGGAGCCTTGTAGTCGCTTCAAATATCGCACGTCACCATAGAGAACAAGTAAGAGATGTGACCCTAAGCAGATAGCACTGGCCTTCAGAAGATGTATAGATGAGCTGTAGCGAATAACTTACAGCATCATGCTAATAGACTAGTCATATACAAGGAATAGCTTCCACCTATGTCAAGCCTCGGGTCTTTTATGCCAATATATTCCTCAAATTTGTAGCATTTGGTGCTTGCATTGCAATTTATATTAAAGGAGATGGCCGGCTCTTGCACACCCCATCCATGTTGAACACATGCATTTCCAGAGCTTACGAGAAATGAAACACTAGTAAGTCTACATGAGAGAAGCCTGATCAACCTTAGTTAATTTAATATAAACCACACCTCCTCAGGCCCAACCTCAACCATTTCTCCCAAAATAGGCATTATCTTTTGTAAGCCAAGAGTGGCTCCTGAAACAAGTGCAACAATCATTCTTCATCCCATCTTTTGAACCATGCACGTGTGCATCCAAAGAAAATGCAAAGACCCAGCAACCTACACACAGAGAGACCTGAGTAGTATGGCAGCAGTAGGCGTGGAGGAGATAGTACGGACATGCAGGCGAGATAAACGGACTCCTAATACTTTCCTTACAGAGAAAGTGCATTTCATATGGCGTATGGAACACATGTAAGACATAATTTATTACTACCTTAAAACATAAAAATCGTAACATCAACTTAATATTTTTTGCTCTTCGATCAGATCATCTAAAATTTAATGATAATAAAGGATAGTACTTGAAGCAATATTGCTTGGACAAGTTGTACTATGATCAAAAAGGTGGCAAGTAATTGCCACTCATGCATGTAATAGACATAGTGAGAGACTTGTAAAACACACCCACTCATGCATGTAATAGACATAGGGAGTGGAGTGGGGGACGCTCAGAGAGATTAAAGTTAAAACAAAGATCAATTGTACACCTGTTAGGCCGGAGTAAGGATCTAACGACTTGGGCTGCTTTCAAGCGCTGCTTCACATCCAAATAGCTAGAGGGTTCGTCAAACATGTAGATCTCAGCATGTTGAATCGCAACAACTGCTATAGCAAAGCGTTGCAACTCCCCACCCGAAAGATCACCTACATCACGATCCAAGACTTGGACCAAGTCAAGATCACGACAAAGATCTTCCTTCAGACTCCTTTCATCTTTCTGTGAAAGGACCTCTCCAACATTTCCTTTTACTGCCTTAGGAATGTGATCAACATATTGAGGCTTGATGATTGCCTGCCAAGAATGACGTAAATGGTTGTGAGCATTGAAACCTAGCACATAATAAAAGCACGTTCTGGTGATCGAAACCTAGCACGTAATAAAAGCTCATTCTGGCACAGCATCAAGTACAATAGTGTACAAGTAACTTTTCTTGACACATGTAAGTACCTTGAGGTTATCTTCAAGTATGCGCGTGAAGTAGTTCTGGAGTTCTGACCCTCTAAAGTATGTCAAGATTTCTTGCCAATCTGGAGGATTCTGAAAAGCCATACTCTCATTAAGAAGCCATGCAAGCAGAACAGTTCAGAACGAGTATCCTTAAAAGCTGAACACCTGCTTTGTGTATAAAGATCATTCAAAACAAGGGTGATGGAAAGAGTGTAAACATGATCCAGAACATCCCAACGAATCCTGGCAAATTAAAAGTTTGAAGCACTGAGACAGCTTACATCGAATCTACCAAGATTTGGTTTCAGTTTCCCAGCCAACACCTTCAACGCCGTAGATTTACCAATGCCATTGGTTCCAACCAAACCTAAAACCTGACCAGGCCTTGGAACAGGCAACCTGCATGGGATCAAGCTTTTAGCAAATCCAGTGATGTAAATTGAAAAATTGTCACTTTACTTTCCCATTTACTTTGCTGAAATATGTACATATATGTGTGTGCAAGAGAGAGAGAGAGAGAGAGAGAGAGACGGAGTCGCTTTACGTCGACTTAAGGGTTACACACCCAATCGACAGAGAGACTTGAGAGACTTGAACCCAATCGACGGAGAGACTTGAACCCAGGTGGGTTCATGTCATCCCAAGGGCAATTCCACTAGCCGATCTACCACACTTGGGTGATAGAAAAGTAGTGCGAATTGTCCTCTTTTACACACCCACCCACCGCCCAACCCACCCCCCCCCCCCCCCCCCCCCCCGCGGAGACGGAGTCGCTTTACGTCGACTTAGAGGGTTATACACCCAATCGACGGAGAGACTTGAACCCAGGTGGGTTCATGTCATCCCAAGGGCAGTTCCACTAGCCACTTGGGTGATAGAAAGGTAGTGCAGAGAGAGAGAGAGAGAGAGAGAGAGAGAGAGAGAGAGAGAGGGGAGGGAAATGGCCAGCTGGTGAGAGAAGTCTGCACGACTCAAAATGATTTCATATTTTGTTTCACTCAAGTACAATGCCTTTTGTAGGCATTAAGCCTTATTTTTTGACACATGATAATCACACACACTAATAAGCTGAAGACACATGGCACTCCGCACCTAAGGGGGTGTTCACACCTACTAAGCCCCGAATCCCAACAATGGGTACTGATCTTTCCCAGACAAAAGGCCTTCAATCCATAAAATAAAACCATTACTATAGCATATACACCATGCAATCCAGAATATTGTATTACCAAGGAGTAATCAAATGTAACAGGGTGGCTCTTGAAGATTCATAGCTTTGGGGACTGTTATTGCAGCCGAAGCACCTCAAGACAAGGGAGGATCTTGTGGACATGGTCTCCCACCTTGGCTTGACCCAAGGGTATCCACCAAAGCCCAAGAAAGCACGAAGATCCTTCTTCAAAAGGCTTCATGGGAGATTTCCTCAAGCATACCACTGTTCGTGGGAGTTTGTTGGATGGATGGGACTCTTGATGAGTCTATCTCGGTAATTCAACCCTAGGTATTTGATTTTCATTTCATCGTTGTACATGAAAATATGGTGACCTGGTTGGCACCCTCACTCGTTACAAAACGTTTCGAAGGTTTCTAAACAGTGAAATGCATGTTTTTGTGACTACGACTTTGACATAGAATAAATTTTAGGAAACACTAGACAGATATGGTGAAAACACACAGATATAGCAGATAAGTTAACATTCTCAAAAGGTTGAAACTTCCCAATATAAAAAGTAGTGTAGAGTTAATTCTACATAAGATCATTTATGTATACAATAGAGCTTAGCTTTATAATTTGCAGCTTTTTGCAACACAAACTTCAAAGCATGTTTTCATGTAAGCAGTACTAGCAAGCAAAGCACTTCAGCCTTCTCAGTGCAACTCGTAGCATGATGCACCATAGTAGACCCTCACCTATGAAGCTTGAATGTATTTGCTCCATAGCGGTGTGTAGTATCCTTGTCCAAATCCTTTGGCAAATTGATGATTTGAATAGCTTCAAAAGGACATTTCTGCAAAAGAAGACCCAATAAGATTGCTTCTCAAGCACAACAAGCTCTTCAAGATGGTAGTTGTTATTTTCGCGAGTTTTTTAATGGGTTCGAACTCATGTCGGGGCTTGGAATCGGACAAGGGCCTGCCATCTCTTCATGACAGTGGTTTAAAACCGGTTTTCAAGTAAAAGTAGTAGCTTAGAATGAAACTACTGCTGATTCTGTTAAAGAAATTTGTCACTTACCTTCACACAAATACCACAACCAATGCACAATTCTTCAGATATAAAAGCAATTTTTGAGGCAGGTGAGACCTCAATACACAATTTGCCTGCAAGCAAATAAACATAGATTAGAAAGATAACATAAAGGACTCCCACTTTGACTATAAATCTTGGTATTTGCCTGCCACTATATGACAGATATCATTTGGTTTACTTAAAAGCAATCATTAGAGGTCCCTATAAATTCTAAGATTATTGCCACTATTAAACCATCCATTGACTCTTGATGTAAGACTACCAGTGCAATGCAAGTGTGAATAGAGATGGAATGAACATCGGTGGACTTCAACTCACAAGCATTCACAAGTAACCTACTCTAATCCTTGTAATATGTACAATGAAAAGAAATACAACTAAGTGTTTCCTCTATGCAAAAGGTAACCAAATGGTTGATCTCATAGATGTCAACCCTAACACTGCTGTAAGATGCAAGTGCCCGGCCCAACACTTGATGCTGCAGAACGTTTCCAGCTCTCCTGCTCTTGAGAATCACTGGTGCCCCAAAAAGCCTGGTGGCTGGCCCACACATGGGCATCCATAAGGTGCTAGCTTGACCACCCAAAATGCAGCCCAAAGCCACGCCAAACCAGCCGGCCATGTGGGTAAGGGCAGGTGTATCACACTCAAACATAAGGACTACAAAACTTGCTAAGAAGCAGACTATCTGGCAAGCTATGGAAACTGCTGCAGGTCTGCTGGCTTTGTCCACAGGTGCAAAAGTGTGCAAATAAGATTTGAATCCTTGACCTTCAGAGGGGCCCCCTTTGATGCTCACTCTGAGGTTTGACCCGCCCATACACTCTTGTGAAGACTAACCTCTAGCACAATTCTGCATGGTTTCCACCATGTTTCGTGGCATAGAATGTTCCTCTCTTGCTGATTTCCCAGACTCTCTCATGAACCCCTTGGTGCCTCAACTTGAACTGCCTGGATTCATGAGCCCTTAATCAACTCGACTTTTATGATCTTTTGCAATGTGTCCACAGTGATATTGCAAGATTCCCCACCAACCATAAACTCAGCCTGGAAACTTGGCTAGAATAACCTTTCTGGGAAAATCCAGTCCCAGAGTGAAAAGAAAGTAAATCATCTGTGTAGACTCACATGGGTACCATCTCCAGAATCATGATGGGCTCTACTACGAAGAGATACTTGTAGATATCAAAAATTTTCCAAAGAAAAGTGACCGCCCCCCCCCCAAAAAAAAAAAACAAAACAGTATGATATGATGTCAAGCAAACCTTACAAAGGAGGTTTACTTTAGCAAATAACACAATGACTCGATTAAACATTCACATGCAGAAGACACTACAACAGGTTTCAATGGCCAACATGCCCCCTTCCCTTGTATTACTAATATTAAAATGGCAATACAAAATTAACTGTCGATTGATACCTCGCTTGTGATCTCACAATTACCAAATCAGAAACTTCTCAAGGAATTCTGTCCAGTTCCATCCAACTTCTTCCACCCGTCACTGTCAAGCTACTTCCGTGCAGTTCCATCAAGCTCCTTACATTGGGTTCCATCCCTCTATTCCGGAATACTGCTCTATGCTCTCTGTTGCTGTGTTTCCTCACGAACAGGGAAGGCAAGAATGAGATATGAGAAATGGGAACTGGAACTGTCTTTTTACAAGCCTCCCCTGTTGGTCGGCTCGTGTCCACAACTTTAGCTGGAACTCTGAGCTTTTGCATGACCGGATCAAACCGTCTACTTCAAACATCAAAGGAAGAGACCCAAACGATCTGCACAAGTGAAAATTTCCACCCTAGACACCTCCTTAAAAATTTTCACCTGTGAGTTCTTCAACTCCATCAACCCTCCTCTCCTCAGCGGAGAGAGACAAGTCACTCCATACTTTCCATGCATAAGCTGCACATATCACTGACCGCATCCCTTCTAAAGGGATCACAAACAGACTGCTAAAACCTAACTCTCCTAGACTTCCCTAAATTGTCTTGGCACATGCATCTGAGGGACTGATGCATGTGACATCTAATCGCCACAATCTATCAATGTAGAACAAAAAAAAGGGTTGCCCTCCTTGATGCAACCATTTGGACCATATAAGTTCTACTCTGATCCAGCCAATATTTGAACGACATGGTAACATGAATCATTACTGTACCCAAATCTCACAAAATCTTTGGAACCAATGCATTGCCCATGGCGCATGGTGCAAAAATGAGTAGCATCTTAATCAACCAATAAACGGCAAAACAATCAAAGTAAGCACACAAACGGTTCGTATGGCATGATTGTCAGAGCAAGCAAGCAACATGCTCCTCCAGAGAACCTTGCACAATGATCCAAAACAAAGGAAAATGCAACTAGGCACCCACACCCAAACTATGAGAAAATGGCATGTGGTCACATTGAATCGATCTTGATTTGGAGCGTCCCCCCTCGCCATGTCTAGGAGCTGATAATGCCGGGATTCCTTGTAACCTGCAAAGTCTGTTTAAACAGTATAATACTCCCAAATTCTCACGCCAAAAGTGGGTGTTGCTACACAGCCATACTCAATACCCGAGAAATCACTTGATGAAGACTAACCCTAAAAATCACCTAACGCTTAAAACCTAAATTTTGTATCATTGCAGAGGCCCCAAGCCAACCTAACCCTAATTTTTTAGGATCCCAATCACAGGGAACACAAACAAGCATTAGTTCTTGAATCAGACACGTGCCTGTTTTGACGACAGGGCAGCTCTTCTTGCACTCCTGGCGGCATTTCTTGGGCTTGCAGCGGTCCGAGCTCACGATGGCGATACGAGTGAGGCGATCCGCCATTGCTTTCCTGAAAAAGCACAAGCACGGGGCTAGGGCAGGAAGGAGGGTGAAAAAATCCCTGAGAACTTGTGAAGCGCGGCAGAAGCAGCACTGCTGCTGCTACGTTAGCTCACGCTCTCGCAAAAAGAAAAAGAAAGGTAAAGAGGGGCGGTGAGAAGAAATTGTTGCGCACCTAGCGATCCTTCCACGTGGCCGACTTTGTCCGACGTGTATCCAACGATCCTTCCACGTGGCCGGATTGTCCGACGTGTATCCAGCGTGTACCATCTCGTTTTACACAACGCCGGGCGCGGCGCCAATGATGGGTCCGGACAAGTCCGTCCGAGCCTGAGGGCGTGGGCGGGGGCTGGAGGCTACGCAAATTTAGGGTTTTTGTTGGGTGTGTAAAGGCCCGTAGGCACATAAGTAATAAAGGTGGATGAGTGACTCCACGTCTATGACATCGGTCTCTCCTATGTCTACTGAACTAACCATACCACCTTAAGCATGGTAATACTAGACTACCATATGAGATTATGGTAATACTAGACTACACATGAGACCTATGATTATTTATGGTGCAGTTTTGAGGCCCATCTAAACTTGTCTAGATGCAAGTTCAAGCCTAACACGATTTGAGGTCCAATCTACACTTACATGTAACTTGTTTGGTAGTGTTCTAAGCAATCCCTAACCATCTAGCCTTCCATGTCTAAGCTAGGTCTTGTCACCCATCTAGGTTGCTCAACCATGGAAACTCCTTGTAAAAGGGGCCTTACCAAATTACTACATATACACATATAAGAAGAAGGTGAAGCATTGACTCTTCCCAACAAATACCATAGGAGCCCAACATCCAATTATCATGCCAATATTGAACACAAACCTAACTTTTTCGCAATCCATAAATATTCATATTCAAGCTCAAGGGCTTTGAAAGTTCGATGAGGAAACAAACTATTGACGTTCTTCAACCAAACAAGTTCACAACATGAACTCACCTCTTTGCTTCAATCTAATGTAACCAAACTATCAATGTTCTTCAACCAAACATGTTCACAACGCGAACTGACCTCTATGGTTCAATCCATGTGCGAGGCACTTGCTTATATTGAAAGCTAAGTTATGTGTTGTTGTATGTGAACTTAGCAAACAAAACTTGATGGTGAATCTAGGGCTTGGAGGACCGTGGCGCCTCACGTTTCCAAGGATTTTGTGATTCCTCTGCACGTATGCATTTATTTAGCTCATTTCTTCCCAAAGCTCCTCGCTTAAGGTAGATCCGAAGGAGTCTTGCCTTCTTAATTAAAGGACCACTTTCTTATAAGTGTACTAGTCATTTGATAGGATCGAAGACAAGGTGGGTTTAAGGAGGTATGATTTGATACACTATACTCAACTGTATTATTCAATTTGCCTAGATTGAGTATGCATCATCAAAGGGTTTCTCTCTGGTGAGCACTCACTTCGTGTGGTTAGTGACTAATTAGACGAGCAAGTTCGATAATGCCGTTATTTACAAGTAGCACTTTAGAGGAGACATGCTCTCACATTAGCCACTCAAGTATGTTTGAACAAAATCAAACACATAAGCCACTCAAGCATGTCTGAGCACTCACTACATGGTTTTTGAGCACTCACTACATGGTTAGTGGCTAACTAGATGAGTAGGTTCAATAATGATGTTATTTACAAATAACACTTTAAAGGAGACGCACTGTGATATTGGCCACTCAAGTATGTCTGAACAAAATCAGACACATTGGCACTCCATAAATTACAAAAAAAGGGTTTTTTTTTTTAGTTTGAGTTTTTTTTGGGTTTTTTGAACCTTTTTTTGTGTGGGTTAACTCATGTCACGTTCAGTTGACTCACGTCTCACGTTTAGTTGACTCACGTCTCACGTTTAGCTAAATTCGTCGTGGCATGATGGACTCACGTGAATTTAGAGCAACTTGGCTAAAATGAACTTGTGGGCTCACATCACTGCTACCTGACTCATGTCACCGATTTTTGTATGCAATGGCTCCGTTTCACATGTCATGTCTCAAGTTTGGTGAGCTAAACTCATAATTCACGTCTTACATCTCACATCTCAAGTTTAGATCCGAAGGAGTCTTGCCTTCCTAATTAAGGGACCATATTATCAGTGCACTAGTCATTTGATAGATCGAAGACAAGCTGGGTTTTAGGAGGTATGATCTGATACACTATACTCAACTGTATTATTGTTTCTAACAATTTACCTAGATTGATTATGCATCATCACAAAGGGTTTCACTCTGATGGTTAGTGGCTGACTAGATGGGCAGGTTCGATAATGCTGTTATTTACAAGTAACACTTTAGAGCTCTCAGATTAGCCACTTAATTATGTTTGAACAAAATCAAACACATTGGCCACTCAAGCATGTTTGAGCACTCACTACATGGTTTCTGAGCACTCACTACATGGTCAGTGGTGGTGGCTGACTAGATGAGTAGGTTTGATAATGATGTTATTTACAAGTAACACTTTAAAGGAGACGCACTGTGAGATTGGCCACTCAAGTATGTCCGAACAAAATCAGACACATTGGAACTCCATAAATTACAAAACAAAGGGTTTTTTTTGTTTTAGTTTTTTTAGTTTTTTGAACCTTTTTTTGTGTGGGTTAACTCACGTCATGTCTAGTTGACTCACGTCTCACGTTTAGCTAAATTCGTCGTGGCATGATGGACTCATGCGAATTTAGAGCAACTTGGCTAAAATGAAGTTGTGAGGTCACATCACCATGACTACTTGACTAATACAGTCGATTTTTGTATGCAATGGCTCCGTTTCACATGTCATGTCTCAGGTTTGGTGAGCTAAACTCATAATTCACGTCTTACATCTCACAATTCACGTCTTACATCTCACATCTCACGATTCACGTCTGACATCTCACATCTCACATTTCATGTTTCATGAGACTAGCTAGTCTCATGTCTCATGGCTAGCTAGGCTCATAGATTTTTCATGCTGGTGAGCTAAACTTATAGCTCATGTTCACGGTTCACATCTCATGTCACATGGCTCATATCTCGTAGACTCGCTCCTTGTGTACTCACATCTCACGGTTCACTATTCACGTCTCATGACTGACATTTGGCTGGACTACTGGATTTTTTTATAAAAAAGGTCTACAAAGTTTTTTATTTTATGAAATAAACACACTTAGGCATGGATTACAAGTGGTATGTGGGGCCCCATGCGCAAGTCAAGCATGTGAGCAGTCATGACAATGCACATTATTAAAAGGATATTTCTTGAAATTTGATGTTGGTAGTGATGACACAAAAATCTTAATAGGACATGGTAGATGTGTCCTTACAAGTCTTCAAGAGAAGTTCAATCGAATGGTATAATGCTAGGTTCAATTACACTTAGCCACACACTCACATCTTGGTAGTGATCACACAAAAATCTTAATAGGACATCGGTAGATGTGTCCTTACAAGTCTTCACGACAAGTTCAATTGGATGGTATAATGCCAAGTTCAATTACCCTTAGCCACATCTCACATCTCACGTCCGTTATAGCTTACGTCATGACTTTTTTTACACATGATTGTGGACTCACGTCTCTTACTCGAGATGTGTTCTGGCCTAGTTTTTTAGATTTTTCAAGGTTTTTTTGACTTGTCTAGGATGTTTTAAGTTCATAATCCTACTTTTGGGTGATTATATAAATGATTAAGTGTTTTGGGGTTGATTTTTATCGATTTTACACGTTGTAATACTACCTATTGAAAGTAATGTTTGCATGAACAAAAATCATGAAATGCATGAACAAAAATCATAGCTTCCTCAATCTAATCCACAAAAAATGGAGCTTGTAGCGTATGTTTTTGGAGTGGATTATACTTTTAATCACAATTGATTAGCTATTCTTGGAATAAAGCAATAAATCAATATTGGGTAATCCTAATAGCTTGGAATACGAAGTTAAGCCCTAGGCTTTTTCCCATCGATGTGGCACCAAATACGCTCAAGATAATAGCTTAGCTTAGCCTATTCCAAATAAGTGTCATTTGGTGCATTACGGTAAAGCCACAAATGCAATTTCTCAATGTGGATGTGCTAGTCCCCGTCCATCACATCCTCAGTCCATTGTCACACTGAAATGCTTCCATAGCCATGGGGTATGTGGAGATAGAGCTTCAATCACAATCACATGAGATGGATAAAGAGGAGAATCTCATGCAAGAGAGATCCTACAATCAAACTTCTCTAAGCGAGCATCTATCCAGCAAGCAAGATTGAATAGAACAGAAGAAAGAGGGTAGGGAGAAGAGGGAGAAAGCAAAGCTTACAAAAGAAGAGGAAGAATTGGTTTTCCTATGAGGAAAGGTTTATGGAGATGGAGGCTTAGGAGTCCAAACTAAAATAGCACATCAATCACCTTCAAACAAAAAAGGAATTAATAAACAACAGCCATGCTTAAGCCATCGAGAACTTGAAGGATAATTTGGCACACAAGCTTGTGAGGAAAAGGAGCAAATGTTAAAAAGCATGTTATTGGCCACATTAAGAATCAAATGCACGATGTTGCTCATGTAGATGTCACTAGGCCTCACAACAACTAGCAAATGTGAAAGAACAAATGTAGGCATCCACCTAGGAAGCCGTCACAACCAACAAGAACTAGCAAATGTGAAAGAACAACTAACAAGCATGAGAGAAAAAATGTAAAGTTATAATGTATGTATTCCATGTAATGCTATACCTGTCTAACAAACAATACTTCTATACATTCTTATCCCCTGCATCCCATAGTGCTTAATTTCATATTCGTGTTGAGTACTAAGCTCCACCATATTAGATTATAGGGAGGAATTTTTAGACCTTGCCATCCTAGATCCAACACCAAATCATCGAGGCTAGATTGAGTGGCTCACAACACACATAAAAATACACTAAATAAAACTTAATCACATGACAAAGTCTTTTAAGCACAAGATACGGAGAATAATGCTAAATTACTATTGTAAAACCAAAGTTACAAACTAATGGTGTTTGACCACCTATGCACTCTGGCCACCAGTAGGAGCTTTGATGGTGATCTAGACAGTCTCTAGAAAGAGGATGTCTTGCATATACAAGGATGCACTATTGCCAATGAAAGTAAATCTAAACTAAATGATTATTTCCTATAAAAGGAAGAGTTTGGTAAGTTCTACATTTAGGAAAAAATTCAGTGCTTTGAGTTGATCCAAACTACATGTCGGTGAGGAGATGGTACACACTGCTAGAGTTTGTTGTTGGGGAGAGAGCAAAGGAATCACATTTTTATTATACTTTTAGCCTACCATATTCAACACCATCCAGGAGAAAAAAAACAACAAATGCTTACCTGACTACCACAAGCAAATTCTAAAGATCATGGTAGTCATCGACCAACCCAAGGAATGATGTGAGGCCTACAACCCCAAACTTCTTCTATTTGACATGAATCAAGGCTCCACTAAAGTGATCATGATATATTACTATAGAGTAAGTCATTTGTGGTTGTGACTGGGTAACTCTACAAGATGGACATTATTCAAATAAGGAGGTGCGTCCCAAAGCACGAGCAACTAGATGTGTTGGAGGAGTTAGTCGACACTTTTATGAAGAGATAACAAGAAGGAAAATGTTTCAAGTAGGACTATGTTGGCCAAAAAACAACACTCAAGAAATACTCACACTTTTACAAAAGAATATTGCCTACCAACTTACATGCATACCTTTTAAGAAAAGGTAGATACATGATTTTGGATGCCATATCCTTAGTTCAATAGGACACTCAAGAGGCTCCAGGAACGCTGCAACCATTATATGTTCAAAATAGAATATCAAGCGTTCACGTTATGACAAAATCTACATTAGGTAGGGGGGATGTTAACCCATTTTGGGTTAACTAAATGCTCTCTTCCACACATGAGAGGAGTTAGTAATAAGGGGGATAAAAAGGCACTCTAAAAGTTGTAACCTTTGAGAAAGCTGGCTTAACCAAGCCCACTTTGTAAATAGTGGTACTGATGAAGAAAGAGCTGTCAAGGAGGTTGGCGTTCCCAGCACAGCCAAGGAGAGGTGAAATGTGATGCCTAGTTGAGGGTTGGCGTCTCACAGAGAGAAAGAGGATAGATGCCAAGTAGCGGATCGCCAAGCATCAAAGCAAAGAAAAGCGCAGCACGCTCACAAAACAAGAGCAAAAACCAGCTAAGGTGAGTGTGAACCACAGGAGCAGGGCAGCGTGGAGAAGACGTGGAGAAGACAAAGACTTGCCAGGCGGGTCCCAATTCTGCAAAAAGGCTGGTGCAGAGATTCGCCCGCTGTGAGCGAGTCGGCTCAAAAAGGACTTGGTGTCTAAGATGGTAGACACGCACACACATGTTTGGTTGATGGACACTCCAATGTATCATTGAGGGGGAGTGTTGAGAGGTAGCAATTGCGGTTGTGCAATGCTACATTGATATGGGTGATGGGTGATGGGTGAGTTGTGGAACACCTCAATTAAGAGGGGGTGTTGAGAGATGTAATCGTGGTGTTGTGTGTATATGGCCAAGATATTGTGGCAAAATAAGAATGCCACATGTAATATTGAATGGTGTGTGGGTGTTGACCAAAAGAGTGGAAAAGGAGTTGCCACATGGATGATGATGTGTAAAGTGGGATAAGGGTAGAAAGCCTATATCATTGTATGGTTCATCTGTGATATGTAATAGAGCTATTGTTGAGTGTGCATTCTCTCTCTCTCTCTCACTTATAGAGTTCTTAGTGTGGTTTAATCCACCTTAATCTTATGCCTAATCTTGTGTCTATTACCATGATCAATCCACCTTAATCCACCTTAATCTTATGCTTAATCTTGTGTCTATCACCATGATCAATCCCATTTTAGGATTGTTAACAAATGAGTATATCTTAAATCAGTATCCCCAAAACTTCATACTCGTAATACCGAATTCCATAACAGAATTCCTCGAATTTTATAACCTTGATCCTTAGATCAATTCAAAGGGTCTCAACTTAGTTTCAGATTTGGTGGGAGATTGAGTGTATTTTCCTGAACTGGTCACATCATCTTTCCTCAAATTTGACGAAAGAGTTCGATCTTGGTCATAGTCTGATTCAAGGTTCGAGTCTGATAAGATTTTTCATGAACTAACTTTCTCAAAAAGGGGGTGATATTTCAGTTATTATTTTACTGAATTTCATTCATTGAATATTCATTTAACTGATTTCTAAATTAATCACGAATTTCGACGAGGAATAAATTAATCATTTATCTAAAATTCCGACTTCGATAGATTTTCTGAATTTTCTCTTTACAATCCAAGTGAATATGAAATGATAGAAATTTCTCTCTTAGAGTATTTACTTATTCAATTATCAAATACTCATAGAAATTAAACATAGAATTAAAGAGAATTCTAAATTTTTATAAGAAAAATTCTTTATGCATCTATTTATGCATGAAATCTAACTTCAATGGAAATAACACTTTTATATAAAAGAAAATCCTTTTATGCATCTATTTATGCATAAAATCAATTTAATAAGAATAACACTTTTAAAATAAAAAGAATTTCTTTATGCATCTATTTATGCATAAAAATCAATTTTTACAAGAATAACGCTTTTATAACAAAATTTCCTTTATGCATCTTTCTATGCATAAAATTTAAATTCAATGAAAACAACACTTTTATAAAACAATTTCTATAATGCATCTTTTCATGCACAGAATTTAGATTCAATGAAAATAACACTTTTATAATTTTAAAAAAATCTATTCTGCATCTTTCCATGCATAGAAATTAAATCTAATGAAAATAACACTTTTATAATTTAAAAAAATTCTATTATGTATCTTTCCATGCATAGAAATTAAATCTAATGAAAATAACACTTTTATAATAAAAAATTTTGATTATGCATATTTCCATGCATAGAAATTGAATTCAATGAAAATAACACTTTTATAATAATAAAAATTTCTAATATGCATCTTTCCATGCATAGAAATTGATGAATTCAATGAAATAACACTTTTATAATAAAAAAATTCCTATTATGCATCTTTCCCTGCATAGAAATTGAATTCAATGAAAATAACACTTTTTTAATAAAAAATTTCCTATTATGCATCTTTCCATGCATAGAAATTGAATTCAATGAAAATAACACTTTTATAATAAAAAAATTTTCTGTTATGCATCTTTCCATGCATAGAAATTGAATTCAATGAAAATAACACTTTTATAATTAAAAAAATTTCTATTATGCATCTTTCCATGCATAGAAATTGAATTCAATGAAAATAACACTTTTATAATAAAAAAATTTATATTATGCATCTTTCCATGCATAGAAATTAAATCTAATGAAAATAACACTTTTATAATAAAAAAAATTCAATATGCATCTTTCTATGCATAGAAATTAATTTTAATAATTAATATCAATGATATCCATGTATATTCATAGGTGATGTACATGGAGTAAATAAAAATATTTCCTTTAGAATGCACAAACGATGGGGATTACTCTTTTAGAATAACATAAAGATAAACTTTATTTTCACAAAATTTAAGAAAATTTTACCATAACCTCCTTTGTATGGGCTGACCATTTCTCAATTTATACATTCTAATTATATCAATTTAGAATTAATCCCAATTTGAAGTAAAGCACTCTAATCTACTTAAATTTCACTTTCAAGTGAGTAAACAATAAGAAAAGTTTAAATCAATTTATTTGTTACTCATTTTAGGCTGAATTCTTAAGGAAGAGAAGGGGGTAGCCTTTTCATCAAGGCATAACATCAAGATTCCTTTAATCAACTAAAAAAGCAAAGAAATCAGAAAACCATAGATTAGAATTTTAAAAGTAGAATTCTTTTAGCTTACATGGAGTTTTATGAGCTTTCCTTTGGCTTGAGGGATTGAGGGTTCTACTCTTGTTTGGATCACGAGTGGCCACCAATTCTTTTGGAGAGGATTTAGTCAAAAACAATTGAATTATCAAGTGAATTCAATGTATTTGGCTCTGGGAAGGAGTAGAGTAACATTGCATAAACACTATTAAGCTTTTACAAAGGGGGAGGCTTCTATTTATAGGAAAAAGTGAGCCTCAAACCAAGCAAACTGATTCTAGAATTTTTCAAATCAGTTTGGTCAATTTTTGACCATTTTTGGGTCAGTTCAGCTTACTTTTTGGAACTAGGCTTGAAATAGGAGAGAGGAGAGATGAAATATCTCATTTTATTGATTTAAAATGAGGAGTAAAGATGAGAAAAAAGGCACCTCCTTCATGAGGGGGAATCCCCACTCTAAGGTGTCAAAAATCAAATTTTTAACTATTTTCTTTGGTCCTTAGTCCACTCTTGATCTTATGTGAGTATTTACTCATTTTTGGGGGGGTTTTCTTTATTTCTTCAATTTATCTTCTCCCTACATTTGGATTAATCTTAATGGTCCCTCAGAACCTTAATCCAAAATTTTTAGAAAATGTGGACCCTTAGGCTAAGGTCTTTTGAGCATATTATAATTTATT
Source organism: Cibotium barometz (assembly GCF_041138505.1). Lineage (NCBI taxonomy): Eukaryota > Viridiplantae > Streptophyta > Polypodiopsida > Cyatheales > Cibotiaceae > Cibotium > Cibotium barometz. Next base: position 64,399,505 of record NC_141047.1, read on the forward strand.
TCTAATGTACCTTAGGAAATTCCTTTTAAACTTCTGTTTTGGGGAATATTATTTTAATAAGAAAGGATATTTTTCCATCCAAAGATATCTAAAAATTGAGTTATCTCTCTCTAAAACATTTTCTCTCTCTAGGCCAAAACAGGAAGAAACAAGATCTTTTATTATTCTGAAAAGGGGATTGATTACAGGGGAAGAAACTGGACATCTTGAGGGGCTGGGGAGGAATCTTACGTGATAGTCACTTTGGTCACAGAGTAGTAGAGTACTTTCCCTTATAGTCTACTAACCAAAGTGGCTATATGACAACCACTTGGGTTACTAGGGTTATGGCATAGTTATAACACGCCAATTCAAATAGTCGGGTTTACCATATGAATCTTGTATGTTTAAGTAGTATAGCACTTTCCCTTATAGTATGTACTCTTATCTTTATGCTATGGTTATAGACAAGTAAGAAGAAATAAGAAAACTCAGACATCCATCTTTCTCTTATGCGTGTGTAAAGAAGTTTACTTGCAAGGAGCTTAATTTATAAATACTACTTTTGACCACCCCTAACTCCTTTTGCTATTTAAACACCTACCTACTCAATGGACGCCCTAATTTCAATAAAACTGGTTTGAATGGGAAGAAAAAAAAGCCAAAAAAATCATGTGGTTTTTAATTAGTTACAGACAAGGAGAATGCACGAGAGAGAGAGAGAGAGAGAGAGAGAGAGAGAGAGAGAGAGAGAGAGAGAGAGAGAGAGAGAGAGAGAGAGAGAGAGAGAGAGAGAGAGAGAGAGATTTATAGGGAAATCTCATCTACATTTGTTGATGCTTCTTTAAAAAGATTATGCAATTTTTAATCATGTTGGTGTTTTTTCAAAGCCATTACCTTATTTTCTTCTAGGAATATTCTTTCCTATTTAATGAATCAAACCTTTTACTCCCCTAACTAACCACTTCAATGCTACATTATCAATCTAAAAAAATATGGGGTAGGGGTGGTTAAGGTGGTTCCCTTCTCCTCCGAATGCAAGACATGGGTTGTATTTTGGCCCACCACTCCTTGTCACTCCACAAAGGGGTGATAAGAGTCCTTTGAATTAAAAATAAAATAAATTTGAAGAATTAGTATACATAGACAATTAGGGGTCGAGAGTGATTCAAGTTGACCAATGGGGTGACAAGAGTGTGGGTCCTGGTCTTGAACCAGGGCTTCTGGAAAACTCCTATGGAAACCAATCAAAATACTTGTAGCCTAGAATCTGAACTGGGATTTTTTTCACCACACCATTTTGCAAAGGCGTCATATACTATCAGCCTTTTATTTCAAGGGACTCCAAATTTTTTTTCGTTTCTTTAAAGATAAAAGCTTTACTTCAAAAAATCCTAAAATCACTTCCCATTCCATTTTTTTTTCATTTCCTTAAAGACAAAAGCTTTACTACAAAAAATCCTAAAATCACTTCCCACATCTAATATATGAAAAATAAAAAATAGTTTAAAATTTTTCAAAGAAAAAGCCTCTTTTGATTGCATGCATAATAGGTATGCTCAAGATTTAGTAACATGAGTTTTAACTTCAATACCTTGCTCCAACTCCCATTGATGTATTCCAAAAATGTAACATCCCATAATAGAGAAAAACACTTAAGCATTAACTTGAATCTTTTAAAAGAAGAAAGAGTTATATAATGACATGACAATACATCATAAAAGGTTCTTGAATCTTATTACCTTATTACTTGAAGTATGTAATGCAACACGATACACATAATCCATCGTATCTTGTTTTCTTGATTAGGTAGGACCTCAAAGTCTTACGAATAAGCTTGCTTCCCTAGATTCAAAGAGAGTTGGGGAATCGAACCCCATTACCATGTCTGTGGTGGATGCACATGGTTATGCCTAGCACTCTATGGGAAGGGATAGTTGGTTCCGTGAGACTACACAAAGTGCAATCATTAATATAAGTGAACCAACTATCCTCGTCCCCTACAATAAGAGAATATTAGTAAGAATACAAAACTTAATTGATAAAAATTAAGAGCAAATCTTGACTAATAGAACGTGTTAAGACCAATGGCACATTAATAAAAAATGAGAAGATTGCACCTTCTTGTTTCTAAGCCACTAAAGCCTTAACTCGTCAAGATGTTTTACACAAGAGCAAAGAGAAATCATGATTAAGGGCTCAAACCAATTGATAAACATGCTACATTAAGCTATAGGTTACATAAAGCTTCAAGAAGGTTTGAGCTTAAGACTTGATAAACCAGTTGGACTCCCAAGTGTGGCCACCCCCCCCCTCTCTCTCTTTGTGACACACACACACTCTTGCATTATGTATAGCTCTCACATGCTTCAAGAAGGTCATAACTCGAAACCTCTTGATAGAGAGGTTTGAGCCTTTTCAACGGCTTGAGCATGATAAAGCTACATGTTACATTCTCGCTTATTATTAATTAATTAACAAGAGAAAACTTAATTAGTAAAGCTCAGATAAGTAGAGGTAGTGGACATCTTTTCATAGAGAAAAATGAAGAATCTTAGACTATGCTTGAGATATTACATATCATTAAAGTTTATGAGAAACCAAAGTGTGACATAACTTTCAATTTTCAAGCCTTTCATGTGGTAGTATATATGCCATATAGATTTCCAAGATAAAATTTACATAATTCATCCAAGGTAACACCTGGTGCAAAAAAAAGAGATGGAGGAGGTGAACTTTCATGTTCATATAGTTCTACACAAAAGTTCATAGACACTTGGAAGAAAATAATTTTGATTGGTTAAAAACCAACAACACAATAGCACAAGAGGCTTGGTCAAATACCCATTGGTTGAAAAACAACAACTTAAACGCACAAGAAGCTTGGTCAGATTTGGAGCACCTCATCAAGTCGCCATTTATTCAATCTAGCTTAGCCTATAGAAAGCCCCACATTTACTTGAAATCATAAAGTAATTAAGCAATTCAGTTAAGCCTTGTTTTTTAGTCTAATTGAGGCTCTCTCCCCTTGCACTATAAGTGTACATTAATCTTTCAACATCAATGCTTGTCGAGTATGTCCACCCTAGATCCAATTTCTTTGTATAGATACAAATCAACTAACTACTTTTCCAATATCAAATAATCAATGTCATGATTCACAAGACAATAGCTTACAATAGTATTCTATAACATCTTATTATTCAAGAAATCGCTTGAATAACAAGACAATAGTATTCTTATACCTACCAAGTCTGGAAATCCACCTAGAAGTTAAGGACTGTAAGAAGAATGAAACCTTAATTTAAGGCCAAGGGAAATTTTAGCATTTAAATTAAAGTTTTCACACTTGTCACATAGGCAAGTTAGAGTTAATGCCGTTTTGTGCTTCCTTCGAATTAAAAATAAAATAAAATAAAATAGAACAAACAGACAGTCAAGGGTTCAAGTCGACCAACTAGCTATTTCCTGCATAACGCAGCAAGATGAAGGCAACAGAGCAGGTAATGGCAACTGCGCCTCGGAAACCTAAGCGCAAACGGCCGCCTTCTTCATCTGTAGAAAAAGAAATGGCCGCTGCACCTGTTGTTGATCCTGAAGGAGTGGTTTCCTGCGTCTATGGTGAGAAGCGAAAGGCCAAAGGGAAGAAAAAGAGAAGGAAGGAGATCTGGGGTTCTCCTTTTGATCAGTCTAATGCTGCTGGAGACACAGCAGGCCCCCCTGCCCCTCTACACACTGTTGTTGTCCCTCATGTAGGCGTCGACAGAATCAACTCCAACTGGAAGCAGCTCCAAGCTGTAGGTGCGCTGCCTTTTTCACGCTTCAGTTTCTTGATGATATGCCACACACATTCGGTTTCTGTACACATGCCACACACATTCATGGCTTCTTCAATGTGTGTTCCACACTTTGGTCTTCTGTGTGCTATTTCTTTGCCACGGGTATTACATCCTACATGCCATGTAGATTGCATGCCATTTTTTCGCTACTTGAGTGTCACATTTGCACACATCACATGCCATGGCGTGTTTTTGCCACGATTGTCACCACATGGCACACATCGCATGGTGTGTTTTCAGCAAGATTGTATATCTGTTGCCACGATTGTCACATCTGCACACATTCATCCCTTGTTTTTACCATTTGTCGCATCTCCACAGACGACAGCAGGAATGCCACATATGTACATGTCACTTGCCATGTATTTGCTATGACTCACATTCTCTTTAATATCTTTAATGTAATCATTTTCATTTGCTATGAACTCATTACATCCAATGCCCAGACCCTGAAGAAAGGTCAGACAGCTGGAGCACCTCAGAAGTTGAAGCATAATGAACCAGCGAAGGGATCAGGTGTTTGTTCTCTTCTTTGTATCTTGAGTGCATAACAATTATCGTGCTTCATAGGATTGATGGTTGTGCATAGAAGGGTTCATGGAAAAAGATGTGGTGAAAAACTTGCTTTTTCTATTTATGGCTATTTGTTGTTTGTGAGCTAGACAAATTTCAAACCAAAGGTGTAGAGATAGTGAAAGACAGACAAATAGCAATTCTTTTTCCAAAAAATACAGACTGCAGGCAAGCCATATCCTTGACCCCTATTTCATTAATGCATAGCAAGGGATGTGACATGGTTTGAAGATAAGCTTTTTGACTCGACTTTGATGATTTTGAATCAGCTTGACAAAATTTTTGGCCATGGACTGCGAAATGGTGGGAGCTGGTTTGGATGGCAAAAGAAGCATCCTTGCCAGGGTTAGCCTGGTAAATTTTTTTGCTCCCAACAAAGCAAGAGCTTTCGACACAGTCATTCAGTGCCCTGGTTTTTGTTGCTTTGTAAAGCTTTGTGAATATGGACAAACTGCCATTTTGAAGAGCCTGAAGGGTGCAAGCTTTTTGTCCCAGCTTGAAGCTTCAGTCTCTTTTCAATGTTGCAGGTGAATATATGGGGCAATGTGGTTTATGACAAGCATGTACAGCCCATGGAACGGGTCACAGACTTTCGCACCAAAATCAGTGGGGTTAGAGCACGTGATCTAAGGAAAGGTGAGGATTTGGTCAAGAGATGGCACCTGCTGGGAACGTTGGGCTATGCAGTTAATCTTGCACTATTTTATTTCAAACATCTCTCACGTTACTTTGTCATGGTGTTGTTGAATAGCTGAGGACTTTGCAATAGTACAAAAGGAAGTCGCGGAGCTCATATTGGGTCGAGTGTTGGTAGGCCATGCAGTGCAAAATGATCTCAAGGTCTGGTATTCTATGTAGCATCAATTATTCTGTATGCACCAATTTTCTATTATGCTATGATAAATGAATGATAAATTTATTGTAGTAGTAAACAAACCTGCACCTACTCTTGGGCACTGATGACGTGAGTGGGGATGTCATAGTAGGTACTCTATGCTATGTATGATGGAGTTAATGATTTGAAGCTTTGTGAGTAGACTCTTGTGGAATCAAGATCACACTGTTTAATAACCTGAACTTTTCCATTGATATATATAAATTTATGGGGTTTGCAGGAAAGGGAAAGTTTTCTTACTTGCTCACAAAAATCAATGGGAAAAATTGAAAGAAAAAGCAAGGTTTTCATACCATGCATTTTGTACTTTATAATTAATGTGCAAGCTGTAAAGGTAGTAGAGTTCCACTTTTGTTTCTACGAGCCATCTAATGCATAGCCAAGGCAAAAGCGTTAACGGCCTTTCTGACACACCTACATGTCTGTGGGACACATACAGGCGGGCAGCACAGTCAAGAGGTGGGCGCAAGCAGCATTTGACATAGCCAGGCAGCAATTTTGGCCAGTGCAGGTGCCACTTGGTAAACCTGCGATCGGCGAGGTCTAGGCTGGTCGTGGGCTTTTTCTCTACAGGCTGACAGTTGTAAGAGGTGGCCCATGAAGAAGGTGTCAGAATACGCAGTGGAGATGATGACCAGATCTGGGAACACGAGCAAAACGCAATGTAGAAAATCACAGCACGAGAGAGAGAGAGATAGAGGCGTGTCACTCTGCTCTATATACACAAAAGAATCCTGGAATACTACAATGGTGACAAGGGGGCTGGGGGCCATTTTATATGGCCCCCCAACAGCAGTCAGCCTGCTGTAGGGCAGCCGACAGGACCACAAAACCCCACGACTGCTGAAATGCACAGTCGGCCAGCATCAAGGAGGTCCACGACGTGTGCAGAGCAGTCGGCCACCTCCAGTGTCTCCACAGATGCAATCGGCCAAGTTGAAGGTCCTCCTGCCACTACAAGACTGCCTCCCATGCCACAGAAAAATAGGGAAAAATGGGGGAAAAATATGGGGAGTGAGGAAAAATGATAAGACACCTATAGAGGGCGGGCACACCCACAACAGAGGCCCTGGTGTATATATATAGACAGGAGATGACTTCTAACACCCCCTCTCAGCTCTTGGCTGTGAAACCAACCACAGGGAGCTGGGGTGCCACCTGGGCAAATCCTGAGATAGCGACTTCGTGAAGAGGTCCACCGTACTGTCCTCCGTCGAACAGAACTCTAGCAAGATGTCATCAGCAACGATCTGTTCACGAACAAAGTGCCTCTGGATGACCATGGGTTTCTCCAGTGGAAGCCCAATCCTGCAATGCAACCTCTGCATCCTCACCACCTCACAAGCAGCATCACAAGTAGCCCGGTACTCTGCCTCTGTCGTTGACAAGGCAAAAGATGACTGCCTCTTACTGCTCCATAAAACTGCTCTTGGGCCTGAAGTAGATCTCCTCGTGTCCGGATCTCCTCCCCAAACTGAGTCACTCCAACTGTGGAGTTGGACTCCATCAATCAATCCCCCTCCTGTGTACAAGAGTCCATGATCCTTCGCATGCCGCAGAAACCACAAGAAACGCAATCCTGCCTCCCAAAGAGTCATCCGCAACCATGAGCTCAACTACCTCATCGCCACAATCATCACAAGTCCTCTCTGCCTTTAGTTTCTCGCGGTCAGTAACGGACTTCTTCTCAGAAGACTTCTTCGATGAAGCCTTCTCTTTGCCCATGTTACGGCCTTTCGAACGTCGGCCAGTTAAGATTTCCGAACCTCCACCCTGAGGAGGGTTCGTGAATCGTTCCTCCTGGTCCAAGACCATGGGCACAAGCTCCTCCCACGTGATGGTGCTGAGCCTGCCGCTGGTAATCAAAGACGAGTAAAATGCTGAGTACTGAGAGGGCAAGTGTGACAGCAACGTTATGGCCATGTCCTTTGACGATATCTCCTTCCCAGCCTGAAGAACTTCCTGCTGAAGAGCCTGCACCTTGTTAATATGCTCCCGCATCGTCGACGACTTTGCAGGGCTCATAACCCGCATCTGTACTTCCAAGGAAATCCTCTTCATGGGCGATACCCTGTTGTAAAGAGAGGCCAAATGCTGCCATATACCTCTGGCCAGCGTCATATGCTTTACATGATTGATTACCTGCGGTGTGCAGTTGAGAAAGATAAACGAACGGACCCTGGCGTGGACACGATCCCACATCTGTGCTTGTGCCTCCCGGTCCTTTCGGATCGATAGTAACTCCCCTTCCTCTATTTCCGGCTGTGGAACCCCAACAACGATGAAATCAGCGAGGTCGTAAAACTCCAGAACAGATTCCATCATAACCTTCCATATGCCGTAGGTCGTAAGACTCCAGAACAGATTCCATCATAACCTTCCATATGCCGTAGTTGTTCCTGTCCAACTGATGGTCCACCGGGAACGTGGGGAGTGTCGGGATCTTCACATGCCTCTCGACCATCTCTAACAGATCTGCCATTGCGGGGATGTACTCTGAAAAAGGGTGGGTGGGTGGGAACAAAGAAGAACTAACACCTGCAAGTGGCTGTCCAGCAAATCAGCCCGCCGTCCTCTTGCTTCTCCTCTTCCCGAACAGTCCCAAACAGTCCACCAATCAGCAACACAACAATCCCCCTCTTGCTCACACAAATCCCAAGAACTATCTAGAGCCTAGGCTCTAATACCATCCATGTCAGAATACGCAGCGGAGATGATGACCAGATCTGGGAACACAAGAGCAAAATGCAATGCACAAAATCACAGCACGAGAGAGAGAGATAGAGGCGTGTAACTCTGCTCTATATACACAAAAGAATCCCGGAATACTACAATGGTGACAAGGGGGCTGGGGGCCATTTTATATGCCCCCCCAACAGCAGTCGGCCTGCTGTAGGACAGCCGACAGGACCACAAAACCCCATGACTGCTGAAATGCACAGTCGGCCAGCAGCAGGGGGGTCGGCCAGCATCAAGGAGGTCCACGACCTGTGTAGAGCAGTCGGCCACCTTCAGTGTCTCCACAGATGCAGTCGGCCAAGTTCAAGGTCCTGCCACTGATGGGAGCTAAGAATTAGGGTTTCATGTGGGAGACATATACACAGAGAAGAAGGGAGAGAGAGAGAGAGAGAGAGTTGTGGGGATAAGTCAACTCAAGATATGAGTGTGTGACTCCCCTATCACACATGTATATTTGCACTAGTACACATAGTGCACTTAGTACATTAAAAGTACTAAGTGTACTATGTACTATAACTTATGGGCTTGTACACACTACAAGGGTGGGCATAATGCCTTTACCCCAACAACCTCCTACTTAAAGGCAAGGTGCCCTTAAATGAAGGAAAAGAAAAAATCAGCATGTACATGATAATATACAAGGCCATATCAAGGCTGAAACTAGCCTCATCCAGTGCCCATCAAGTGTCTGCAATGAGCAAATCGCTCTGGAGGCAAACTCTTTGTCAACAGATCAGCCGGGTTGTCATCCGTATGAATCTTAACAAGCTGAATTTGCTTGTTCTCTATCACCTCTCTGATGAAGTGATACTTCACATCCACATGCTTCGTCTTTGCACCTCCCTTCATCCAGTCGGCCAGCTAATAAAAGCTCCACGACTGAGTTTTAATAAATAAAATGTTTTCACACTTGATTAACTGCTGTCCAGCCTGCACATATGTTCTGGGACAGCCTCCTGACTGCTGCGCACCATGTGCATGGGTGTGGGACTGCCCCCCACACCTGGCCGACTGGCTGGGTAGGGCTTCTGACCCTGTCGGCTGCCTGTCCAGCAGCAGTACAGCTGGCCGACAGCCCCTCCAGCCCAAGCCATGGCTGGTGGGCACAATGTGGGCCCTCCTGGCCTCTTGGGGGTGGTTCTATACCATCCAGATAATCCGTCAATAAAGCCGGATAGTCTTCGAAATATTCTTTGTCGAGCCATACCGCTTCATGAGTTCCTCGGTCCTGAAACTTCGTGAGAAACTGTCGTAGTCTTCGGCCTGAGCCATGCTTGAAACGGTGCAGAAGGATCTGTTCTGGAACCATTACTTCTGCTTCATCAATGATGTCTGGTTCCGCTTCGTCTTTGACCTCTGAAGGGGGTGGACCTGCATATGGCTTTAACCAACTGACATGAAATACATCGTGCATAGTCCAACTCGGAGGTAGCTTTAACTGCATAGACACCTCATTAATCTTTTTCCGGATGGGGAATGGTCCGAAGCTCCTGAAAGACAACTTTGGGCATCGCTTGCCCACCTGCTTTAATCTTTGCTTCATAATCCGAAGATATACCCACTCTCCTTCCGAAAACTTCATGTCCCTTCGGTCTTTATTGGCCTGTCGAGTGTAGGCCTCTTGCGCTTTAGCCAATCTGTCTTTAACGGACTCTAGGATCTCCTGGTAAGACTCCGTCACTCTGTTCGCCTCCGGTACTGAAGACGAAGTCCTGGTTAACAACGACTGGAAAGGCCTTCCAAACGCTGCCTCATATGGAGTCCTGTCAATAGCTGAAGAAAACGAGTCATTTAAAACAGCTTGAACTAAAGGCAAAAACGACTCCCACTTACCTTGCTGATCGTGGACATAACACTTCAGCACATCAAAGGCCAACTGGTTGTATATCTCTGTCTGGCCATCTGTCTGTGGGTGGAATGCACTGGAAAAATTCAACTTAGTACCAAAATTATCAAACAATGCCCTCCAAAAATGACTGGTAAACTTGGCATCTCGGTCTGACACTATGGTCCTAGAAATCCCACCAATCGGGTACCAATGCCGAATGAATAGCTGGGCAACATCCTCGGCGGTCACATTGGCCCTGCAAGGAATAAGCATAACAAATTTGCTGAACCTGTCAACAATAGTCAAACACTGTGTATTACGCTTACTCGGACTGGGAGGCAGATTTGTGACAAAGTCCATCGAAATGTCTTGGAAAGGACCCTCAGGAATTGGCAAAGGCTGTAACAACCCTATCTTCTTTCCACGAGGAGCTTTCACCTTTTGACAAATGTCACAGCGTTGTACATATGTAAACAAATCACGCCTCATCTTTGGCCAATAGTATTGCCGTTCTAATTTCTCCAGAGTCGAATTCATGCCCCTATGACCACCTATAATGGCGTCATGGGCATCATGGAGAAGAGCTGCTCGGAATGATTTCATGACACACAGTCGGCCTTTGTAGTAAAGCCAACCATCGCGTATCAGAAAATGGCATGGTCCTGTGGCATCCAATGCCTGTTCCCACTGTGTACCGAATTCCTCGGAATCCGCGTACGTGTGCTTCATGTCTTCTAGTCCTGTACCAACAAGGTCAAGTCTAGTGGTCTGAATCGCAGATACTTGTCCCTTCCTGCTCAAAGCATCGGCCACTGGATTGGCCTTTCCTGGAAGGTACTCAATCATACCACCGAACTGCTGGAATATCTGACTCTAGCGGTGTTGTCGATCACTCCACTGTGCACTTGGCATCGTCTGAATCCAGCGCAATGCCTGATGGTCAGTGCGAACCTCAAAGTCACGGCCATACAGGAAATGTTTCCAATGTTTCAAGGCCTGAATAACTGCTAGGAGTTCACGATCATAGACTGAGTAGTTCTTTTCGGCGGGCAGTAACTTACGAGACATGTAAGCTACCGGATGACCATTTTGTTGTAATACACCTCCAATTGCGATGTTACTCGCATCGGTGATCACCTGAAATGGTTCGTCCCACGAGGCAAGGGCTAAACAAGGTGCTTTTGACAAAGCTACCTTGAGGTTCTGGAATGCCTCCAACGCTCGTGGAGTCATTCGAATCTTTTGCCTCCTTGTTTTCACTCCCTTTAGCAGATCGGTGAGGTCTGCCGAGAGATCAGAAAACTTGTCAATGTGGGTGGAATATGCCTGGCATATACCCACAAATGATCTAATGTCATAAGCAGTCTGAGGTACTTCCCAGTTAACGATCTCGGCCACTTTAGCCGGATCAAGTCGAATGCCTTCGGCACTGATTATATATCCCAAGTAATGTACCTGGAACAGATAAAATTCTGACTTCTTTTCATTGATATAGAGCTCGTTGCTTTCCAGCAACTTAAGGACTTTCTCCACATCAATGTCATGCTGCTCAACTGTAGCTGAAAATATGAGTATGTCGTCCAGAAATATGAACACACACACTCCGATCAACTCCCGGAAAATACGCATCATCATGCGGTTAAATGTAGCTGGGGCGTTCGTCAAACCAAATGGCATGACCACAAATTCATAGTGGGCCCGTTCTGTACGGAAAGCTGTCTTGGGGATGTCCCCCTCAACAATCCGAACTTGGTGGTACCCACTCTTTAAATCCGATTTAGAGAACACCTTAGCTCCATTCAGCCTCTCGAGAATATAGTCAATTCGAGGCATCGGGAATCTGCTCTTGATAGTCAGCTTGTTGAGTGCACGATAATCGACACACAACCGAGAAGACCCATCTTTCTTCTTGACAAATAAGATCGGTGCTGCAAATGGCGACACGCTGGGGCGGATGAAGCCAGCTTGCAACAATTCTTGGAGTTGGCGGTCCAACTCCGATTCCATTGCCTTAGAAAGGCGATACGGAAACTTGCTCGGGGGTTCCGAGCTTGGGAGGAGGTCAATCTTGTGATCCTCTGGTCTGGACGGGGGAAGCTGGGGAGGGAGACTGTCCCGAAGAAAAATCTTCTGGAACTTTTCATGGAGAACCGAGTACTTCTCGGAAGCACTGGCCACCGTCTGGGCTGTCTGGATGTAAATCATCGCACACTGTGCACCTTTCCTGACTGCTCGCTTGGCCTGCAAGTGGCTTATGAGCGGAAAGTTTGGAATACCTGGCTCACACTTAATGGTCACCAGGGTGTTTGACACATTCCGATCAATTTGGAACGTGTGCTTGTCCCACTTGACATCAGGAAGAAACTTGTGAAACCACTGGATACCCAAAATTATGTCTGCTCCTACAAGAGGGGCAACCATAAAGTCACGCACAAACTCTATGCCCTGAATGACTAACTTAGCACCTAGAGCTTCATACTTGACGCTCGTTGTCATACCTGTGCTAAAACCCTCAACCTGTTTGTCCACCGGAGTTAGGTCGAAACGGGCACGCCTAGCGGCCTCTTCCGTGATCACATCCTCCGTGCTGCCGCTGTCAAACAAGACAACGACTCTCTGGCCACCTATGTAGCCAAAGGACTTGAGCAATTCGTTGCGCTCGTACTCCTGGTCATGGGCGCCCTTCTGCTTATCTTCGAGCTCCCGGCTAATAATTGCTCCAACTGAAGCACCGGGGGTGGAAGAACTAGGGGTAGCCACTGGGATCTGTGGGGGAGCTGTGCTCACCACGGAAGCTGTGGAGGCGGCGGCGGCCTTTGGAGGCTTCTTCGGACAATCCCGAGAAGTATGTCCTTTTGTGTGACAAAAGTAACATCTACCCTCCTTCCTGTACTGAGAAAGCTCCTCAGCACTCAACTTGCCACCTGTCTTGCCTGCCTCCGCTTTTTGGTCTGGAGTAAGCTTAGACGCATTGTTCGAGTTCTTGGAGCCAGAGGCTCCCGGGCTCTGTCCTGGGGAAGACCCCGTCTGGTTCTGGCTTTTGCCCCCCGAGGCGTTAGCCTTGGGAGAAGCCGGCTGGGAAGTCTTGGGCTTGCCACCATTGTGTTTCATTTCTGCACTCTGCGCAAGCGAGAGTGCGTCCTCAAAGGTGGCTGGCCTAAACATACGCACCTCCCATTGGATTTGCGTGTCCAGGCCATACAAAAACTGCCCTTTCTTGTTCGCATCAGATAAGCCTAATTGTAGACACAAGGTCGAAATTCTATTGGCAAACTGAAGGACTGGTTGCGCATTTTGACGCGCACCCCTGAACTCGTCTTCGAGTCGCTCAAGGTAGTGGGGTGGTAAAAACCGCTGCTTAAGGTCACGGACGAACTCGTCCCACCCATAAGCTGCCATACCTGATCTGGTGTGGGCATGAGCCCACTGAGTCCACCAAGGAATGGCCTCACCTTCCAAATACCAACCGGCTAAGATCACTTTGTCAATATCTGATTTCCTAACTGCGGCAAAGTAAGCTTCAAATTGATGTAACCATGAATACAGAGTAGTGGGATCGAGTTTACCATTATACTTACTGAAATTCATTTTCTCGGGAAAATGATTCGAGGGCGCCGCCGGTGTCAATCTAGCGTCCAGAGCTCGGAGGTAACGCTCGTGTTCCACTCGTCGCATGGCTTCGTCTTCTCGTTGTCGAATCTCCAATGCACGCATCTGCATCTCAAGCAAGGAGCTTGGCTGCGGCTGTGACCCCTCGAGAGGGTCCCTGTGACGAGGATCTGGTATCTGGGGTACGGAAGGAGAGGGAGGAGGAGATGGAAAACGCGACGCTAGAGAGCGAGAACGCTCCTCCAGAGCCAAAATCCGCGCCTTCTGCTCATCCAACTTGGTTGTCTGGTCTACGATTGCTCGCATCATTTGCTAGAACATGTCTTGTACACTCAAGCCGGGTGCCCTCGCTGGGCTGCCTGGTGCACTCTGGTCCCATGGTTGTGGTTCTCTCTCGTCACCGAAGTTCGCCATAGCGGGAAAATGCAGTTCCTTTCCGGAACGCAATCTGACCATCCACTATCTGTGTGGGAGACTTCCGGAGGCTGTCAGAATATGCAGCGGAAATGATATCCAAACTTGGGTAGACAAGAGCAAGTAGACTGCAGAAAATAATCAGCACAAGAAACACTGAGAGATGTGTGTAAACTCTTCTCTATACACAAGATCCCGGAGATAACTGAATGAGAAAGTGGAGGAGGATGGGGGGGAATATATACAAGCCCATGAGGGCAGTCGGCCAGCTCTGGAAGAGGCCCACGACTGACAAAATGTCCACGACTGCTGAAAAACAGTAGTCGGCCAGCATCTGGTGCCCCACATCTGCACAGAACAAGTCGGCCAGCACTCAGATAGCCCACGACTGCTACAGATGCAGTCGGCCAGCCTCAGAGTGGTCCTGGCATCACCTGGCAGCCCTCCAGCCACTAGGAAAAAATGGGAAAAATAGGGAAAAAATACGGGGAGTGTGGAAAAATGATATACGGGCGGGCACACCCACAACAGAGGCCCTGGTGTATACAAATAGACAGGAGATGACTTCTAACACCCCCTCTCAGCTCCTGGCTGTGAAACCAACCCCAGTGAGCTGGAGTGCCGCCTGAGCGTAGCCTGAGGTAGAGACTTCGTGAAGAGGTCCGCCGCATTGTCCTCCGTCGAACAATAAAGTAGCAAGATGTCACCCGCCAAGATCTTCTCACGAACAAAGTGATACTGTATCTCTATATGCTTGGTCCGGGCATGGAAAACCGGGTTCCGAGCAATAGCTATACAACTCTGGTTATCACACTGGATGACTGTGGGCTCCCTCTGTGGAAACCCCATCTCGCCAAGCAGCCTCCGCAGACATACAACCTCACAAGCAGCACCACAAGCAGCCCGATACTCTGCCTCTGTCGAAGAAAGGGCAATAGTCGGCTGCTTCTTGCTGCTCCAAGAAACCGCTCCTGAGCCGAGGGTAAAAGTGTATCCTGAAGTAGATCTCCTCGTGTCTGGATCTCCTCCCCAATCTGAGTCACTCCAACCTTGGAGCTTGACTCCATTCCCTCCTGTGTAAAAGAGTCCTAGATCCTTCGTACTCTGCAGATACCGCAAGATCCGCAATCCTGCGTCCCAATGAGTCTTCAATGGCGTCTGCATAAAAGAGCTCAACAGCCCCACGGAGAAGCTCAAGTCCTATCTGGTGTTCAGCAACCAGATCAATGAACCAACCAACTTCCGGTACTGCGAGGCATCAACTGGCTCACAAGGATCTGTAACGGTTAACTTTGTGTTCGGGTCCATCGGCGAAGTAATAGGCTTGCAGTTCTCCATCCCAAAGGCCTCAAGCAACTCATGAACATACCGCTGCTGAGAGACGAAAAACCCCCTCTGGGTCTGCCAGATCTCCAATCCCAAGAAGAAGTGGAGTAAGCCTAAGTCGGTCATCTCAAACTCCTTTGACAAGGCAGCCTTCGTCACACCAATGTGCTCCACATGACCGCCGGTGAGGATGAGATCATCCACATAAAGGATGACGAGTGTGACCATGCCGCGTTCCCGAAAGAGATACAGGTTCGGATCTGCAACCGATCTCTGGAATCCAGTCCGAATAAAGAAGGAATCAATCTTCTGATTCCAAGCCCGCGGAGCCTGCTTAAGACCATACAAGGCCTTACGTAACCTGTAAACCATCCCTTCCGATCCTGGAACAATGAAGCCTGGAGGCTGCTCAACGTACACCTCCTCCTGCAGGTCACCATTAAGGAACGCTGATTTTACATCCATCTGGTACACGGGCCACCTCTGAGAAGAAGCAAGGGCAAGAACGGTCTGAATCGTGGTCATCCGCGCTGTCGGTGCAAAGGTATCCTCGTAGTCGATGCCTGGCCGCTGAGCATAACCCTTAGCCACGAGCCTGGCTTTGTGTTTGTCCACCGACCCATCAGCCGCGTACTTGGTCTTAAAGACCCATTTGACACCAATGACTGACCGCTTCGACGGCCTCGGTACCAACTCCCAAGTGTTGTTCTTCTCGATGGCGTCAAGTTCCACCTGCATGGCTTCCCTCCAAGTATCCTGTGAAAGGGCTTCCTTTACGGAAGTGGGCTCTTTATCCCGCACGATACGAGACATAAGAGCATAGTTCACCTGAAGAAGCTCCGCCGTGTTGCTTTTATCTCGAACTCGATGTGATCTTCGAGGGCCGTCCTCTGTGGTCCACTCGGAGGGTAGCTCCGTGACACCTGACTCCCGAAGGGTGTCCATCAACGACCTAGGTACTCGAACAGATCGTGGAGCCTCCTGTGGTCGCGGGGGCTCAACTCCAGCTGCGGGCTCAACCTCCTGTGATGACTGAGGTGGATCAACTGGAGTGGTAGACTGGGAATCATCATCAGACTCTGGATCTCCAAGAAGTGGCGGCTCCTCGACAGTGGATGCTGGAACATGCTCGTCAAAGACCACATCCCGGCTGACAACAATCTCGTTCCTCTCTGGATCATACAACCTGTATCCCTTGGAAAGAGAGTTATACCCCACAAATACCAGCTTGCGGGACTTGGAGTCAAGCTTCCCCCTCTGCTTCTTCGGAATATGTACATACGCGTCACTCCCAAAGACACGGAAGTGCGAGACATCGGGTTTCCTGCCAAAATATGCCTCAAATGGAGTCATATGGGGTACAGAAGTCGTCGGAGAGCGGTTAATGGTATGGACAGCTGTCGCCACAGCCTCACCCCACAGTGGACGAGGAAGATCTCGATGCTCCAGCATGGTCCTCGCCATCTCCACCACAATCCTGTTCTTACGTTCAACAACTCCATTCTCCGAAGGCGATCCGGTATTGGCCAATTCCCTCTTGATGCCATGATCTGCACAAAACCGAAAGAATAGAGTCGAGGAGAATTCCCCTCCTTTGTCAGCCCTGAGAGTCTTGACCTGAAATCCAGACTCTTTCTCCACCATCACGTGCCAAGCCTTGAACCGAGCAAAAGCCTGGTCCTTCTGTGAAAGAAAGTAGACCCACGTGAATCTGGTACAATCATCAACAAGCAGCATGAAGTAGAGAGATCCTCCCAAGGATGGTATCTGCTGTGGTCCACACAAGTCAGTGTGAATCAACTCGAAAGGTTTCGAAGCCCGCCTGGAAGCCTGCTTCGGAAAGGATTCCCTGTGCTGCTTACCACGTATGCAAGAACTGCAGCGTCCTTGCCTACTACCAACATCTGGCAAGCCAACCACCATCTGGTCCCGGAAGGCGCGCCGCAAAGCATCCACATTTAAGTGGCCAAAACGAAAGTGCCACAAGTCTCCGACCTGAGAGCCTGTCAGTGAGGAGAGTGCAGAGAGTTTGTAGATACCGTTCTCCACACCGCCTTCCCAAACAACTTTGCCTGTCTCACGGTCCCTTAGAGCAACTGAATGCTCCTCAAATTCCACCCGAAAGCCAGTCTTGCATACCTCATGCACTGACAAAAGATGAAAGCCCAGAGCAGGGACATAAAGAACACGGGAAGCATGCTTGCCCCCCTTGCCGTCGGGAATGATCTCCATCCGGCCCTCACTATGAATCGGAATAGTGGAGTTATCACCAATAAAGATACGACCTGACTGCCGCTTCAGATCCAGGAAGAAGTCACGGGATGGAGTCATGTGCCTGGAAGCACCACTGTCGAGAATCCATTCCCGAGTATCCTTTGCGGTGAAGCCAACTGCCTCCTCGCTCGAAGACGATGAATCATCGGAGTCCACCATATCCAAGTGCACAAATGCCGGAGTCTTCGCAGCTGAGGCTGAGGACTCAGCACTCTTCCCTGTCCGCTTAGGGCACTTCCTCCAGTAGTGGCCTTTCTCGCCACAATCATTGCAAGATCTTTCGGCCTTCAGCTTCTCTCGTTCTGGATTAGGCTTCTTCTCGGAAGACTTATCTGGTGAAGCCTTCCCTTTGCCCTTGTTGGTATTACGGCCTTTCGACCGTTGGCCAGTTAAGGCCTCCGAACCTCCGCCGTGAGGAGGGTTCGTAAAACGTTCCTCCTGGTCCAAGACCATTGGCACAAGCTCCTCCCAAGTAATGGTGCTGAGCCTGCCACTCGTGATCAACGAGGAATAGAAAGCGGAATACTGACCAGGCAAGTGAGAAAGTAACGTGATGGCCATATCTTCGGACGATATCTCTTTCCCAGCTTGAAGGACTTCCTGCTGAAGGGCCTGCAGCTTGTTAATGTGTTCCCGCATCGTCGAAGACTTTGCAGGGTTCATAACCCGCATCTGCACTTCCAAGGATATCCGCTTCATGGGTGACACCCTGTTGTACAAAGAAGCCAAGTGCTCCCATATGCCTCTCGCCAGCGTCATGTGCTTCACATGGTTGATCACCTGTGGTGTGCAATTGAGGAATATAAATGACTGGACCCTAGCGTTGACACGGTCCCACATTTGTGCCTGTGCCTCTCGGTCCTTCCTCGCGGATAAAACCTCCCCTTCCTCAGCTTCCGGCCTTGGCACCCCTTTGATAATAAAATCAGCAAGATCATATGACTCCAGAACTGACTCCATCATGACCTTCCAGATGCCATAATTGGACCCGTCCAACTGCCGATCCACTGGGAACGTGGGAAGAGTCGGAATCTTCACGTGCTTCTCTGCCATCTCGAGTAAATCCGCCATCTCGGAGAGTAACCTGAAAGGGTGGGTGGGTGGGAAAAAATCTGAAAATCAGAAAATATGCAAGTGGCTGTCCAGCCCCTCTGCCCGCCTTCCTCTTGCACCTTAACTTCCCGTTCAGCCCGAAACAGTCCACCGATCAGCAACCTGTTGCTCCCCCTCTTGCTCAGAAAAACGCCCAAGATCTCCAAGAGCCTACGGCTCTGATACCATGTCAGAATATGCAGCGGAAATGATATCCAAACTTGGGTAGACAAAAGCAAGTAGACTGCAGAAAATAATCAGCACAAGAAACACTGAGAGATGTGTGTAAACTCTTCTCTATACACAAGATCCCGGAGATAACTGAATGAGAAAGTGGAGGAGGATGGGGGGGAATATATACAAGCCCATGAGGGCAGTCGGCCAGCTCTGGAAGAGGCCCACGACTGACAAAATGTCCACGACTGCTGAAAAACAGCAGTCGGCCAGCATCTGGTGCCCCACATCTGCACAGAACAAGTCGGCCAGCACTCAGATAGCCCACGACTGCTACAGATGCAGTCGGCCAGCCTCAGAGTGGTCCTGGCATCACCTGGCAGCCCTCCAGCCACTAGGAAAAAATGGGAAAAATAGGGAAAAAATACGGGGAGTGTGGAAAAATGATATACGGGCGGGCACACCCACAACAGAGGCCCTGGTGTATACAAATAGACAGGAGATGACTTCTAACAGAGGCTTCCGGAGGCTAAAAACCAACCGTCCTTCGAGGAACAGGAGTCACTCCGAAAGGGGTAGTCCACCGGCGTCTAAAAACCAACCACACGAGCGAAAAAATTTTCTGGTTTTCTTTGCTGAATCTTTGTCCTTGAAGTGAGCTCTGATACCACTGTAATATGCGGAAGCTTCGGAGAAGGATCGGTACTTCAAAACTCAGAAAACAGCACTCTTTTCGCGACGGAATTAACGCACAAAACTGAAAGACGATGTGCAGAAAATAGAGAGAGAAGGGGGAGATGGAGAAGGACACAGTATTGGGTCCCAATTACCCTCTGTAGGGCCCCCACCTCGGATGGTGTATTTGCTTTATTAGAATGATGTAAATCTGAAACAAATACAAAGTACTTGACCTTTTCTTGGCTGGAAAACCTGCCCTTGACCTTCAGTCCTTCACCCCTTAGCTTTAGCAATGTTCTTGGCTGTCCTGGCCCTTGGTTGCTTGGAGCTCTTGGTGAATTATGAGATGGAATCAATGAATCCTTGGCTGGGCTTTTATACCCCTCCCTTCATCCAGTCGGCCAGCTAATAAAAGCTCCACGACTGAGTTTTAATAAATAAAGTGTTTTCACACTTGATTAACTGCTGTCCAGCCTGCACATATGTTCTGGGACAGCCTCCTGACTGCTGGGCACCATGCGCATGGGTGTGGGACTGCCCCCCACACCTGGCCGACTGGCTGGGTAGGGCTTCTGACCCTGTCGGCTGCCTGTCCAGCAGCAGTACAGCTGGCCGACAGCCCCTCCAGCCCAAGCCATGGCTGGTGGGCACAATGTGGGCCCTCCTGGCCCCTTGGGGGTGGTTCTATACCTCCCCCATGCCCATCCTAAGAATGCAAATGCATATCCTTGCACTGGGGTAGCCCTATGGGCTGGCCCCATCTCTACATGCAAACCTACATGCCTACAGAGGCCTGGCATCGAGTTGCAAACCAGATACACAGCACATCTGACATCATTCCAGAGGGAGACTCACAGCGCGGACTGGCACTGCTTCATGTGCAAGACAATGCACACCTGACCTTGGACTCATGTGCAGGACGATGCACACCTGACCTCGGACGACTGAGATGGATCCCTGGCTGACTCGTCCCGGACTGGGCTCACATGGGACCAGTTCACCATCCCAGGTCCTGCACCTTCTGTACAGAAATGTCTACGTGGCATCCAAGTGCGGGATGCACGTGAGAGAGAGAGAGAGAGAGAGAGAGAGAGAGAGAGAGAGAGAGAGAGAGGCTGTTGCCCCGCCGCCTCCGCCCTACTGTTGGTCCTTCCCTCTTGCTGGTCGTGCTCGCCAATTCTTGTTCATAGTCGAGCTTCTGCTTCTGCCCTACCTCAGGGCGTGTGTGCGTGTGTGTGTGTGTGTGAGAGAGAGAGAGAGAGAGAGAGAGAGAGAGAGAGAGAGAGATGGGTAGAGGCGAATAGTCGCCATCAGCAGGCAGTCGTCACCCCCAGCAGATAGTCGCCATCAACAGGCCGTTCAGCAGAGATACGCTTGCCCTTTGTGTGATCGACATCCTTGCAGAGAAGACAACATACCGCCTCTCGTTATCAGTGGAGCTGCTTGCAACAAGAGGTATTACTGTAAATACAGCAGGTACACTAGGGTTTCTAGCAAGTACTGCAGGTTCAGCAGGGTTTCCAGCAGGTGCTGCAGTACAGTAGGGGTTCCTCAAGGTACAATAGTTTCCGCAAGTACTGTAGGTACAAAAGAGTTTCCAGCTGCCGGTACTGTAGGTACAGTAGGGTTTCTAGCAGGTGACTTGCAGGTACAGTAGGGTTTCAGCAGGTGGTACAGAAGAGTTTCCAGCCAGTACTGCAGGTACAGTAGGGTTTCAGCAGGTACTGCAGGTACAGAAGAGTTTCCAGCCAGCACTGTAGCAGGTGCTGAATTTGGGTTTGAGAGAACGAGTTTTCTTTGCTTTTGTACATGGATTTGGATGATCCGGCTGCTGCTGTTGGCGACATGGCTGCCAATAGCCTTAACATGGATCTTATTGAGGAGATGATCGAGAAGGATGTGGGTTATGCTTCAGATGCCTCAGAGCAACAAAAACGTCGAAGGCTTGATGTTGATGTAAGCTATACTCCGGTGAATGTTGGCATGGAGACTCCTTTGTTGCTACAACAGCTAGCAGATTTTCATGATCGTGCTGCTATCTTTTTCTTTACTGGGCGTATTCCATTGTTGCCTCGTCTTAGAGCATGGCTGGGCCGCTTGGTGTCGCCTGAGGCACTTGAGGAGATTTACGATGGTCCGAGAGGCTTTTATGAAATACTTTTTCGCACTTCGGAAGCCCGTAGGGCAGTCTTGGAGCAGGTGCCACTTTTTTTGGATGGGCAGTTGGTTCATGTGGTTCCGTGGAAGCCTATGGCAGAGTACCAAGATATGTTGCGCCAGGCTTGCCCAGTTTGGGTTGAAGTGAAACAATTCCCACCAATGTTTTGGCGTGTTTTACCAAGTCTCATGCGAGGTATCGGTGATGTCTTGGTGGTGCCTCGAATGACATCTAGAAACCGAAATCGTCTATGCATGTTGTGGAATACTGGGAGACCTAGGCCGACACATTTGCGTGTCAATATGGCTGGGCTGCAAGCTTTAATGTATGAATTGAGGTGGGATACATTTGCTGGCCACTGTTTCAAATGTGGTGAGATGGGCCACTTTGTCTCCGAATGTCCTAAGAAAGAACAAGTTGCTGCTACAAAGGATATCCTTGATGGGCAGTTGCCCGTGGAAGATGAGCATGATGCTCCTTCACATGATGCCCAACACATGGATGTACATGTGGATGTTCAGAATGAGGTTGAGCAGCCATGGGTGGAAGTACGTGGTAAAAAGACACGATTTGTTGCCCCGCGGGGGGATTTCTCAGATGCTGTTTGGCGGGGGCCTTTGCGTGCTCATCAGGGGCCCTTACATACATATGCTCGTCGCCCTTTGGGTTCAGGTGCCCGGCAACAGACCAGGATTGAGAGGCCGGGAGGCCAACTTTCTCAGGGTACAGGGCCTCTTGGGGTGGATAGAGTAGAACGCTATCCTATTAGAAATCGCCTAACAAAAGAAGCACAACAACAATTGCCTCTTGTGTTTGGTTCGAAGGGTGAGGTCATCTCGCCATGGGATGGTCATTACCCTTTGACACGTGCTCGGGAACTCCAAGGGCAATCTGAGATCACAAATACCATGTCTAAAAATGCAATGCTTCAAAAGGTTCGTGATTTGGCAGATTGTCCTGGGCCTAGTACACGGCCTTGTTGATTCCTTTTCTGGGAAGGCTTATGAAAATTGTACAATGGAATGTAAAGGGTATTTCTTCGCACCAAAAGCAGTTCAGGCTTTGGCGTACAACTTTTTGTCATGGTTGGGATGTTTTGTGTGCAGTTGAACATAAGCAGCATAAGTTGGCTGGCAAAGCCTATGTATATAAGGGATTTCATGTTTTCTAGAGCGGACATCCTGCTTCGCAGTCAGGTGTTATGTTTGCTGTTCGTTCGCAGTTTCAGCCTTCTCTTGTGATTCAAGATGTTCATGGAAGATTTCTAGTGATATAGATTGTTTGGGATGATACGCCTTTATGGTTGTTAGGGGTGTATGCTCCAAATAATGCTCGTGCACGCCGTTTGCTGTGGAATGACTTGTGTGCTCTTTCAATCTCTCATCCTGGCTTTGTGATGGGGGACTTTAATATGTGTGTCTCCAGGGAGCAAGCCACGTCGCCTCATTCTGTAATGGATGGCCCGGAGAGAAAGGCGTGGGAAGCTTTTGCAGCAAGGTCGCTAAAACAAGACATGTGGTCTTGGTTGCATTCAGATGAAAGGGGTTACACTTATGCCTCACAACAGTTTCGGGGCACTTATGCTAGATTGGATAGGATGTATATTTTACATCAAGATCTCTTTTTGCCAGAGGTTCTTACTATGATGGTTGATCAGCAACAGGTTTTGTCAGATCATTGGCCGCTTGTGTTTGAAATGGTCTATCATCCTGTGGATGCATATAAAGGCTTGTTGGGACGCTTGCCTTTGCGCTTAAATCACACTTTTTTGGAGCATGAAGTTTTTGATGTTTATATGCGTCAGTTGATACGACATTTCTCCACAAGAGTGTCCATGGCTGATTATCATGCTTGGCCAGTGTTCCTTACCAACACTCAGAAATTAGCACGTCATTATGGTCTTGCTAATGCCTCTATACAAAAACAGCATGTGGCCCTCCTTGAGTCGCTTTTAAAGGGCTTGCAGGCGTTCATGTTTACTGACTCTATGGATGCTGAAGTTGCGGATGCCATAGAATGGCTGAAAAAGGAGCTATCTAGGGTGCAGGAAGCACAATATGTTCGCTTTAAACTACTTGCACGTCTTGATGCTTTGCGGGATGCTAACTGTCAATCTCATCGCTTCTATGATAAGTTGCATCAAAAACATATGCGTGAGAATATTGTTAGGCTGATGGATGCCAAAGGCAACCTTGTTACTCAACCTTCTGAGGTTATTCAGCATTGCATCAGGTTTTATGAAGATTTGCTTGCCCCTCGAGAGGATGTCTCACCGGCTGTCTTGGCTGCAAGGGAGTCATTGTTTGCTGAAGTACGATATCAAGTTGACCCTGATGTGGCGGTTCAGCTTGATGCTCCTGTTACTCAAGGGGAAGTGGAAGCTGTTCTCTCCAAACTTCCCATGGGAAAGAGCCCTGGTTGGGATGGTTTGACAAATGAGTTTTTCCGAAAATATGCTGATCAGCTTGCAGAGCCTTTGACGCTTATTTGTCAAAGGGTTTGGGATGAGGGATATATGCCTGCCGATTGGAAGTTGGGCATACTTCGTTTGTTGCCCAAAGTCCCTTCGCCTACTTCTTTGGCTCAATGGCGCCCGATCTCACTTATGGGTATTATGTATAAAATCTTTACAAAGATTTTTGCCAATCGCTTGCAGAAGGTGCTTCCTACTCTTGTTCATCCGTATCAATATGGATTTGTGCATGGCAGGAATATTTTGCATAATATTCTTAATGTTCAAATTGGAGTGGATTATGCCAAGGCAAAGAAGCAAGAGATTGTGATGGTGCAGCTGGATCTTGAAAAAGCTTTTGATCATGTCAGCTGGTCTTTCCTTTCTCAGTTAATGACAGCCATGGGCTTTGGTCCCAAAATGGCTAATTTGGTGCATTTACTTGGCTCTGGCTCTATCACGCGGATTATGCTCAATGGAGGACTTTCGGATGGTATTTCTCTCACCCGTTCTCTCCGGCAGGGCTGTCCTCTTAGCCCTCTTTTCTTTGCCATTGCCACTCATCCTATGTTATCTCGCCTAGATGCTATGGCATCGCATGGTGAAGTGGTTGGTTTGCATCTCCCTCATGGCAAGCAATTGGTTGCTCAAGCTGTCACCAGCCTGGACATTTCCCAGTCTGAAAGGGGTCTGGTGGACTCCAGGATGTTTAAATGTTTTAATATGCATTGATGGTATCAACAAGTGTGTCAAAGGCCCTAGTCCCCCGGGCACCGCCGCTGCGAGTTACATTGGTATCAGAGCATAGACTTCCTGGAAGCGGAGGCTTCCTTCTATCAATAAGGAAGAGAAAAGATCTCAAGTGGGGACCACACTTACCATCATTGCTATTAAGCATGGCCAGCCACTTCAGAGCCTATGAAGCAAGAGCATGAGCAATAGACAGCTTGGTCTAAGGATTTATGAATGCACAAAATTTATCTTGGAAGTATGGAGTTGGCTTTATGTGCACACATTTAGCACTCTTTCCATATGGTATTGTGGATTATATTATCAAGCTTACAGGCAACCTATATGGAGATATATCTCAGGATATCTGAAGGATATGGTGACGAGATATTTCTTTTGGCTTCATGACCAACCTGGCTGAGAAAAGCTAAGTATACTTTGAGTTTGCAAAGTTGGTGCTTTTGCTATTTACTATGAAGTGTTTTTGATGTACACTAACCCTTGTATAGCTATGCAAGGAGAAAGGTGTTGTTGTTTGCCTTGAGATGGTTTCAGGGAAACATTGTTTATGGCTCCCTTTAATGGGATGAATTCTTTTCATGGCTCCCTTTATCGGGATGGATTATATCCATAGAGATTTCTTTCTTGGACGAGATTTATATAGAATTGGGGCCTACTTCGAGGATTACCCAGATCTTTTGAAGGCCTATCTGGAGGCTTTTTCAGTTGCGGTCAACTGATTAGAAGCCGGGGGGAATGTCACAAACCCCTATATTCTAGGGACATGCGGATGCGTGTCAGGCCTAGAAACATGCAGATGCATGTATGTATTATACCCGGGCATGTGTATGGATCATATGAGTGGATGCATATGAGTCCAAGGACATGGCAGGACATTTGTGGATGTTTTCTAGAGACATGCGGATGCGTGTCAGGCCTAGAAACATGCAGATGCATGTATGTATTATACCTGGGCATGTGTATGGATCATATGAGTGGATGCATATGAGTCCAAGGACATGGCAGGACATTTGTGGATGTTTTCTAGGGACATGCGGATGCGTGTCAGGCCTAGAAACATGCGGATGCATGTATGTATTATACCTGGGCATGTGTATGGATCATATGAGTGGATGCATATGAGTCCAAGGACATGGCAGGACATTTGTGGACCTTCGGGCGGTGCCCGTGTGGATTCCGGCCATGCACACATGGTGTGTTATGATGGCAGGCGGAATATTTTCAAGTACAAGAATGATGATAGGTGGTTTATGGATTATTCTTTTTGGCTCCCTTTATTTGGGATGCATTGGACTTATGGAACTCATGGTTCACTTACCTTGTGTAGTGTTCTCTTGTCCTACGTGCTCTCTTGAAGATTGTTTCTACCATGTGAGGGTGGAACAATAGAGGGCAGATGGAAGGGAACATGGGCACTTCAAAGGGTAGTGACAAGCACAGCATACCCTGTATAGTGTTCTCTTGTCCTACGTGCTCTCTTGAAGATTGTTTCTACCATGTGTGGGTGGAACAATAGAAAGCAGATGGAAGGGAACATGGGCACTTGAGAGGGTAGTGTGAGTTGGTGGCCGAAATGCCTATAAACTATGTGTAGCCGAAATGCTTATGGAACACCAGGTTATCTATGCCTGCGAGTGATTGTTTTCAGGACTCCTTGTTTAGCCGCCCTGTGTAGTATTTCTCTTTTCCTAAGTGCTCTTCAAGATGTTGCTACCTTGCTTGGTAGAACATAGAGCCAATGGTAGAGAATATGGGCACTGAAGTCGGGCCGGGCATCAAGGCAGCTCCTTGGTGATCTACATCGACATACCATTGTTTTCTAAATGCTGAATTTCATATGCATTGGCATGGAGGATTTGGCAATGGATGCCCGTGAAGCTATGTATTGAATTTCTCCAATAGTAATACAATTTACTCAAGGGAGGGGTCGGCCGTTTTGGCTCATTGTGTGTCTCTTGTAAGCCCACCTCTCATCCAAGGTGTGTGGTCAGAGTACCAACACGGAGTGCAAGTGGTAAAGTGGACATGACGGGACTTATGTCTATGCCAAGGGTCATGTGGACCGATGTCTTGTTGGCAGGAGACTTATTTTGTCTCACCCATTTACTTGGGACATGGATTATGATATCAAGACTTATGGGACTGATTTGTCTCGCCCATTTACTTGGGACATGGATTATGATATCTGGACTTATGGGACTGTTTTGTCTCGCCCATTTACTTGGGACATGGATTATGATATCAAGACTTATGGGACTGTTTTGTCTCGCCCATTTACTTGGGACATGGATTATGATATCTCGACTTATGGGACTGTTTTGTCTCGCCCATTTACTTGGGATATGGATTATGATATCTGGACTTATGGGACTGTTTTTGTCTCGCCCATTTATCTTGGGACATGATTTTGATATTGGTATTATGGAGACTTATTTAGTCTCGCCCATTTCTTTGGGACATGGATTCTTCAGTTATATTGGATTTTTGAGACTGTCTGGTCTCGCCCAATCGATGGGACATGATTATATCTTGAATATATGGCTTGAAGCTTAAAGTTGCGGACAACTTTTAAGAAGCTGGGAAGGATGTCACCAGCCTGGACATTTCCCAGTCTGAAAGGGGTCTGGTGGACTCCAGGATGTTTAAATGTTTTAATATGCATTGATGGTATCAACAAGTGTGTCAAAGGCCCTAGTCCCCCGGGCACCGCCGCTGCGAGTTACATAATACCAATGTAACTCGCAGCGGCGGTGCCCGGGGGACTAGGGCCTTTGACACACTTGTTGATACCATCAATGCATATTAAAACATTTAAACATCCTGGAGTCCACCAGACCCCTTTCAGACTGGGAAATGTCCAGGCTGGTGACATCCTTCCCAGCTTCTTAAAAGTTGTCCGCAACTTTAAGCTTCAAGCCATATATTCAAGATATAATCATGTCCCATCGATTGGGCGAGACCAGACAGTCTCAAAAATCCAATATAACTGAAGAATCCATGTCCCAAAGAAATGGGCGAGACTAAATAAGTCTCCATAATACCAATATCAAAATCATGTCCCAAGATAAATGGGCGAGACAAAAACAGTCCCATAAGTCCAGATATCATAATCCATATCCCAAGTAAATGGGCGAGACAAAACAGTCCCATAAGTCGAGATATCATAATCCATGTCCCAAGTAAATGGGCGAGACAAAACAGTCCCATAAGTCTTGATATCATAATCCATGTCCCAAGTAAATGGGCGAGACAAAACAGTCCCATAAGTCCAGATATCATAATCCATGTCCCAAGTAAATGGGCGAGACAAATCAGTCCCGTAAGTCTTGATATCATAATCCATGTCCCAAGTAAATGGGTGAGACAAAATAAGTCTCCTGCCAACAAGACATCGGTCCACATGACCCTTGGCATAGACATAAGTCCCGTCATGTCCACTTTACCACTTGCACTCCGTGTTGGTACTCTGACCACACACCTTGGATGAGAGGTGGGCTTACAAGAGACACACAATGAGCCAAAACGGCCGACCCCTCCCTTGAGTAAATTGTATTACTATTGGAGAAATTCAATACATAGCTTCACGGGCATCCATTGCCAAATCCTCCATGCCAATGCATATGAAATTCAGCATTTAGAAAACAATGGTATGTCGATGTAGATCACCAAGGAGCTGCCTTGATGCCCGGCCCGACTTCAGTGCCCATATTCTCTACCATTGGCTCTATGTTCTACCAAGCAAGGTAGCAACATCTTGAAGAGCACTTAGGAAAAGAGAAATACTACACAGGGCGGCTAAACAAGGAGTCCTGAAAACAATCACTCGCAGGCATAGATAACCTGGTGTTCCATAAGCATTTCGGCTACACATAGTTTATAGGCATTTCGGCCACCAACTCACACTACCCTCTCAAGTGCCCATGTTCCCTTCCATCTGCTTTCTATTGTTCCACCCACACATGGTAGAAACAATCTTCAAGAGAGCACGTAGGACAAGAGAACACTACACAGGGTATGCTGTGCTTGTCACTACCCTTTGAAGTGCCCATGTTCCCTTCCATCTGCCCTCTATTGTTCCACCCTCACATGGTAGAAACAATCTTCAAGAGAGCACGTAGGACAAGAGAACACTACACAAGGTAAGTGAACCATGAGTTCCATAAGTCCAATGCATCCCAAATAAAGGGAGCCAAAAAGAATAATCCATAAACCACCTATCATCATTCTTGTACTTGAAAATATTCCGCCTGCCATCATAACACACCATGTGTGCATGGCCGGAATCCACACGGGCACCGCCCGAAGGTCCACAAATGTCCTGCCATGTCCTTGGACTCATATGCATCCACTCATATGATCCATACACATGCCCAGGTATAATACATACATGCATCCGCATGTTTCTAGGCCTGACACGCATCCGCATGTCCCTAGAAAACATCCACAAATGTCCTGCCATGTCCTTGGACTCATATGCATCCACTCATATGATCCATACACATGCCCAGGTATAATACATACATGCATCTGCATGTTTCTAGGCCTGACACGCATCCGCATGTCTCTAGAAAACATCCACAAATGTCCTGCCATGTCCTTGGACTCATATGCATCCACTCATATGATCCATACACATGCCCGGGTATAATACATACATGCATCTGCATGTTTCTAGGCCTGACACGCATCCGCATGTCCCTAGAATATAGGGGTTTGTGACACAAGCCCTTGCGGATGATACTTTTATGTTTCTCAGGGCCGAAAAAGCCAATATAGATCGAGCAATGGAAGCTTGGAATAATTTTGCATTGGCTTCTGGGCTGAAAATAAATTCATCAAAATCAGCCCTCATTGTATGCACGGAATTTGATCTTGAGGCATTAGGGTGGCAAGGCCGTGTGGTGCATACAGGAGACATTGTTCGTCATCTTGGATATCCGGTGGGTGTGGATGTGGACCCCCAAGCGCTTCTTGCTTGGATTTCTGCTTGGATCTCAGATAAATTTGTGTATTGGGAAGCTCAAGGGTGGCCTATGCATGTGAGGGTTAAGGTAGCTCAGGTTATTATGCTTAGCATGATTTCCTATTTTTTACCTTTGCTACCTTGGACGCACAAATCTCTCATCCGTTTGGTTGCTCCCATTCGGTTTATGCTGTGGAAGAGGCAAGGAAATATTATGGGTCAAACATGGATAGCTTGGAATCACATTACGACGCCCAAAAGAATGGGTGGGGCTGCTTTACTGGATGTCCGCTTGCATATGGTGGCGCGTAGGTGGGCGCTTTTTCAGGATATGTGTTTGCAAGAGCAGCCTTGGGTTTTCATGGCTCGTGACTTGATTGAGTTGGAGGGATTGTCACATGGGCGGACACGTGTGCAGGCTTCATGGTGGGACATTGTGAATGCGGCTCATCCTGTCCGTATTCGCTCATCACACATTTTATCGCATATTCTCCTTTCTTGGCATGAAGTTCTAGTGTTGGCTCGGTGGGATCTTGGTCATGAAAGACTACTTTTGAACTCTTTGCAGTTCGAAACATTTGTGGAGTCGCGTGTCATTGTTTGGCCAGACAGAGATGCTTCACGCATACGACTCAACCGCATGGTCAGGCTAGGCTTGGTTAGAATCCGAGATGCTGTGATACCTGGTCGTGACAGGCCATATTCATTTCGTCGTATTCGGCAGCACTTTAGGGTTCCTCGGACATTTCAGCCACTATGGGCTGACATCATGCATGCAGTTGAGCCTTTTACTCCATTGCCTCGGCCATCTGCAGATCAGCCTTGGCTTGATTGGGCACTATGTAAATCTGGTGACTTGATATCACTCTCAGCTAACCAGGTCTATCATAAGCTTGTATCAGAGAAAGATTGGGTTTCAGCCAAGGCCAATAAGGTGTGGGGATTGCACAAGTCTAAATCATGGTGGCAGAAAACTCTTATGAGTGGTTGGCAGTCTAAACTCCCTTACCAAGGTAAGGTTTTCATTTGGAGGATGTTGGTGGGAGGGTTACCTACACGGGATCAGCTGAGCCGTCTAAAATTACATTGGCCTCTTGCTTCTTTTGCACGACATGCACTGAAACAGTTATGCATCTGTTCATGAGTTGTCCAGTGGCCCGTCAGATTTGGTCTTTTGTCTCTCGCGTTTGGGAGGCAGTAGAGAGGTCTACTGTTTCGGCTCATCAGTGGATATTTGGTATTTGTCCTCAAGTCATTACTTCAGACAGCCACCTTGTGATATTCCATTTCCTTAGATGGACAGGACTTTGGCATATTTGGACTACACGGAATGGGTTCATTTTTGATTCCTTGTCTGGAATACATGGGCACATTCTACGTATCCGCGGTTTGCTGCTTTGGCAGTTTTCTTCTCTTCTCTTAGCTCAGCTACTGGATGCAGATGTTATTTCCTTATGGTCTACGGCGGCTCGGCTGGCTCATCTTTGATGCTTCTATCTGGGATGCTTATTTGGCTAGGAGGCTTTCTTATTAGTGTACAGGTTTGCATGGTCATGATCCTTTAGAGGATCTTTTGTGGGGGTTTTGTTTGGGGCCATAGGTTCTGTGTGAGCCATGTGGCTGATGTACATTTTACATATAATATAAAACACCATTTCACGAAAAAGAGAGAGAGAGAGAGAGAGAGAGAGAGAGAGAGAGAGATGAATGAAATGAAATGAAATGAAATGAAATATTAACGTCTTCAAAAGGCCAAAATGACCTATGAGACCAAAAAGGTTACAACAATTGGTGGATCTGATACAATGTCTGTGTAAGGAAAGCTAAAAACAACTAAACAACTAACTGAAACTGAAACAACTATGAGGAAAAATACGGTACCAGGAGCTCCTAATGGATAACATCTGGGAGGAAAACTCCAGCAACAAAGGTAAGCATCATACACATCACTATCCAAAGATGTCTCTCATCGGTCGATGGCGGATATCCTCAATGTCCTCCATGGTGAGTACTCTGACTGGACGTCTCCCATGCCGTGCTAGTATGGTCCTGATCCTCTGTTGTAGTCTCCGCCGGTGTCGAGATGGGCCTCTCATCTTGGGGCGCCTGGACTGCCCGAGCTCTATAGCCCGATCAATCAGTGTACCTCTGGTGCGGCTGTACTCTGGGGCTAGCTGCAATGCCTGCTGACCTGACTGCTCAATCTCTGGTCGAAAGAATTCTGTAATCTGCCTCTGTAGGTGTCTCTCCCTCTCTGATCCCCTCTCTCTCAGGAGACCCTCTCTATGTCTACGCAGCTCCAGCAAGTACAATCCGAGGCATCTCTGATCCTGGTATCTCATGACTCTAGAAAGTGGTCCAAAGCCCTCTCTGAACAGGCAGTGAAAACGGCCTCGTATCTCATAATATACTGGACAGTGACATATGTAATGTAACTCTGTCTCTGGCTCCATCTGGCACAACTGACAAATCCTGGCCTCAGCTGGTACTCCTCTGAATCTGCCAGTCTCAATCTCTAGCTGGTGTGAGGATGTGCGCATCTGACCAATAGCACACCGTACCCCATGAGAAAGATGAGTATCCATGTAGCTGGGTCTAATCACAAACCCATCCTCCGTGAGCTGGAGAAGATGATCTCTATAGAAAGCCATCTTCGTACCAAGCTCGTGTGTCGGCTGTATCCATGTCCTCCTAGTGTCCAGCTGAGTCAAGTCTTGCCTGATAAGTCTGGTAATCTCTGCCCGTGTGAGAGAGAGGGAGGGTGCATCCAGGGAGTACTGAAATGGAGGTAGCCTGTCCATACTAAAGCCATGCAGTTGGAACCAAGCTGTCATCTGTGCATACCAACATGATCCGTCTCCCTGTGATACCAACTGTCGTGAAGACTCCAGGGCTAAGCGAGCATATCTGTCTCTAGGGAGAGCCCAAGTGCTATGTATAAAGGAGACTGATCGAGTGAGTGCCTCTACTACCAATGGGGGGGCAGCCATCTCTGCATGGATAATATCATGTGGTACGGAGGCCTTGGCCCTAATCATCCGGGAAATCATAGAAACCAAGGACCTCTCCATACGTCTCCATCCATCAGTGCTACCAGCTCGGTTGTGGTGATCCACTGAGGGTCCCCATATCTCCACTCCATACAGCATGGCTGAAGTGACCAAAGTGTCAAAGAGCCAGAGCTTTGTTCGAGGTTCCTGAAACTGAACCTGCGAACACATCCTCTCTAGTCTCCCCAATGCTGCATAAGCTCTGGTCAATCTGGTCTCCGTTGCTCTCCTCAAGGAAAATAGTGGGCCACTAAAAACCACACCAAGGTAAGTATATGCATCTGTATACTCCACTGTCTCCTGACCATATGTAAAGGTGGGCATTGATCTCCTAACCCACTGTGCTGGGGTGTTAAACACCATCACCTTGGTTTTACCAAGGTTAACAGACAATCCACTGTCCTCTGCAAACATGTGCAATGCATCCAAATGACGCTGCATCCCCTCTGGAGAATCTGAGATCAGCACAATATCATCAGCATACAATAACAGCGGAATCCATGTCCCTGCTAGCTGTGCTCCTCTGTCACCCTCCCGCTCTACATAGTCCGAAACCTCATCCACATACATCCCAAATAAGGTGGGGGAAAGGGGGCAGCCCTGTTTCACCCCAATAGTGGAGTGAACCATCTGAGATATACCCTGGGTAGTACGTACCTGCCCCACAACTGTCCTGTATAAAGCCATGATTCCCCAAATCAGCTCTCTGGGCACTCCCATCTCCTGTAGTCTGCGCATCAGTCTGGCTCTCGGTACTGTGTCAAAAGCTTTGCGGAAATCCACAAAGCAACAATAAATCCTCCTGCCATATAATCTGCCCTCCTCAATAATAGCTCTGAGTGTCAAGATATGGTCAAGAGTGGAGAAACCTCTCCTGAACCCTGCCTGCCCTGATGCACGTATGCCCTCTCTCTCTGCCCATCTACTCAACTCCTGCTCAAGAATAGATGCATATAATCTAGCCAATGTGTGACCAATCATGATGGTACAATAATTGCCAGGAAGCATAGGATCCCCTGACTTGAAGATAGGCACAATCGTGGACATATTCCAAGTCTCAGGAAAACCCTCACACATGGCTCGGTTAAACATCATAGCAATAAGCTCTGCAAGCATATCTCTGGCATGAATAAAGTGCTCTGCTACCAAACCATCATGATCATATGCTCTCCCAGTCCTCATCCTGTCAATAGCTTTCCTTACCATCTCAGCAGTAAAGAAAGCACACGTCTCTGGGCATGGCTCCGATGGGGCTGGCAGGGGCGGCTGTCCTGGTGCTGTGTACAGGGATGCTGCATACTCACCCCAAATCTCTGTGGAGGTAATGGCTGGTGATGGTGAATGCTCATGGAATAGTCTCCATGCCTCGCCTGAGTCCTGACTCATAAACAACTGGTACAAATCCCTCTCTAACTGAGCAAGATAAGCCCTCTTCTTCCGTCGCACTAGGTGCCGGAAGGTAATCCGTGACTGTCTGTGAGTGGTAACACCCATGAGCACCTCTCTCTGTAATCTGATCCTCATCTCTCTGCACTCCTCATCATACCAACTGTTCTGGGGCATGTTCCCAGATCGTCTCTGTGTAGGCTGACTATGGGGATATGCCTCTGATGCTGCAGCATGAAGCGTCTCTATCAATATCTGAGTGAGCTCATCTAATGGCCGTCCCGGCTCCTCGGCACATAGGCGTCTGTATATCTCATCCGTGTATACGGTGTCAGTCTCCCTCGTAAAGGTATAACGAGTGTGTGTGGAGACCTGTCCCAATGGAGCGGTGCTGAACTGAAATGTGAGAGTGAAGGACAAGATAGCATGGTCCACTGCTATTCCAACCGGCCTAGTGCCTACCATAAAATCCTGAAAAGAGGGAATGAGACTGGGCTGAGCCATAACATAGTCCACTGTACTAGCACCATGCCGATGTGGAAAGCTAGTGAAACCGCCCGATGTCGGAGGCCATTCAGGATGACCAATCCATGTGCAGTCCCCATGTCTATCAAATACCGCCCATACACTGTATGTTCCTCATCCTGTGAGAGTCTAGATAGGCCCATATCCCTAACATCAAGCTCCCTCAACATCTCCTCTGAGGTATCATAAAATACTGTCTGGTTATGGGCGGTCCTGGCATTGATTGTGTGAGAGAGAGAGAGAGAGAGAGAGAGAGAGAGAGAGAGAGAGAGAGAGATGATGAAATGAAATGAAATGTTAACGTCTTCAAAAGGCCATAATGACCTATGAGACCAAGAAGTTACATCATGGTGGATCTGATACAATGTCTGGATAAAAAACCAGAAAATGAAAAATAAAGATGATACTACTGGCACCTAGAAAATGAAACTGGAACTGGAAGGTAAACAGAAACCTTTATAGGGTGTGAATATAGTGAGGGGGGGGGTACGCTATGGAGGTGAGTGGAGTACAGCGAGGGGATACAATATCATGTGGGACGGGGGGGTACACTATGGAGGTGCCTCCATCTCATAATATGTGCCGCATCGGACGCTGGCGGATCTCCTCAATATCCTCTGTGGTCAGCACCCTGACTGGGTGTCCCGCATGTCTCGCAAGAATAATCCGAATCCGCCGCTGCAACCTCCGTCTATGCTGGGATGCCCTCCTCCGTAGTCGTGGGCGTATGGACCACCCAAGCTCAATCGCACGATCAATCAGTGTACCGCTGGTGTGGGCGGTATCCATGTCCTGCTGCTGCTGTGGTCCATCTGAGAGAGGATATTGCACAAGTCAATGTAGATTATATTGAGATGAAGTATAACAAGTACATGCTTTTATAGGTTGCAAACCTTATCTTTTGACTCACATAAATCACACACAACAATAGACTAATGCCGCATGGCACACGCTTATCTTATCCAGATATAAGGGTGTGTTCACACCTAGGCAGGTGTTCACGCACATACATATGAACAAGGTCACACACATAAACATAGCCCTTTTGGGGGCAGTTCACACACGAACACAAACACAAACACAAACACGGGTACATAAGAAGATGGACACACATACGAGCTCCGAAATACCCAACAAGTTGTTGCTTCAAATTTTTAGCTTGTCTTTTTTTCTTTTGCACTCATGTCAGAAAAGGAAATACTCTGCAATAGTTTCTTTTTTGGGGGGTGTTGGGGATTGCGACCCACAACTGTCGATTTCTTAGTACTCAATGCATGAGCAATGCACCAAAATACAGCAGACTGTTTCATCATTAATGGTAAAGCTAAGTGAAAAGGTCATCAATTGTAAAATTAAGCCAAAAGACGACCAACTGCAGACTGAGCACAAGTTGATGAGAACACTACAAACAGGGACTGCCTTCTGCTGTATCCGGCATTCAAAGGCATGCTTATGAGCTCTCAGGCTGCTCAGACTGCCGATGGCTGATGATGATTGATGAAGGGAAGATGATGATTGCTGAGGTGGGTAGGGAAGCCCCTATTTACAGGCCCTCTCAGCTCCCTTTAACATTGGTAGGCTGGTCTGCCCGCTTCTCCACCTGCTACATTTGAGTGCCCACCCTTCGGAGAGTCCACGTGGATGCCCTCCGGCTGCTGTCCGCCCATCCGTACCTGTCTAGCTTCCCGGCCTGGGGATCTGCTGATCTGCAGCTGCATCATGTATTTGTTTCTTTTATTTATTTTGTATTGTTTCTTTTGCACTCTCGTGTCAGGAAAGGAAATACTCAGCAATAGTTTCTTTTTTGGGGGGCGTTGGGGATGGGACCCACAACACTCATGCTGTCTATTTGTTAGTAATCAATCTTGAAATAAATGATTTAATGCCTTAACTCATGAGAGAGCATTTAGATCACACAAACAGATTGTTTTTCTGGTACATTTTGTGTGAAGAGTGTGGATGCACAGCCTCTATGTGGGAAATGTGAGCCACCTTGGACTCATGCTCTTATATTAGAAATTCTATGTTCCTTGGTAACATGATACCTACTGAAAGTTGGCAGTCGAGCAAGTACGTGAGCCACTCCAAAATATTGCTGTGCTGCTTTTGCATGCAAGCATGTGCACGAAGTCTAGCAAGTGCAAATGTCAGACAGCCGGAGTTTTAGCTTTGATCGTGTAGTGCAAGCCTCAGCCTCCAGTTCTAGTAGTGTGTTTGTTATTGTTAAATGAGGTGATGCTCTATGATATGGCTTCACAGGGTGTTTGAGTTTCTGGTTGTTTTGTTGTGCAAGATCATGTATCTGAGCCACCCAAAAAAGGACATCCGAGATACTGCAGTATATCCGCCGTTGCGTAGGTTTGTATCCATTAATCGGCTGCATACTGCTTGCTTGGTAGCCATGAAACCCCCTTTAAAGGGATTTGTTCATTACAATGCAGTAAGAATGGGCGTCCACGAGCTCTTCGGCACATAGCAGCTGAAATATTAGGTGTGATGATACAAGTTGGTGAGCATTGCTCTGTAAGTACTTGGTTTACCTTCTCTTTACTGTCGCTTGGCTTATCGGGCAAATTTTGAACCCCAATTAATTATAAAGGTACTAGAAGTGGGTAAGCACTTGGTTCACCTTATCTATTCTCTCTCAACTGGATTTTGGGACATGTTTTCACAGTGGTTGATATTTTAACTTCAGGTACAAGACGCCCGTGCAGCCATGTATATCTACCAGCACTTAAAGCAAGACTGGGAAGAAACTATGTCAAAAAAGAGACACTAGCCATAGAGATCTCTTGCCCATCAGACAGGCGGGGGATGGAATGGGGAGGTACAAGGTGACATAATGAGGCTTGTTTAAGTGCAATTACACCAGTGTGAGCGACTCCTATAGTTTATGATAGGGTGGGTCCACATGACTGTTTAGCAGTAAGTAGCTCTGGACATTTGGATGATTGATTAGGTCTTTTTCTCATTTTTAGAATGTTTTTTAAGGACACGCATAAGTTTTGTTCTCAAGAATAAATAGTAGTAGTTTTACAGGTAATTAGTAGCAGTTTGGCAGGTAATCATAGCATGGAGTACATGTTACCTACACGACTTTGAGAACTTAGCAAAAAAAAGCACTTTTGAGTTCCCTCGGTGCTGTTGGCATAAATCTCTCTCTCTCTCTCTCTCTCTCTCTCTCTGCAGATAGAGTGAGCACCTTCGCCCCCTCGCCCCCCCCTCATCCCCCCCCCCCCCCCCCCCCCCCCCCCCCCCCCCCCCCCGTTCGCGCCATCCGCCTGCTATGCTGCGCCTGTTGTGCGGCCCCCTCTGCCTTGTGCCTGCTGTGCGCCCCCCCTCCACCTCCCTTTTCCCACCCACCCTTGCTCAGGTCCCGAAGGCAACAACTACGGGGAAATAGCCACAATGAACCTCCAGGAGCTGGAGGCATACATCAAGACAGTGGAGAACAACACCAAGAAGGCGCTGGGCGAATAGGTGCTGGACGGTCTTGAACCGATGGAAGGACTTACAAGGCAAGAATAACAAGATTGAAGAATTGGCAGCAAAGGTGAACCACCAGGAGGAGATTCGAATGTTAAAAGAGACCCAGATGCAACAACAAGAAATGCCAGTATGTTCCAGCACTGTCTTACGAAGGATAAATGTTTGTTTTCATGGGTAAGATTGGCAAAGCGCCTACGGTAGGTCAAGGTGAAACCATGTTAACCTACGGTGTGGCCAATAGAAATCGATACACTTCTCACTAGCCCAAGAAACAAATTGAAGGCTAGAATTGGATTTAAGAATTCTTTACATAAGATGTATGGTGACAAAGAATAAGTATCCATTTGCACGGGTAAGATGGGCAAAAGAGCCTTACGGTAGGTCAAGGTGAAACCATGTTAACCTATGGAGTGGTTAATAAGAATCAATGCACTTCTCATTAGCCCAAGAAACAAATTGAAGGCAAGAATTGGCTTTAAGAATTCTTTACGTATGATGCGTGGTGACATGTAAAGAAAAACTGCCCAATCATAAAGAATGGTAAAGAAGTAATATAACAAGCAAGTCAATCTGTCCAAGAGAGAATTGCATTGGTGGTGGTAGTAGCAGTAAATTTACTTGGGGGAACATTACTTAGATTATAGGGGAACAATAAAAGGGAGAAAAACAGATAAATTATGGAATTGGAGGAAGAAAAAGTAGATGGCTATAAAGATCCACCAAGAACTCCAAAAGAAAGTATTTGAAGGCTTTAGTCTGTTAGGGTTAGGGTTTGGAGGTGCTGCAAATACAAACGTGGAGAGGCAGAGAGAGAACATGACTCTTGTTGTGTATTCAGTTAATGATGTGAAGTACAATAGCCACATAATAAAGTGACCTAAAAGATGTGTTCACATGTCCGGCCATAAAATGTGCCGGGTGGACCAAAACACTTATAAATTGTTTATAAGTGTAACTAAGCTAAACTGGGGAAAAAAACCTCCACTAACTGAAGTAAAAAGTGCCCCAGTAATCTACTGATGATCACTAGCACTCCTCTGGGTGCATACACAGCATAAAACCCAACAAACCCCCCTGGAGTGATATGTGATCACTGTACATCATCCACCAAAAGGAAACAAATTCAAAGCAGTGCGGAATGCTTCGAATTTCGGAGGTGGTAATGCCTTGGTGAAGATGTCGGCCACATTCTGATCTGTAGGACAGTAGATCAGACTGATATCACCTGCCTGGAGTCTCTCCCGAACAAAATGATAGTGAATCTGAATGTGTTTCGTGCGAGCATGAAACACAGGATTCCTGGCCACAGCAATGGCACTCTGACTATCAGTATAGATAGGTGTAGGCTCCTCCACTGAAATATCCATATCAGTCATGAGACGACGCAGCCAAACACACTCAACAGTAGTAGTGTAGGCTGCTCTGTACTCTGCCTCACAGGACGAAGTGGCCACTGTGGTTTGTTTCTTGCTTAGCCAAGAAATGCATGAAGAGCCAAGAAAGAAACAATTTCCACTAGTGGAATGTCTGGTATCAAAATCACCAGCCCAATCTGAATCAC